>NC_090941.1:936725144-937450144 GCF_040938575.1 Ambystoma mexicanum | reverse complement strand
TGAATAATGGTGGCTGTTTCAGTGCTGCATTGGGACCCAAATCTAAATTTGTAATCCTGGAGAGGACTAGTAACCAACTATCTTCTCAATGCCTTTGGCTATTAATAGAAGGGTTATGTTCGGCCAGTAGTTCGCCTGCTCTATCGGTTCGAGTGTGAGCTGTTTTCATGAGTGGGTGCATAAGCCCTGATTGTAGGATGTCTGGGAACATACTCTGGCTGAGGGATGCAATTAGAGCAGAAAGGGCAGTGCCTGTCATTTTGTTATTTAATGTAAGGATGCAAAGTTGCCCAAGTGGTCCCTGGGTGAAAGGGGAACGGAGTTGCTCCAGGATTTAACAGCCTGTGTGTAATAAAGAAAGGGGAGGGAGGGTATTTGATGCCTCATTGCATGCTTGATGTTATTGATCTTGTTGATAAAGAACATATTGATAGCTTCACACTTCTATCGGGATTATGGGCCCTATGAGCCTGGTGTGTGTGTTGGGGAGGGGGTTTAAGTAGTGTTTTTGATGTGAAAAGGAATTTGCTCCTGTTAGATGATGTTGTAATGGTGGTTGCATAATAGTCAGCCTTGGCAAATAGATATCAGGGTCCACCATTTGAAACATAATGCCCTAAGGGATCGAAGGTCCTCTGATTTGTTATGCTTGTGCCAGCATGTTTCATGGACCCCTTGTTGATTGAGAATTATTGGCTGTATTGGGGTGGGCGGTTTGATTCTGGCATGGCCCAATATTTGCAGAGTGAAAATATCTGCCAATTACTTAGAGGATTGTCTAAAGGATCCTAACAGTGAGGTGTTGTTCACAACGGTAGGAAAGAAGAGACGTTGTTATCCAGTACATCCACTGATGGACAGAGCAATCTGCCAAGATGGGGCATTGATCCTGACTGTTGTGGGCTGTCAGAGAATGAGATAAGGAGAAAGGGATGGTTGCATGGTCTGTCCAGTCGAGAGCGATAGGGTCCATGCGGCTTAGGAGGAGAAAAAGGATAGGATGAGGTTAAGGGTATTACGACTAATGTTTGTGGGGCCAGTGTGCATCGACTCATGTCCGGTGATTCTGGCAGGGACAGGAATGTATTTCAGGTGTTTTTATTTGCTTGGGAGAAGGGAGAAGGTGTTTGGCTTGAGAGGCAATACAGCTCTAGAAAATAAGTCATCTGGGAAGGTACCACACCTATGACGTGGTCTGCAGATGAAGTGGAAAGCGGTGGAGTCCTTGTGTGATAAAGGGAATTGGCAAATGAGAGTTTTTCTTGGATCTAATGGTGATGGTGTGCCAACCAAGGCCAGTCAATTTTGTGGATGACTGCATTACATTACCTGTTTTCCCAACATGTTGGATACTCTGCCTGGGTTCAATGAGAGCATCAAAGATATTGGAGGAGGTTTGGTGTGTGCACGTTTTCTGTAATGAAGATAACATTGAGTTTATTGGTGGTGATTAAGTGCAACATGTCTGGGATGATGCTAATTATCATTAAATAGTCTGTGCAGCATGAGGGTGGTGGGTGAGGGATGAGCTGTGTTTGTGAGAGAATCCTGGCTATGCCTTACTAGTAACAAGGTGCAGAGGCTCTATCCATTAGACCTTCCAGGCACAAACGTGTGGCATCCTGTTCTTCATATGTTCTTTCGTGGGGATGCACCATAATGAGTATACCTGGAGGAGACAGCTTAAAAGTCAGTAGTAAATTGCAGGGAGAAGGAAGAAAGAAGAAGGCCACATGAGCTGCCCTCACTGTGTCTTCTCCTAGAGGCTGGATCAGTTTATGCCACTGGTGTTCTGTAAGTGAGGTCCGAGGTGGGCGTGGTATGCAGTGGATGATGGGCAGAAGACAGGAAGAGTGATGTCACATGACCTGATCTCACAACATCTAATGATGTAGGCTGCTTATGTTCCTATTTTGAGCCTGACGTGGGCAGAGTCAGCAGTGGATGGCAGGCAGATAGACATCAGAGTTAAGTCATGTTACCTGCTCTCACAGCTTCTGCTCCTAGAAGTTGGATCTGCTTGCACTTCTGGTGTTCCTTAAGTGAAACGTGAAGTGACTGAGGTCAGCAGCAGATGGCAGGCTGAAGGAGGGCAGAGTAAGGTCACGTGAAGTGGCGCTCGCCGTATGTAGCGGCATGGGCTCTGGAAATGAACTAAAACACCTTTCTTTAATAGAGGGACAAAGCTTCAGTGAGGCCCCTCTGGTGCCAAGTTCTCCCTACTGGCTAACTACACCCATAAATTATCATGGATAATTCAGTGAATACATCAGAGTGGTTTCTCGCAGTGATATGGCATTTTTACTGGCATTATAGGCAAAGGAATCATGATGAATGTTCTTATATGGGGGTATTGGTGCAGCCATTATGAACATGGGTTTCAATGTGTCAGATATGTTTTACTGACATTCTGTTTAGAGCCAACATGATGAGTATTCTTAACTAATAAGACCTATATTGTACAGCCAATACAGACATTGTTTTACAGTGGCTTAGTCTTATCAGTGACATTATGGACAACATGAACATAATGAGTTTTCTTTTGTGTGGAGGGCCTATATTGGTAAAGAAATTATGGACATTTTGTATATAGACGCAATGCATTACGGGTAAAGAAAACATAAGTGTTCTTCGGCTGGCAGGGCCTTCATTGGTGAAGCTTGTATGGATATGTTTTCTTACAGTGGCATGCTATTCTGACTGGCATAATAGGCAAAGTGATCATGATGTGTCTTCTTATTTGGAGGGTGCAATTTTGCAGCCAATATGCACAAGTGACATTGCGGCCAAAGCCAACATGATGAATAATTGTAAGTGATGAGGGATACGCTGGTTCAACACACATGGACAGGGTTTCTTACAGTGGCACAGGCTTTCAGCTGCATTATGGATGAAGTGAACATGATGAGTGTGCATGTACGGGCAGGGCATTCATTGGTGAAGCCAACATGGACATTTGACCCTAAAAAGAATAGGGGTACAGCACGAGAGTTGGTGGGAGTGTGAGGGAATTGCATATATTATGAGTAATGTATTTATGATTTGCATATTTGGGGAATAATGCCATAGAAAATGTTCGTTGCAAATGTGGATGAACAAAACCAGATAAATGGGCAGGCAATTATTATTTGAGATGATGCGGCTTTCCGTTAAATCAGTGACTACTTGGAAATACCTGCACCGTGGGCTCTTTGAGAGAACTTTAGATCACCCTTATCAGAAATGCAACTTTCTAAACGCATGCAAGTTGTGCCTTGAACAGTTGAGTTTTCATGGGTATCTAGTCATTGCATCGAATGTAATAGCATCGAATGCCATACCAGAGAAAAAAAAAGCATTGAAAAAAACATCGAATGCTATTTTTTTAAAGGTAAAGGGTTTAGTTTAATTAAAATGGGTTTAAAAGGTTAAAAAAGAGGTGTTAGGGTGACACCCATTAAAAAGAACATGAAAAAAATGCATTCGATGCTTTTTTTTCTCTGATATGGCATTCGATGCCAATGACTATAAACCGCTTGCATAGCACTACTGTCAAATGAAGCCTCAAGATTCTCTCTCCTTATGCTTCCCCAGTTGGCTTCCCAAATGTTGTTTCCATTTCCCAATATGTTTCCTTGGGATTTGTTTGGTGATTTAAAAAAAAATAAAAACAATCATCCACAATGAAGTACAACAGTGCAGGGTTGCCTACCTGTGCTGTCTCCTCAATTCTCCCTTTGCTGTACGATTGAGAGCAGTTAAAGTGCGGTTTTAAAATAACCCAGCTTCTGAAATGCATGCGAGAATCAAACAGAAATGCACGCTTGACGTTAGAAACCATATTGAATTGCGATATACTTCACAAAATATTGCCCATTGTGAATGCTTTTTAAATTGCATATCTTAAAAGTGACTTATATTTGCATTGGCATTATTGATCCTGAAATACAATATAAGACAAGAACCAGATTAAGGCAGAAGTAATTTGGGTCTTGCAAAGGGCACCTGTTTTAATTAGGAAATACATGCAGCTGCCATCGTTTGTCGGCATCCGAATTCAATGGTAATTGCGTAACTGTTTCCTAACCTATGCCGTGTACAAGGGAGAACACAAATGTACAACATAAAACATTGTAAATGCCAAGGGACACATTGCTTTTCTAAAATGCTATGTCTGCTGGCCTAAATGGCATTTTCCATATTTTCGTGTTTCGAAATAGCAATGAAGAAATCCTGTAATAAATTTGATAGAGCTTAGAAACATCCCGAAAAATACGTTTTTACTCAGAAACCAATATTTGAATTAAAGTGTATTTTTAATTCTATATGAACTCCTGCCAAATGAACTTACCTCGCTGATTGCTGTAAAACTCAAGCAGGAAATGAGCCTTTCGGAAAAATGTGTCAATGTTCAACCTAATGTGGAGGAACCATCAGGACCTCACCACTAATTATGGCTGCGCCTTTATGGGCTGCAAGAAGATTTCCGCTTTTGATGGAAAATCAACATTTCATGGCAGACACCCAAAACTGTGGCTGTGCTCATTTGAGAATAGCGGCTGCTGGAACTTTTTACAGATGAGGTATTTCTACAGAAGGCACAGGACAGTGACAAATGGACCGATATCTGGGTGTTGAAATTCAGTGATTGCAAGCACTGGGCAGACCTTCTGTCCCCGTTACAAGGGGTTTGGTCCCGGATCTAACCTTCATTTTTTCACCTTACAACTAGAATGACTGGGATCTGGGAACTGTTATCTGTACTCAGAAAAGTGTGTGAATTAGAAAGATCATAGTATAGGCCTCTGTCAGTCAACATTATAAATAGCTATATTTGTCTACTTTACATGGGCTTTAAGTGGGCCCAGGCCAGCCCGTACTCAGCCCTGACAGTCTCCAAAAATGGCTTTTAAGCCAGGGCTGTGCCAGTACTCTCCGAAATGGCCTCCCTCGCCAAATGTCTTTAAAAATATGAGTGGTAATATTTCTCTCTACCAATAGATGTCACCTTCAGTGATGTTCAGAATCACATCAGTTAAAGAAATGGGAAATTAGGTACTGTTCAAACAGGAAAGGGAAATAAGACAATGCATTGTTTGATTTTTGCCACACAGAAGCATTGTGGGATTGTATGGTGTACTGACCCCTTTTGATTTGATGTTCTGTTTCATATTTGAATATATTTATTTTGGTCAAAATCTTTACACACATTAACCATATTTAAACACATCTTTTAAACCAGAATTGTTGTCCTTTCATTGCGCATATGTAAACTCGATTGGCTCTGTTAGGTCAGGCCTTTAACTACACAGACCACTCCACTTTTAATAGGTACTTGGGATTTGAGCCTATGCAAGAACCTTTTTAGGCCCCGCCCCCAAATATTGCATTGCGGCGCATTAGACCCCTCCTCGATTTCTTATCCCACGTAACGCACTGTCAATAAAAGTATCATCGCTCCCAATGTGAGAGGCTTTTTCCTTAGGCCTTATTTGTAGGGTCCTTATACATCAACCCTGGTGGTTTACAGGGGATTTTCCTTTGTGTTCCTGTTTCCCCAAGCAGTAGAATGGCAGAGCTATCAAGACAACCCTCCCACAAAGATGTGCTGATTTAAAGGTCCAGTGCAAGCTTTTGATTCCCTCACATAATATATCTGTATACATTGATCTCTGTTTTCCTGCACGCAAGTTTTCCGAAGCCCAGCTTTGGAGATGAAGAAAATTAATATTGTTCCAGCTACCCCTCCGCACACTCCTCTAATGCGGGGGAGGGGTACTGACACACTTTCGTCATGACTGCATCTCGCCCCCATTCATAGCCTTTGTCTGGTGCGGGGGTCACACCAGCACTGTCTGGTCCCTGCCAGGTCCCTCCTGTGACTCTGCCCCCATGCCTGTGCCCACCTTCTCCTCCCTTCTGTTATTTGCCCGGCCACCCTGTTCCCCCTTAACTTGCCCTCGCTGCCCCAGTTCCTGTTGCTACTTCCACATGTACTTAAACGACATGTACTAAACCTGTTTCAGGAAAATTGCAATGTCAGCAAAGCACATGTTGGATAGTAGTGCTAAAATGTAAGCATGCATTCATATAATAAAGAATGCAGACAGGAAATAATTACGAAATTAACAGCTAAGTGACAATGAGCTACATTCACAGAATATGACCATGATCTCACTGGATTAGTTCAGCATTCACACAGTCCATCTGGAACTTTAGTGAGGCTGGCAGGATCAGCAAGCGCTGAATCCCAAACATAATGCTATTCTAAGGCTACCAATCTAAGTCCATAGCTCAATGCTATTCAATGGATTAAAGTAGAAAGGCTCTATCCACATGGTGCACTAATGCAATGAAGGGACCAACAAAGGCCCTCGGATCTTCAAGGAGACCCCTTAGAGAGAGTTCAATGACTACTTAACTAAATGGATCTCTCACCTGTGGCCAAAAGTCTTAAAACCTCTAGTATTTCACCTCTCCTCCACAAATTCTCTTTTGCAGTGACCCAGCAATTAGGGACCTTTGTTGAAGAGAACTAGATTTTAGATCTATTGCAATTTTGATTCTGTGTGGTTCTTGATACTGAAACCACCTTGACCTTTTCACAGGGACGATTTACTATTGTATTCGGGTGAGGGCCTTTTTTTTATTTCTGGTGATTCTAGATTTTTTTGCTGCTTTTGATACACTGGATACCAGACCAGGCTTTCAAATGTATTAGGGCTCTCAGGCCCCACATTGGACTGGTTTTGCATTTTCCTGATCAGCAGACCCCAGGACATTAAGCTTGGCCCTTTCATATCAGATTTCTCTTCGCCCTTTGCAGTGTTCCTCAAGGCTCTTCCTTATGCACACCCGTTAATGATTACGTATGTCTCTCTTATATTGCCAATCATCCAGAAATATGACATTCATTTTCATGCCTATGCTGACGATTTACACTGTTTTTAAGGTGTCTTGCCCTAAAGAGAATTTTTATGAGCTCCAGTCTTGTCTCACTGAAGTTTAACTAAGGTTGAGAAATAATAAACCCCACTCAATCCATCTAAGAGTGAGACCATGCTTCTGGGCCCTTCCCATCGCTTAAGGGACTCTGTTAGATGCCCTGAACCACCCAATAGATGTGATCTTCCTACCAAGTCTGCTACGAAAATCAAGAATCTCGGACTCCTTTGGCAACTCTAAATTAACCCTACTCGTCAAGCTAACAATGTTGTCAGATCGTCATTTTATCGTCTGCGCATGTTACCTGTGACTCATGCAGTTTACTTTACTTTACTTTAATACATTTGTATAGCAAGGCCATGAACCCGAAGGCGTGAGGGCACTACAAAACACATAAAACAGAGAACAAGAGACAATGTCATGAAACAGGGCCGAGCGAGAGTATCACAGGCAAAAAGGTTGTTTAATGGAACAGATATGTCTTTAGTCTTTTTTTAAAGAATTCCAAAGATTCGATAGATCTTAGCTCCAGCGGCAGAGCATTCCAAGCTCTAGGACCAACAGAAAAAAAGGCTGAGTCGGTTGCTCTGACAGTGTTGTACTCAGGTTCAGATAAGAAAAACGAATCATTAGACCTAAGTGCTCTTGTGATGATTCTTATGGGTAATAGCTGTTGTAACTAACCAGGCATTTTCCCAGGTCTGCACTTATGGACAATAGTCAGGGTATGAAATAGAACTCTAGCTGCCACAGGCAACCAGTGCAGCTCACGTCTCGCTAGTGTAACATGATCTCTGTGTTTGAGTTTCATAACGGCTCTAATAGCCCCATTTTGACAGATTTGTAGCCTGTTACTTTCAGATTTGTTAATTCCTATAAGAAGGCTCGAGCAGTAGTCTATTTTAGAGCCTACTATTGCTCTCGCAATAGTTTCTGCATTATCCTGAGAAATAAGAGGCCTTAGATGTGTTAAAAGTTTAATGTAGTATGCACAAGAAGAAACAATACTACTAACATGCTGTTTCATAGACAGATGTTGATCAAAGGTTACTCCTAGAGTTTTTACTTTTTTCAAAGGTTTGATGGATTCATCACCCAGCTGGAAATTGTCGTACTGTGAGCCAAGTTTAATAATGGTATGCGGTGAGCCAAATACCAATAGTTCGGTTTTGGATTTGTTTAGTGCCAGCTTGTTATGAACCATCCAGGTTTCAATTATAGTGAAGACTTTATTAATGGCAATTTCATCCAGTCTGTGAGACCCGAGAAGTGGGATGACACATTGAGTGTCATCCGCATGGTTGGTAAATATGATATTCTCATGGTCTAACATTGCAAACAGGGGAGCCGTAAATATATTGTAAAAGCAGGGAGAGGTGCAGGCACCCTGAGGAACACCACAGGTAATAAGAATGGGCTCAGATTCGGCGTTGCCTTGGAAGACTGTGCTAACTCGGTTGCTGAGAAATGACAAAACCCATTTGCATGCTAGTGGGGAGAAATTAGCCACTTCAGACAACCTGGTGGCCATGATATCATGGTCCAGCAGGTCGAAGGCTGCGGAAAGATCTAGCAGCATAAGCAAAGAAGCCTTCTTGTTATCCATAGGAGCCATCAATTTGGATTTAAGTTCGAGCAACGCGGTTTCAGTGCCATATCCAACTCGGAAACCCGACTGATGGTCATTAAGAATGGGATATGACTTTAGGTGCTCAGCGATCTGTATGTATGCCACCCGGTCCAGAATCTTAAGCAAGAATGCTGTGTTGGTGATAGGGCGGTAGTTATTTGGCATGTAGACTGAGAGTCCAGGTTTCTTCAAAATAGGCATGATCCAGGATTTCTTAAGATCCTGAGGGACCGTGCCGGTAGAAATAGAGGTGTTGACAAATTGGCATATGGCAGTAATAAGAGACGGGGCACAGGTCTTAATTATCACAGTGGTGTGCCTATCATTTTTACATCTTGTAAACTTGAGTTGGGTGATAATGATTTCAAAGTCCCTTTCTGTTATGGGGGAGAGATTAAAAATAGGAGTAGTTGGTGCTCTGTGAAAGGACCATTCTGAGGGAGTAGCCATAGTACATTTTAAATTGTTACTTTTCTCAAGTATATTCACCTTGATGTTGTCTAGCTTTTTATGCATTGCTTGTTGCATGACATTACACCAAGTAACATCATCTGAGATGGATCTATCTGGGATAATGTTGTTAGTCCTTTCTTGTTCTTTCAGGATGCGAAAGAGCTCTTTAGTATTATGCTGGGCGTTTTGTATTCGGTCATTAAAAAAGCAGGATTTAGCCTTGATAATGGCCTCTTAATAAGTTGAAATAGTGACTTTATACTTGTTGAGAAGCAGTGGCGTACTATCTTTCTTCCACAAATGATATGATTTGGTAGTAAGTGATTTCAGTGACTGAAGCTCAGGGGTAAACCATAAATTATGTTTAATTACGGTTTTAATCGTCTTCATCTTTACGGGTGCAAGGATTCGAGCAACATTTTCCAAATTGGAGGAGATCCAATTTTCTAGATTTTCCGGAGAATCAGATATAGGGTCAGTTCCAATGTTGAGAATGGATTCTACCTTATTCACCTTGATGTTTTTTAAATTACGGTGCAGTACTTTAATTGGGTTTTGGCATTTACGTTTAATAGGAAAATCTACTAAAATGTCAAAATACACAAAAAAGTGATCCGACCATGGGCAGGGTGAAAGTGCTATGTTACTAACATTAGTTTCGTGGCTCGCAACCCAGTTTAGGATATGGCCCAAGCTGTGTGTGGCCTCTTGAATCCATTGTGTAAATCCTAGTTCCTGTAGTGCTTTTTGCATTTCCATAGCAATTTTATCATCTTTATGGTTAAACCATAGATTGAAGTCACCCAAAAGCAGATATTTCGTATTAGCTTTAATGTTGGCAAGTAGATAGGATGAGAGATTTTTTACAAAGTCGTTTGTTATGTGGGGAGGTTTGTATAATAGGAGGATATTTAGAGTACTTTCTGCATTCAACGTAGTTTTGATGCAGAGGGAATCTACCCCATCCATTATGAATTTGATAGTTTCCCAGATGTTAAAGTCTAATCTATGTATAATCACAACGCCCCCACCCTTATCATCCTGTCTATCACATCTAACCATGCCATAACCAGAAGGGATAGCAAAATTGAGTTAGGGACCAGCTGCTAAGTGTGCCCATGTCTCAGTGATGGCGCATATATCTATATTCTGTTCCTCAATATGAGTAGCAATCTGCTGTCATGATCTCTGCTTCCAAAAGATCAGGACTTGCCCGACTCACTTGGAAGCAGACCCATAACCCCGGTTCCGAGTGCCAGCCAGTCCCAATTGGGACCTTTTGGACCCTGTCCTGGCGCCAGTGGCACCAGGCTCATAAAGATGCCCAGTCCCAGCGCTGGAAGCGCCAGGCTCATAATGCTTGGGTGGACTTACCTGCAGCAGACCATGCTGCTTACTTACCTGCCAGTTGAGCCCCTGATCCTCTTCTGTTTGGGACTACTTTTCCTGTTGGGTGGGTATTCCAGCACCCTTCAGCTTCTCTAAAGCTCCGAACTTGTACCTGCAAGATAAAAGGGACAGTTAGTGCGCATCGTGAAGCAGGCTACAAGCGCTTACCTACGTGCTTCCAGGCGCTTCTATTCCTCACGCGGGTTCGATCCTCAACTCTCATCAGCCCGCCATCCGCCATCGCCGGAACTCTGCAAAACAAGAGATATCATTACAAAAGACTTTTAAGACATTTGAAGCGCCCAGAACTTACCGTTCGTGCAGTTAACGACGGACAGCAGTCCTCTGAGGTCAAGAGGCCTGCACCCTTATCCAGTGAAGGAACTGGTTACGGCACCCTGCCCCGAGGCAGATGGAGAGCTTGGCGTTCACTTACCTAAGGTGAGGGCGTTAACCTTTGGGGTTCTACAGGAGAAGAGAAATGGAAGAGGAGAGAGGCACCCAATAACCCCAGTTCATTAATCCCATATTTTCTATCTGCAGACATCTTACTCTTCGAGTCAGACATACAGTGCACAGAGGTCCAGCCCAAAGAGCCAACCGTGTGTTACACATCACCTTTGAAGATACGGCATTCACCCAGTCAAGACGGCGCCTCTGCCCTGGCCACAACCACCGCAGCATATCACACCCATAGTGGCTTTTAACTTTGGGTCAAAAACTAATTTATAAGGAACAATGTTATAAGCTTGTATGGGTGTGATATGCTGCGATGGTTGTATTTATCTTGTTATACGTACTATTTGGTTTAGTAACGGGAGTCCATGTTTTTCTTGTTCATTTCTGTAATAAAAGAAAATAGCATGTTAGTATTAGTATTTTATAATGACTTATTACATTGTACAATCAACATTTTCTTCTTTTTATTGACCCTCATATTTAGTAGATTACAAACAAGAGTACTGTGCAATGTGCAAAGTTTCTGTGTTTGTTGCTAAAATCATTGGGTCTGTGGGAGAAAAAAAATCCATGTTGGATTAAAAAAAGAAACATTTTTCTGTTATGCTACAGTTTATTTATTTGTTAGTTTTCCGCGTTTACTTGTTCTTTCTGCCTAATGCTTTATTAGGTATTTGTTTGGATATTGTAAAATTTTAGCCCAGTTAGATACCAGTAGGCGTATTCTAACTGTTTATGTTTTGATATAATTTCGTGGTATTGATTTATCTGTTTGCATATTTGTAAATTTTGGGACAGTTAGATACCAATTGGCGTATTCTAACTGTCTATTTTTTGCTCTATTTGAGTGCTATTAATTTATCTGATTAGTTGTAGAATCTTTGGGCAGTTAGATAGGTTTTGAAATATTGTGACAGTTTATATTTTTTTACTACAAGTGTACTTAAGGTTTAAGTACAGTTCAGTTATCAAATTTTGGTTTTAAGAACATTAAATACGCGTTTGTAAGATTAGCTGGTAATCTCTGCTTTAGAGTAACGGTACTATCATTACATTCAAACCATCTACATTTTTTTTTATATATGCAGTGGAGTGCCCTGAGTTGGTTGTGGCTCCTGCGTGGTAGATTATACTTATTGTTGTGAAGGTTTTCCTACCAAGTGAAATTTGACCATGTGTGAATCCAGTCAGCTTGCAGTTGTTTCTCGTACCTTCTGCATTGTAACGTAGAAGCATTAGTATTAGTATTACGTATTTACTATGTGTTTGTATTAGTAACGTGGAGCAATTATCCGAATTGCAGGTAGAACATAATCTACCGTGGTTTGCATTTTGTACAAGTTACTGAAATGGAACGGATTCACAATTAGGTATTGATATATAGACAAAGCGCTCATTGGGAATTTGTTCTTGTGTCACATTGTTGCAGAGAGTGCATGTATGTTTCCACATGTATGAAATTGTTTTCTAGTACTAATAGTAAGTACATTAGAAATTCTTGTGGATCTTCCTGTGAGTTTATAGTGAATTTCACCATTCCAGCAGAGTAGTCCAATTGTCGTCTTATTCCAAAAACACTATGGCCCTCATTACGACCCTGGCGGATTTTTACCGCCATCCACGGACTTTCCGGCCATGGCGCAAAGTCCCTTTACGCCATGGCCGATGGCGGACTTACCGCCCCATTCCGAGGTCGGCGGGCGGTAAGTCCCCATTGTCCCATTTACCCTTCCCCATTCCCATTTCGGCCCCATAGGGCTCAATGGGAGTGGGGAAGGAGTTAATTACGCCACCGTAAAATACGGTGGCGTAATTAACACCAAGGTCCCAGAGCGCCATGGATTTTTCCGCCCGCAAAAAGCGGGCGGAAAAGTGTCCATGGCGCTCTGGAAACTCGTAGTTGGCGGTAAGGGGTCGGCGCAGCTAACGCTGGCGCAAACCCCTTACCGCCAGGGTCCTAATGAGGCCCTATACGTGTTGTCAGGATTGTTTGCTGCATTTCTGTGAAGTACTAACATTTCCAAACACAATGGGTCTGTACTGTGTAAGTAAATGTTGTCAACAATTGGTGGTAATTGAAATAGAATATTCATTGCTACATTTGCGTAGCAACTTACACCAACTATATTTGAGAATTTAAATGGTCCAGGTAGTTCTGTATCTAACTGCTTTTTTTGGAGTTTGTCTTCCTTCTTTAAAGAAGTACCTGGTTTACTTTCCCTAATTGATTCTTTTTTGCTTGTGGTACTTGATGAAGTTTTAGTTTCTTTTAGTCTCTTTGGAGGATTTGCAGTGACATCCTGTTGCATTTCTGTTTGATTTAGTTTTCTTTTAGAAAATGTTCCTTTTTGTGGAACAGGATATGTTTGTAGGTGGAGGGTGTATAGTGAACGAAGTCTATTGTATTCTAAAATGCAAGGAATATCAGCGTTTACTTTACTTGCATCAAAGTATATTAGAAATAGACCGTCAATTGTACGTAGGCGTGACAGTGCTACGTAGCTCATGCCTTCTTTAAAGACTGTGTTACCAATGTCTATCATTGCTTTGTCTAGAGTAAGACCTTGTGATTTATGAATGGTGACTGCGTATGCAAGAGTTAGAGAAAATTGTTCTCTGCGTACATACATGTCTTTGAAGAGAAGGAATCAAGCTGTTCAGCGTCCTATTCTTTTTACTTCTGAAAGTTTGTCAAAGAGAATATTGACAAACTGAATTTTGTTGTCACGTGGGTATGTTTGAAAGCCAACAACTGTACCCAGTGCTCCATTAACTAGTCCTTGGTCCACGTCAAGGTTACGTTTAAGCATTACTCTGCAATTTAAGGATCATTTTAATATCTTTTCCAAGCCTGCTGTGTTTGAGATTGATTTTTCTAAACTATTTATTCTTGCTGTGGCTTGGTCACACATGGGTAGTGTCATTCCATGTACATCTAGTTTGTCTGTGGCGCTAATTTCCATAATTGGTTGCATTTCTTTGCTTAACATTATTTCATTGAATTTGAAACAGCTTGCAGGAGTTGGCATAAAGGCCATACAATTGACATTTTTGTGGGCTAATTGTTCCATAACATCTGTAGCACATGCATTATCACCATAAAGTGCATGAATGTGCCGGGTTTTCAATATTGCTTCTGCTTCTCTAGAAAGTATACCAACTCTGATACTTTTTAAGATGTTGGCATAAGGGAGATCTGCAGATTGGCACATGTTTTCTGTTAAGTCTCTGTATTGGAAATGTTGCCAAAGGTTGACATTTCCAATGCTGCCAACAGTTTTACGGCAGAGTTTGTGTCCTAATGTTTTAAAAATAGGCTCACCTTTTACAGGTGTCAATTGAAGAAGATCTCAGAAAACAATGATGTGTTTTCCTGCAAATAGCTCGTCGTAGTTTGTTTTGAGTACTTCTTGTAATCTGAGGTGAATCAACGCTAACATTAGGTTGGAGACCATGCTCACTTCATCTATTAGTAGCATTTTCATTTGTTTCAATACTCTGCGTACTTCCATTGCAGCTTCTGCAGAAAGTTTGTAATAATCTAACTTGTTTTGGTGTTCTACTGGCAGGAGTAGTAATCGGTGTAAAGTGACACCACCTATGTTGTACGCAGCTAAACCTGTGGGGGCAGTGACAACAGCTGACAGTTTGTTGTTTGTCAGTTGTTGAAGGAACTTACTGATGATTTTGATTAGGAATGTTTTGCCAGAACCAGCTTCACCACTGACAGACAATAGTATAGGTTTGTAATTTTGGCAGGTGCATTCTTTGTTTTCATGTTGCACACCATGTGCAATTTCTTTTGTTATTTCTTGAAAAATGCTACGTTGCTCTTTGTTTAGTTTTGATTGTAGTGTAGTTAAGTCTTCTTTATCTTCATAGTGACACATGGTGTTTTCTACTTCTATCATAGCTAATTCTGCCTCATTTGTTATTAGTGGTTCTCCCAGTGGTTCTTGGCTTCCTGTGACAGAAGGTTGACTACTGTCAGGAGTGTCCTTATCTAGTTGGGCCTGGAGTTCCTCTTTGTGTTGCTGTTCATTGTGCAACATTGTTTTGTACTGGCCAAATTTTACATCAGTTATACTGCTTTCATTGGCTTTGAAAGCGTCTTCCTATGAGTCATAGGTATCTAGTATTTCTTCTTCTTTTCTCCATGGTTTGAAGAGTTGCAGTAGGGACATGTAATATATTTCTTTATGTTGAGGAATCTTTAATGACAATTTGATATGATTAATTAAATTTGGTTTGGTGAGTTTTACTAAGATGCCATCACAGTTTGTCACTTTGTATTTACGGTTTTGCTCATCAGGTTTTATATTATTTTGTATGTGTAGTTTTGGGCTATGTGGTATAGACACATGGTTTCCAAAGTGGTACCCCTGTTTGGGTAGTATGTGTCCAATAAATTGTTTTTTAAAATGTCTTGGCTGTTGGGATCATGTTTGGCTATTGTTTCTATATCTTCGTATGATTTTAGAACTCTTTTTCTAGATTTAGCTGGACCAAGACATAGCCATACTATATTTGCAGATTTACCATACAATGCAGTACCAGTTAATCGATCAGCTGCTTCATAGGATCCACACTCTCTATGGGACAGCATTTTTATGCCCAAGCTGTATAATTTCTGAGACACTGTTTTATCTGATGACAGGTCATTCCAGAGGTCTTGGAGCTCTGTCTTTTCTGATTTGGTTAAGTATGCTGTGACATATCCTGCAACTGCAGTAGAATTGTCTGCAATGTACTGCACATCTATGTTTGCATTCCACAAGTGGGCAAAGATTGCATTGTAATCATTGATATATAGAACAAAGTTCTCCAGGTGTTAGTATATCTATGTTTGTTTTGTTTTCGTTTGATATGCGTAGGAAAGCATGTAAATCTTCCCATGCATATTCTGCGCAACTTAATGTAACAAACCAAGTGTGTGGGCCAAGGTTTCTGATCATACAACGCACATCTCCATGGCGTCGAAACCAGTACTCTTTAGTACCTCGCATATTTGCTAATAGATTTGTACGATTTGCCTGTAAAACCTCATCTTTTTGTTGAACTTTTTGTAATAATTGTGTGGCTGTCATATTTTGAAAGTGTGATCCTGATTTTAATATGTGTGCAACTCCGTAACATAAAGTTGCTAGTTCACTTTCAAAGAGTAGGTGGAATATGTATTCCACATTTTGTCGAAATCTGGGATCTTCAGAATACATTCGTAATGAGCGATATTCTGATGCTGATATTTCAACAGGTCTATCATCGTATCTTCCTCCTTTGCCAGTAGGAAAGAGAAGAGGAAAAGCACGTGCTTCTATACTTTTTTCCCATATGCTGATTGGTGATCCTTTTGTTTGACGCATTTGGTACGTTTCCAGTGCATCTTCTATGGTGTCATTAGAGTGCATTGGGTGAATTGTATAATGGTCTAAAGTGTTTGCTATTGTAGCAGGATCTAGGAGCTCAAATTGACCAGTTTCTTGTGTCTCTTGAATTATTTCAGTTGTATCTTTCAAGTTTTCTTCGATATTAATTTCTTTGTAATAATCATTATTCTCTTTGAGATATTGCAGCACTTCTCTAACTTTATGTAAATCTACCAGTTGTTGCCAAATTTTTTTGTCTTTTGTAGGTACTCCATTTACCAAGATAATTAAAGATTGTTGCATTGGACGTTGCACTCCTAGAGTGTGCACATTTTCTTTTAGATCTAATGGTAAATACACTACTTTTCCACAAATACCTTTCACTAATTCAGAGGGAGGTAATTTTGCAGTTTTTGATTGAAGGCGTATTATTGCTTGAAATGGATGAACTGTTTGAATTATGATGCTCTCATATAAATTAAGTTGTTGAAGGAGTTTTGGTAGTGGATGTAATTCCAAGTTATTTGAGATAGCACGTGAAGGAGTTTGGTTGTTGTCAAGTTTGGTAGTGCAGTAACTGCAAAGTATTATGGGGTCAGTTATTTCGTATTTGTTTTCTGCTATAAGGTAGAAAGCTAATTCAAACCATTTAGAATCTTCATTGTCTTCTATTTTGTATGGAAGGTCTATAGTTTTTGTGTTACTTTTATAACACGTTCTGCGGCAACATACACACACGTGGTTTGGTACTTCAGCTGAAGTGCTTTGAAATTTTAGTATTCCTTTTTTGTATGTGTGTAGTGAAAGGTTGCCATGTGCAGATTTGTTACGAAGTTGGTTGACAGCTATTTCATCTTGTAAGTGGGTTTCATTTCCAAAATATTTTTTCTGTATATACTCGATTTCTTCTAGTAGGTCTTTTGGTGTACCATGTACAAGAATGTTAATTAAATTGGCTAGTGCTAAAGCAGGACTTTTTGCATAATACAGTTTATAAACTAGATTTCTTATACTTGCATGATGTGTTGATATGCTTTTGATATCATGGAAGGTTGTTTTGCAAGTAGCTCCTGATATGCAGGCCAACGAATGTCCTTGCAGTCCTGTGTGCTTACGTACTGGACAAGCATCCATACTTTGCAGTATTTTAATTTTGATTTTGTCTTTGCTTTTCACATATTGATTGAGGAATAGGCGTAAAGATTGGAACATTTTTTTGGGAATGTTACACATTGACATGCATGGCAATGTGTAAATTAGATGTTCTGATTCAGTCGAATGGAGGGGTAAATCTAAGTTTTCAGGGCATATTTTTGTAAGGAGTACGTCTTGTTCCATTATGGTATTATTAACTTTTTCATAACCTCGACCACTGCTATGTATGTGTCAGACCAAGGGAGCACTTGATATGGAGCGACTTGCCTCGTCGTGTAGATGACGAAGTCTTCCAAATAATGTACCTGTCTGGCTATTAGAAATAACAACCAAAATGGTCTATTACTGGAAAGACAGGAGACCGATGACCCAGGCGCCGTAGAAGTGTAGACTCGGTATTCAGGAGGACACACCACCAGCTGAAGACAAGGCAAGTATAAGACTTTGCATAAACAATAAGGCCAATACAAACAGCATACACGGAATACCACTAACCTGCTAACTCAGGTAAGAAGTTAACCGGCTGGTAATGCTGACACCTGCAGTCTAAGCAAAGAATACGGCAATGAGTAACTTATCAATTAGCATCAACAGAATAACTAGGAGTCGCTAATTACTTTTATAGTCTTACTGTGTTGGACTCCTGTCCAGTGAGGGTCTGGATGGGCAGAGGAAGTTCGTAGAAACCTCAGTCGCGAGGCTTAAGAAGCAAACAACCCACAACGTACACCACGGAAGTCTCTAGTCCGTGTACTTGTGAGGGACGAAAGCAAGGAAGTTCAAAAACCAAAACAAAGCCAAAATCATTCAAGGTGAGGTAGCAGCGTGGAAGCAATCCAAGGCAAAGTCCAATAACAATCCAATGTCATGCAGGAAGCGAGCAAAGCAGACCAAATTAGTATCCAAGGCAATATCCAATGTCAGGCCAATGTCGAGCAGGGAGCGGGCAGTGCAGACCAATTCAGAATCCAAGGCAAAATCAGGGACAGTCCGAGTTCAAAAGGAGGAAGGCAAAAGATCAAAAGGCAAATCCCAAAGAGCAACCAAAGCAGTCCGAAGTCAAAACCGGGAGGACCAGGAAAAACTATGATCAGGAAACAGGAATCGAATCCAAAACGCCACCGAAGAAAGTTCAGAAGCGCCGGTGATTGTACAGGGAGGAGCTTATGAAGACTGTATCATGTGACTTGGTTTGCATGATACCGTCACAGCAGGGTGAGTGCTCCTGTAGTGTAGAGGATGCCAGCGTTGCCAGGCTACCTTCCAGGCACCGCGCTGCATCCGGGGTAAGTGAAGCACTCGACTGCTAGGATACACTTTAGTTTTGCGCTGAAGTCTTTGATCGTGGATGCGCCGGTGAGCAACTGGCGACGCCGTGCTTTCGTTCCCAGCTAACAGACTGGAAGGGCAGAGAGATCTAACAGTATCCTCCCCCAAAGAGGCCCTCACCCTTCGGGCAGACCAGAACTGGGACACTACAGCTGGAGCATGTATATTACATGCCGGTTCCCAGGTACGATCTTCCGGACCGTACCCCTTCCAATCCACCAGGTAAAACCGTCTACCCCTGCGTATCCGTGTGCCCAAAATAGCGTTCACTTCATATTCATCTGAACCATGAACTTTAATAGGAAGCGGGTGAGATGGAAGCCTGGTAAAAGGATGGCAAGGTTTAACAAGAGAAACATGGAACACCGGATGGATTTTCCGGGTAGATGGGAGCTTCAACCGGATAGCCACCGGATTAATGACTTCCGAAATGACGTACGGCCCTACAAACTTAGGTGTTAGAGCTTTGCGACCTGGTATTCGCAGGTTACGCGTGGACAACTACACCTTGGTACCTATTTTGTATTCCGGGGCCGGAGATCTATGAGTGTCCGCCGTTTCTTTCATTTTTGCTTGAGCTTGGAGTAAATGTTGTCAAACTTTTCTGCGTGTTTCAGACAAATCCCTCACACAAGCCAGAGCTGCAGGGTTATTCAGTGGAAGCTGAAACTGTATAGGAAGGGCTCTAGGATTCATTCCGTACATAGCAAAGAACGGAGAAACACCTGTTGCAGTATGAATAGAGTCATTATAGGCGTATTCACCAAAGGACAGAAGCGAGACCCAAGGACCTTGAAGCTGACTGATAAGACAGCGTAGGTATTGCTCCATAGTCGCGTTTACGTGTTCAGTCTGCCCATCAGTTTGTGGGTGATATGCACTGGAGTATCTACCATCAATACCTAGGGTAGAGGTTAACGCTTGCCAAAAGAGAGAAGTGAATTGTGAACCCCGATCAGTAATGATGATTGATGGAAGACCAAAACGCCTGAATACATGCTTCAGAAACAGGCTCGCCAGAATAGGAGCTGTAGGGATTCCTTTGCAAGGACCGAACAAGGCCATCTTCGTGAGATAGTCAATGATAACCCATATCGTGTCATAGCCTTCCACCAGCGGTAGTTCCACAACAAAGTCCATGGAAATCATGGTCCATGGCAGTTCGGGTATGGGCATAGGCCGTAACAAGCCTACTGGTTTGCCATGAAGGGACTTGCACTGGGCGCAAACCGCACAGGTTGACAAATGGTCTGCAACATCTTTTGCCATACATGGCCACCAACACCAACGTTTTAGTAAATCCAGAGTCTTCCGGATACCCGGATGGGCGGCAATAGACAAATCGTGGCACCATTGCATCGCCCGTTGTCTAGTAAGAATATCGGGTAGATAGACCTTCCCATCTTTATAAGGGAGGGACTGCACTATCTCCAGCCCCAGAGTGGTTATTTCCGTGGAAGATGTCTCCACCCAGTCTCGAAGCTTGTCTATAAAGAACGGTTGGAGGGTACAATCACAAACCACCTGGTTAGGTAAAAGTGGAACCCCATCCATGTTACTGGGCTCAGGACTACCATGGTTACGAGAAAGTGCATCAGCTTTAGAATGGAGGGCTCCTGGGCGATACGAGATAGTGAAATTAAACATTGAGAAAAACTCGTGCCAGCGAGCATGCCGAGCTGTAGTACACTTAACGGACTGGAGTGCAAGCAGATTTCTGTGGTCGGTAAAAACCTGGACAGGTTCTGAGGTACCCTGCAAATGGTGCCTCCATACCATGAAAGCATCTCTTACTGCCAACAACTCTCGTTCTGTGATAGTGTTATTCCTTTCATATGAGGTACGTTTCCTGGAGTGATATGCAACCGGGTGAAGCCTGTTTGTCTCAGGGTATAATTGCGACAGTATCGCTCCAAGAGCAATACCTGAGGCATCTGCTTCCACAATGTAAGGCCTTGCCGGATTGGGATGCTGGAGTACAGGTGCAGTAGTAAATGCGGTCTTAAGACTTTCAAACGCCTTTTGAGCTTCCCCATTCCAGCAAAAAGACTTTTTGGAACTGGTCAAAACCGTGAGGGGGGCAGCAATGGTTGAGAAATCCTTAATGAAGCGTCGGTAGAAGTTAGAGAACCGCAGAAAGGACTGAAGCTCTTTCAAGGTAACATGGGTCGGCCATTGCAACACTGCTGATAACTTAGAGGGACTCATTTACACCCCATGGTTGGTAATGTTGTAACCTAGGAACTCCACCTCCTGTACATGAAATATGCATTTTTCCAATTTGGCGAATAAGTGGTTTTCTCTTAATCGCTGCAATACACTGGTTACATGTGAAATGTGTGTTTCCAGAGAGGGTGAATAGATCAAAATGTCATCCAGATAAACCACCAGATAACGGTCCAGCATATCATGGAACACTTCATTGATGAAATAGTGAAAGGTGGCCGGGGCATTGCACAGCCCAAAAGGCATCACGCAATACTCAAAAAGCCCATATTTGGTTTTGAACGCGGTCTTCCATTCATCTCCCTTTCGAATTATCACTAGGTTATATGCCCCACGCAAGTCCAGTTTAGCGAACACCACTGAACTTCCAAGTTGATCCAATAAGACAGAGATCAGCGGGAGTGGATATTGATTTCTTATGGTAACCGCATTCAGAGCCCGATAATCAGTACAAGGGCGTAGGTCCCCCTCCCTTTTGGGGACAAAAAATAAAGGAGAGGCTGCCGGGGACTTTGATGGGCGAATGAAACCAGTTTCTAAGGATTTCTCAATATAGTCTTTTAGGATTAAATCTTCTTTGGGTGTCAAAGAGTATATTCGCCCGGATGGTATCTTTGCCCCAGGTACCAGTTCTATTGGACAATCATAAGTCCTGTGGGGTGGCAGAATGTCTGCTGCAACTGAATCAAAAACATCCTTGTATTCTTGATATTCTTTTGGTAAAGCTGTGTTGATAACAGCTCCCACAATGGAAGCGGATCAAGCAAGGCGCAACTAGGTTTCGATGAGTCGGGAGTACTTTCCAAGCAGTTGTTTTCGCAATGATCAGAAAGGAGCATCACCTCCCCTGATTGCCAGTCAATTACGGGGTTATGTAACCGTAACCAAGACAGTCCCAATGTGCACTTAAGCTGCGGAGCCGCAATGATATCAAAAGTTATATTTTCATTATGCCCAGAGCTAGTGGTCATCATCAACGTGGCTGTACACTCTGTTACGGGACCTGAAAACAATGAAGACCCATCAACAGCACTCACGGTTTCAGGAAAAGGTTTAATCACAATAGGCAATCCCAACTCTCGAGCATAATTTTCGTCCATATAACAGCTGGTAGCCCCCGAGTCTAGGACGGCCAAGACCTCTTTTGGACCACCTGTGTCAGAAGAGAGAGTAACCGAGAGGTAATAAGGGATGGAAGAATTAGAGTCCATAGAAGAAATGCCCGGCAGCTGGACCCCTTCTACTGCCGAGCTTTGGCGTTTCCCTGCTTCTTAGCTGGTTTCTTGGGACAAACACGCAAAAGATGATCTGAGGCCCCGCAATAGAAACACAATCCGTTCTTCCGCCTGTGTTCTCTCGTCTCAGCGGAGAGAGGTCCCCGTAATACACCTATTTGCATAGGTTCCAAAGGACTAGGCGTAGGAGCGGGGGGGTGAAAAGGACGTGGGAGGAACAGTTTGTTTTTCCCCTTTTCTTTCATCTCGTCTTGAATCGATTTGTAATACCAAATCAAGAAGTTCAGGGAAGGTATTTGGCACAACCGGAATAGTGGCCAGGGTATCTTTCAGGGGTTCCAAAAGGCCTTTGTAAAACAGGGATGCCTTCTTATCTTCAGGCCATCCGGTCTCTGCCACTAGTTGATTGAACTTGGCCAAATATGCAAGAAGAGGCATCTCCCCTTGCTTGAGGCCCAATAACTCTAGATCTGTAGCTTGAGTAGCATATCGTGTATCAAACACACGACTCATTGCCTCTATCAAGGCGTCACAATTGTACAGCAAATGACTGCCATCCTCTAGCAATGGGTTAGCCCAGGCGGCCGCTGTACCACCCAAATGGGAAAGCAAAAAGGTGGCCTTAGTCGTAGAGTCAGGAAAGGAAGCAGGTCTACAGAGGAAATGCAACCTGCATTGATTCAAAAAGATCCTGTAAGATTTAGGATCTCCGTTGAATCGTTCTGGAGGCGCCAATGGGAACTGTGCCGTCATGTACACTGGCCCAGCCCCTGGTGCCGGTGGTCCTACACCTGACCCAGATGCCATGTCAGACGGTGGTAGTTGTGCGCCTGGGGATTGCATACCTGCTTGTAGCTCATCGATCCGTCGTTGGGTGACGGAATGGGCAGCAGTCATATCATTACGAAGGTCTGCCATTAATTGCAAAATAGTGGTCAAGGTCTCGTTCGCATCCATATTAAAGGCTTCTGAATCTATCAGACCAAGGGAGCACTTGATATGGAGCGACTTGCCTCGTCGTGTAGATGACGAAGTCTTCCAAATAATGTACCTGTCTGGCTATTAGAAATAACAACCAAAATGGTCTATTACTGGAAAGACAGGAGACCGATGACCCAGGCGCCGTAGAAGTGTAGACTCGGTATTCAGGAGGACACACCACCAGCTGAAGACAAGGCAAGTATCAGACTTTGCATAAACAATAAGGCCAATACAAACAGCATACACGGAATACCACTAACCTGCTAACTCAGGTAAGAAGTTAACCGGCTGGTAATGCTGACACCTGCAGTCTAAGCAAAGAATACGGCAATGAGTAACTTATCAATAATCATCAACAGAATAACTAGGAGTCCCTAATTACTTTTATAGTCTTACCGTGTTGGACTCCTGTCCAGTGAGGGTCCGGGTGGGCAGAGGAAGTTCGTAGAAACCTCAGTCGCGAGGCTTAAGAAGCAAACAACCCACAACGTACACCACGGAAGTCTCTAGTCCGTGTACTTGTGAGGGACGAAAGCAAGGAAGTTCAAAAACCAAAACGAAGCCAAAATCATTCAAGGTGACGTAGCAGCGTGGAAGCAATCCAAGGCAAAGTCCAATAAAAATCCAATGTCATGCAGGGAGCGAGCAAAGCAGACCAAATCAGTATCCAAGGCAATATCCAATGTCAGGCCAATGTCGAGCAGGGAGCGGGCAGTGCAGACCAATTCAGAATCCAAGGCAAAATCAGGGACAGTCCAAGTTCAAAAGGAGGAAGGCCAAAGATCAAAAGGCAAATCCCAAAGAGCAACCAAAGCAGTCCGAAGTCAAAACCGGGAGGACCAGGAAAAACTATGATCAGGAAACAGGAATCGAATCCAAAACGCCATCGAAGAAAGTTCAGAAGCGCCGGTGATTGTACAGGGAGGAGCTTATGAAGACTGTATCACGTGACTTAGTTTGCGTGAATCCGTCACAGCAGGGCGAGTGCTCCTGTAGTGTAGAGGACGCCAGCGTTGCCAGGCTACCTTCCAGGCACTGCGCTGCATCCGGGGTAAGTGAAGCACTCGACTGCTAGGATACACTTTAGTTTTGCCCTGAAGTCTTTGATCGTGGATGCGCCGGTGAGCAACTGGCGACTCCGTGCTTTCTTTCCCAGCTAACAGACTGGAAGGGCAGAGAGATCTAACAGTATGGCAATTGTATTTGTTTGCTTTTGTTTGTATGCTTCTTCATTAAAGTATGGTTCTGTGCTTGTAGTGTGACTCCATTCACCTCCACAGATATTTAAGAAGTTATTTCTGTTCACATTTCATTTATTGAGAAGTCTTTTTTGAAGTTTAGTTATTAGTTTTGTTAGTGGTTTAATTCTGTTTAACAAAACAATAAATACATTTCTTTTGAGAAGAATTGCACTGTCTATCAACGCTTCTAAGATTACTTTCCTATGATAGGTTTGAAGTGTTCAACCTGGTCTCTCTCCTGTTTTTATCAGATTTTGAAGGACTTTGTGATGGCACATTTTGGCTAATATACTTTTCCTGGTATGCTTACTTTGTACTATATGAAGATTTATAGAAGACGTTTTATTTGTAGTGATAGTTGATTTTCTGTTAATAGTTTTTTGGGTCGTTTTACTTTGTGATAGAGGAGGCAAAGTTTTTGCACTAGAAACTTCTTCTGTTTCACAACATGTCTGTATTTGCTGTTGTGTTTCAACGTTTATTACAAATTCTGCTATAGATGGGTGTTTATGTTGGAGACTTTTTTTTTCATTTGCTCTACTTCTGCATCCCTTTCTACGGAGTTGCTTTTTGGTGGGCATTCTGTAGCGTCTGTTGAAAAAAATACAGAAGGTATGGGTTGGGGTTTTCTGCAATGCATGTGTGTTGTGTGCATCATTGTTTGAGTAAGATGATAAAGATGTATGTAATGGTGTGTGATTGTGAATTGGGAAGTTGAACTACCAGGGATGGGTATTCTTCAATTAATGTGTTACTAAACTGGGGTTCAGATGACAGAAAAAAGTAAGCCGGTGGTGTGGAGAAGAATAAATTATATAGGTAAAGCTATACAATTAAAACAGTTGTTTGTTCTACAACATCTACATTCTAGCGGCTGAGTTGGGTAATTTGTGTGCCGAAAAATAGGAATTTGAGGGCCATTCTGACAGGAGATCACTGTTTAAGACGGGGGGGATTTTCGGTCAGAATGGTGCAGAATCTCTATTTTTAGTCACAGAAATACCATGAATGCACCGTACAGTGCGTGTGAGTTATAAATCAAATATTATGGTAACAATCTACTTACTTTTTTTTCAAAAATGAGTAGTTTGCTTCTTAGTTGTTCTTTGTAAATCAAAATCAGCTGCTTCTATTCAGGAGAATGGGCTTCACTGCAATTGTAAAAGAAATAAATTAGTAATTTGGTTGCTATATAGCACTGTTTTCATTGTAGACATAGATTTTTTTTAATTGAAATGCTCAGCGCCTTCCTGAAAACCATTAAAACTATATTATGACTAAGAGTAAGAAAGAAAATATCTTTAATATGGTTTGTGGAATTCATAATCTACCAACGTATACCACTATTCTTGTATCTAAGCTTTTCCACGTAACAGTGAGTTATTGTCATAGCCTGCTTTTGCACGTAACAGTGAGTGAATGTCAACGTCTGCTTGTCCTATATAAATGTATGTAAGTACTTATATAAACAAAAAAAATTAAAACCAATTATGTGTTTGTACAAATATTATTGTTTGAGATTTAATCATAGAGTGTGTATGATATTTTGTGTGATTATATGTCGTGTATATATTTTATTTCAAAAATGTTAGTTTAATAGTATTTGCATGTGTGTGTGTGTATGAAGAAATTAAATGATATAAAGGTTTGTAAGTGACAGGTCATTTTAGGACAATGAAACAATGATCGTCCATTCATTTTTCAGATTATAGAAGGTAAAAGTCGGTTAGAAAATGTGTTCATGTACTGTGTAGAAAATATGCATACCTGTACTTTCTGTTCATGTATATGGATATGGACCAAGCTGCAAGTAGAAATATTGGAGATTTGTATAGTATTTCTCGTAGATCGTGGTTGTCAATGGTATGAGACTTGTACTCCGAGAGATACACCGTACATTTGTAGTGCTGCTCTATGATGATGCAGTTACATGTAGAGTTATTGGATTTGATTGGTGGATGGTCATGTGATTGCTTAGCTACATCCAATGAGGGAATGGCACAGAGAGTGAGATCGAAATGGTAGAAAGGCTGTACATGTTACGATACGTTCGCGGACATGGCGGTAGTTCTAGGACACCGCGTATTACATCCGGGGAATTTGGGGAGGGGAGGTATGGAAATGAGATTGGATGAAGCAAGGGATTGGTCAGTAAAGTTTAGTGAGTGTGTTGTGGTAGGAGAGGTTTTCTCAGATATTGTTTTTGCAGAGAGAAGAACAGATAGCTATGGCTCAGTGTTTCAAAACACAGATTGTATGGATTTTGGGAGACTTGTGGATTCATTGGTTGAAGGTGCATGCAGAAAGCTGTGGAGTATCTATAGATCTTGGATTCCCACATGTGGAAGGGCACTGGCATGGAGTGCGTGGAATGAAGTGGTTGGACTTTCTACCACTCTGTGCAACTTTGAAGATAGAGGAACATCCAGACATAATTGTAATTCATTGTGGAGGTAACAGTTTAGGACATGTGTCTGGAATTTCTTTGCAATTTGCAATGAAAGAAGGACTTCAGAAGATAATGGACATGTTTCCAAACTCTAAAATAATTTTTTCACGGATTGTGCATAGACAAGTGTGGCTTCGTTCTTTCTCGTGTGGTCCACAAATGGAGAAAACAAGGTGTAATGTTAATAAGGCTGTTTGTGCCTTCCTAAGAGATTTTGGCATGTCCTCTTTTAACAATGAAAATATTTTGTTTCGTAGTACATACATTTTTCGCAAAGATGGAGTCCATCTTACTTATGCTGGCAATCAGATTTTTCTGAGAAATGTACAAAATGCATTGTGACCTTTTTTAGAAATACAGCATTCGTTTTTACATTCAAACATCTCCCAAAAGCTCTTTTCAGAGCCACCACTTCCTGTTAGAGAAAAATGCATTGGTTTCAATAGGGTAGCAATGCAATTGTTTTTCTTTTCGCGGACCGTCCGCGACTTTCACTAAATGGAAATGGCTATGCTTTATGTATCTTCACTTCTATTTTTTAACTGTGAAAGGCGGCTCTGAAAAGAGCCTTATTTTTTTTTTTGATTTTTGTTATTTTGTATTTTTTTTGTTCTTTTTTATACACGACACACTAGGAGAGGAGGAAAAGGAGGGTAAAGGGAGAGGGACACCAACCACAGGGATAAGAAAGGGCGAGCTGAGAGAGGAAGATGTAGAGTGGGTTTTATTTGGGTAGTGATCAGGTCTTCTGGTGCTCTGAGAGGATCGTCTCAAAAGCACTCCGAAGTCGTTCCCCCCCTGCAGAGTACTGTGTCACAGTACACACATACAACTGTGACCCTCGAAAGGTAAGGGTCATCAGAATTCTGTATGGCCTATGAGGCAGCTTGAGGAAGACGCTGTCCCACAGAGGTGTTCCTTGTGGTTACAGGATCAGGAACGGAGGATGAAGTAGAGGCAATGAACCTACTACACTTCTCGCAAGGTACAACCTTGCGAATGGCCCCAGTGTGGAATGGGCGCAGGTGTCGCTTCATGGTACTGGTGCGAAAGCTATACGAACCGTGCTTCCCATGACTGAGTACCATTTTGCACTCATTACAGGTGACACGGTTCGCATGAGACTTAGGACCGTTTCCATGAACGGTAAACAATCGGCACACCCAAGATTCACGCCGAGGGCGGGTAGTAGGGATTTCCTCTACCTCATTCTCGTCATCCTCTTCTTCCTCCTCTGTATCCTCACTCCTGTTCCCCTCTTCAGGCCCTTGGGGAAATGGTGGTGGAGGGGATGGGGGTGGTGCTGAGGCAGATGTAGCACCATGTGGTAATAGTCGAGCCATGGATGTCATAGGCTAGGAGATGGAAATCTCAAAATCTGCAAAGTATGCAGCAAAATGCAGTGTGTTCTGTGGAATAGTCAGAAACACAATGAGAATGCGCTCTAGGGCGTGGTCTTATATCGGGGTGCTTGTGCGCGGGTCGCGGACATGCGTGCTGTCCGCAAAACAGATCGAATATCAAAAAAGGTTCAAAAAGTCACAAAACTATGTGGAAAGTTAGGATTAGTATGTGGGATTTGTGGTATGGTGATTTTTTAATGAGAAATATTGTGGATTACTTGGAAATGTACTTTTAAACTGGTCGGGGACACGAACAGTGTCCGCATTTAGAGCACGAGTTGAGCGTGGGCGTGGTCACATGATTGTTTTGTGAGCATGTTCGCTAAGGTAGCGGTCGTCCGCAGGACACCCAATGTACGGACATTGTTTTGCGCATGCGTGTTGATGTTCTGCGGACAGTGTTCGGGTCCTGAACTAATTAAAAGTGCGTCACATGTAAAACGAACAGTTACGGACAGCCGTTTGTTCTTAGCACAGTTTAATTTATTTGCTAACAATACGGACAGACATAGCGTTTCAAGAACACCTCCATTTTCGTTTATTTACGAACAATTCAGGACACCACGAGTGTTCTTAGAACAGTTTCTGTTTGCTATCGAACACTACGAATAGGAATAGTGTTCTTAAGGACACCTCCATTTTTCGTTTATTTACGAACATTTCAGGACACTACGAGTGTTCTTAGAACATTTTCAATTTGCATGAGAACATTACGGACAGATGTAGTGTCCTCAGGACAGTCACATTTTAGTTTCTTTACGAACATCTCCGAACAACCGCGGTGTCCGTAGACACCTAAATTGGTTTTATCACAAGGAACTGAAAGTAATTACAACACAATATAAGAAAAGTAACTTTATTTCATATATATATACAATTATGACTGGGAAGGTGGGGCAGAAACGGAAACAAAAACAGGAGAATTAGGGATTTCTAGATAACTGGGATCAGGTGAAGAAGGGAAGGAAAGCTCATCGAAACGCTTTGGTCCATAGACAGGGTTTGGGGTTAACTGCGTGGGATAGGGTGAGGGG
The DNA here is from genome assembly GCF_040938575.1 of Ambystoma mexicanum. NCBI lineage: Eukaryota > Metazoa > Chordata > Amphibia > Caudata > Ambystomatidae > Ambystoma > Ambystoma mexicanum. Next base: position 937,420,870 of record NC_090941.1, on the reverse strand, counting down.
GGACAAGTGCAGGTTGCACAACGGTGTGCTGTTGGGGGTTTCACATAATTTTCCACAAAGTTTTTCAAACCCATAAAATTTTGCATAAGGTCGTCCATTTTTTGATTAATCTGCTGTAGAGTGATATCCTCTGATTGTTGTTGTGAGATGCTTGGAATTTTTGTATGGTCTGTAATAAAAAAAATGTATATGTTTAATGTGTACAGAATAATATTTATTAATTGGTTTATATAGCAAAGTGTATACCATTAGGTGGACTATTTTCTAACATTTCCTCTTGTGGGAAATGCTCCTCTAGCCAGTCGAGAGTACTACACATTTCTGTGAGAAAACAAAAAAGTAATATGTTTATTTTCTAATATAGAAAGTTTATAAATATATGAGTAAAAAGAAGTGCACGTACTATGTCTGGTGAGATATGTAATCAGTAGTGTATACGTCTGGTCTTGCTGTTGGTTGTGGAGCGTCTGTGAGGTAATTATGGTGGAAGCCACTTTATCTTCTTTTGGTATATTCCATTTTAAAACATATTGTATTTACATGAATGGTTAGTGTGTTACATATATGGGTAACATCTTTTAAGTATTACTACATATACTTTGTATGTGTGCTGCTTTGTGAATTTGTTAAATGTTCCTATGTTATGATATAACTATTACTCATACCCCACCAGAGTTTTTAGGTGGTGGTACTGTTGTCCAAACATGTCTGCGGACCGTCAAATTCAGTAGAAAGGGTTCAGTATGTTCCATATTATATGTACATAACGTCAAAGTTATTATTGTTAAGTTGTGCTACTAAAAAACTATGAAATTCAGTGAAAAAACTTTGTTAAAGGGACATTATGCTTAAGTTGCGCTACTAAAAACCTATCAAATTCAGTAAAAAAACTTTGTTAAAGGGACGTTATGGTTAAGTTGCACTACTAAAAAACTTTTAAAATCAGTGAAAAAACGTTGTTAAAGGGACGTCATGGTTCAAAGTAAAATCGAAAAACCCCTGAAATTCGGCAGTTATGGTAAGATAAGCAACCATAACTCGCGCCGCCACCGTGCACTGCTAACACTAACACCCAGGACATCAAAGATGACATCACAAATGTCATTTTGGTTTTTGGATAAACTTACTTTTTACCTTCACCGCACTTGGTCTTGATCTCATTCCCTCCTGGGGTGTGTCCAGTAGTTGACTCTCATTGGGGAGTGATCGCTGTATTTTTGGGGAAGCTCACTTTCAACATCCAGGTATCCTCTTCTAAAAAAGAGCTTCTTAGGGACCCATAGCTGTATAATTCCCTTCAGGCATCCAGCTGATATAACATGCTCATCTTTGTTGAGAGTCATAAGATTACATTGTCCACTTGGACTGCAATACATCCATCTTCCCACATATTTCTTATGGTTTTTGGATATAGGAACTTTGTCCCCCCAGGTGCATGGATACTGGCTTTCCAAATTCTCTTATTTCTTCACCTGTCAGGTCTCTGGCTTTGAATCCTGAATCAACATTGATCATGATTTACATCCCTATGGCTTTCTTTGCTGTCTTCTTACATTGTGACAGTACCATCCTGATCACACAGAATCCAAGCAATAGCAACACGATCAGAGCTCCAAGGAACTTGAACATGTCTGCCATCCTTTGTGGAACCCAAGAGAAGAGTGATCCAAACCAGCTGTCATCAGCAATGTCTTCTACTTCATCTATCATCCGACCATGGAGCTTTGTCAGCATGTCTATGGCCTGTGCCAAGGTGCCATTCTGGTCATCATGAGAAGGTTTAAATGTGCAACATGATTCCCCGATTTTTGCACAAACACCTCCATCCATTGCTGTAATCATGCCCAAGGCACATATGTTCTGAAGAGTCATTAGTCGTATGACTCTCATTTCTTCTCTGATCGCATTGAACCCCTTTTATGGTTGTGTTTATTGTCTGTAGAAATTCCCATATAGTGATTTGAAGCCACTTTGTATTTGCACCAACCCGGATTCACGGCATGAAAATTAAGGTGAACACTGATGAGGTCTGGCTGAACAGCCTGTGTTCATAATGAATAGAGTAAAAAGCTTCTATTCACTTAGTTGAGAAACAATTCTCCCTCTTCACCCTCTTTTTCAGCTGGACAGATCTCTTCTTCCTCAGGTGAGCATCTGCTTTCGGGAAACCGTAAAGATCTAGATCACTCTTTGGAATCACCAATGCTGGAACATGGACATTTACTAATGAGCATTGTCTTCCCCAATCCTTGGGTAATTTCATGTATGCTCTGGATCCACAACACAAGCCCAATAATAATCCATGATAATTGCTGTACCGTGTATCATTCTGATTCTCTCCAACCTTTCTTGTACCATTATTTCTGAAGCACAATTTTGAACTTTCCAATGGCACTATCTGCAAGGGCAATTCCACCCAAGTCAGTAGCTTAGCAGGTCTTGGCCATAATGGCTTACAGCTATTCTGCACTATGTCAATGGCAGGTTTGTAACAACCAATGATCACACAGGCTCTGCAGATCACCACTGCATCTTCCCATCCGTCTGATGATAACACTGATCCCCAGATCTGCATTTGTCCTCTGTTCTTCCATTTTCGAATGTCCTCTGCAGATTTAACTGCAACCTCCTATTATTTGTTTACCTCCAATCTAATTCCATGTCCTTTTACTCCTGGTTTCTCATATCTGATCACATGATTCTTAGTATGGGCTCTGTTTCTTGTCTTTGTATCTTTGATAGAGTAATCTTCATCTGGATCTGTCCATTCAGTTTCCAATTTGAGATAGGCATTTCAACCCATGAACTGGCCTCTGGTTTTGCAAAGTGCTACATGTGAAAGACGATGAGCTGTCAGGACATCTATTTCAATAGCTATGAAGATTTTAGACTTCCCCATACTGTAATGCAGTAGTGCACACACAAAGCATTCCTCAGTTGAGGTTCTTCTTCCCACTTCTTTCATATGCTGATACCAGATGTTGTTTCTCAAGTGAGCTGTACTATCAAGGTAATCATTTATTCCGAAATCATCTTCTTGATTGTTCCTTTTAGTTCTCATTCTTCTCATGTGACCTTCCATAATCGTGTCATGAAGTGTGCCAGCATAACTTCATCTATCTGAATAAATCATAGGCACATCTACCAGTTGAGAGGGTACACCTACATGTGTTGTCTGAGTAGGACAGAAAGTACAGAAAGTTTCATCCTCTCAACATACCATTTGGGCATGAAAATGTCTTGCAAAATCTCCATGTGTGTCTGTCTTCTAGGAATTATCTTTGGGTCATTTATCACAGGACCAAGTGTGTTTGCATGCATTACCTGGATAGGCACATTGTCTAACAATCTCTTGTCTTGCCTGTCTTGCCAAGCCTGTCTCTTGTGTCCGAACCAAATCTCTACAACACCTTTTGCAGCATGTGAACGATTATTAGAGACACTTATCTCAGACTCAGGCAATTAATAATTTTTTTTGCAACTGGAATGCATATATTGGGTCTTGGGTTCCTAGAAGTCGCCAAGATTGAAACCTCCTTCTGCTCAGGAAGAGTTACTCGAGTATTAGCTCCAGGTACATCAACATAATAAGTTGTGTGAACTGTGAGTGAAAGCAGTATATTTATGAACAGAATGCAAGTGTAAATGATGCAAAGGAATGTCAGTTTACAGCATCTACTTCGTGGACAACATGGATTTCTCTCAGCATCAGGCATTATTATATTACTGTGGATGCTACCCATTGTTATTGCCTAAGGAAGAAAAAAAGTAATCTTCAATACATCAGCATTATGCAAGCAATTTCCGTCCTTGATCTGCTGTCTGCTTTCTGGACAATAAGAACAACCTCTCAATTTCTTCCTAGAGCCAGTCTTTAACCAAACGGAATGTGAAGGCTTCTTCAGCAAGATGAAAACAGCTTTCAGTATTTCTGGACAAGTTCAACGACATACACTAGCTCCCAGTAAATTCTTCGAACCTGCCTTAGACCAGACGACATGATGAATTTCTTTCAGCAACCTCTCGATCTGTCCCTCGAAGGAAAGTTTCACACCAACCTGTGTGTTTGCTCAGAATATATGCTTACTTGTTTTATAATGCTTTCCAAGATTACATTCAAATGTGCAGTGTTTCAAGGATCCCTTAGAAAGGTGAGCACATATGTGAGTCTTCCAACAAGATGCAGAAACTCTTCAATTAAACAAAAGAACACCCTACTGACAGGTCTGTGTGCGGCATCAGTTGATAGGGGCATTTGTGCTTTCCCCACTATAGTCTGGTAACTGCAAAACTTGCCCGATGATTGCCACTCGTAGTCTGCTTACAATGGGACCATTCTTAGGATTGTGCAGCAAAACACGAATACTAGAAGGTCTCCCCACTTAAGAGTGCAGAACAAGGAGAAGAACTTCAAATATGATCCTTCAAATGTTGTCATTGGATAACACAATGGGCAAATACGAACAAAAACTCAGTGTGAAACAAGTCAGGATACCGCACTCTTTTCCAATTGTTGAAACCACAATCAGAAGCGGGCATATTTCTCTTCTTATCAAAGGTTAAGCATGCCTCAGTTCAAAGTTTAACAAGCTCCTGTGGCTTTAAGAAAAAAACATTTTTCTTTCACCCTGAAATGACAGCACAGAGTGTTCGCATCAGCTTCCCTTAACCGTTTCAGAAATGACTTAAAGAGTGTCCCGAAATAAGCCACAGTCTAATAAAATCTTTTCTCTTATTCAACAGCTTCGGCGTCCTTCTTCCTAGTCTTAGACCTTGTATGCACTTGCTGTGGTTCTTCCCCGATGCTTGCTTCGATTGGGGGTGTGGGCAGAAGGGTTTCTCCAGTATAAAGTCTGATGTCATCTAAGAAAGTCCAAGCACGTCTGCCTTTTACTCGGACTGCAGACAGCGTGACGTCTTCCACAATGAAAGGACCACTGAAGTGGGATTCATTCCACTTCTTCCCTGTGTTGTACTGCATCTCCAGGGAAAAGTTGGGGTAGACAAAGTTTTTGAATACTACTTGTTGAAGCATCTCCTTCTGTGTTCTGTACTGCCCCACACCCTTTGTGCTGTAGCTGACCTGAAATGACAGAGCTACTTGAAATCATACACATAAGATACTCTCGTAGTTCCATGCCTAACCATTCAGAGGTAGGCTGAGCATCACTTCTAACTCTGGATGGAGGCGTGAGGCGTGTCCTCATGCGTCACTCTGTCACTATCTCATGGGGGGTGAGATGGTGGTACGAACCTTGTGGGTTCCGCAATGCATATAATGCCAGTGGTAGGCAATGCAACCACCCTTTCTTCAAAGTAAGCTTCAACTTTATTTAAGCAAGACTTTGAGCCGCTCACAGATCCCATTTCCTTGGGGATGATAAGCTGACGCAAACTTGTGTTTTATACCAAGCAACAGGCTGATCTGCTCAAATGTTTGATTCACAAAATTTGGGCCACTATCTGACCTCATTACTTCACATACTCCCCATCTGGGAAACACTTCCCACACTAAGAATTTAGCTGCACAGGTAGAGTCTGGATGTGTACACGGACCAGCTTCAATCCATCTTGAAAAAAGACAAACTACTACAATCATGTATCTGTATACATAACATACTTGCAGCACGTCAACATATTCGATCTGAAAATGCTGAAAGGTGCCAGTGGGTCTTGGAATAACTCCCCCAACTGTGCACATTGTATGCCCAGCCGTATATTTTTGACACACGATGCAATTCACTACATAGAATGCAACCTGTTCTAACAAGTTTGGTACAAACCAATCTTCTGCAGTAGTTGCAGCAAGGTTCTCTCTAGTTGTGTGTGCAGGGTAGTGTAGCTGTTCCAGCACCACCCTTAATAAGTCTACAGGCATCACCGGTTTACCAGTGCTGCCTTATCGCCACAATGCTTCAGAGGGGTTTAAAGAACACCCTCTTCGATCCACAAATCCTTCTCATCTTGAGGTGCTTCCCCCTAAATTTCCATGATCTGCGTTTTAGACAAATCACTATATTTTTCAGGCACAGTCATCATCACAACCATTTTCTTATTTACATCAGGTGTTTTAAAGGTCATTTTATTTTCTGTACATGCAGCGAGTTTCGCTTCATCGTCTGCTGCTTGGTTCCCATGTGAGATAAACTCTTCCCTTTTAGTATGAGCTGCGCATTTAACGACCGCGATGGCCACTCAGAGTTGCAGTGCCTTAATAAGCCTGTCCAATAAGGCGATGTGCTGCACTGGTGTGCCATCCGCTCCGAGGTAGCCCCTCCTTTTCCAACGTGCGAACCCTGCATTCACCATTGACGTCATATAGGCGGAGTTGCTGTGCACTGTTACTTCCCGGTCTTTATGGTTCTCGAGCACGACTATCAGCGCCACTAGCTCTGCAGCTTGTGCCGAAAAATGAGACGGAAGTCGTGCACTTACCAATGTCTGAAACTCCCATTGGCTGTGTGTTTGACGACAGCGGCACCCATATACCTCTGTCCATCATTTAGATCAATTCTTGAAGAACTGTCAGTAAAAACAATGTCTCCGCCTGACAAGGCATTTTCTTTTATCCGTAGGGATTTCGTCATAGTACTCTTCATAGTTTGAACAATCATGCACATGCTCATCCTCTGCCAGTGGTTCAGCTATAAACATGGTAGGGTTCACAATTCTGCATCAAACTATTTTGATCACCGGATTTGAAATGACTACCTCATAGAGGTCAACGTGCCTTTTGGTTTCTCTAGAATGGTGAATAGTGTGTGCTCAACCAACAACATCATAGAGCACCCCATCACTATGCTTGCAGCTATCCCTATAGCGAGCGCGGTGGCCGCCAGCAATTGTTCGCACAGGAAGTGACCTCACATTACTGGGTCTAAAATCACACTGTAATGTGTAAGGGGCTTGTACCCCAATGTAGTTCTCTGTGTAAGGACTGCTGTCATAACAGTGCCATCTGTATGTGAGAATAAAAAATTCCTCAGTATAATTAGGAATAACTAAAACTGGAGCCGTGCAAATTGCTTTTTTCAGCTCGTCAAACGCTTCTTCCATTTCCTCTATCCACACAATTTTGTCCTGTGCCACCTGTGCTTTCTTTAAAGCCTGCAATAAAGGCTTTATATATGAGCTGTAGTGAAAGACCCATGCTCTGACATATTTACACAATCCCAAAATATCTGAATGTGTTTTATCGTGTGTGGCTTTGTGGTTTTCAAAATAGCCTCAGCTCTCTTAGGAGTAACCCTATTTCCTTCATGTGAAATCAATTGGCGTATGTATAACACTTCTTGTTGACAATACTGTAACTTATCTTTGTCAACCTTATATCCTTTGTCAGCAAGTGTAATCATCAGCTGAACAAAATCACAGCTGCACTCTTCCTCTGAAGTGCTCCATACTAGAATGTTATCTACATATCACAACACAACACTTTCTAAAGCAATATTGCTCAAGTCCATCTGCAGGACTCTATTGAAAATTGATGGAGACTCACAATACCCCTGGGGGAAACAAGTGCTTTTCAGGCGAGTCTGTCTGAACGTAAATGACGTCAGATCCTGTGAGTCTTTGTGCAATGGGATTGAGAAAAACACATTTTTCAAATCAATCACAGTTGAATATCGTGCTTCAAAAGGTATATTACATAAGATTGCGGCCGGATTAGGAACTAGAGAGACTCGGCTTCTACAATCTGGTTTATTGGCCATACAAATCTTGAATTAGTCTCCAAGACCCCCCTTTCCCTTTTTTCAAAGGATAAATTGCTGTATTACAGGGTGACTCTGACATCACTAAGATACCCTGATCCATCATGGCTAAAATAATTTTAAAAATACCTTCATCTGCCTCTCGAGACATGGAATACTGTCGTGCTTGAGGTAAAATTGCTCCTGGTTTTAATTTAATCTTCATTTCTCCGACCCCCTTCAACAGGCCTATGTCATAGGGACCTGTAGTCCATAATGAGGTTGGCACTTTTGCTATGTCTTCATCAAAATACTCAGGACGTTGTTGTGCTAACATCATTTTCTGAGGAACCTCTCGTTTGATTCATCTCACCCAGTAAGTAATACTCATATGAAATATTACTTCATCATCAGATGAATGATCACCAAATAGATCGTCATCAGTGACATCAGTTAATCTGTAACCTTCCCCGATGGCAATTACTGCACACCATCGTCTGACCTTGTCATCATTTCAATCAAGCAAAGCCATTTCACCTCGCACTATGGCTGCTTGCAGTTCTAAGGGAAAGACTTGTCCCTCTTCATCACGTATAGGTTTCCTTGGCCTAAACAAAAATTCATCAGGCACTCTCATTGTTTTGCCTAGTAGTCCTGGCAACCATGTCAATAGAATACGTACTCCATAATGAAAATCCTCTGGTTCTAACGGTATGGTCCTCATGGCTATTGGTCCTGGAAATGCCATAATAATCTTGCTCACATTTAAATAATGCATTCCTGGAGTCGAACACACCATGCCTACATCGGTAAACAATATTGTCATATTTAACTTTGTCATCAAATCTCGACCCAATATATTGACAGGTATCTGCATTGAATATAGCAAAGGCACCTTCATGTCACATTCTCCTATGAAGACTGGTAATTCATCAGTGAAAGGAACTCTACTTGTAGCTCTGGAAAAACCTTGAGTATTCATGGCATTGCCAGCCCTTGAAAATATTCCCTCTCATATTCATGAGTGCATTGCACCCATGTCTACTAAAAACAAAAGACATTTGCCTCCTATATTGACGTCTACCCTCGGTTCCTTGTGAGGATTCGGCATCATATATAGTACTGAACACATCATATCTCCCAGTGCCCCGTCCTATTGGGGGTAGAGCCTCATTCCATTACCTGTAAAAGGATTCCCTCCATTGACAGTGACACTCCCTACTCTAGGAGTCACAAGCTATCCTGCTCTTGTGCTCTGCTGAATCTGCATAGGTGACTGCTAGGGCTGCCCTTGTGGTGGAGCCACTGCTACCTGCTGTGTCTGCAAGCCTTGTTGTACTCTCGGCGCTTGCTGCTGCTGCATCGTTTGATTCTGAGCAAACACATCACCACTCTGTTGTGAATACGCAGGCGGGTTTGAAGCCCCTCCTCTAAGAAGCTGGCCATTTTGCACAAACCCTTGACTTCTACATATCCGATCAAAGTGCCCTGTCATCCCGCATGTCCAACATATAAGTGGCCTCCTAATCTGCCCATCTTGCATGTTTTGACCGTCATTCTGCATATTCTGAAACCCACCTTAATTGTTCTGAAAGGTTCCCTGACTATTCTGCTGTGGGATGTTTTTACACCACTAGTCCAGGCCCTGCAACATTGCTGGGCATTGCTTGCATCAGCAACATCAGAATGGCTACCGGAAAGCATGCTGCTCGCTAAAAATCACCCAGAAGTGCGCAGTCAAAATCTGAAGAATAGGCCGCCATCCACTTTTGCCTATCTCAGTGGTAACACAGGAGACCACTGCCAAAACCCATCATTTGGCTGCCCAAAAAGCAAGGCTGATTGCAAAAGAAACACAGAGCTGTGTGAAAATCCGTTTTTCTTAGTTGTCAAATTTGCAAAAATCATGGCTCACATACCACCCAAAAGACCCACCCTCCTTGTTGGGTGTTAAACATCATTCTACTTCATGAATCCACATAGATACAATGTCCACAGAAGTACACTTATCAGAAGAAAATCCACATTGAAGATTGCTTTCTTGGAAAATTATGTTGAAAATGGGCGCAATACCGTTACTCACCTCTGTCAGAAGCTGGCGATTTCTAAAACCTGTCATGTTTAAAGTTGTACATTAAACTCAAAGTATGCCAAAGAAAGACTTGCTATCAGAAGCCTAAGAGGTGGATACAATTCAGAACTATATTTTAAAAAGGCTTGAATTAAGAAATTGGTTGATGTATTTGTTAAAAATGTAATTTATATTTTAGGACAAGATAATTTCAGACATTGGGCCTCATCACGACTTTGGCGGTAACCCTTAAATCCGGCGGTCGCGCTATTACCGCAGGATTTAAGGGTCCGCCAAATCAGGACTTCGGCGGATTTCGCCCCAGCTCTTGGCTGTCTGGAAATCCGCTGAAAATTCACGCTATTACCGCCGGCGGAAAATCCGCCGGCAGTAAGAGCGCAAAGTTGCCCCATTGAGCCCAATGAGGAATGGGGCATTCCCGAATGGGCTCAATGGGGAATGGGGAATTACATTACCGCCAAACTCGTGATCCGGCGCTATTAGCGCCGGGGAGTTCGGCGGTAGGGCTAATACCGCCTGCGGTAATACCGCCGGCGTTACCGCCAAAGTCGTGATCAGGTCCATTGTGTTTAAAAGTTAAAGTTAGCCACACTGAGCTTGAAAGACATTCCATACCTTCTCCCAAGCAAAGGAATATTTTCCCCTGTGCTCTGCTCATTATCTGACAGGCAAGTGTGAAAGGAAATGGGTGTGGCACTCTGGCATGTTGCTCTGAGTGTAGACAAAGGACTCCCTTGAGCTGAATGAAAATGCTAATTCGGGTGTGACTGACACCAATTGCCCTGGCAGGAAGAAGCCCATATGACTCTCTGACTCAGCCGAGTCTTGGAGGCGGGCCAGACTGAAAATGTGGATTTAAATCTAAAGTAACTGTATGTTTTAGAAAAAGACTCATAGCAAATTGTACTGAACTGATAAAAATATGGGATTTATAGGTTATTAAAATGAAAAATTTGCTCACAGTTTAAAACTAATCTGGAATCTGTGCAACATTCAGAGACCGAAACCACGAAATAGTTCATATTCTAGCAATTGTGATTATGTTAGGAACATGAAAAATTACAGGAATATGCCCAGAGGGTATGTGTATGCATGTGTAAGAAATTGTACAGATCCGAAATGTGTAACCAACCAAAAGCGCGAAAAACTGTCATTGGTGAACCAAAACTCGTAGGAACATGAGAGCTTGACAGAAGCGTACCTTAAGTAATCTGTAATGTAAATATGCATTATCAATAAGTTTGTGATATTGGAAATATGTTTTTTAGGAAAAGTAGATTTTCTGGTTAGACACAAAGGGGAGTTTTTTTTCTTTGGACCATAAACACAGTGTCACTCTGACACATGATGACACATCATGACACACTGTTCCCTTCTCAAATCAGGAGAGGGAGAATTCTCTGACCTATCAGATCCTTAGAGTGTTGGGCATTGTATAATCAGCCTCCCCACCCCTTTGGAAAATGGATAAATAGGGACTGTTGAGGACCCAGAAACATACATTCACTCATCACTGATCTACTGGCGAAGCACTCTGCAGGAAGAATCCATCTCCAGACTCTAGAACCAGACTCCAGAACCAGACTCCAGAACCCTGAAGCAGAGGCCTAACCCAAAAAGCGGAACCCTTTTCAGCAGGCCTTTAAAATCTTGCAACCTGATTTTAACCCCTAAACTTCCACGGGGCCTAAACCATTCAACAGCCCGGCTGAACTGTTCGCTGCTTCTACCTAAGAACTCTTGCTAGAACCCAAGATCCAGATCAGTCCAGCAGAGCTGTAACCCAGAACCCATCAGATCCAGTCCAAGAGGCCATGCAGACCAGAGTGCCTTGCTGAGAGCAGTACAGGTGTCCTGAATCCTGTCCGATGGCGAGCGAAGTCCAGTACAAACCTTTGACCAGATCTTTGACGGGCCCATTCCATTCCAAAGCCATAGTAGTGAGTATTTAGTATAGAACTGTCCATAGTAATCTCTTAGATTAAAACAATCCAATTCAATCCATTTCAACCTATCCAGAACTGCATTATAGAATCTTGTGTCCATCCTGAATCCTTTGCATCATATAATCCTTTGAAAATTGTAGTGATAATCATCTGTGCGCTGATATTTTTCTGAAGAAAGTCACGTGTCCTAGCGGACAAAAGTCAGAGCGGAAAGGCGCACTTTTCTGGTGGCTGGCTGTTGGGTATCTTGCATCTTCATAGCCCCTTAGTACAAGTCCATCTTGGTTCCTAATCTTTAAAGCGCATCTTTCATTTTTGAAAAATCTACCTTTACTAAAACCTCTGTTAATTTCTGAACCTCTGTAACTTCTGAACCGTACGAGATTTAAATGTCATTTTGAAGCAAACATCCTCAGCTCTCAAACAAACCCAAAACGACATTCCAATTCCTTATAGTTTTTCTGTGAATTTGCATTTGTCTCAATTTCACTCCATGTAAAAACAGCTATTTCTTGATTTCAAGTTCTGAATTTCGTTTTCCATCTGCCAACCATTCAACAATCATTGCTAGTGTCTACCTTAACCATCCAAAACAACTCTCACTAGTTCTGAATCCAAGTTAGCGAATTAAAATCATTTTTAGCATTTTTCCCATTTAATCCAAATCACATTTAAAAGCAATTGACCTGTTTTAAAATCATTACTGTTCTCTCTAAGCTTGCTGGGGGGGAATCGGGATTGAAACTACAATGTTGATTATTATTCCTGAAACCTGTGTGCCCGCATTCCATCTCTTCATATTGCATATTTGGGGGGGAGTGAGTAATAACAGGAGGAAAGAGTGATTACATTGTCTTTGGTTGAATTCATATCAACTTTTATTTCTGTGTTGCATTCTTTTCTATCATTGCATTTCCTTGAACCCATACAAAGTTATTCTCTGCTACATTATTCTTCCTATTCCTACTCCTAATTGATTAAAGAGATATGTCATATTACCCATTGCTGATCATTGCATAAATATTCATAAATATTCATGAATATTCATAAGTGTGATATTCCGATATTGTTCATATTCATAAAAGTGTGATATATATATGGTTCAATTCTTCAAATAAATATTTTAATTTGCAAAACAAACCTACTTCTTGGCTCAGTGAGGCCGGGGGGATTCAAAGAGAGGGGCGTTATATAAGGGTACATCATCCAGAATTAAAAGAACTCTTGACATAAAAATATATAAATAAGGGTTTCCATTGGGCATCCCATACTAGGCATTGGCCCTCATTACAACACCGGCGGTAACCAATGGTGCTATTAGTATTGTAACGAGTCTGCCATGGTGCAATGGGGAATTACCACCCCATTCCAAGGTTGGCGGGGCGGTAATTCCCCATGAATCATTGGCCCTTCCCCATTCCCAATTTTGCCCCATAGGGCTCAATGGGAATGGGGAAGGCGGTAATTACGGTACCGCAAATTGAGGTACCGTAATTACCTCCAAGGTCCCTTTGTGGGTCCCTACTTTAACAGCTGGTCCAGACCAGCCGTTAAGGTCGGGAGCTGCAAATGCAAAGGGACCTCGTAATTAGGCGCTAAGGGGTTAACGGCACCGCAGCCTTTTACGGCGCCGTTAACCCCTTAGCACCAGGGTCGTAATGAGGCCCATTGACTTAGTTGGAGTTGTGGGTTGAAACCGCTTACACTGCCAATTCCCCTGATTATTTTGAAAGCCTCTTTCTTAAAATCCACTCCTTCCTCATGGCGTAAACCCTTCTCTAACAAGGGAAACTTTGAAGGCCTAAACTCATTCTCATCTCATAATTTGTCTGTCAACCACAGGGACAATATTCCCACATCGCCTTCTTCCTGGTAGTGACCTTAATCTGCTCACATAAGGTGGCGACTCACCCCCTCTCAACATGGAGTTCCCTCGTAAGTCGGTCTGACTGTGTCAATGGTTCTGACACCCTAGTTATAGGTGAATTTAAATCTGACCATCTGACTTCTTTCTCCATGGAAAAACATCCCTCAGGACAACATACGTTCCCTCTCATTTCCCAATGGAAGGTGTCTCTATCTTCGTCCGAAATGTCTTGTGCCCAACTCGAGCAACTTCTCTCCTTCTCATCTCTATTCAGAGTCAGTCTATCTAGAGACAACTCCTTTTGTCTCGTACTACATGAGGCTCCCTCTGTGTCATACAACGATCATTTTTTTCTTTCCCCTTTGCGTCTTTCTGTGCTTTCATGTCATGATATACTTTATCGATCGCTTCCCCAATGCTCCTAGGGTCAAAGTCGTCTTCTAGATTTACCCTTGATGGGCCTGGTAATGACTCGTATTCTGGGAAGAATTCCTCTATATCCTCCCATGCTACTTCTGGCTCAGGATCTCTTATCTCCTTTTCCAGGTGATCGAGATCACGTGCTCTCTGTCTTCTTTTACGTTCCATATCATCGTCAAATTCTCTCTGCTTCCTTGCTTCCTCTCTGACTCTATCTTCTTCCTTATTTTTCACATCCCTTCTCTGGTTTGACCTGTGTATCTCCTCATATTTTTGTCTGTATTCTTTTATCCAATAACTTCTTTTCCTCCTCTTCTATTCTTTTTCGTTCTACCCTTTCCTGCTCATCGATTGCTCTCTGTCTGTTATACCGTTTTTTTTGATCTTCTGCTCTCTCTTGTTCTCTTGACTGCTCCACTTGGTATAACCGTGCTCGTCTTTGCCTATCCTTCCATTTTGTTCCTTCGTCTTTCAATCGTTCCTCTCTTTCTTTATCTTTTTCATCTTGCTCGTCTTGATCTTCCCTTTGTCTTATATCCTCATTGCTTTTACCATAGAGTTCAAGCAAAATCTGACCAACCATCCATTTGTGCGGAAAAAGCGCCATCTCATCAGCTTTATCTCTTTCTAATTAACATCTCTTTATTTCTCTTCCTATATCTAGAGATGTGCTTACTTGATCACTTCACTCTTTATCGCTTCTCTCCCTGTCCCTCAGGACTTTAGGGATTGCATCGCTCTCTGTATTTTCTGTGGACCCTCGTCACTACTTTGCATAGGTGACTCATATGCTGGGTTACTATACCCTGTCGCTGCTTTGAGCTCCCTGAGTGGGTATATTCCATCGCATTTCTTGCTCTTGTCTTCTATTTCAACTAGGACAGGAGGAGCAGGGGGCTCCTCACCCCCCTCTTTGCATACATTAAGTATCCAATCTACAGGGGGCGGTTCATCTCGCTCCTCCTGGTACATTTTCCAAAGCTCTAAGCTCGCTAGGCACTCATCTAGCTTCTTCCCAGTATATACTGCATGCAAATATGTCATCATATGCTGCAGGACTACCTTCGATAGTGACCCTCCTTTTGGCCACGGCATAAACATGTTAGCCGTGGTTCCTTTAACCCATTCCTCACTATACTGTTTAAGCTTTGGTGCATGTTTTGGCAACTGCTTACAGAGATGCACAAGTGGTGTAATAGCCTCCATTCTCAACTCGTCTACTCTTAATCTGTTTTACATTTGTTTGATCTTAATCACAGATTTAAAAGGTATGTTTCAGAAAAAGAATACAATAAGAGCAAGCACCACTCGTCGCAAGCTCCAATCCCGTTAACCACAATTTTTACTTTAATCTTGCTAAAAAACAACCATGAAGTTCAATTTTAAAAACAATCAATCTTTTCCGTTTATGACATCATCATTCTTCAAAACCCACATAAAACAAACAAACAAACTTGACCGTTCACATAAATCTCCTACGATCTTCTCTGTAAGACTCGTCTTGCCTTCTAAAATACTTCATATGAAGTATAAATTACCCCTTTAGATTCACCTTTAATCAAATCCGTTTTCTACATGTTCCACTACGGGACACTGGGATCAAATTTCTTCGGTTATGTGTGTAAAAAACGCAGGCCAGGGCGTATTCTCTTATCGTGGCCTCACTAACAATTATATATTGCTTGGGCACACTCAAGTCAAGGAGCCTCATTACAACCCTGGTGTTAAGGGATTAACGGCGCCGTAAAAGGCTGCGGCGCCGATTCACACTTTAACGCCTGCTTTTTGCAGGCGTTAAAGTCCAACCCGCTAAGGGACCTTGGTGCTAATTACGGCACCGTAACTTACGGTGCCGTAATTAGCGCCTTCCCCATTCCCATTGAGCCCTATGGGCCAAAAATGGGAATGTGGAAGGGGCCATGGTGAATGGGGATTTACCGCCCCGCCAACCTTGGAATGGGGCGGTAAATCCGCCATCCACCATGGCGGAATCCGGCATGAACCAGGCCCAATATCTCATTCCCCATATAAATATATATATATATATATATATAAAACGCTCTTACTCTCACGTTATGTTTTATCCCGCCACCCTCCGTTACTCACTTTGCTTCTTCACTCATCACCCATACTTTTGCCAACTCACTCAGTTTTTCACTCACCGCTATGATTTTCATCTTCTGACTCTCGGGATTGTCTGCCTTTTTTACAGCCTCTTCAACCTTCCGATCGATCCGCTTCACGTAGATGTGTGAGGGGATTCTAAGAAAACTAGGGGACCTGTCACACCCAACTTGAACGTTTTTTCAAATGACACTAACCACTGTCTAAGGGGAGCTTCAAGTCCTCTCAGCCGAATGGCAAAGGTCGTACGATATTTTTGAAACTCCAAAGTTTACTCAGGTCGATAGCTCAGAACCATCATCTGCTACCAAGTGAACTGGGGAACCCAGACGCTTTGATGAGTAGCAATTACCCTGGAGATGGATGGGGATGCAGACTTTATTCATAAATCAATAATAGAGACAACTCAGGAAGTTGGCAAAATGAAGACTGTTTTAATATCAGGGGCCAGATCACAGAAACTTTGCACTGGTGCAAGTGCAAAGTTTGCACGGTATTAGCACTAGGGCAAAGTTTTCCCTATTTTTAAAAACACTGGGACACATTAAAAAAAAACATTGCACCTCGACAAGTACAGTTTAGCATGTTAAAAGCAACATGGCAAAAACAGCCCTGTGCTTTTGTGAATTGTGAACTGTGTTTTTAAAAATAGGGCAAACTTTACCCTAGTGCTAATACAGGGCAAACTTTGCACTTGCACCAGTGCAAGGTTTCCGTGATCTGGCCCCAGGTATCGAAAACAGGGAGCATAACGAACATCAACAAATTTGCTCGATCCTCTTACTCAAACATTCTTAGTAAAAACTAAGATCTTATAAGCAATACTCGTCATCAATGACGTCTAACCTACGTATTGCCAACATCATCTTGCATTGCAAACTACAAAAACCTATGAGTATGGGTGATTGGTTCTGAGTGTATATCTAAGTATATGATCCATACTAGTCTAAAATGTGTGTCTATGTGATTGGTTAATTAACATCAGTTGGGGCAACTAAGCCCTCCCCTAAAATTGTCCTCTATGAGTGTCACTAAATAGACAACATCCCATTGGTTTACACAACTATAGGACCACTAAATACGCAGGCCCCTACAATTGGTTGGCACTCTAACCTCTAGCAGTACTTTTCCACCTAAGTCTAGCAGCGTGCAGGCTGGCCATCCAGGTGCTGGTGATTCGCCTTAACATTAGCTTCCCACCAATTAGCATATCAATCCATCATCACCTCAGTGGTCTACTGTCAATTAGGCCTTTGTAGCTCTGCCCTTAGCTCTGAAATGTTTAGGGAGTGAGAAGCACGGTCTGCCATCAGGCGCAGGGGTGATAATTGTGTTCGTCCAACTTCATTTTTCCATGTGACTGGACATGGAATCGAGCCTTTGTTTGTGTATTTAATACTATTTTTTAATAAATAAAATTAGTGATATCTATGTCCGCTCCGCGGATACACTTCCCTGTTTGCTCCGCGGACAGGACAGCGATTGGTTAATCGGCTTGCATCATGTCCACAGACATGCGACGTGTTCGCTGATTGGATGGTAAAGAGCGTGAAGTGCGTCAGATTTTTGGAAACACCAACCATCTTGGATTCGCGGACTACGCTGCTGTCCGTGGACATCGCGGTAAAAACATATAAAAAAACACAACATTGCACTTATCAAACTTATCAAATAATCTCTGGGGAGATGAGGGGTAATGAGGATGGGATATGGCTACAAGAAGCAAATAAACAGGTGTTTTTTGTTGCGAAAGTCCGCAAACAGTTCAGATGTACGCGAACGGTCCTGAAAAGTTTGCAGACAGCTCAGCATTACAGGGTTGGTGAAATGCAGTTCTTGGATGACTTACAACTTTGACACCACTTAATGGAACTGCATGAAAGTTTGCATGTATAATACTGAGCTGAGCCTGGGTGAGTATGCAAAGTTTGGTGGGATTCTGTCATGAGGGGGCAAAATTAGAGGGAGGGCCCCAAAATATTGTAAAGGCTTATAAATGTGGTGCAATTTGACAAATCTACACAAAGGTTTGCAAAAAGATTATATATTACACAGCCACGGTAGATGCTCTTCCTGTGGTTAAATTGTTAAATTTAATGGGTAATCCCATAGGAAGAGCACTTTTTGGGCGGCTTTTAACTTTGCTCCCCCAGGACGAATCATGACCAAACTTAAAAAAGTATATGGCCCACTCTGAATTTGTTGGCAAAATTTGGTGAGATTTGGTCCAGGAGGGGTAAAGTTATAGGGGGGGGTCCCAAAATGTCTTTTTTTCCCATAGACATATTGGGAAAAAAATTTGCTCACGCCTACAGCCCAAACCGCTCAACGGATTTTCACCATTTGCGGCAAGAGCAGCGGCTTGGGCCCGAAAGTGTGCTTTTGTTAATTTGATGAAAATCCGTCCAGTAGTTTTTTTTTAAATGACCAAAACATGAGGGAAAATAATTAGTGGTATCTATGCCCTGGTCGGTCTGCGAACTGGTCTCTGATTGGTTGTACTGTCCGTGGACTGGCCAGAAAATTAATAGACTTTTGCGTGGTCCGTGGACATCAGGACACGGCTGCGGATTGGCTGGTGAGAAAACATGAAATGCGTCGGTTTTCCTGAAGTGCCCACCATCTTGGATTCGCTGACTTTTTGATGGTCTGTGAACAGTGCAGTGAATTTTTTTTTTTTAAAGCAGCATTTCACTTGTCAAACTCAACAAACAATCTCTGGGGACGTGGGGGGAATGAGGATTGGATTGGATATGGCCATAAGAAGCCAAAAAAAGGGTTGTTTCACCCCCCGAATGTCTGCGAATACTGCAGATGTCCTGGGGCAGTGCTGTGGTGTTCGCGGACACTTTGGATGTCCTATGACATCTTTACCTATTTCTGCATTACAGGGTTGGGGAAAAGCAGTTTTTGGATGGCTTATAACTTTTGCGCCATCCAATGAAACTGCATGTAATTTTGCAATTTTATTCTAGAACTAATCCTGAAAGGTTTTGCAAAGATGTGTGGTATTCTGTCAAGAGGGGGCAAAATTAGAGGGGGGTCCCAAAATATTGTAAAGGCATATAAATGTGGTGTCATTTAATGGATCTGCACATTTGGCAAAACGTTTTTGGATCTACATATAAATGGTTTTCTAAAGTTTGGTGGGATTTTCTCAAGAGGGGGCG
The DNA here is from genome assembly GCF_040938575.1 of Ambystoma mexicanum. NCBI lineage: Eukaryota > Metazoa > Chordata > Amphibia > Caudata > Ambystomatidae > Ambystoma > Ambystoma mexicanum. Next base: position 937,401,560 of record NC_090941.1, on the reverse strand, counting down.
AAATTAGAGGGTGGGTCTTAACATTTTTGGATGGCTTATAACTTTGTTGCTATTTGACGAATGTGGACAAATGTTTTGAGAAAGATTATAGAACCACATTCAATGTTTGTATAAAGACTGAATGGGGGCTAAGTTATATGACTATGGTATGTACATCCATTTTGACACTTTTTAACAAATAAAACATGGGCGGATTTTGAGAAAACTCGTGAGGAGCATTGACAAGGACATTAAAGCATGGTTTAGCAAATGTGCCTGTGTTTTATTTTTTTTTACAAGTGTTATAATGTAGGTACAAAAAATAGTCATATACCTTTGGTGACTGAGGTATAGCCTGTAGCCGTGGACAGTAGCCAGATTGTCTGGGTCATGGCATAAGGTCATTACGTGGACAATCTGGCTACTGCACATGACCGCTAGGGACGAAAAATGGTGTTAAAGTGGCTATGTCTACCTGAGACCGGCTATGTTGTATAGTTATTCGAAGGTAGGATAGGTTTGAAAGGGAAACAAAGTGCTTGTGGTAATATGTTCATAGGGTTTTGCAGGCTGCCATGGCAAGGGAAGAGGGGCTGTGTACGGAGCCTGTGTACGGAGCCCCACCTTCTCTTTCCATGTTGGCTGTCTTGGAAAAGGATTTTCCTTCCTACAGCGGGACGCCACAGGCATCCCACTATAGGAAGAAAAATCTATGTTTTAGCACCCCGGGTTCCCGCTTTGGGAACCAGCGGTGCTAATGGCCTTTATCCTCCATTTCAGGGGCTGCAATGGATGATAATGGGTCGGAGCCCTCTTTATTTATTTATTTATAATACACTAATGCCCACAGACAGCAGGCTGTGTGGTTACAGTATTTGTTGAGGAAGATGAGGTGGAGGCAGACAGCTTAGTACTTGCTGAGAAAGGAACAAACTTTCTGAGAAGATTGTGGCCATTGGATTTGGTGTGGCGGCGCATGGAGGTGTTCCCGTAGGAGTACTGTCCAGGTAGTCTGTGATTTAGTGCACTCAGTGCATTTCACTTTGGTAGCTTTAGCCTTTGGTACACTCTCAACAGTAGCAAAGAACTGGCACACCCATGATTCGATCTTGGTGCTAGAAGTAGGCACTTCCTCTACCTCATCTTCTTGGTCCTCCATTGTTTTTGAAAGTACTGCACTTTTTTTGTTGTGAAGGTCCTCCAGCTGGTGGAGGTGGTGGCTCTTGGGGAGGAGGGATGGCAATAACTGATGCCATTTTTAAGATAAATAGCAGTTTTGATCAAATTCTTCCAAGTATGTACTGTGTACTAGATTGGTAATGGATAATGAGTACGAACAGGTGTAGGAGGTGTGCAAGGAAAATGTTGAAGTTGAAAGTTCCTAGATCAGTAGAAAATACAGTTCCGAACTGTCCGCGAAGGACGGATCTTATCGTGAAGTGCGGACGGGTTCTCGGACACGTCATCATGCCGTGCGCCTGCGCATGGTCATGTGGCGCTGTCCGGAAGGTCCTCAATGAAGTCAGATGTTCGTAGACATCTACGGATGCAAAACTAGTTGAAATAGTTGCAAAAAGTGAATAGAAGTGTTCAAAATAATTCTAGAAGGTGGGAAATGGCAGAGTTTTAAGGTGACACTTTGTAAATTGGACACACATATTGTTATATTTGGTAAGTATGATATTAGTAAGTTGTAGGAAAATTGCATACTCTGGTAAAAACACATGAAATTCACTGAAAAAAATGTTGTTAAAGGGACATTATGGTTAAGTTTGACTAATAGAAACCTATGAAATTAAAAGAAAAAACTTTGTTAAAAGGATGTTATGGTTAAATTGCACTAATGAAAACCTATGAAATTAAATTAAAAAAACTTTGTTAAAGGGATGTTATGGTTAAGTTGCACTAATAAAAACCTATGAAATTCAATGAACGAAACTTTGTTAAGGGGACGTTATGGTTAAGTTGCACTAATGAAAACCTATGAAATTCACTGAAGAAACTTTGTTAAAGGGACGTTATGATTAACTTGGACTAATAAAAACCTATGAAATTCAGTAAAAAAACGTGGTTAAAAGGATGTTATGGTTACAAGTAAAATCAAAAAACCCCTGAAATTCGCCAGTTATGGTAAGCTAAGCAACCATAACTTGCGGCACCACCGTGCACTGCTAAGACTAACACCCAGGATATCAAAGATGACATCACAAATATCATTCATATACTTTGTTGATGCCTTATAGAATATCTGTATTCTCTGGTCTCTGCATCTCTTCTAGGTACTTCATCTCAGTTCTGTGTGACATATACTGGTGATGGTTGATGATGTTACCATTCATCCTTGCCGTTTCTTGGCTCTGCTTCTTCAGGGATTCATATCATATTTTCATGTATGCAGGTATGGTTTTCTCAATGGGAACCGTGTCTCCGGGAGTCTCTTTGCTGTCGGTATTTTCAGTGGTACCGCACAGAGTCCATACTCTGCCCTTTGTTGGTTTACTGTTCTGTGTATGTCACATACTTTGGTTTCCAGCATATAGGTAAAAGGGGCGGGACGGATGAGGTAGGGATACTTGGCCCCTCTTCTACACAATGGTTCACAACAGCAATTAACACTGAAAAGACTGTAGTCTGAGAAACAAAACACACCAAGGTGAGCTGATGCTGTTTCTGTACTTTAGGCAGAAGCTGCTGGCAAATTAACATGTTATTGGTTCCTGTGCCATCTCAGCCAGTTTATTCATTCCTGCCTGATACATCAAAACAATCTTTGAACAATCCAGAAAATCAGCCAGATTCATTCCTCCTTTGCTTACAACTAGAAATCTTGCCACAATTAGTTTTTTTTTAACCAAAGAATCTCTAATCTGACCTAACTCAGCACCCTATCCTCCATCCTCCATGTGCCAGTCACCATCTTGAGTCATGCACTGGTGCACTTTGGCAGGCATAATCACTGTCCTGATATGATGCGTATCAGCCCATGATAGATTACAATACTGTATGAACCAAGTGTGTCTCATCAGGACATTCCTCAGGCTCCTCTTTTATATTTCCTCAAATCCCCAAGAGTCCACTCAGCGTGTACCGTTACCACGTTACCAGTTCCATCAGCGCCCCCTCCTGTAACCGTTTCAGTGGGGCCTGCAGGTGTGTATTCTCAGCACCGTATATAACATTATGGGGGGTGGGGGGGGGTACTGTGAGAGGGAGTGCTTTCTGCCTGGACAGGCAGATCTTGGAGCAAGGGTTGCGTGCTCCCTGCACTTTTGTAGGGGGCTGGATGGACTTGCTTTTACATTGCTTTCACTATTCGTATCCCTTGCAGTTGCACTGTACGATGCACTCCTAGCGTCTCAGTAAGATTTGCCTCCCCCTCCCCCTTTAATTTCTATCATTCAGGAACAAAATTTAGACATTGGGCAGACGAGTTACATATTTCCCCTTCAATTTTTCTATTCTTATGTTGTTGCCCCGTTTCTAGTCTATGACGTAGTTTCATGGTTTTTTTTCTTCTAAGTTTCTTATTTGAGTCCTTTTGAATGCTCTGCAAACTAATACAAAAAGTGTTCCCATCCAGCTGGTTTATTGGTGAAATCTTATCTTTTAAAATGATTCTTAAGTTAAAAAAAATCATTATGTCAAAAGTCCTCTCGATTGGGAAATGTTTTCAATACCTGTTTGCTTTCTGTCAGTATTTTCCATTTGTGTAGGTATCTGCATCTTTCTGGTTGGCAACTTATAGACATATAATAAGATACCGTACTCCTGTCAGAAGGTTCTGGTTCTTTTGATTGATTTCATGCCATCCAGGGACGTCATTTCACCAAAATGCTAGGGGTATCTGAAGTGACATCACACGACCCTTGACCGCTGATGACATCACAGGAAGTGATGTCATTTGACCCAACCCTGAAGTGTCATCACGTGAAGCAGAGGAAAACGACCTTTCACCGCTTGACAAAACAGGTAGGGGCATCACATAGCATTGTTCCTAAGTATACAATGAGAAATATGGTTACGATATCACCATAATGTGATATACATTTTATGCAAGAATGGATCACCATATGTATCTTTAATATAGGCTCATATTACCAAATGACTGTGAATACAAGCAGACATCCAAGGCCAAATGATAATGATGTGTTATTATAAAGCACCTATGCTTAAGCGATTTTTATAGAACAAATATGCATACAATATCACCCAACTTGTGTTGGTACTCATTTGTCGACCTCAAAAGGATGAAAGGCTGAGTTGAGTTGTTTAAGAACAGACTAAATCAGGGAATCACCTCCTGAAGTGTGCCTGAAATAAACCTTTAATGAGTCTAGCAATTATTGTATAGAATTCCAGAAAGACAAATTATTTGTTATTCCTATTCTTTCTTATTTAGGGTCACTGCTCAAAGTGTTATCAACCCCTTGTTTTTGTTGTTATTTTTTTAAGAGGCCTGAACAAGAAAGCCACCCACTCCTGAAACAAAGTGCCACATGGCACTGGTCACCGCCAGTCCAGGAGCTTACATTTAATTTTTTTTTTAAAAAAGACTAAAACAAAAAAAATCTCTTTTTGATTTTATTTTTTAGGGGTAGCAAGGGAGACCACAGGGATAGCAAGGGAGACCTCAGAGGTCGCATTTTCGACCCCTGGTATCCCCCAAATGATGTCCCTGATGCCATCTTTATTATATGTTATTATATCCCGTACCTATCCCTGCCATTCATATTCAAACTCTAGCTTCTTCTTTTTTTATTAAACCAAAATATCTCTTTTGTTGACTTATGTGGGTGTTTTGGCTCAAACACTCTGCACCTTTTCTCTCTAGGTTCCGCCCTCAGTACCAGTCTGAAAATTGTCAATTTCCTCCATTAGTCTCTGATCCCCTGCATTGCGTTGTAAACTTCCCACTATAATTTATTTTGAATTTAATTCCTATTTTCCACTTGTTTTTTTACTACCCTGCTTTTAACATTTAATATTTGTTATCCCATATCTCCCAATGCTACCTTGCATTTTAATAATCATGGCTTTCGAGCACCCAAAAGAGAAACAACAGTCTTAGCCAAATCCCTATGCTTCTTTTGACAGGCAAGAAAGCCCAAATGGCCTGGCTACAGATAGCCACACTTCACAAAAGCAAACCCTTCATTTCCCTGTACAACCTCTGCATGCTGGTTACGGCTCTCGTTAGCTCGCACATTGATGAGGAAGCTCCCAGCCAATCATCTGGACCCTCTCAAGGCTATCCACCATTCTGCAGCCCGCCTCATCTCGGGCATCCTGCAAATTCAACCACATCTCCCTTCCTGTGAAAGCTTCATTGGCTCCCCCTACCTAGTCAGGATCATATTCAAGACTGCTAGAATAATCTACCAAGCAGTCTTGAATGGCACAGCAGCATACTTGGCGGCTAAACTCCACGCATATGGAGGCTCTCGCTTATCCCATAGCAAATCCATCAATGCTTTGGAGTCTTAGCGCCCAAAGAGAAGACCTGTGCACAGTCCTTCTCCTGCCACAGCCCAACCCTCTGGAGCAGTACACTTCTTCAGGTTCGCAACACCTGTACCATCCTCCACTTCCACAAAAACACAATAACACGTGGTGCTGCCATCAGTACCTCCCATAGGAATAAATCCGTGTTTTTTTCACGCTTCAGCTGACAGTACTGTGCTACTGTCCAAAAACACCATGCCTCAAAGCGCTTTGCTGCTCTCTAGAAAAGTTCATGCTGTAAATGATAAAATAAATACATAAGATAGCCCAAGGAGAAGGCAGCTCTCCTCCAACATCCGTTTAGAAACCTTTAGAGGTGAAAACTAGGCCTCTTACCTATTCTGTTGTGTTCGCACATCCTCGAAGGGAAGTGGTTTGGTACTCTCTGTAACGATGACTCCTCACACCGGGGTACCTGATGCAATGTTGATTTATTTTCAAGTTACATGTAAACATAAAGCCCCCCAACCATCCTTGACAAGATCCTTCTCCAACTGCCTCGCAGAACCGCAAACATTCCCTGGCAGAAAGCTTAGGCAATGTTCCACCCTAACATTCCCACTGTTCCACACATACTCAATTCAGAAAGCTTAGGCAATGTTCCACCCTAACATTCCCACTGTTCCACACATACTCAATTCAGAAAGCTTAGGCAATGTTCCACCCTAACATTCCCACTGTTCCACACATACTCAATTCAGAAAGCTTAGGCAATGTTCCACCCTAACATTCCCACTGTTCCACACATACTCAATTCAGAAAGCTTAGGCAATGTTCCACCCTAACATTCCCACTGTGCCACACATACTCAATTCAGAAAGCTTAGGCAATGTTCCACCCTAACATTCCCACTGTTCCACACATACTCAATTCAGAAAGCTTCGACAATGTTCCACCCTAACATTCCCACTGTTCCACACATACTCAATTCAGAAAGCCTAGGCAATGTTCCACCCTAACATTCCCACTGTTCCACACATACTCAATTCAGAAAGCCTAGGCAATGTTCCACCCTAACATTCCCACTGTTCCACACATACTCAATTCAGAAAGCTTAGGCAATGTTCCACCCTAACATTCCCACTGTGCCACACATACTCAATTCAGAAAGCTTAGGCAATGTTCCACCCTAACATTCCCACTGTTCCACACATACTCAATTCAGAAAGCTTAGGCAATGTTCCACCCTAACATTCCCACTGTTCCACACATACTCAATTCAGAAAGCTTAGGCAATGTTCCACCCTAACATTCCCACTGTGCCACACATACTCAATTCAGAAAGCTTAGGCAATGTTCCACCCTAACATTCCCACTGTTCCACACATACTCAATTCAGAAAGCTTAGGCAATGTTCCACCCTAACATTCCCACTGTTCCACACATACTCAATTCAGAAAGCTAATACACAACACTCTCGTTAGCATCTCAGCTGGGCGTGGTGAACCCAAGGCATGCCGGCACCAAATGCAGAAACTCGCAGCACGTCTACAAATAAATCAACAGGGAGACAGGCAGCAAAGGCACAGAGAAGGTTTATTTGCACACAGCTATGCATAAATGGGTCAGAAAACCAGCATAGTATTCCCTCCCAAAAAGTTGGCCTGAGCTCCGAAACCTCTGGGTTTTCATACAATTTTAGACAATGAACCTCTTAACGAAAGGTCACTTCGATACATTTAATCTGATACATTAATAATGGCCCTCCTAAAGGTACATTCTAGGGGCATTACTACTGCTCGGCCCACACACAATACAGAGCACCTCCTCATCGGGAGCATTCATTACATTTCACGTTAGAAACCAGTGGGCTCAGCAGTCACATGATCAACTTTCCATTTCTCAGGAAGTTAAACCTGACTGCATGATCTAATACGGGGCGTGTAGGTAGGCATACCTGTGCCTTGGATGGCGGGTACCTTCGGTGTCACACTGTCTTATGGGTACTCGGGCACTTGCCAACCAATCACTGCTTCCTCTACGCCACCTCTGTACCATGGCTGTGGTTCCTGCATCAATGCCACCGCCACACGTGCTGTTCTGCAGCATCCGAGGCTCGTGTACGTCCGCGAACTACACGTAAAATGCCACCGGATTTTACAGCAGTGTTCCAAGCAAAAGTCTGTGTTGAGACAAACCTCCACCTGGGCGTGTGGAAGACACGATACAGGGCTGTGTGGTTCTGTATTCACAAGAAAGTACAGCTTGCTGGAACACAGAAGGGTCATTGTTCAATTTTCAGTAATTTCCTGCTGCTGCTCCTTGCTGCCATAAACAAAAAAACAAGACAGAAAACTGCATAAACCTGCCTCCATGTCTGTTAGTAAAATCCTCCCTGACTGTCAATCCGTATTGCACATCGGATCTAAAATCAAGCATTGGCAAAGCCAACAGTGGTGTCCAATTTCTAGGCATGGGATTCACATTTTCCATGCACTGCCCTCATGGGACTACCTGGCCATATGATGGCAACAGCTGGCAAATGGTACTGGTAACTGGTCATATTTTGCCAATGCCTGGCAAATGCCTAGTTAACACCTATGCAAGAGGCAACATTGTTGCCTTTGCCAACGCTTGCTTTCACAGGAATTCAGTGTGTGCAAGGAACACACAAGGATACACATACTGCTTATAATTTACATAGGAGAAGGCACTCTTAGTTGGGATACACTGGGATATGGTTCAGCTGGTTTACAGCTGCAATTAAGCCATTACCATTCAGAAGACTGCTCAGAAAGCATAGAAATAGACACACAGAGATTCCTGGGAAAAGTGTTTTGTGCAGAGAGGTGCAGGTTCTAGGTGGGGATATCCACAGGGACTGGCATGGCAATGGGTGGTCAACAGGTGGGTAAATAACCAAACAACAGCCATAGGCTGTGTGTCGTTCTTCATACCTCCTCCCTCACCTAGCGCCACTTCCCATGACTATAGTGTTTCTTTATAGGCAGAGCTTTCAGTGCCAAATAACAGCCACAACTAAACAAGATTGCTACAAAAGATATTCCTAGGAGATTAGAAGCATATGATCAAGAAAGACCCTGCGCATTTCACAAGTGGCATGTTTAGAAGTGTTTGTGCTGTTCTCAATAATGTAAAGCATTATAATGCCATTCCAAAAAGATCACCTATCCCAACCTTGGCCTCGAGGAACACCAGAGTAGAGCTGTGTCATGGTAAATGGAAAGGACTCCCCTTATTACAGTGCTGAGGAACAGGCACCCTTACAGACAGCAGCCTATGCCTGCCTTCATGGCCTTGGCCAGATGGCGACCAAGGCCTCCAGGATGCTCGCACACAGCCGAGAGCCCAGACCTACAGCGCACCTGCTACCGGCCAGTGAATGGATGGGGAGGGTGATGCAGAGGGATACTCATTCCCGGGGCATTAATTACTTTTCATTCTCACCTGCCATATGCAAGTCTTGGCAAGCCCCGCCACACCTTCAGCCGTTCTTCTCTTGCCTAGCTCACCCCCTCCAAAACAGAAAATCCTCCCCAAACAAAGTCACGAAGCAGCCGAGACGCTGCGGGTGATCTGACAAGGTTGCACATAATGCGGAATTAAGGAGGCCCCATTGGGGTTCTCTGAAAATCAAGACGCTCTATTTCACAACCCATAACCCTCTTACATTACATGTGTTGAAATAGAGCTGCAAGAGAAGAACAGGACTGTAACATGGCGTCCAACAATGTTAACTAAACAGCACGTGCCCTGTGACTTGGGATAATTTACACCTTTCCCTCGGTCGACTGTATGGGGAGCACATCAAGCACTCCCCAATCCTCACATGGTCAGGCCAGAAAGGGCAGCACCATCGGTGCCGCTTGTACTTCCGGATTCCCACTGCAGACATGCGCACAGGAGAGCAGGAGGGCAGTTACACGAGAACCAGTACATCACATGCGAGGAGTGGACCGGACATAGGCACATTGCATTCAAGCAATGGGTGCATTAGGGGAAATCATTATCACGTTGTAGAGCGATCGCGAGAGCCCCGCTCTCGCGAGACCTCGCCAGCAAACACAGCTCCGCCCCCGCATTACGGGACGAGCTCAAGACGCGATCAGAGGCGTCTACCCGGCTCCTCCGAGCACGGGACTTCAAAGCTCGATATTTATGCATCCTGAGGAATCCTGACCCTCAGCACAGTTGGGCCCGTTGGCCTTTAGTAATGTTGGCACCGTGTGCCTCTTCAATTCGTTATTGAATTACAGCATCAATAAACCACTGGTGCAACTCAAGTACAGCTCCTGTCTTCACTTAAGGTGGGCGATTTACTACATAAATTGGCGACGAGGATCATCACCAGAACCTACACAGAAGCATGCAAGGAGCCACGCCACCGCCACCCTTTTTGCAAACGCCAGGTAGGCCTGCCATTCCATGGCCACAATGGCAACCCCTGTTCATGACATACGTGGAGGCTATGGGGGGAGCAGGGTTTTCGGCGGCAAGACGCAGGGCCATGTTACTCAATGCCCTAGGAGTGGAGGGGCAAAGAATATTCGAGGGCCTTACCCCGATTCCTGTAGACGATGACAATGAGGATGTGTTCAAGGAGGCGGTCAGAAGAATCATTAAGAGGTTCGCCAGCAAAGAGAACACAGTGCTCCACAGAATACGGTTTTACACTCGGAAACAAGAACAATCTGAACCCGTTGATGACTACGTCACCAAATTGAGGGAACTAGCAGCCTTGTGTAACTTCGGCACCAATGCAGAAAACCGCATATGCGACATGTTGGTCGTACACACTAACAGTCGTAAAGTCCAAGATAAATTTATCATCGAAAAGGAGCTACAGTTAGAGAAAGCTATCGAGATCGCCAGGGCGGTAGAAGAAACGGTGGGAAGAAGAAAAGAATTTGCAGGGGCCCAGGGTCCCGCGGAAATACAAGCGGTGGGCTTCCACATAAAAAAAGAAAAGTCGACAGCGGACATGAGAGAGGCGAGAGGTTACAAGAGAGAACCCCTCACGTGCCACAGGTGCACCAGCACGAAGCACCTGGCGTTTGACCGGGAGTGCCCAGCTAGAGACAAGGAGTGCTCCATCTGCAAGCGCATTGGGCACTTCTCCATAGTGTGTCGATGGAGAAACAAGAAGGTCACCAGTCTCACCACAGATCGAACGATGGTAAGAGAATCCTCCTCAGAAGATGAAGGAAGACCCACAGTCATTATGGTGAACAGCACACGGGCCAGGAGAGAGAAGCCCCATTGCCTCATCAAAATCGATGGAAACGAGACAAGGGTCATGGCAGACTCCGGGTCAGATCTCACCATTTTACCCCTCCGCACTTACAAAGAAATGGTGGGTAAGGAGAAAGTGCAAGTTCTCACCACGCGACACAAGCCCACGGTGTTTGGAGGGGCGTCAGTTGAACTGTTAGGCTATATCAATGGAAAAGTCGAATTCAAAGGGAGAGAAACCATCACCCGAGTATATTTCAGTCACGAAGGTCCAGCGGTTTTGGGCTGGGACGACCAGGACAAGTTAAAAATCAAACTAGATCCCAGTACAGGTCCTGTCTGTCAGTGCAAAGAACGGATCAATTGTCAAGAGCGATTATCCAACACTTTTCTCGGAGGAGCCGGGGCACATCAAAAATTTTCTTCACAAAATTGTGCTCAAAAGAAATGCTGTCCGTGTCAAACACCGGGTGAGACCAGTACCAGCCACAGCAAGAGACACCCTCAAACAACAGCTGGACAAAATGAAAATGGGAGGGGTAATAGAAGAAATTGAAGCGTCCGAATGGCTGAGCCCAGTCGTCCTCATAAAGAAACCCCAATCTCAAGAATTAAGGGTGTGCATAGACCTGCGCAGTTTAAACCTAGAAGTCATTACGGACAACTACCCGCTCCCAAGCATAAATGAACTCATTTTACTAATGAAAGAAGCCAAAATATTCTCTAAACTGGACATGAGAAACGCATACCACCAAATACAGCTGCACGATGAATCAAAACCCCTTACGGCATTCATCACTCCTTTTGGTACATACCAATTCACCAAAATGCCTTTCGGGCTGTCGTCAGCTGCATCTGCATTCCAACGCATGATGGACGTCCTGCTACGGAAAGTTAAAAATGTGGTATATTTCCAGGATGACATCCTGGTGTATGCAGGAGATGAACAGACACACAATGCCACACTCAAACTAGTTCTCAACAAGTTACAAGAAGCAGGAGTGCGCCTACGCTACGAAAAATGTTCGTTCGGGGTGAAAGAAGTCGAATACTTAGGGTACAAGATATCGGAAAAAGGGATCAGTCCCAAACAGAACCTCATGCAAGCCATCACCAAAGCTCCGGAACCCACCACTAAAGAAGAAGTGAGGTCATTTCTAGGATTGGCCGAATACTATGCGAAATTCATACCCAGGTTTTCAGAAATCACTACACCCCTCCGTGATCTGCTCAAGAAAGGGTCAGAATTCACGTGGCGAGAGCCTCAGAAGAAGGCGACAGAAACCATAAAAGAGCACATAGTGAAAGCCCCATGTCTCCAACCGTTTAACCCAAAGTGGGAAACTGTAATCACCACAGACGCCAGTGCGTACGGACTAGGGGCAGTGCTAACGCAGAAGAGAGGGGACACCGAACATGTAGTGGCCTTTGCCTCAAAGGCACTATCAGTGGCGGAACAGAACTATTCCACCATTGAAAAAGAAATGCTAGCATGCGCATGGGCCGTCGAACATTTCCGAACATACATGTGGGGCACAAAGTTTAAGCTGGTTACAGATCACAAGCCGCTCATTCACATGCTCAGCCCAGGAGGCACCAAAGCTTCCACGCCCAGACTGGCCCGCATCGCAGCTAAACTACAGGAGTACACATTCGAAATCCAGCACATCTCAGGCTGGAAAAACTCACAAGCCGACTGCATGTCGAGACTGCCGGAGGGCAAAGATGAGGCTACCACGTTCCTACAAGGGGAATGCATAGTCGCGTCCATCACAGACCTATCGGCACCAGGGTACCTGAAACTCAGTGAAAGGCATTGGGAAGAAGAAGACGAGAAAGACCCCACCATGGCAAAGATTCGCAGATGGATCAGGGAAGGGTGGCCCAATGAAAAAACGCTGCCCGAAGGCATGAGACCGTATTGGAAAGTGCAAGATGAGTTGTCGGAAACAGAGGGGATAATCATAAAGACAGACCAAATCATCCCCCCCACAGGAATGAGATGCACAATCCTCTGTAGGGCCCATGCGGGACATTTGGGGAACACGATGACACGCCGCAGGGTGAGAGAAGCCTACTGGTGGCCGTCTATGGATCAAGAAATTCGCGCTATGATAGAACGCTGCCACGAATGCCTCAATAGCGACAAAAGACTTAAGGTTCGCCAGGCACCCCTCATACCCACAGAGATACCAGAAGCGGTATGGTCCAAAGTGGGCATCAACTTCATAGGGCCCCTGGAGGCGATGGCGACAGAACACAGATACGGCATAGTACTTGTCGACTATCTATCCAAGTGGGTGGAAGCAGAGTTTGTACCAAACATAACTACGGAGACAGTCATAGAAGTACTCATAGAAATTTTTCAAAGGGAAGGCCTCCCCAAGGAAGTCGTCACAGACAATGGTGTACAATTAGTTTCCAAAGACATGGAAGAATTTTTAAAAAGGAACCATATTAAACAAAAGAAAGCGGCCCTATATCACCCTCAAGCCAATGGACTCGTCGAGAGGGCGAACAGGTTCATAAAGGACGCCATCCAACTGGCCACGGCTTCCGGTATGGACCCGCTCAAAACCACCAAAGAGGCCATAGCGGCCCACAGGCTCACGCCAAACGGTATTACACAAATATCCCTGTTCAAAATGTTGAGAGGGAGGAGTGCTGCATCTACGCTCATTCCACCATGGCTGTCGAAAGTAAGGGAAGATGAAGCCGTGAACATGGCTGAAGTAGTATGGCGCATTGAGAAAAACAAGTCACGCATGAAATCGTGGAGCGACGAAAGAAGGCGGACAAACCGAGTGCCCAGCTTAGGAAAAGGAGACTGGGTGAAAATAAAACTACCAAGAAAAGATCAAACCACAGGATCCCGGTACAGTCAGCCCATAAAAGTAACTCACAAAGGGACAAATCATGTCCGCACAGAAGACGGGCGCGCGTGGACCTTTGAAAGAGTAGCATTATACCAGCGGAGGCAAGAAAAGGCGAGAACCCCAGAGACACCACGCGTGGAAGCCGAAAAGGATTACGGGGGAACCGACGAACGAGAACCCGAAGGAAACGACGGAGAAAGAGAAGAAACCGAGACAGAACCAGAAGAACCCAACCTAAACCCAGAACCTGAGCAGCAGGGACCTTGCCCTGGAACCGGTGAGAGACCCAGAAGGGAACACAGAAGACCGGTGAGATACAATGACTATGTATTACAATGAACTTGTTCTGTATTGAAAAAGGGAGGTGTGTAGAGCGATCGCGAGAGCCCCGCTCTCGCGAGACCTCGCCAGCAAACACAGCTCCGCCCCCGCGCGCTACGCGCGCATTACGGGACGAGCTCAAGACGCGATCAGAGGCGTCTACCCAGCTCCTCCGAGCACAGGACTTCAAAGCTCGATATTTATGCATCCTGAGGAATCCTGACCCTCAGCACAGTTGGGCCCGTTGGCCTTTAGTAATGTTGGCACCTTGTGCCTCTTCAATTCGTTATTGAATTACAGCATCAATAAACCACTGGTGCAACTCAAGTACGGCTCCTGTCTTCACTTAAGGTGGGCGATTTACTACACACGTGGAGAGATAGGGGCATAAGGAGTCGATATCTGTATTCTACTTGTTCATCTAAAATGTCACCAACACCAACCAGTCTCGTCCCAATTTTGGAAGTTATTTTAATTTTCTGGGCGGACTGTCAAAGCGAAATTGAATCGTCAACACGTGACGGAGCCAAGATAAAACCCACGTTATCACAGTGAGTGTGCGATATCTAGTGTTCATCCAATGAGCAGCCAAAAGACAGCATGTCACAGTAGTACATTGCTGCGAACTAACCTGTCATCCACTTGTGTCAGTAAGGCTCGTAATAAACGTGCAATTCGCTGAGGCCATAACGGTTCCACACATAGAGCAGACTGGGTAATGATGTCATCACTTTAATCACGTGGTGGCAATGCTTGGCAGCCACAGAACGGCTCCATTCTGCTTGATGCAGAGAGAGTGACAGGACCTGTTTCTTTCCGAGGAATAATGTGGGATTGACAGTCTGTGATCCCAGATCTTCTGATGAATCACTAGGCATGGGCGCCCTGGACACCCAGCCATGCTTCTTTTTGCTGGACCGCCTAGATCAGTGTCCTTGGCAAGTGGAGGCAGGATCTGGGGACGGCAGATTTCCAGATCGCTGATCGTTTCAATGGGGCTGACAGGCTAAAAAAAGGGTGGTGTGGAAGGTTGCCCAGAGAAATGCCAGTGGTTCAGATTGATTCAAAACCTTCCATCCATTAACTTTTTGGTTTCAGTTTGTCTCCCGATGTGAGAGAGGGTATGCCCAGACGTGGGTCCCTTGCTCGCTGCACCATAGGGAACCAAGCTGCACCTCACTGAGCAGGCCCAACAAGGCCGGAACATGTCTGGGGTTCCGTGTGTTTACGTGCAGAGGGGACCTGGCCTAGCAGTTCGGGCAGGGCTGCTCCCAATGGTGCCAGTACCTGACTGATCTGCATATGGCTGGACCTCTTTTGCAATGGCGCAGATGGGCTACAAAGAGGTGGTGTGGAAGGTTGCCAAGAGCAATGGCCCTGGTTGATTCAAAACCTTCCACCCATCACTTTTTTGGTTTCAGGATGAATGTGTATTGACCGTGACACTTATCTACACTATTAAATTGGAAAATCAAAGTGAACTGTTTCTTTGAAACCCCTTTCCTAAATAATTAGGGTGGATGATAAAGTTTGACTATTTCCGTAGGTGGGGTTTTCTGCTGTGAAAAAGGGGTTTGACCTAAGGAGTGAGGGGACATCGCTTAGTAACAATTGTTCAGCTTTATATTAAGCTCCATGATATGAGAGTGTTCAGAGTTTAGATCTCTTCCCCTTACCCCTTTAGCATCCCCTACATTCCGATTAGCGGTCCGTGCTGTATATGTTCACAGTGTTGCAGAATAAATGGATAGAGCACAGAGAGTTAAAGTGATATGCCAAGATCACACAATTCTGGTGAGCTGGGGAAAGGGAGCTTGATAGGAAGGACCAGCAAGAGCAGGTGTGGCGAAGGAAGAAAAGAGCTGCCAAGATTACTTAGCCATTGATAATCTTCATTACCCTTAGTCATCCCTGTCAGAGTACCTATGTGTGGGAGGGCCTTGATCCCAGTTCGTTGCGAAGGTGAGATGGGTCTTAATACTTTGATGGGGAAGAGATGCACTAAGGTCAATGAACTGGTAAGTAATCTAGGCATGGGTGCAACTAGGCAAATATTTCGGGAGGGCTAACCCTTCAAATGTTGGGAGAGTGGCTAATTTCAGAGACTGTGGGGGAGGGGCACATTTACTTGCGTGGGGCATCTAACTACTTTACACATTGTAATGAGACTAATCTAGTGCAGCTTCAGTTTTACAAGCAGTTAACTCTCTCCTTCATATCTGAAAACACACACTTCAGAACCGCTTTGAGAATGATCTGTCTCCTGCCCCCCACCCTTCCAATCACTCCCCTGACATGCAGGTACTAACACCACATCCTCATTTCAATTTCTTAAAAATGTATGTATATTATGAACGTAGGTGCTAACAATGAAATGCTTTACATTAGTTATTGCCGGGCCTTTGTTAAATGTGCAAACACAGTCACCGTTTATTGTCTGTGTGCAGTCCTGTCCTGCCACAACTCTGTAGGTCAGCCAGGTCGGGTAAACATAACCCAAAATGTCGAGGGGCGGGGGTGGAGGCTAAAGGCAAACTATCCTAATTGTCGTTGTGCCACTGAATCTAGGCATTACACCCACCTCTGTCTTTCTCGTCTCAATACTTACATGTGATACATTTCAAATTAATATGGATTTGGCTAAGACCCTTGCTTATTTACAAATTACCACTCACATGCTTCTTTCTACACCCAACTGGTGACGCACATGTATTATTCAAATCCTTGCTAATTGCCAATCCATCACCCCATATGGTACTTACCCATGCCAAGTGTGAGAGAATCCAGGCTCTCCACTTGCATCTTGTTCTGGTAAAAATGCAAGTTCAGCGCAGTAAAAAGGCACAAACTTATCAGCTTCTGGAGGAGCACTCTGAATGGGGCGGGGGCTTCCTTGATAGCCACACAGTAATTTGAACGAGGCTGGAGAATGTCCTAAATAACAGTATTTCACACTAAAGAAACATAGATAATAAAGATGGGTCACAGGTAAGTATACAAGGTTTAAGTTAGGCTGAGGCGCTGTTAGTAGGCCTCAAAGCATGCATTTTAGAAACGAGAGCTAATTTCATTAATTTGCTTAGAATCTGCAGCAGCTGGAAGCACATTGCAAATTCCACTATCGCAGGATTGCACGGTAGGAAGGGAACAATCTTTTTTACTTTCAAGCTCATAAAACAGAGCTCATGGGTGCCACTAAAAGGCATTGAATGCACAATCATTTCATAATTCAGCATAATTGTAATTGTAATTGGTTAGTTACAACACGCTTAATACCTAGAGGTTTCAAAGTGCGGACCCGCCGATCGAACCTGTGTTGCTCCACATCGTCTTGCTTCCAAGACGAGCGCATTGACCCTGAGCTATTCTCCTGAGACAATAGTAATTTACAAAGCCTGATCTACTGATGGTTTCAGAAAACCCATGGCGCTTTTAAATTGTCCCTGAGTACAACTCTGCCTGTGAAGTAGGTTGAAGAGTTCCTAATGTGCAACATTAATACAGTAACTTGTTTTTGTTCAAGGCTCTGACAGTGTCATGGTAGAAGACTTTTTCATGAGAACATAGATAAGATGACCGGGTCAGTTGAATAAAGATCCACTGGTCATCTCAAATGTTTCAATGAATTGGCACTATGGTGTGGAATTTAGGGGCTGGATTGTGAGGTCACAGCGGGTAACTAGGTTTAGTGTGTTAAGGTTTGTGGGACTCAATCATAGAAGATAATGTATGCCCTTCTATAGGGGTATGATAGTGTAGAGGAGGTCCCAGACATGGCCTGCACCCCTTCCCCTCATTTCGAGGTACCAGGAGCGAACTCGCCAAGGTATGTGACGTATGAAGAGCAAATTAACCTACAAAGAGCTGCACTGGGACTCTGCCCAGTATACATCAGAATATCCATACCGGTTGAAGCACCCATAACCAGAAAACCCTGGGCAGCACGGTACCCTATCAGACAGCCATACAAGTCGCTGATACGAAATTAGGAGTACCTACACACGGTCCACGAAGAAACCCCAAAGGCCTTAGTGGAAGGCCAGTGGAAATGACACAAGGGCCTGAACAGACTCGTGAATGAACAAAAGCAGTTATCGAAGACAAGCACGCCAGTGCGAGTAACTACGAAAATAAATGAAATGGACACAGAGAAGAGACAATGTAAAACGTAAGGAAACGGTGCTACGAGACAAGATGGAAGCAACCGGCCGTGTGTAAATAGGCTTGAAACGCAAGATGCTAAGAAATCGATACTGCTTGCAATGCTTAGTAGAAGATAGAGCGGCAAGCGCCAGCCATATATCTACCTCAATAAGGCACATTATACAAATGCGACTCCATTTTGTAAAAGCAGAAATGTACCCAGGCGGCCAGAGGCCTGACAGGCCAAGTTTCGAAACCCAGCCAAAGGCAAGAGAAGGAGCGGAATCGAAACTCAACAAGAGCGGCTCATGCCTAGGAAATCAAGGTCAACCAGAGAAGGGGAGGAGAGCGTCAGCTCACAAGACTCCAACTTCAGAGCATACCAGCCTGCCTCATGAAGGTCAAGATAAGGGGGGGCTCATGCAGGTGGCTAGGCTGACACAGAATTAAATGCACTAAAAGCTGGAAACGCTGGAAACTGAAGCAGATTCATGGTGAACTAACACGTGACCAGCCAGGCGCGAAGAAGTACCATCGCCTGATGTCATCCAGGACCCGAGGATGCCATAACTTTTCCCGATAAGAGACTACAGTTTCGAGGCCATCCTTAGCCAACTAATTGACACATCGCCCTAAAACACTGATTGATGGAAGGGAGGCAGGGTGAAACTTGGGACACCAGGCACAGGGGTGTCCATTCTGCATGCTGCTAATTAAAAGTGGACATTTATGTCTAGGGGTGTAACCTGCCCAATCACAATGGACCAAGTTATCTGGAGTCTTATAGATACTGTAACCAATAGGACGTCGTAGATGTAGTGACGGCTATCACGCGTGATGTAGGGGGATGGGCATAGACGCCCACCGATAAGGGTTATCCAATCCGCATGCCCTATTATCCTATATAGATATAACACCTATACTTAAGTTACCTTTCCTAACCAATTATATTGCATGATGTTTTTTTATAGAATTAGACGTCAGTGACGACGACCTTAGCCTATAACAATGACTGTTCAACTGAAGTTCGAGGAAGCTGCTGATTTCCATTTGTTTCTCTGTTTGATGTAATTGTCATTAAACAGACTTCCCTTTGCCAACTTACTAAGTCCTCATTATTGAGTCGTGTTGCAGTAAGTGAATCCTGCACGCCCTTCCTCACATGGTGCAGCTATCTTGTCTTACAAGTTCTAGAGGGTGAGCACTGACCTATGGGCCCGTCAGTGATTTCCTCTCCTCCAGAACACTTTGTAGCGTAAGGATGGTTCCGGCCATTAATTATTGATCATAAATACTAAGACACCTTTAGACCGACGGCACGAAGTAACTTTAGGCATTCGGTCCTTTCGCCATTCTGGCTGAATAGACTGAGAAGCTCCCCGTGGACAATGATAGAGGAAAATTTCGAAAATCTGCAGTGGGTCTGAAGGAACCCGCCTTTCCAAGCATAACCTTTCTCCTTCCCACAGGCAGCGGATTGGACGAAAACCTTAAAAGCGGGAAAAGGAAGGTGCGGTGATCCCAAAGTTCGAGAGAGGAAAAGATGCGATCGGTGAGTGAAACAACAAACTCGTTACTTTGGCAAATGTCTTGTAGGCATAAGAGTAAGTAAGAGAAAAGTAACGGAGGGTGGCGGAGAAAAAATAAAATAGTTAGTTAGTAGAGAAGACTGTATATATATATAGGGGGTAATGACTCGAGCCTAAGAAATAAAGAGTGGATACCGGGGGGACACCCGAGATAAAACGTAAGGATTACCAGGGGGGCACCTGAGACAAAACGTAAGGACTAGCAGGGGGGCACCTGAGACAAAACGTAAGGATTACCAGGGGAACTCCTGAGACAAAACGTAAGGATTACCAGGGGGGCACCTGAGATAAAAATGTAAGGATTCGCCTTATTCCTGCGCTTTAAAGAGTGGTCAGAAGAAATGTGAATTCATAGCCCACAGTGGGGGGGACAATTAAAGACGGCATCAAAGGGGTTCATTTACACCCTATGACGGGGTATTAATTAGAAGGCAGGTATATGTGTGTCCACCTGGTGTTCGTCTAGTCTGTCGAGTGTCTGTCATATGTGTCTTGTTGTATGTCAAATGTAAAATAATTGTATTAATGATTGGTTGAAATGCATTTTGGCTTTACGCGATTCTGTAACTAAGAGGGAATCACTGTTGAATTGATGGGTTTTGAGTAAATTGTTGGTATAAATTTTGCCGGAAAAAGATTGGATTGGAGCTCGCGTATGTGGTGCTCACTCATACCATTGGAGGGTTAAAGAACTGTGTAAATACTGTTAGTGACGAAAATAAAAATGGAGGAAGTTACCCCGCTTGCGCATTTGTGCATGCAACTGCCCAAGCATGCACCCAAACTAAAGAAATACAGCACAGAGTGGGTTAAGGGTACCACCAATAAGATGTTTATGACATGGCCCCAGAACGGGTCACTCTCTAAGGCTGTTTTACAGCACATGACTACCTTCCTACACACCACATATTCGGGCAAGAACTTAGAGAAACGTCTTGCTGTTCTAGAGTTGTGGAAAATGTTTGAAGAAACGAAGGTGGAAGAACCACCCACAGACTGGATACTAAATGTATTTACGGAGGGGGGTGAGACACCTACTGCGCCACCAGCCCCGCCTGAGCCAGTCATTGAAGGAAGCAAGTCAGAGGGTCTTTACCCACTAAGAGAATTTAAGGCAGCCACGGGTTATAGCAAGCCCGCATATGAGTCGTACATACAGTAGTGACGATAATAAGGGAAAAGAACAGGAAAACAATATTGCCTCGCCGGTCTCAAGGGACAAAGAGAGATGCGAAGATGAAGGGAAAGATTGGGCACGGAGTTGTGCACCTCCAGATAAGGAGAAAGAGCGAAATAAATGTAAAGGAAATGAAGGTAGAGGTGACGGGATAGCATTTGCGAAAGACGAATGGATGGGAGGTCAAATATTACTGAAGTTAGATGGAAAAGGAAGTGATTTGAGGCCAAGGGAGAGGTCTGATGAGACGCAAAAGAGAGAGAAAGAGAAGGGGATGGAAGAAAGAGATGAAAGGACTAGAAAGAAAGATAGGCTAAGGCGAGAACAACTATATCGTGAAGAGCAAGGAATACCGCTCAGTCTCACACAGTACGCAGCCTATAAAAAGTACAGGCAGAACATGTTAAGGTTAGAGGAAGAAAGGAGAGTTCATGAAAGGAAAGTAAAAAAGTGGGAAGATGAGGAAAGTAGAAGGGCAAAAGAACATAGAAATGAATGGATGAGGGAAGTAGATAAGGCTAGGGAAGAAGCAAAGAAGCGAAAGGAAATAGACGAGGAAATAGAACGTAAGCACAGACAGAGGGCACGGGATCTTGAATATTTGGAGCGGGAAGTGATTAAACCCAATCCTACATTAGAATGGGCAGACATAGAAGAATTATTTCCTGCAAGTGATGTGGTACCAGGTACAAGCCGGACAAATATTGAAGATGACTTCGACACCAGAAGCATCGGGGAAATGATTGATAAAATATACGATGAGATGGGGCTAGAGCAGATATCCGAAGGGGGAAGGGAAGATGAGCGCTTAGAGAGCACACAGCTATATGACACTGAGGATGTCACCCGAAGTAGTGCGAGCAGCGGACTGTCCCTAGACAGACTGGAAATTGGGCAGAACGAAGAAGATGCAAGGAGTTGTGTAAACTGGGAATATTCAGAATCTGACTCCAGTGGGGAAACGGAAGATGTGGCGCATGAAGAAGGGAGACGGTGCGAAAAACGGCTCCCAGGGGAACAAGGGGTACGATGGTCAGACGCTAGCGGGTCCACAAATAGGGCACGGAAGTCTGCCGCGCAGTCCGGCCGACATGAAGGAACACCCCACGGTCAGATGGGGGCATCAGCACCTGCCTATGCAGACAGATTAAGGGCATTGCCAGGTAGACGGCAAGGCAGGAATGCCACCCCGGCGACAGACTGGAGAGCTATAGGGAAAGAAAAGGAGGACTGTGCATTACAATTCCCACTGCTAGAAAAGAGGGGAGCAAGACCACAATATATTCCATGGCCACACATGGACTGAGAGAACCTTAAAAATAATCTTCCAAAGCTGACATCGGGAGCCGGAAAGTGGATACACGAGTTAGAGAAAATGACGGGGGGTGTCACCCTAGCTACAGATGACATTAAGGGCCTCCTAATTGGCATGCCTGGTGAAAGAGCAGATGATGTATGGAAACGGGCAGGCTATCCTAGGGTAACCCTAACTAACACCTCCTATGACGGAGCGCCATTTAATAACTGTAGGGCAGCAGTGTGGAAAGCACTGCGAACGTTATATCCAGACACTTCTGATATGGGGGCTATAATGACTCGGAAAATGAAAGAGTCAGAGGATCCGTTGATTTATATCCAGAATTTTCAGGATGCCTGGGTGCTCGAAAAGCATGAGTCTTGGATGAAATCTAACCCTGTATTCTAACACATATCATGCCAAGGGTTGCCTGAACCGGTGCAGAAGCAGCTCAAAAAATTGGTAGGAGTAGAAGCAAAACCATGGGCCGAAATACAGTTGACAATCGCACACTACTGTAGATTGTTGCAAGAAAAGAATCGGAAAAAGAAGGCAACTCGTAAGGGCGAGGAGGCGAAGCTGGTGCAAAAGAAGGTCTTGAAGTATGCACTCGAGGGAGCCATGCTCACCAGCCCAGCTGAACCAAGCACACAACAAACGACCAACCCATCGCAGAATAATCAGGGTAATGCAGGATTTTACCCAAGAGGAAGGGGTTTCGGAGGAAGAGGATGGCAGAGTAATCAAAGAGGGTTTCCAGGTAACCAGGGAGGCTTTCAGAATAATCAAAATGGCTTTCAGAACGCGCAGATGGACAGTCCAGCTATGCCAGATGGACAGAAGGCCCGACCACCGCCAGCATGTTGGCTGTGTGGAATGACAGGACACGTGGCGCGCATGTGCAGAAGCCAAGGCATGTGGCAAAACAGCGAAGGGATGGGGGCAGGCATGGTGAATCAGCCTGCCGTACCGCAACAGGGCGGTGCACAAAATTACACAGTACAGCCACAGGCGTCAGGCGTGCAGCAAGGTGCACAGCAAGTGGTTCAACCACCGAACATGGGGAACTTGCTGCAGGGACAACCCCAGCTGGCACCACTGCAAATGTCACAGGGCACTAGCTCCGGAGGGGGAGTTAACCCTGGGGCTGGGGGAAATCAACAAGTATACAGTGGGCCGAACTTAGATATGAAATAGGACAGCTCAAGGGGGACTCTGATGTGCTCTACTCTATCAGTGACCCCAGACCCTAACAGGGAACCAAGGGTGAATGTCCTTCTTAGTTGACACGGGTGCAACGCGCTCGTGCATACGAGAGGGCAACTTTCCTTGTCCGGCGAGGCTATAGATACTCAGAGTTTCTCTGGAGCTCATAGTAGAGTTCCCTTTACAGACACACTCCCAGTCTCAGTGGGAGAGCATGAAATGAATGTACCCCTATTATATTCACGTCAGACCCCAGTAAATATTCTGGCGGAGACCTGATGACTAAATTAAACATGACCATCTCGTTCACCGAGAATGGTATAGTGTGCTCCACTCCAAAAATGCATTATTGAAACGTGTGCAAAATGATCAGAGCATACTCTGGACGTATAGCCATGAGAACTGTACCGTTAGAGCTGTAAGTCTTTGCATATGGCGTGCGGGTGCTTGTGGCGGGACTGCCAGGCCTTGCAGACCAAACTATGAGAACCCCTGATGAGTTTCTGTTCAGACCAAGAATACCCATGCACGAAGAGGAGGGGCAAGTATTTCCCTTAATGATACAATCTGCCGCAGTGCGAGGGAAAGGTGTATTGGTAGAAGGATATGATGGTGAAGGCAGACAATGTTGTGCGATTATCGCCATCGAAGAAGGGTATCGAGTGACTGACGTCACCGATGACGATCTGTTCGAAGAGCACCCTGACCTAGAGGAGACAAGAGTGGAAGTAAGTCTCACATTTTGGGTCAAAATGATCAGACGGGAGGTGCCACAGAGAATGATGCTGGCGCTGGTATGTCCAGAATACTTTGATGATGACATGGCCCAAGTGCCTGCCACGGTATGAACTACAGGGCCCTATGATGTAGGCCTCCTGAAGGGGGCAGGGGAAGTGAAAATTAAATGAAACCAGGAGCAATTCTACCATGAGCGCGACAATATCCCATGTCCAGAGAAGCAGATGAAGAGATTGCGAAGACAATTTCCGCCATGATGGAGCAGGGCATCTTAGTGACATCAGAATCACCTTGCAACAGAGTGATTTACCCTGTCAAAAAATCAAAGGGAGGGTTTTGGCGCTTAATCCAAGATTTACGAGCATTAAACGATATAGTTGAAGCCGAGTTCCCTCTAGTCCCTAATCCATCCACAATACTGTGTAATACACCCACTGAGGCAAAATATTTCACGGTGATTGATTCGAAAAACACATTTTTCTCAATTCCACTGCAACGTGACTCTCAGGACCTGACGTCATTCACCTTCAGACAAATGTGCCTGAAAAGTACGAGGTTGACACAGGGGTATTGCGAGTCTCCGTCTATTTTCAACAGAGTCCTGCAAATGGACCTAGGCAATATTGCGGTGGTTAGTGTTGTTTTGCAGTACGTAGATGACTTTCTGATCTGCAGCACCACTGAAGAGCAATGCAGGCGCGACTCTGTCCAGCTATTGACTATATTGGCTGAAAAGGGATACAAAGTTGATAAGGAAAAGTTGCAGTACTGTTAACAGGAGGTGTTGTACATAGGACAACAGATCTCTCATGAGGGGAAGAAGGTAACCCCAGAAAGGGCTGAAGCAATCATGAATACGGCTAAGACGCGCACGTTAAAACAAATGCAGAGCTTCTTAGGCCTGTGTAATTATATCAGAGCATGCGTCTCCGACTACAGCTCGTATACCAAGCACTTGCTTCAGGCTTTAAAGAAAGCCCAGGCAACAAAAGGAGAAATTGAATGGAATGAGGCAATGGAGAAAGGGTTTGCAGAACTCAAGAGGGCAATTTGTAATGCCCCAGTTCTCGGGATTCCTAATTATGCAGAGGAATTCTACCTGTTCTCACACTCCGATGGTAATTTTGTGACAGCAGTGCTCGCGCAGCGAACCTCGCTGGGTTACAAGCCCCTATCATATTACAGCAGGAGTGTGGACCCGGTTATGAAGGGCCATATCCTATGCAAACAAAATCCAGCTGCTGCCACATTTGCTATCGAAAAGGCATCATCCATCGTGATGGGGTGCTCCATGTCATTGTATGTTGAACATTTACTGTTCGCCATACTAGAGAAGCCAAAGGGCACACTGACGTCTCAGAGAGCATCCGCCTATGAGGTGATTATCTCTAACCCATTGATCAAAATAGTTCGATGTAAAACTTTGAATCCTGCTACATTCATAGCTGAGCCAGTCACAGAGGGAGAACCTATACACGACTGTGCGAACTATGAGGAATTCTATGATGAGATCCACAGGGTAAATGAAAACGCCTTGGCAAGTGGAGAGATTGTCTTTATTGACGGTTCTTCGAGAATCGACCAAGAAGACGAACAAAGGTATACAGGCGTGGCTGTGATAAAACACCTAGCGAATGGAGAGTTTCGAGTACTCATCAGTGCGCGAAATCCGTCTCACTATTCTGCGCAAGCTGCAGAACTACTGGCACTGATACTCGCCATTGAGAATCATGCAGACCAGGAAGTAACTGTGTACAGTGACTCAGCCTATGTGACGTCCACAGTACATGCAGGTCTAGCGCGATGGAAAAGGAGGGGCTACCTCCGAGCAAAAAGCACGCCAGTGCAACATGCAGCCTTATTGGACAGGCTGATAAAAGCACTACAGCTCCCAGTGGGCATGAAATGCGCCGCTCAGACCAAGGGGACGGATTTCGTGCCACGTGGAAATCATGAAGCGGACACGGAAGCTAAGCGCATGGCATCCAAAACTGAAACAATCATGGACGTATATGTGGCACGTACCAATGAGAGGATGATGGTAGCGCGAGCCACACCAGAAGCCTATAGCAATATGGGGCAGATTCAGCTAATGGAGCTCCAGGGGGAGGAACCCCAGGAGGAGAAAAATGTGTGGAAGCATCGAGGGTGTTCTTTAAACCCCTCTGACGGGTTGTGGAGGCAAGCTAGCACTGGTAAACCAGTAATGCCTGTCGCCCTTCTAAAAGTAGCATTAGAGCAACTGCACTACCCCATCCATATGACAAAAAAAATCTTGCTGCAACACTGGCAGAAGACTGGTTCACACCGAATTTAGCAGAGCATGTTGCATTTTTCATGGTGAATTGCATATCTGCCAGCAATTCACTGCTGGGCACACATTAAAAGTAGTGAGAGGGATCATCCCCAGACCCAATGGACCATTCCAGCACTTGCATATCGACTATGTCGACATGATTTAAGTGTGAAACGGGTACAGGTATTTAATTGTGGTAGTGTGTCCGTTCTCTAGATGGATAGAAGCAGGTCCCTGTAAACACCCAGACGCTACCTGGGCTGCTAAGTTCCTAGTGACGGAGGTGTTCCCTAGGTGGGGGGTGTGTGAAGTAATGATATCAGATAACGGGGCTCATTTTGTAAATTCAGTTTTCGAACAGATTAGCTTGTTGCGTGGTATAAAGCACGAGTTCTCGTCGGCGTATCATCCTGAGGGGAACAGGATATGTGAACGGATCAACGGCTTGCTTAAGGAGAGGATATCCAAGTTGAAGCTCACATTAAAGAAGGGGTGGCTGCACTGTCTACCATTGGCATTGTATGCACTTCGGAACCAACCAGGCTCCGACCATCATCTCACGCCGCACGAGATAGTTACAGGCAGAAGGATTGTCAAACTGGATATTAAATTATGCCTCCTATTGTAATGATTGTATGTATACATCTACGCCAAGTTGCTTAAAACTATACGCGAATAACTCTCTACGGCAAGGTCTAGACCTTAGAAATTGATGTAAGCCGCCATCTTGAATCGAGCCACCATCTTAGGTTCTGTTGCTGCGTAAAAGTCACTCTGTACATCAAAATGGTGGACGATGCCATTCCGAACAGAATCTGGTCATCATGACCTCCGTACAGCTAATGTATAACTTGCCTACAGGCCACTTGTTAAGGTCGTGAACTGAGACCTTGTCCTTCTGTTGACCTGTGTGTAATTGGATTACCTGTATCAACGGAATTGATCTATGCACATACTGATGTATATATTAAAAGTTGATCTGGCAGAGACCCTAGACCAGTAATACATTCATGGAATGGTTAACCCGCGAAGGGGTTGGACAACAGGCTGGAGAAATGTATATAAGCCTGAATGTCCCAATGTACAGTCTCTCACTGAATACATCGAACCCCGTTGAAGTTCGTTGTTTTGTACTGAGGGCCGATAGCTATCCGATCTGTCCTTGACCTTGTTGTGCTTGACCTTAAAATAAAGTGCTTTGTATGTTCCTTTGTAACCAGCGTTTGGTGTGTTTCCTTTGGGCTTCCCGGCCTCATATTATTTTTCTGTTTTCACAGGATGAGGACCCCTTTTACCCCCCCAAGATAGAGCTAGTTGTCATGCCCAGCTGACTAGAGAGGTTCTGGGAACAGAGATGCAAAAGTTCCTTGACTGTATGACATCCAGTGCCTTTGTCATTACAGGCCAACTGCAGCGATGGCGAAAAGGGGACGGCGCAGCACGAAACTCAGCAGGAAGTGCTGAAGCAGACACCGAGCAAGGTGTACATGCGCCCCTCGTCTTCCCTGGTGACAGCGTGCTTGTGAAGAATTTTACCAGGAAAAGGTGGGACGAGCCAAGATTTAATGGCCCTTTCATCGTAGAGGACTGCACCCCATCCACCGTCAATCTCCAGGGCAGAAGGGCATGGATCTTCCTGAATGACATTAAACCCTATATAGGAGAGAGCCCTCCTGCTGCATCCAACTGTAAAGAAACCACAGACAACGGGGAAGAACCTCAGCATGTGCAGACAATATCCGTGGCAAGGAAGAAGGACGCATGAGCAGAAAACCAAGACAAAGAACCCGGATGCAAAGTGTGGCATAGAACTGGACAGGTACCCAAGCAAGGGGAAATAAGGACATAACGAACACTCTGTACATCCCAGTTGCAGGGTAAAGAGAAACACATCCAAAGCCAAAAAAACAATGATAAAATGAACTTTCGAAAGCACGACATGCTCAATTAGTACAAAGTATCAAGACTCTGATAGACTGCAAATAAGACATTGCCTGAGAGTGTAACACAGCATCCTGAAGCAATCAGTATTGAGACTTTGTTCACAGAACTTATGGTACATTCCAGCAGAAGTCTCAAGTGGGATGTGCTAACCTATTTCCAACTCGTGGTGCTATCATACCCATCACTCCTAGGGAGAGGAGCCAGTGTCACAGACTTTATCCAAGATCCGGCCAACAAGAAAATAATCTGGCAACTACTGACTGTCATCACGGAAGCCTTCATTGAACTGCCCGAGTACGGTGAGAAGGACACAAATGCTTCCACCGCCAATATACACTGATGAACTCACGTTTAATTTGTTCTTCCAAATAATCGAGAAGTGCCCAGGGCTCGTCGGGAGAACAACTGACACACGCACTTATATCAGAGATCCAAGAAACCTAGCTCAACTGAGTCAGCTGTGGACTAAATTACATCATTTGGTGGTAATCCATGCGACGGGAAGGTGCAATGACTGTGCGAATCAAAAGAAAAGCTTGTGATCAGGACACAGCCAAACATGACAAATGTCCCTATCACCCGAGGACACCCGGCTGGCGCAGAACGTTCTGTTTAGATTAGTCACAGACTATCCAGAAATGGTAGGAAGGCCTGCAGGTGTTGATATCATCACCTTCCTTAGAGATCCGGCCAACGCCCAGACATGGGCACACTTCTCCATGGTATAATGCTCCAAGTGGAGCTGTTCAACTTCCAGCGAGAATTCCTAAGGAGATTCCAATAAACTTTCCGCCGTGGAGCAGATCAAGGAGGGAGACACTGTTCTTCAACTTGTCGCCAAGAGTCCGAGTGAAAGGAGCGGACACAAGAACTCCACCATCTTATTTTCATTTTTCTGCATTTTTCTCATTATTTCCTATTTTGTCATATGTTCACTTTTATTTTTATTTTTGTTTTTATTTTTACAACATTTTATTTTGTGTGATTTTTAGCAGTTCCATCTTTTCCTTCTTTTGCATTGAGCAAGTTCCAGCATGTCCTCAGGACCAAGACAAATTCGAGGCGTGCATTGGGACCTCACCGATTATCAATATGTATAATGAATGTGATGTACCAAAGGTGCTAGCCTAATACTTCCCATAATCTAGCACAGGAACTGTACTGTACTAGCCTAATACTTCCCATAATCTAGCACAGGAACTGTACTGAGTACCCAGAGACTACCATCGTCACTCACGTGAGTGGGGACATTTGGAGAAGCACTCGTCCCTCTAATAGTAACAAACTCTTGAAATACGAGACCAGAACAAAAGAAGGAATACATAATTTACTATGAACTCATTCGAAATGGGGGCCCAGAACAGTAACTTGGTTTTACCCCCAACAGAAGGGCACCCTCACTTCCCTGGAAGAAAATGCTGCAAATTGTTGTTCCGAACGATTGTGTATATATGTATAGTTATTATTATTGTTTTTCTGTCATTAACAATCAGAACTGCTTTCTTTATTGGTGCGTGAAGTGCCCCAATCTCAGTGCACCCACCAGATAATGAACATCTGGGGCCTACGAAAGCACCCAGACTCTATATAGTCATTCCAGTCCCAAGAAAACCCAATGATAAAAGTAACAAACTCAATTTGAATGTAATGAGCAATGATTTAGACACATTTGAGGTAACAAATGAAGAGAAAAGCTGGAGACAGGGTCAGCATGGAATGAATGAAAACGCTGCACTGACCACTGCACGCACTCACACACAGGATGCACACAGACAAGAGCAAGTGTCAATGGCTACAGGGCCTCCAACGAAAGCAGCAGAGAAGAGGAGACTGCATGCTGAACAATCTATTCCAGAAAACAGTGGAAGTACTCAAGAGGAGACAAGTGAACCACTAGAGAGAGAGGGCATAGCAAAATCCCTCAAAAGAACAGAAGTAGCCACAAAGGAATTCACAGATAAAACACAAATGCTGATAGACTATGTATTCCCATTCATAGTCAGAGCAAAGAAACTGCATGAGGAGCTGGAACATAGAACTGCAGGGACTATAACGACAACCACACCAGCTCGAGCACTGCAAACAAGCACCAGATCTATAACTCAGCCTCATGCTGAGGAGATGGTGAGCCAATGGTGGCCAGAGAACCATGATGAAACCAACAAGAAGAGTGGATGAGAAACACAAAACCTTGTCCTACCATAGGGAGGCAGCCTGCTCCACCGTGACACCCAGAGAGGAAAAGCAGCACAGACGCATTTAGAGACATAGTCATAGCAAATTACAGAAGAACGCTGAGACTCAAGAGAAGCCCACACGGAGACAACAATGAACTTAATGATTACCTGGACAGCACAGCCTATCTCGGAAACAACATATGGTACCAGCACATGAAGGAAGTAGGACGAAGGCAGTCGGAAGGGGAATGCTTTGTCTGTGCTCTCCTACCATACAGCATGAGAAAATGCAAGATCTTCATGGCTGTAGAAATGTATGTCTCTACAGCACACTGTGTGTCACATGTAGCAATGTGCAACACCAGAGGACAATTTATGGGAAGAGACGCCTCGTTAATATGGGCCAACGAAAAGGATTACCCGGATGAAGATGGCCCATATGAACACAGGCTGTTCAGCCTCACCTCAACAGTATTCACAACACTACTCTTACAAAAAGGATTACCCAGATGAAGATGGCTACGTCCAGGACATTAAAACAAGAAACCAAGCACACACCAGAAATCATGTGATCAGGTATGAGAATCCTGGCATCAAAGGATCAGGGATACGATGGGAAGTTAACCCGAGACTGAACGTTCAAGGGAAGACTGCAGAAGAGGCTCAAAACTGGCAGAACAGAGGCCAAATGCAGATCTGGGGCTCAGTGGTCTCCCCAGATGGATGGGAGGATGAAGTAGTAATCTGCCGAGCGTGGATGGTCCTTGGAGTCTGCAAGGAAGCAATAGAGAATTCGCAGAGGTTATGCAAACCTCTGTGGCCAAAGCTAATAAAGCTACTAACATGGGTCGAAGATAGAGTGGGACACCTGCAGATAGTGCCACTGGAGAACCCGAAACTATGTTTCAGAAACAATGGCACAAGGAAGATGGGAGAGAATCAAAACTGCAGAAGAATCTTTGAAGCCCCAGGAATGACACAAGGAACCGCAGTTATTATGGACCATTCCTGGGCGTGTGGATCCAAGGCATACATAAGGCTGCCAAAAAACTGGGGAGGCATATGCACACTAGTGAACATTCACGTTCCCTCACTAGTGATCCCTAAGAATGACCTGAAGTTGGACAGTTTCCCGAAAGCAGATGCTCATCTAAGAAGAAGGAGATCTGTGAAACTGGTATCCCGGATGAAGAGGGAAAATTACTTTTCTCCCAAATCAGAAGAGGCATTCCATGCAATCCCATATGAACACAGGCTGTTCAGCCTCGCCTCAACAGTATTCACAACACTACTCTTGCCCCACATCCAAGTTGGAGTGAATACTAAATGGTTGCAGATAACCAGATGGGAGTTATTGCAGACCATCAATACCAGTATAAAAGGATTCAACGCAATCAAAGAAGAGCTGAGAGCAATCAGACTGATGACCCTCCAAAAAAGATATGTGCTTGACATGATCACTGCAATGGATGTGTTTGTGCAAAAATCGGAGAATCAGGTTGCACATTCGTACCATCACACAATGAAGAAAACGGAACCCTAACAGAGGCCATAAGCATGTTGACAAGCCTGAAAAACCAGATGATCGATGAAAGTGATGAAGTGGATGATGACAGCTGGTTTGGAGACCTATTCTCGTGGGTCCCTCAATGGATGGCAGATATATTCAAGTTTCTGGGAGCTCTACTAGCAATGGTATTGCTAGGATTCTGTGTTATCAAGATAATCATTACACAGTGAAAACTGCAAAGAAAGCCATAGGGATGAAAATATTGGTTGATGTCGAGCCAGAGTGGAAGCCCAAAGACCTCACTGAAGAAGAAATAAGAGACTTTGTGAAAGCCAGCAAATTTGCGCCAGAGGGAACAAAGTTCACATACCCTAAGAAACGAAGAAGGTACAAAGGAAAATGGATCTACTGCAGCCCAAATGGACAATGTCGGCAGATGACATGGAACAAAGACGAACATGTAAAGACAGCAGGGAGTTTGAAGGGAGTGATAAAAATATGGACTCCAAAGGCTCACACATTCACACCATCATGTACAAATGCTGAAGACGATGAGCAGGACACCGAAGAATCAAAAGAAATGAATGCAAAGGAGGTTGCAGAAGTGGTCGATGAACCGACCCGAGGGGGGAGTGTAGAGGTGGTCCCAGACATGGCCTGCACCCCTTCCCCTCATTTCGAGGTACCAGGAGTGTACTCGCCAAGGTATGTGACGTATGAAGAGCAAATGAATCTACAAAGAGCTGCACTGGGACTCTGCCCAGTATACATCAGAAGATCCAAACCGGTTGAAGCACCCATAACCAGACAACCCTGGGCAGCAGGGTACCCTATCAGACAGCCATACCAGCCGCTGATACGAAATGAGGAGTACCTACACACGGTCCACGAAGAGACCCCAAAAGCCTTAATGGAAGGCCAGTGGAAATGACACAAGTGCCTGAACAGACCCGTGAATGAAAAAAGCAGTTATCAAAGACAAGCACGCCAGTGCGAGTAACTACGAAATAAATGAAATGGACACAGAGAAGAGACAATGTAAAACATAAGGAAACGGTGCTACAAGACAAGATGAAAGCAACCAACCTGTTAAACGTGTGTAAATAGGCTTAAAACGCAAGATGCTAAGAAATCGATACTGCTTGCAATGCTTAGTAGAAGATAGAGCGGCAAGCGCCAACCATATATCTACCTTAATAAGGCACATTATACAAGTGCGACACCATTTTGTAAAAGCAGAAATGTACCCAGGTGGCCAGAGGCCTGACAGGCCAAGTTTCGAAACCCAGCCAAAGGCAAGAGAAGGAGCAGAATCGAAATTCAACAAAGAGCGGCTCATGCCTAGGAAATCGAGGTCAACCAGAGAAGGGGAGGAGAGCGTCAGCTCACAAGACTCCAACTTCAGAGCATACCAGCCTGCCTCATGAAGGTCAAGCTAAGGGGGGCCCATGCAGGTGGCTAGGTTGACAAAGAATTAAATGCACTAAAAGCTGGAAACTGAAGCAGATTCATCATGAAATAACACGTGACCAGCCAGGCGCAAAGAAGTACATCGCCTGATGCCATCCAGGACCCGAGGATGCCATAACTTTTCCCGATAAGAGACTACAGTTTCGAGGCCATCCTTAGCCAACTAATTGACAGATCACCCTAAAACACTGATTGATGGAAGGGAGGCAGGGTGAAACTTTGTACACCAGGCACAGGGGTGTCCATTCTGCATGCTGCTAATTAAAAGTGGAAATTTATGTTTAGGGGTGTAACCTGCCCAATCACAATGGACCAAGTTATCTGGAGTCCTAGGGATACTGTAACCAATAGGACGTTGTAGTTGTAGTGACGTCTATCACGCATGATGTAGGGGGATGTGCGTAGACACCCACCCGATAAGAGTTATCCAATCCGCATGCCCTATTATCCTATATAGATATAACACCTATACTTAAGTTACCTTTCCTAACCAATTATATTGCATGATGATTTTTTATGGAATTAGACATCAGTGATGACGAGCTTGGCCTATAACAATGACTGTTCAACTGAAGTTCGAGGAAGTCGGAGTGAGACAGGTGATCGCAATGCTGCTGATTTCCATTTGTTTCTCTGTTTGATGTAATTGTCATTAAACAGACTTCAGTTTGCCAACTCACTGAGTCCTCATTATTGAGTCGTGTTGGAGTAAGAGAATCCTGCACCCCCTTCCTCACATGGTGCAGCTGTCTTGTTTTACAAGTTCTAAAGGGTGAGCCCTGACCTATGGGCCCGTCAGTGATTTCCTCTCCTCCAGAACACTATGAGCTCACCAATCAGCTTCTTGTAGGGAGACATTTTAATGTTGCAAAGTGATTGATGCTAATTAGATCTTAATGTTATAAAAGCTGTTGTTTTTGGGGCATATATTTGACAGCGCATTTCTTGCACTTCTGTTCCGAATTCTATTTTAATTTATGTCTCCCAGTTGCGACTGGGCTCAGAGGAAAGTTGCAGTACTTCTTGCCTGGCGTACACTTCTTTTTGACTACTTTTGTAATTTTTACTGGTGAGTTCTGAGGTAATCCCCTGAACATTTTTGGGAGCCTCAGTGAGGTTCTTCAGCTTTCCCAACCAGGAGTTGGAATTTCAGCCATACTCCCACAGGAGTTTGGGATCGAGTTTGCTGAAAAGCCCTAGTGCTCAAATATCTAGGAGGCCTGCGGCCCCTGAGTTCCTGAAGGACCGCCTGGTCAGAGTGATACCTTCACTCTGAAGGGGGACTGTCCTTTAAAGAAAGACTCCAAGGTCGAGAGGAGTGGAGAATCTCCTTAAGAGGATATGTGAGTGTTCCCATATGGAAGGCACTGTGAGCAGTAGGGATTATTTTTATGCTGTATAGAATGCACCCTCAAGAGGTGAAGGGCGATTGGCCATAGTAGTCTTAGAATTTAGGTCTACTCACACGGTAGGGAGTGAGTGGGCAGTGGAACATCTGCATTAGAGCAGAGGGTTGCGTAGTAAGTGGCGGACCTCATTAGGCAAGAGTTTCGCTTAGTGCAGAAAATTGGTATAGCTGTGTCATTTTATTTTTTGTGGGATAAGGATTCCCAATAGCAGTGGTCACACAGCAAGGAAGATACACACAGCACCATAAAATCAGCAGTGGGAGACGGTGCAGATCCAACAACAACCTGCATTTGCAACCACACAACAGCCTGGAATTCCATTGCGGGACGAGTAAACAATTACATGGGACAGTAACAGACAGGAAGAAGATATTATCCAAGGGGACTGGGGATTTGGGTAAAGGAGTATGGGACCACGGTTTGGAGGACAGTGTTTTGCATGTGCCAACTCTGATCATTTTGCCCAAACATGCCCTCTTATTGCACAAACAGGGCAGCAAGGAGTGCAGCAACAGCAGGCATATATGCAGATGCTGACACCTCAACAGATGCAAGAAACTGCAATTGCAGCCCACACAGACACAGGTCATACTAGCCCCAGAACAAGCACAAGTGAAAGGTGGAGAGATGATGGGAATGCAAGGTACAGTGAGCATACTTCAAGCACCAGCATAGACACAGGTACAAGAAAAAGTAACAATACTGAGACAGAATGCAGTGCCCCAAAACACAGGAGTGACAGTGGTGGGTGGCAATCCATTCACGTCTTCTGTTAACACATTTTCTCAATAGGGGTGCCCAAGGGAAGTGCGAGTGTGTCCTGTCCTAGCAGTAACTGAAGCCCCCGAAGAGGAGCCCAAAGTAGCAGTTCAAAATGGACAGAGGGGATTGCCCTTTCTCATAGATACTGGGGCGACCAAATCATGTATAAAAGAAGAGGGATTCCCATTATCCTACAATAAATTGGACACACAAGAATTTTCAGGGACAATTTTGAAGGTTCCTCTGACTAAAGATCTACCATTAACAATAGAGACGCAGCATATTGTAGCACCATTATTGGATTCGAAAAACACACCTATCAACATTCTAGGAAGAGAATTACTAAGGAAACTGAACACCACAATTTCATTTTCAGAGAAGGAGATGGTGTGCACCACAACTGGGATGTACCCAGCCAGGGTCGCAGTGTTGATAACGGCATACTATGCCCACAGAAGAATGCGAGGGATACCCCCACACACTTACATGTGTTTTTTATGGGGCGCAGATGCTGCTGTGATGGATCCCAGGAATTGAAGGAAAGGTGTTTAGATTGTCCAATAAATGTCTGTTCAGACCACAGTGCCCCTACACTGTTACTTCAGGCACACACACAGCTATACATAGAGGACGTAGTGGCGAGAAAATACATTATTATATTATATATTTCTACTGATGACAACAACGTGGAGTGGCTGTGATGCTGGAAATGCATCGGAGGGACAGGACCTCTGTATCCTTGTGCTTTACTGCTTTTTATCGTGTGTTCTGTCATGTTTTCCGTGCAGGAGTTCATGTGGGACCCCTG
Organism: Ambystoma mexicanum; assembly: GCF_040938575.1. Lineage (NCBI taxonomy): Eukaryota > Metazoa > Chordata > Amphibia > Caudata > Ambystomatidae > Ambystoma > Ambystoma mexicanum. The sequence continues at coordinate 937,365,163 of NC_090941.1, read as the reverse complement.
GCGGTGCAGTCTGTCTCTTTTGGTTTGGTGAACAGATCCATGGGATACCCTTATGGCATCCATGGGTAGGGGTGCAACTCTGTGCCCCTAGTGTATGTTTTTGGGCACCTGTGTGTGACCCACAGAGCAGGGTACGGGCTGGTGGCAGCTCCGTGCTGAAATACCTGGTGCCCTGAGCGTCCTCCATTTTGGGATTCCCAGGCCCTGTCATTTAGAATCGGGAGATTCCGGATGGAGACACAATGGCCCCCATGGCCTCTTGCCTTCCATCACCTGTTACCTTGATCTTCTTGAAGTCCCGGGAAGCCCTGTCTCTGTCCCTCCCCCCTGACTGGCTGTTGGGTGGAAGTTCCATATATGGTAGTGTGGGGAAGTGCCAACCAGACTGGCTGGAGCCTTCTCAACGACCGTATATTGTGGGTACGCCTGTGGGTGGGACCTGGGTGAATGGAGTGTGTGACGAATATGCATTCTATGTTGTGGCTGTCTAGTATCTGGTGGTTGACACAATGGTTGAGACAGCCCTGCCCGAAACCGGTATGAATACAGCTTGGAGTGTTGAATGGCTCGGTACTTGTCCTAATACACATAACTTGTTGTGAGTGTCTGGAGAGAAGTGAATGGCCTGAATGCACCGTGTGCCTGATTGGCTGCCTGCCTGCATGAATGACCTTAGTCGTGATTGGATGCTTGAGTGTGACCCAGCGGAATGAATGGGAGATAAACAGTATATCTGGGGACCTCTCACTGCTAGGAATCGTGTTCAGAAGCTGAAGTCCACTACGATGAGTAACTGGAGTAAATGAAGCTTGATCCTGAAGCCCTGCTGGACGAGAAGAATTGCTGTTGCTCTCCTTCACAATCTGAATGCTGCTGTGCTTCAAGAACTGACCCAGAGAGGACCTGGTAAGGCGTCCTCTTCCCGAGCTACGAGGGACTATCGTGTACAGCTGATCTTTGCCTAAGCTCCCTGGTAGACAGACCTTCGACAGGCTGGCGACCCGATACGGGGACTGCTGCGGAACTCCAAAGAGAAGTGCCCGGACTGTTGTCCGCCACTGTCGACGACCACAGTCGCCGACTGGAGCCGCCGTGCTCCCGTTGCCTAAGAACTTTATTGATCCAAGGACGCTCTTGTCCGCATCGTCACCGCTGTATCCTGCTGGAGAAGGCCTGACCGTCGACGCACCGAGGAGCATCCACCGGTGGGTCTCCCGCCACCCAAAGGCCGCAGAGACGCCGACGACTCTACGCCCTTGCTGGGCCACAGTTCTTCAACTCTTTTCGGTCCAGAACTATCGACACCAAGGTGCCCCGCATGCCTCTTCCTGGCAGGATGTTTACGCATCCCCGTCAACGAGCACCACTAGGAACAATGCGGCCACCTCACCGTCGTAGCTCAACCTGTTCTCCATCGGACGTTCGCCCAAAAGGGAGGACACTCAAGAAGGGTTGTCGATTTCCCCGACGAGGAACGCTACAACGCCAAGGTACTTTGGGGTTGCAGAACTATTGGAAAGTCTATTGTGAATAATATATGGACTGGGCTTGTATCTTTCTTCTACAGGTTGCCCAGGTGGGGGGCTCCCCACACAGAACTGTGTCTAGGTAGCAGGACCAGTATTCTGCCAATTGCTTAACCATCTTGCTTTCCTCCGTATCTCTACTGCTGGTTTCCTCTTTATTTTGATCTGTGTGTCATTCTGACCGTATGCAATTTAAGGAGATCTAATAACGTTAGTGGTACCACTTTAGAATTGTATATATTTACCATTGTTGATTTTCAGAGTACAAAATGAGTTATCGTGATCATGTATACGACCTTGAATATTAATTATATAAAGACTGTGTTTTAACCGATACAGTGTGTGGACATTCCTTTGTGGATGCTTGGGGACTAGACTGTACTTAAGAACCAGCTTGCATCACCTCCTGAGAAGCTAGGCATTGATTGCTCGACCAAGATACCTATAATAGAGAATCTTGGGAGGGGTCCTCTGTGCCTCTCCTCTACCATATAGAGAGCGGAAGTACAGACCCCCCCCTCCGGTCTTTACAGTAGCGATAAATCTTATGCATCAATCCCACCCTGACACTGACAGGAGTAACAGACACAGAGTTGTTCGCTACAAAAGAAGATGAGGAGGGAGAGGTAGTGTTTGAACTGAGCATACCATGTCGAGTGCACATAAAAGAAAGAACAGTGTCTCAGATGACAAGACTGGTGAATAAATAAATAAAAGACATGCAGGAATATCTGGAGAAGGTTCAAAAGGTCCTATGGACAAAAGGACCCCATGATGTGGGCATACTAAAATGGGCAGGGGCAGTACACATTGACATAAAAGAATGAGCTCTGTTACCATGAGTAAAGCAACACCCCTCTCCCAAGAAGCAGATGAGGCCATTTGTGAGACATTGCATGCCCTATGGCATCAAGGTTCAATACAGGAATCCACATCACCATGCAATATGGCTATCTATCAGATAAAGAGATCAAAGGGAGGTGCGTGGCATTTTTCATACAGAATTTACACCACTGTAAGAACATTATCGAGTTAGAGTACCCATTAGTTCCAAAACCTGTGACCATTTTTTGCAGCATTCCAGCAGAGGCACACTACTTCACAGTTGTGGATTTGAAAAATCCTTTTTTCTCCATTGCCCTTCATCTGGACTCTAGGTATCTCACTGCCTTTACCTATAGCGGAACGAAAATTGAACACACAATAATACCCCAAAGGTACTGTGAGGGACGCAGCATATTCAACAGAGTAATATAAAAGGATTTGAGCAACTTGCAGTTTGCAAGTACAGTGATACGATACATGCATGACCTTTTAGTGTGTTGTACAACAGAAGAGGAATGCAGAAGGGACACAGTGACATTATTGACATTGGTAGCTGACAAAGGGTATAAACTGGGCAAAGGCAAATTGCAGTATTGTCAAAAAGAAGTAGTTTACTTAGGCCAGATTGTGTCAGAAGATGGGAGAAAAATGAAACCTGAAAGAGTTGAAGCAATACATAAAACACCCAGACCAAAGACAGTGAAAGAAATAGAACAGTTTCTATGGCTGTGCAACTATTGCAGGACATGGGTTTTCGATTACTCCACTTATACCAGGCCATTACAGCAAGCACTTAAAGAAGCTCAGAAAATCAAAAGCAACATAAAATGGACAGCTGAAATAGGTGAACATTTTGATGAACTCAAACATGAGTAAACACATGCATTAGTATTGGCTGCACTCAATAACAAAGAGAAGTTTCACTTGTTTTCCCATTCAGATGGTAAGGTAATGACAGCTGTACTAATACAAAAGAAGGGACATTTGCAATTGAGAAAGCTTCCACAGTTACAATGGGTGCTCTGTAATTTTGTATGTGGAACACGCACTGTTCGCAATACTAGAAAGGAACAAATCAACATTGATAACACAGAGATCTTCAGGGTACGAAGTAATACTGACAAATGCTGCAATACAGGTGGTAAGGTGCAGAACAATAAACTCAGCAGAATTCATTGCAGACAAAATTGAGGAGGTAGGCTACATATATGATTGGGTTGCATGCATAGACAGGAGTGAAGGTAACCCCTTCGTAAAAGAGGAAGTGATTGAATGGGGGCCATGACCTTTATAGATGGAAGCTCAAGTATCGAACAACATACAGGACAAAGGCATTCTGGTTCAGCTGCAGTGGGACACAAACACGGAATACAGAAGGAAGAGGAATTGACAGTGTACTGAGGGATTCGATTTCCAGCACACTACTCTGCACAAGTAGCAGAATTAGTGACATTAATTGAGGCACTAAATATGTCAGAGGCTCAAGCGGTCAACATCTTTTCTCACTCTTCATATGTAACATCTGCTGTGCATTCAGGACAGGCAAGGTGGGAACAAAAAGGGTTCAAAACAAGTGATGGCACACCAGTACAGAATGCATCACTGTTGAGTAAGTTATTAGAAATGTCACTACTCTCAATAGAATTGGCTGTAATAAAGTGAAAGGGCCACACAAGAGGGCAAGATTTAATTTCATTAGGTAATCAAAAAGCAGATAAAGCAGCAAAAGAAGCAGCATATCTGCAAGAAGAGACCCATGTGAAGTTGTTCCCTGGTGAAGGAGAAAGAATACCTCTTATGGCATTGATAAAAACTAGCAAGGAAAGAGATTAATTGCCAGGAAATTTTAATGCAACCCTGATAGTGCAAACAATAGAATTACAGGGAGAGGCACCAGATGATGAAAAAGAATTGTGGAAGAAAAGAGGAAGTTATTTGTCCCCAACAGATCTAATTTGGCAGCATGATAGCACAGGCAAGGTGGCAATGTCAGAAAATGTGTTGAAAGTAGCAATAGAACAGCTCCACTACCCTGCCCATGTATCGAAAGAGCATGTGGCTGCGGGGATAAGTGAAGACTGGTTTGTGTTAAACTTAGACGCGAATGTTTCTGAATTACTGAACAACTGTATAATTTGCCAAAAACTCCTACCAGGTCACACTTTAAGAGTAGTACAGGGAATGTTCCAGCAACCGAAGTGGCCCTTCCAGCACTTGCATATAGATTATGTTGATATGCAAGATAGATGTACCTCTTACAGATACATGTTTGTTGTGGTGTGTCTGTTTTCACGATGGCTTGAGGTTGGTCTCTGTGCTCAAAATGGCACCTGTTCCATGGCAAAATTCTTGGTGAGGGAGGTTTTCCCAAGGTGGGGGATCCCAGATGAAATTCTTTCTGCCAATGGTCAGCATTTTGCTAATTATTTGATTAAAGAAAAGACAGCCCTCCTGGAGATCAGGCAAAAATTGTGCATGGTTTATCACCCACAAGCCAATGGTTTGGTTGAGAAGATGAATAACTTATTGAAGCAACTCTTAGTAAAGTTTATTATTTTGCTTGAAAAATCATTGGTGCACTGCTTACCTCTTGCACTTTTCACTTTGCATAATTCACATGGAGGAGATCATCATCTCACTCCACATGAGATTGTTAAAGGTCGGAGAATGCATGCACCTATATCTCTGTCACATAAAATCTCTGATGTCAATTCCTCTGCTAATATTCGGGGGGGAGGGCTTCTTATGTATCTCACAGAACTTACAAAATCGCTTCAATATATATCCCTGCAGACAAGGCTGAGTGCTCAGGCAGAGCAAACATGTGATTAAGGAGGATATTTTCTGCAAGCAGCACTTCTCTATCCAGGAGCCAGTGTGTAAGTAAAAAAAACATCGGGAAGTGGAATGTAGAGCACTTCACAGGTCCTCAACAATGACTTACGCAACACTGACAGCTGTGAAAATTGATGGTCGCAGAAGATGATTTCACATCACCGATGTGAACAAAGACAAGCGCACCGCTTCCCATTGAGAGGAGGAACAGAGCACAGCATAATGAGAAGTATTTGCAAACTTTCATTATCTTTCTTTTTAACAATAAGACTTTATAAAAAGCTAGCAAAGGAGGGAGGAGAGGATGTTTTGAAGACAATGTCATTCTGAGGAGACAGCAAACATTTTCATTTTTTGGAGTGTGATAATACTGACATGCAATATTATAGGATTCATATTTTTATTTTCTGCGGTTCGAAAGTAAAAAGTGGTACACAGTTAAATCACAATGTGAATATAGGAAAAATGAGTTTAATGGATGAGGAGGGTTTTCATCATGACACTGAAAAAGGACAAAGTGTATAATCTGGTAACTTCTGGTGTGATAAAATTTTACGGGAGGGAAGAGAAAGGGGGAACGGCATATACTACGTCTGCTCACTCATCCCACACGTAGTAGGGGTGCCCAAGCTCTTCCTGCCTCAGGGTATGTCATATAAGGAAACAGGATGCCTAATGCACTTATCCCTCTGTAATACTAAGGGTTTATTTCAAGGAGCAAATGTCACAGTCCACTGGGTGGACGAATGAGAAAATGTCTATATGCCGATAATTATGTGAAGGTAAACAGAATGGCTGAACAAAGAGAACGGAAATAATGATAGTAGAACATATAACAGAAGGTTGTAAAAGAAGGGAGCTAAAAATAAGTGAACACAAAAAATCATAGTACATAAATAAAGAGGGGCGAAGCATTCCCTGCTATCACCAAAGACCATTAATGAAAATCAAAGGGGCAGTGTTCTATGATGGCAAATGAGAGGGGGGAATAATGCAATGTTGTGCTCAAGGGTTGATGGGATATAAACAAAGCATGGGCGCCAATGTGAATGGAAGTTGTAAGGCAATTTGGGAAAAAACATGTAAATGGATTGGACCTGGCTAAATGAAAGACACCAACCAGTTGACATAAAAAGCTTTAAACAATTTCCTCTGTGTTTCAGGTCCAGTGGGTCTATCCACATGGGGATTAACGCCGACTGTGCCAAAGTGATGAGGAGTGCAGTGCTGACGCAGGGGACAACGGCAATAATGGACGTGTGGTGGGCCTGTGGATTGGAGTCGGATCTGTGCAATGGACATTCAGATATGATATGATAGTTTATTTATATAGCGCCTATACACAATGTGTTTTAAAGTGCTTCAAGGCAAAAGAGGGAACAACGGAAAATATAATAACATTCTTACATGCCATAAACAGTAAGGATGTGAAATTAACTATTGTACTCTGCCTGGCGGCTTTTCAGATAGTACAAGAGCTAAGACATAGATAAGGAAGGGAGGGGGAGAGTGGGAAGAAAATGGAAAAAGACAGGCGACTACCGTACTAGGCCTGATGACATTTCTGGTAGAGCCGGAGAAAACAAAAGGTGAGGGAGAGGGATGCAGAAAGGGAGGGGAGGAACAAAACAAGCAACTATCATATTAGGCCTGACGACATTTCAGATAGTGCTGGGGGGGGAACAAGCAAGGGGAGGGGGGGGTGGCAGACAAGGTTGCTATGATACTAGGTGCAGGGACAATGCTGATAGAATAAGTGCACAGAAGAAAGTAAAGGGAGGAGGGGAGAAAATAGGAAAAGGGAGAAAGGGAGAGGAGGAGAGAACAGAAAGTAAGCAGTCAAAAAGAGAGGAGAAGCAAGAGGAGAGAGCGAAGACAATTGCAGAAGTCAGTAGTAACACATAGGCCCTCATTACAAGTCAGGCGTTAAGGGTTTAACGGCGCCGTCGCTTTTTGCAGGCGTTAAAGTCCAAGGCGCTAAGCGACCTTGGTGCTAATTACGACACCGTAATTGACGGTGCCGTATTTAGCGCCTTCCCCATCCCCATTATGCCCTATGGGGCAAAAATGGGAATGGGGAAGGGCAAATGGTGAATGGGGAATTACCGCCCCACTCACCTTGGAATGGGGCGGTAATTCCGCCATCAACCATGGCGGATTCCGGCATCCACCGCCTGAGTTGTAATGAGGGCCATAATGTTGCAAGCCTGGATATAAGATGAAGATGGGAACAGCATGATTCAGGGCACCATGAGAAAGGGTGACGCACCGTGAATCAATTAAATCCTTAAAAGTCAAATCCAGCATTGGCCACATGACAGTGATGGTGAAACCAGAATGTATCAGGACAGACTCCTGCAGAAGTAGGCTGGAAGGGGGAGGGGGAGCAGGGTATAAGAATCAAGCAAAACAGGCAACATCTGTATGCGAAAAGGGGGGCACAAGGGAACATCACGGGGGGACCAAAGGGGTGGGGATGGCCTGTCGGGACACATGTTGGTGCATGCACTACCTGCTGTCTGAGCAGGGCTTCGGGCCCTGAATCCTCCAGTAGGCAAAAGTAGGGAAAAAAGCAGCAACCAGGATGGCACCAGGTGGGGGTGCTTGCTAAGTGGGGAAAAATAGCATGGCTTAGGCCAGGTGATCTAGATCCATTTGCACCTGCTCCCCATCTGCAAAGGAAAAGAGGCTGGAGGGCTCCTAAGTAGGAAAAGAGAGCAGCAACCAGGAAGGCATCAGGTGGGCAGGGCTTATGCCATGTGACCAAGATCCACTTGCACCTGCTCCCCATCTACAAAGCCCTGCACAGCCCTGCCCTGGCGGTGCCTCGAAACAGCACTGCCATGGAACTTGCAGTACAGAAAAGAGTATTGCAGCAAAGTGAGAAGCAAACATCTCTAAGCAGAAAGAGAATAGACCATAACCACTGGCCCCAAAAGAGTGCTGAAAACCTGCCCCCTATCCCTGATGAAATTTTGGTTGTTTTCCAAGGTTGCCAATTTCTTTTCATCCCTGTTGCTTCCACTTGTACAGGTTGCAGCCAATCCAAAATGGCTTCATCTTACACATTATGAGTTGCTGCAATTGGCCAATTCAACAGCAAAACTGCTAAATGCAATAAAGAAGGAGTTGAGGGCACTATGTTTGGTGGCTCTCCAGAATTGTCATGTTCTAGACCTTCTAGCTGAGGGAGAAGGTGGAGTCTGTGCAAAGTTTGAGAGCAGCTGTTGCACCATAATACCAGATGGAGAGGCTTTGAATGGAACATTGAAAGCACCTATCAGGGAAATAAAGATACTCCATGAAAAAATGACAAGTGAAACTAGTGGAATGCAGTCAAGTAACTGGCTGGACAACTTTTTCACATGAGTACCCACCTGGCTTTCTGGAGTATTTTGAGTATCCCATGTTGGTCAGCATTCCTGTCACCTTCTGCATTTGCAAACATATTTTGAGACTTTATGCTAACACATGAAGAGGGAGATTTCTGCTGCCCCCGAGTGTTGATAGGGTTAATAAAAAAGAGAAGGGTACTAAGGAACTAAAAGGCAGAGAAAGATATTGATGGATGGATCACAACACAGCCTAGGGATTTAGAAAACTATGAGGAATATTGGGTCTCATGTTTTGAGGATGGAGAGGGGTGTATATAGGTAGGGGACTCATTCGAGAGTTGGAAAGAGGCTGGGGATGACATTAAAGGAGTAAAAAAGATATGTATTCATAAAAATAGAACAGAAGAAGAGAGAATTGGGAGGGGAAAAGAGTTAGTTATTGATAGATCTATAAAATGGAGGAATAATGTGGTAAAATACAAGTTCAGCGTGGTAAAAAGGTGCAAACTTATCAGCTGAGGGAAGAGCACTCTGAACAGGGAGGGGGCTTTCTTGATAGCCACACAGTAATTTGAATTAGGCTGGAGAATGCCATAAATAACAGTATTTTATGTTAAAGAAACATAGATAATAAAGATGGGTCACAGGTAAGTATGCAAGGTTTAGCATTAGGCTAAGGCACTGCAAGTAGGCCTCAAAGCGGGCTTTTTAGAAACAAGTGCTCATTTCATTAATTTGCTTAGAAGTCACAGCGGCTGGTAGCACCTCCCAAATCCCACGATCCCAGGATCGCATGGTAGGAAGCAAACTGTCTTTGTTACTTTCGAGGTCATAAAACAGAGCTCATGGGTGCCGTGGAAAGCAATGAATGCACACTCATTTTATAATTTGGCATAGTAATTTACATAGCCTGATCTACTGATGGTTTCAGAAAGCCCATGGTGGTTTCAAATTGCTCCTGAGTACATCTCTGCCTGGGAAGGAGGTCAAAGAGTTCCTAATTTGCAACATTAATACAGTAACTTGTTCTTGGTTCAAGGCTATGACAGTGTCGTGGTAGAAGACTTTCTCATGAGAACGTAGATGAGATGACCGGGGCAGTTGAATAAAGATCTGCTGGTCGTCTCAAGTGTTTCAATGAATTGGCACTATGGTGTGGAAATTGGGGGTTGGATTGTGATCTCACACCAGGAAACAACGGGTGGTGTGGTAAGGTGTGCCAGACCCAATCATGGAAGATAATGTATGCCCTTCTATAGGGGTATGATATGATTTCACCAATCAGCTTCTTGTGGGGAGACATTTTAATGTTGCAAAGCGATTGATGCTAATTATATCTTAATGTTATAAAAGCTTTTGTTTTTGGGTGTATCTTTGACAGAACATTTCATGCAGTTCTGTTCCGCATTCTGTTTGAATTTTACTTTCTCAGCTGTGACTGGGCCTAAATTAAAGTTGTGTTACTTCTTGCGTGGCATACACTCCTTTTTGACTTCTTTTGTCATTTTTACTGTTAAGTTATGGGGTAACCCCCTGAACTTTGCAATGGTTAGCAAAAGTAAGGGGGGGTAGCCCATGTTTTTGTTTGGCCGCAGGAACATTTTCATTCAGTGTGGGGAGCCATGCTGAATATGTGGTGTGGCATGCCAGTTTCCTGCCACAAAGTCAATCAAAACATAGACAGGCATTGGAACATCCTGAGAAATGATGAGAGAACCAACAATCTATTTCCAGAGCCATCAGTTTCTGCCTATCAAAAAAGTGAGAATCTCAGGGACATGCTTATGTGTACCAGAGATTGCAAACCATCCACCGCCAAGACAAGAAGTAAAGGCACCTAACGGTGCTTGAGTTGCGGCACGTGTAAGAGTGCGACCAATGTCCTTTAAAATTTTTCACCCACTTACAGGAGAACGGATTAGACTAGGAGATTTTGCCACCTGTTCTACAGAGAATGTAATTTTTGCATCAGGTGACTTTGTGGGAGGAGACTAAAAGAATCAGGTGTAATGAACACAAATCATGCATAAGAACAAAGAACCTGAAAACATCCGTGGCAAGACACTTCAACGAACATGGATACATGGACACAGATGAGATTCCAGGTCCTAGAGGTACTTTAGGACCTAGGAACGAATTTAGAGGAGACATGGATAGAAGAAGAGCACAGAGAGAAGCGTTTTGGGTACACAGGCTCGAGTCTCTAGTGCAGAGTGGCATGAATAAAGAACTGAACTTGCACTGCTTTCTGTAAAATAGAATGTCCGACACCAATCATCTGAGTGTTCTGTCACCAAAGACATTTTTGCCTTGATATTTACCTAGAATGAATAATCGGATCATTCACATCTGCATATCATACCCCACTGCACAATAATATATGATGTATTGTAACCCGCCATACTCCCATTTCCTTTTACCTAGTTTTACTGTCTATCAATATGCCATCTCTATTTTTGGTTTCACAGTACAAGTTTGCTGGTGAGTCTTGATTGCTGATTATGGTTACATTTTAAGATAGTATACCTTAATCAGTTAATTACACCATCCTTGGCTCGATTATGTGTTTTATCCTTTGATTCCTCGTTTTGCAGGGAGCGTAGGCCCACTCAACTTGTTCTATTCTTGTGTCACTCTTGTGCTATGCTTGGACTCTTTGACATCGCCCAACCCTATTTGTAGTAGACAGATCGTGGGATTGGATAAAAAAAATGTAAGGCACTTGATGTTATTATTTATGCATGTGCAGAAAACCTTTAAACATTCCTGGAGTAGGATTGCCCACGCATGTGCTAATGATGTGGACCCCCACCTTTGGACATACCCAGGATACTTGTTGGGATTGCACACCCTGATGTGGAATAGGCTAATGCAATATTTTCCCAACCCCATCTGCTCAATGTTACTACTGATGATGTGCATCCTCTTGAGGTTTCTCCAAACATAGCAAAGAGGCTTTGTGTCTTTTGAATTATTAGAGAACTTGCTACGTATGAGACTATAGTTCTTCTCGTGTCAAGGATGTGTAGGGCAACCTTATGTGGGGATTCTAGTGCTGGGAAGAATTATGGGAAAATAATACCCTACTCTATGCGGAACTTGAAGATGCCCTTAAGGAAGAGTTAAGTCTGAGAATTACTGCATCCTGATTGAACTGTAGAAATATTAAATCAGAGCATCTCTTTCTCCCAATCTCACTGCCTATGTCATTTCTAACAAAAACACTGTTGTGATGGTAAGGAATGTGATGCCAATCTCACCAAGCATCTCAAATGGATGGACTTGAGACTAAATATCCCATGTGAGTGACAGCTTCTTTGATGCTTGATGAAAGATGGACAGACACTCAGGGAGGTTGAGCTACATGCCTTTCCAGGAATCTAGAGAGGAAAAACACCTTGATGCAGGATAGCATAGACCTTTCAGTGGAGGGACCCGTTTAAGAAGTCCGGACGTACGAGATGGAGAGACAGATCTTCTTGATCATGTTCATGGTCTGCAAACCATCAGGAGGATACCACCTAGTGCTGGACCTTGCAGCAGGGAATGTATTTGCTTGCCATCAGATCAGCAGGATGGAGACATTGTAGCTCATTATTGCCCAAGTGGAGCCTGGACACTTGCTTGCTTTGATAGAGCATACTTATACCACACTTGCTTGTTCAATTGAAGTATTCACATGTTTATTTTTTTATTTTAAACAAATAACGTATTATTCAAAATAGATAGGTTGCAACATTGGCTCCAGTGGCCTGCTAAGCCTCTGGGAATTGTCATGGTCTCATTTCATAGAGCATCTCGGTGATGATTGATCAAAGTCATCAACGTATGTGCATGGACTAGATTAATGTTGTTCAATGTTCACTGTTTCCAAATTATGATTGATAAGTAGTAGCGTTCGTACCTACTTTATCTCAGCCTTCACATTGCACGTATCTATTTTAAAAACATTATACATTTTGTATGCCTTCTATCGACTTCATAAGTGTATGTGAGTAGACTCATATTGCTAACAGATATCGTTTTTATTATATCACATGGGATCTTCAAGTTTATCATTACCTACACTTACACATAGAAGACTTGTGCGGTTGGCCAATGTGCTGCACTTGGAAGAACTTAAGAGGGCGATCTGGGTGTTGCTCTCGGAGGATTTTGTTAGGGTAGTAATTGTATTCTACAGATTGTAGCCTTGTACCAGTGGATTTTTTGTGTTAAGCCTTTGTATAGCAATTGGAATGGTTGTGAAATTAACCAGGGTGCTGCACTTAGTTGAGTCCATAAGAGCGACCACAATATGGATTCTTGGCGTTTGTAGAAAGAGTTCCACTACATGGAATTTAAGTGTTTGCAAAATGCTGCCTGTATGTTTAAGTGGGGACTTAAATGTAGCCACTTAATAATAGCTGGATTCATGCAACCATCATCGTGTTCAACCCTGATGTTTCAAATTGGGCAAATGTACAATTTCCTGGATTTCACTTGATTATAACCAATGCATTGTTCCCCTCACACTCCGCACTTTGGAATTAGCCAAAGGCGCAGCCACACTCCTGCATGCATCTGCTTTCTCATACAACTCGAATGCCAATTAATACATCTCTTCTGCCATAAGAATGTTGCTACCTTTCACATCAAAATATTTGAACTGTAACTACAAACATAATTTATTATCCTCTTACAAACCTCCCTCCAGCTTACTTCCGTGGAGTACCTTTCTCTACCCATACACATGCCAATTAGTCATGGGTGGCTATCAGGGACTCTGTCAAGCCCTCATAAACTTTAATAACCATTATGCACACATGCATACTATCAACGCCTAACTTTCCTATACTTTGGACTTTGTTCCCTCCTAAGGCGTTCAACCTACAGCGTGTTGGGACCATACCCATGGTGAGAGGCGCTGTACAAATGATGAAATGAAATAAAATGAAATATCCCTCTTCCTGTTTCCAGTACTTACCTTTGGCTTCCCGAATTACATTAAAGGAATGGTTCGGTCAAAATTTGTAATTGTCCCTATGGGTCGCCCATGTGTTTTTAAGCCTAAGTCGCTCTATTTTAGAAAAATGTCCTATGGACCTTACCCGAGTTTTCGTCCATTAAACGCACGCGAAAACAGGCACCAGGGCGCTGCCATTTTGTGATAATCCTATCACTTGCCCCATCGCCCTGGCTGAACAGCTTTTGCGGCACTAAATCATATCCCCCGCCCCTGAGCCTGACATTATCAAAACATTCATATTCCCCGCCTCTCTCTGTGACGTTACTGTGCTGCGTAGGCAAACTCGCCGAGTCTTCTACGCGACTTCACACAGAACCCGGAAACCAACACAGATCAACTCACAACACAGCACGCCACAATTCGGAATATGAAACTGTACTTTAAAATCAAACAGCAATACGGTAGATTTGGTAAAGTACATTTATTTGACATTAAATGTTTAGAGAATATTCAGCAATGGGCATATTAAATCGGAATGGAATTTCTTTTCTTTTCTCTCGATCCGCAAATCCGGAAAAGTTTATCGTGAGTCACGCGCTGTTCCTTTATGGTACACAGGGTGTAGGTTTTCGTTAAAAGAAGCACTTTGAGCGCACCGTGAACCGCAAGGCTGTTCCATCAACTAGGCACTAGGCCAACGTAAAGGTCGATATGTTGCTTCTAGTTGCTAGTACCGCATAAGGGCATATGGCCCCTTGGCGATCGTCCCATAAAATGGTCAACGGTGTGCAGTTGTTTACAAGAAGCTGCAGCTGGCGGTTGAAAAATCCGACTGCCGGGGTCTTGAATAGGTGGCAGTGGCAGTATGGTAGGATGTACCTGTTTAGAAAACATAAAAATTGAAATTAGTCTCACCAGCCGATCCTTATTACTATTATTCATTTTATTTATTACGGGTGAGCTGAAACTATTTGCTTGTGAGGATAGTGCAATGGAGTATGTTCGGCTCTAAAAGCAATGAGAAAACTAACGAAATAAATCGAGGGAAACACACAAACTAATGATTTTTTTTACTGTTGTACCACTGAGAAATGACTGTTTGTCTACATGCGTGTCGAATGGGCACATGCATGCCCATGTGCCCGGTAGAAAGACGATCCCACAAATGTTGTACTTGCTCTTCATTCATTCATTCATTCATTCATTCATTCATTCATTCATTCATTCATTCATTCATTCATTCATTCATTCATTCATTCCGGTATAAAAGTGTCTAAAGAGTTACTTACATTATATTTGCCATTTCCATTGTATCTCTGCGTAATGCAGTCTGTAAATCTGTGTTCGTGCCAACGATTTTTCATATACTGAACTAACATGAAACTCGGTCTAGTTTCAGAATTTTTAGCCTTATCGTCTCTTATGTTATTGCCCACCTCCTTCAAATGAAGTCCTTTCGGCATGGTCCCTGTCTCTCAAGGTCAAAAAACAATAGAACCTTATACTGCCAGTGCGATTCGTGGGACTCTTCAGCCCGTGAGCAAAAAATCAAAGCCGCTGATCTTCACTCTGCATGAGCGTACATTCTTACTTTGCAACATCCCGTCTAAAGCCAGCTGTGAGAACTTGAATTTTCGACTCCATCTTTGTACTAGGCCTCAATGTGCAAATGCGAACTGGCTACTCTCCCATCTGCAACGCCTCGCTTGGTGCGTTCTAAGGCCCCCAATTTTGTCCTCGTTGTCCGCGAGCTTTGCAACCCTAGAGAAACATAACTATAGAGACATTTACTTTTTGGGGGAAGGTCAGGGAAAGTATAAAGTACTCGAGGAGTTGAGTTGAAAGTGAGATTTATTATTTATTTGTTTTATTATTTGCAATACGCAAGCCTCCCCTCGGTTAACAGTGCGCAGCATTTACATGAGATTGCGAAACTTAGTTACAGCAACAAAAATATATAGATACACATATTCACAAGGTCAGCGATATGAGGTGAATAGAGAGAGAAGTCAAAGATGACACCCATGTTGTTCGCCACCCAGGATGGTGAATGGAGGGTTTAGGGTGAGCATACTTTGTATGCACACTGTACAATAACATTATTTTCAAAAAGACAATCAGATTACAATGATTTATTTAAACCGGGATTTGAACTTCTCAACAAGCTCTGCTTTGGGTGGACATGGCACAGTGGCAATGTTTGGTGGCAATGCATCAGTGCTCTGCACAGAAAGCTCAAAATTCCATATCTGTGCTTCTCTAGTACACTAACAATAAGACCTTTAACAAAGTCGAACTCCATTTCCTCATATACTGGTTTTATCCCCCATTTTTTAGTTGTTTTTCCAAAGGTCGTAGTGTAGCGAGGCATCCCTACATTTCCCGTAGTCCTAGACTGTTCACGGACCACATTCCCGTTATGGGCCAAGACCGCTAGTAGAGTCCTATGTTTCATCCCCTGTAAACTGAAATGCAATCGCTTTGGCCTGTACTTTAGGCACATATTGTCGAACACCTCCAATTCTCCTGTGTGACAGAATTCTGTCAGTCCCCTCAAATCTCTTGATAGAGTTTTATCGAAAACAATCTTCCCAAGGGCTTTGTGTGTAGGTGAAGATGCAATCAACCACTTCTTCTTCCCTGCCTCCTCTGTGGACAAAGGGCCATGTTTACATTCATGGAAATGTTGGTTTTCTGTCCAGCAGTGAACGTTGGTACAGTGGTGCATCAGTGACCGCCATTTTTCAAGTAGGATTTCCACTGACCCTTCATAAGTTTTGGAGCTCCACCAAAGATGGTTGCTGATAGACTGGGACCACTGTGAAATACTTTCAAAACCTTTTTTTCCCCTGCAGCCAAGATTTTCTTATTGATTGATTTAACAAGATGCCATACGTCAAATTGATGTTTAATATGTGGGAACTGCTCTCTCAATGTCTTGGCAATTGAAACGTGTCTGTCCGTGGCTATGAGATCGATGTAAATTTCCCTTGATTGTAAATATTGTAATGATTTTATAAATCCTAGTTTCTCCATGGCCACTGAGGATTTACATTGGGACACCTGCACGACCACCGAACTCACAATTTTCTTACTATCCATGTCCTGAAAGTGGTAGGTGCAGTACTTGGCAGAAAATCCAGGGCTGTCACACTGTCCATCGCCGGCTAGCCTGAATCGTTTCCCTTTGAATGTACTTGCTAGAGACAATTGTACAATTTTCCAAGCATCACTAATGGCCGGCAACAGATAATCATGTTGGTATTTGCAGTACTGCGTTTTAGAAATGAAATGGAGTCCCACAAACTGAAAGAAAGACTCTAACTTTCTAAAACTGGACTCACTAAAAAGTGAGGCAGCTGCACACAGTAGATTGCCTACTGGCAGCTTCCCCAGCATCGGTTGTGCAGACCATGAGAACGCATGATTTAATCTACAGGCGCCATTTATTTTGACGTTACTGCCTTGTTTTTGACGAGTCACATGAATCAATGGCTCCCCACATACTTCCCCTCAAACTGAATGCCTACATTTCAGCATACTTATAATATCCATCAAACAACTGTCGAATACTCTGTATTTGCCCTCTTTCATTAGACTGTCATCCGGCGTGAAAGTTGTTTTGGTCGATGCCGTTGAGGACATATCAACAAATATGAAAGAAATATCGCTGATATCAAGTTCTGTTGCATCATTGGGTGCTGCTGCTGGTTCATTCTCTGTCATTTCAACATCTGCTACTTCAGCATTGATGGGAAAACACACCAATGTCGATAGCTTTTTGGGTGGCATTTTTTTGGCGGGTGTAGATTGTGTGAATTGATCTGCGACTACTTCAGAGCTATCTTCAATACATTCAGTATCATCTTCTTTTGGTGGTGCGGTCTAACTGTAGCAATGGTCCAATAAAACTTCACTGGATTCTCCGGACACATTCAATTCATGTTCTGGCCATTGGACATGAGCATCTCGAGTCTCAACAAGCCACATCTGAATTAATAGTTCCTCCATAGTGTAAATGGTCTGGCAAGAAACATCTCTCATTTGCTTCACTGTCTGTGTATGTATAGTTCGTACACCCACGGGTAACTAGAGGACAGATTGGAAAAGGGATGTTCATTTTAAACACAATATAAAGTATAGTACAATTGACAGGAAAAAAACATAATATAGTCCCCAACACAAAACAATTCCTAAAATTATGAACTGTTTGTAACTAACCTTATTTTTGTTTCTTTTCTTTGCAACTTTCTTGACTCAAACTTCAACATCTGCACGCTGTTGCTCCGATTCGTTTCCGCATGTCTTCCCTTCATCTTGCGCTGCAACAACTATATTTTCTGGATCCGCATAGACAGCACGGAATGCCGCTCCATCGACTCCCTGAAACATAGTACTTTCATTACTATGTATCACAATATTGAAAACATAAAACACACGTGAGGACGAACACACAGGTACATCTCAATAGCTAAACACGAATTAAACATTCTGTAGAACAATCAAATGACAAGTATTCGAGCTCTGATGATCTAGTTCAATGGAACTGTCAGTATCCATACCTCTGGCTCCGCATGGACCGCCATGAATGGTTGTATTGGTGAGGAGGCATCAGCAACTCCATGAAACACAGTACTTGCATTAGTATGGTTTTCAATATTGGAAACATACACACACTTGGGCTCGACGGCACATGTACATATAATGAGATAACCACACATGATGCATTGTCTAAAAGAATCAAGGAATATCTAAATATGATCAGATTTCATCAACTTATTTCTCTGATTTCTTTACATCTGCATCACCTACAAGGGATGTTGTCATTGTAGAGGAAGCTCCGTCGTCTCCCTGAAACACAGTACTTGCATTAGTATGTTTTTCAATATTGTAAACATAACACACGCTTGGGGTCGACGGCACAGGTACATATAAAGAGATAACAACAAATGATGCATTGTCTAAAAGAATCAAGGAATATCTAAATATGATCAGAGTTCATCGACTTATTTCTCCAATTTATTTACATCTGCATCATCTAAATGGGATGTTGTTATTGTAGTGGAAGCTCTGTCATCTCCCTGAAACACAGTACTTGCGTTAATAGAGAAGAAAGTATAGCAAATGGAATCACGTTATATGATAACGCTCGATGGAGCTGTCAGTATCCATACCTCGTGCTGCCGAAGAATATGTAGGGATGTTGTAAATGTAGTGCGCACTTCCGAAAGCTGTTGCGCCGATTCATATACGCAAGGTCCCACTTCCACTTCCCCTGGAATTACTTGAATGTCAGGCTTCGCATCAAGTGCAGGGGTTGACGCTCCATCAACTGCCTGAAAGATAATACTTGCATTAGTAAGGATTACAATATTGAAAACATAACACACACTTGGGGTCGACCGCACAGGTACATATCAATGGTTAATCACAAATGAAACTTTGTGTAGAACAATCAAACGACAAGTATTCCAGCTCTGATGATCTAGTTCGATGGAGCTGTCAGTATCCATACCTCGTGCTGCTGAAGAACATCTAGGGATGTTGTCAATGTGTTGGACGCTTCAGCATCTCCCTGAAAGACAGTACTTGCTATACTATGGATAACACTAATCATAACTGAAAACAAACACCAGTGGACGATAACTAAGGTGTATATCAGTTGGAAAGCACTAACCAAACATTCGGTAAAATAATTACACGATACAATAAAAATATTACTTGACATGCATAAAACAAGTCTGTAGCGGAATAGCCAAGTAAGATTACCTGATACACGCTAGAAGTGGTTGATAACTGCGAGCACGTCACGGATGTAGAATGTTCTTGTTTCAGATTCAAGGGATAGTCAAGCAGTTGTAAAGGTAAATTATTGATTGATAATGAAATGCCAATATTAAAAATTGCCATGTAAGGAGACAGAATACTTGAGATTAATGCTATTGAAAATACGCAATATAGCACAGTTCCCTGTGCCCATATATTGATTTCGTTTGTGGGTTATGAAATCGAAAAAGAATATATTGATAAATGTCATGATTCAAAAAGCTATACACTCATATCAATGTCGAAAGTATTACAAGGGACACAACACCTAAAATATCAATGAATCCATTCGGCTACCTACACACTACCGCAAGGCCTAAAGCTAAATTCGGACACTTGACTCACCAGGGGCGGAATGTGGACAAATAGAGTGGGAATAGCTTTTGCGAGCAATTTTTGTGTCGTACGCCTTTTATTCTTCTTTGTTACCCAAGATGTTGTGTACATGTCGGAGGAAAAGTGCCGGCTGCAGATGCGGTATCGATCACCCCTCTTGTCCTCTAAGATTTGTTGGACTCTACTTTCCAGCTCATCCAGTGGATATCCGCAATGTCTGACCCATTCTCTTATTTGATCAGCAGTTTCTGGGAATACATGCATTGTAGTGCCTTCAGATTTAGCATGGGTCTTCGAAGGGCAACCGCTAATCGAACAGGCAGGCATTGTTGAAAATTCTGAAAAGTAAATATCAACATTATTATACAATCTTGATGAATAAAAATGTGATACAAAAGTAAATGAACCATACAATGTTCAATGCAAGGTTTGTTTTGGTCGCAGGAACTATACCAGTTCATCATGTGTGGCTTAGTATTTGCATAAATTGCAGAAATGATGAAATGATGTGACTAAACTCTGAACATGTGACTCGTCCCTTGGATGTTTTGTCTTGCACGAGAAGGAAATATGCTTACATTATAGACTGGACCCCCGAAGGATGCAATTCGATGACAATTGACACAGATGAAAATAAATAGATCTATTGATAGCATAACAATTGAAACTCAAGTCAATATCAATGAGACCAATGAACATAGCACTATTGAGTACTCTACTCACAAATAGATAGAAATTTAAAAATCAACGAAATATGACTAGGATACATGGCCTTACCTTGACCAACAAACAGTTGGATGATTCAGCAAGCAGAGCAGTATGTTGCAGGAGAACAGGTAGATGGCCACAGGTAGCACACTGACGAGTTTGCTCGAAGCGGTCACAGAAGTTCACGGATAGCACGACAACGAGCAGATTAGCATAGATCTCAGTGATTCTCAGGTTTCACGTTCAGGAGTTGATTGCAAAGCACAAAGATGTTCTCATGAGACATATCAAGTGGTTTATAAAGTATTACAAACAGGGGTGTGTTTGTGAATGAATGACGTGTGTATGTCGTGGTATTATGTGGTTTGCTGGGGCCGGCCAGCGTGAGGGGGGGTCTTGGCCAGACACACGGGGTCTGAGAAGGCCATGTGAGCGATGGGCCCTTGGTGTGGGATACCTTTTGAAGTGTACATGCTGTTTGGCACCTTAGCCGTTCGCGCCCCTGACAGCCCCCCATGGCAGTGCGCATCCACTGGCGCGAACCGCCTTTGATAGAGGGGGGCGGCCTGCTTCAAATTGAAGCGGTCTGAGAGCTAGCTTTTTCTGGAAACCCCCAGTCTGACAAGCAGATAATTATTGTTATACAATTCCCCCAAGGAGTGGGGCAGGCAGTATGACCTCCAAGAAAGAATTGAAATTTGAGCCAAATTGGAAGTCTCCTCTTAGTTCATCACATAGCGTGCCACTATATGACCTGCCACTGGAGTTGCTGTAGGGGAAGATTTAGTAAAATAATGGCGGAGCTGTTGAATATTCAGAAAACCGTGTCTTCTATAGACATGCATACTCAGGATGTTCAAGATAAAATTAAATCCATTCAGAAGGATATAGTGGCTTTTTGGGTTGTTTGGAGCATGCAGAGGAAAGCATCTCCTCACAGAGAGACAGACTTGAACAAATGCGCGGTCGAGTTGGAGCATTGGAGATTGAGGGCACCCAACTTGAAGATAGGAACCACAGAAACAATACTAGGGTCTTCAGAATTCCAAAGAGGGTGGAAGGCGCTGACGCTATCCAGTGTTTGGAGAAATGGTTGCCACAGGTGCTCCAACTCAATTTGTCATCCCGCCTTGAAAATCAAAGGGTGCACAGAGTGGGTAGCATAACAGGCAGCAGGGATAAGAAGCAAACGCCCCTGATTGCTTGATTAACCCAGCATACCCAGTTTATCCAGACACTTGAAGCAGTGTGGAAAAGGTCAGACAAGCTGGTTCATGAGTGGCACAATGCCTTAATTTCCCAGGGCTTCTCCAAGTGAAGATTGAATATGAGGCAGTGATTTCTGGCTCTACGCCGTGAGCCTTGACCCAGGGGGTCCCGTACGGCCTTCTAGCTCCAGCCAGCATGGTTATTAATGCAGAGTCTGGGATTTAGAAGTTCTTTGAAGACCCACATGATTTTTGGAGATATTTTGGAGGCGACACCTGACTGCTTCATTGGCAAGACATGTCCACTCACAAGCCCTGCTACTAGAGCCAATGCAACACTGGTGGGGTCTCGGTCACTGGGGTCTCACCGGGATGTGGAGGCTCATCTATCTCACTTCAGATATCAGAAAGGCTCTTTGATCAAACCGGGGTCCGGTCTACTTAACAAAACGGATGGGCCGGTGTCGGAATGAAAAGCTAAGGACAAGTGAAAAGCTTTCTAGAAATCTAATAAGACAATGGACCCGGAGACGCCTTCTGAATAAGAGTTGCATGTTCATGAGGAGTTCATGGAGGGAAGAAGTCAATGATTGTAGGGCACCTACGGTACACACTTGTTTAGGTTAGAATTTTTGGGTACGTTTGTGGCTGAGGCGGTTCTTGTGTGCTTACCACCTCCTTGGGGTACTCCCGGTTTGACTAGTGTGGATCTTCCACCAGTAAGATGGGGGAGCTTTGGGTGAGGCTAGGAAGAGGTCTCTGGGTGGGCAGATGCATGGAATTGTGGAGATCGCAAGATAGCATTTTATTATTTTATTATTGTTTTTCCCTTTCACATATTTGTGTGTCTGTGTGTGTATGTACCTTGTCACATAGAGGAACATTGGTGGTGATGACATACCTGGGTTCCTGGTTTGGAGGAGTGGTGGGATGGCCTTCTCTGGGGAGTGGCACAGTGGGCGGCATCGGGTCTGGGGTTACTGTGGCCTTTTGCATGGTTTGCACCTTTGACTCTATGGTGCCACGATTAACGTCATCTTGTGGAATGTTAAGGGCCTTCGAGAGCCCTCCAAAAGACAGCATGTGCTCACTCAACCGGGGAGACTAGAAGGCGATATTACCCTCATTCAGGAGATGCACCTCTCGACAAGAGATGTAGGACGGAAGAAGAAACAATGGTTTGGACAGATTTGTGCGGCGCCCAAGATGAGCCAGAAAAGTGAGTGCTATTCTCTTCCACAAGAATGTATCAGTGTGTGATGGGAAGAAGAGTGTAGATGAGCATGATAGATGATTGATGGTGGAATGCATGGTGATGTTCTGAATGTAATAGTGAATGTTTATAGCACCAATGGGGCTGACCAGCAATGTTGGCATAATATCACTGCGATGGTCCAAATGGTAACATGGCTGAAAATGGTTATTGAGGGAGATTGTAATTTGCCTGTAGACCACATGCTGGATAGGAAGTCAAAATGCTGCTTCAGACCCTCCAAAATTCATGCAGCATTCCGTAAGTTCCTTCTTCATAATAGGTTAGCGGACGCATGCCCATTGTGCAATCGAGCAGCACTAGAGTTCACGTTTTTCTCACCTATGCACTTTTCCCACTCATGGATTGACTATATTTTTATGGGTAGGGGTCTGGTACACAAAGTGGTAGAGACCGTAATCTCACTCATGTTTATATCGGCCCATGCCAAAAAGGCAGTATATATGCATTGGGCAAATGGTTGTTCTAGAAATATGAAGTGGAGACTGAACACAGATCTAATTTGTTCCACAGACCTTAGAGAATTGATTCTCCAATTTACATAGGAGATTTTGTTGCTCAATGATGGGGGATATGAAGGGAATGCTAATATGGGACGCATATAAAGCCATTCATTGTAAACACATCATTGGGTTTTTAGAGGAGGAAAACAGGAGGGCTATGTCAGCTGCCTGGAGGAAGCACAGGGAGATTAAGGCTTTAGCGCTCCAATATCTGAGACTCCCTATAGAAGATTCACTAAGAGACCTTATTAAATTGAAAGGCGAGTATAACAAGGCAATGGCGGAGAAGGCATCTGGTATGCTGCTGAAGTATAACTCCAAATTCTTTGGTGGGGCCAACAATGCAGGCTCCTTACTGGCTATTTATGCTAAACCCCGTAGCAACAATAATAAGGTTGCAACCCTGGTAGTAGAGAGTATTACTATTAGCAAGTGTTAGGGAGAATTCTCCAGAATGTCTAATTTCCCTTACCTACTGAGTCCCTCAGTAGCTTTGCTGGATTTTTGGGATTTATTTTTTTCATCTGATAAGAGTGTGAGCCTTTTTTCCCACTCTTATATGTGTTTTGCTGTGTGTGCTACATTGGTGTGTTCATAGACTGTGGAGCCTCACCTACTCCATAGGCATCATCTTTTTACTGTGTGTTACACAGCACCTTTAGTGCAGTGACACACCGTTGTCTTTTTCAGACTTCCCACTTTAACCTCCATTTTCTGGTTCTGACTACTGTCTCCCATAACAAGTAAAGTTGCCATTGACTTTATTAGACTTTTTAAATTCACAAACCCAGTACAAACTATCTTCCATAGAGAACTGGAAAGGGTTAATAGTTATCCCTTTTTATCTGTCTCTCATGGAACATTATTTTGTTCCCCTTTCTTTAAGATTTGGCTGGTGGCAGTGGTATCTACCATACTTTTCCTACCGCATTCTATGAAAATAGCCTTGGTACTGTTTTAGGCTATGTTAGTAGCCTCAAACTTTAATCTGCTGGACCCCATTTACTTTTATTTGGTTCTGGCTGGGTTTATTTGGCATTTCCTTTTGTAAAGGTCTTTCTCGTGTTTTACTCTGCGCGCCAAACCAGGTTTGGTTCCTTTGTTCACTGCCCTTTGGCGGGCTTCTGCACAGAAGCCCTCCTTAGGCCCTGAGAGTCTAGGTAGACAGGATGTGAGGGGGGAGTTTGGCCCCCTGTACAGGGTCTCCTTGGAGACCCATGTTGCACTCTTGTTTGATTGGCTAGGTGACTGTCCTGCCAGAGCAGCCACCCTGTTGTGTGATTGACAGCCAGGCTGTGTGAATGGGGGAAAACTGCATAAAAAGCAGGTCTCTGGGACTTGGAAGGCAGAGTCGCCACTGGATCGAGAGAACCGAAGAGAAGCAAAGGAAGAGGACTGCTACAACTACTGAACCTCCTGGTGAAGCCCTGTTGCGGATCCAAATCTCCTAAAGTTTGATGACAGAGAAGATCTGCAAGAAATCTTCATCCCTTGAGCTGGTGGGACCAACCAGTTCGCCAAACACCAAGCAAGGCATCCCTCGTCTGGTCGAATTTACTGTGCAACGCTGCAGCGAACCGGATAGCCAGGAGGACCAGACCCTGTTTGAGTTTTAAGGAGCACACCTTTTATTTATTGCTTTACTCTGCTGCTAGTTTCTTCCCTGGGCAGTGCAGGACCCTCCAGTCTTCCTCCTTCTTGTCAATCCGACAGTCGCTTCAGGAACCGTGAGCCTGCAGGACCTGCCAGGAACTTCTGCCTCTGCTGCAGTATTCTTCCTCTTCTAAGGTATTGTTCAAACCCGGTTGTTCATTCAGACTGACCGCGGTGAAAGTGTTTTAAATCTTTTGCCAATCCGAGGGCTTGTCCTTCTGTACTCTTTTAAGTAACTTTTCTTCTGACCAACTTCGTTTCAAACTCGTGGCAAAGACTTAACCGCAAACTACTCTGAACTGTGGGATACTCTGCAAATACTCTGAACCATTAAAATTGGCCCAGGTCTATTGATTTGAATCCTAGTTGTAGTAAGCCTTTTCTAGATTGCCCTGCCTACTTACTTGTTGTGCTGCTTGATTTTGAATAATCTTGTCTTTCCCTCCCTTTTTAAATTGCTGGAGTGCCATTTTGCTCACACTTCATTTTGAGCTTAACTTGTCCAGAATTGATTGGGTGTTGTGTAGTAAATTAAGATTGTGATTTTCTGCTGCTTTAGAATAGTGAATTGTTTTATAACTGATGGTGTAAATAAATGTATATTCTTTCACTCAGAAACCTTGAGTCAGTGTTTGTTTGAACCATAGCAATTGCTGTCCTTTGTGTAACTTCTGATACTGCTCACTTTACTCTTGAGATAAGTCTGGATGCTCAGCCATCGCTACCACTTTACTGTGTAGTACAGGCTTGTACCAAAGGTGAATTTGTACTTGCACTTGTAGTCTTAGTTGTGTGTGGTGTTCCCAAACGGTACTGCATATGATTCTGCCTAACACTGTGTAACGCTCACCTGTTATCCACGGGGATGCCACTCAGCCTGCTCGGACCAACCACGATCTGGAACCCTTCCCTGAAATCCGTTCCACTGGGGGCCTGGGCCTGTAATACAGGATATCTAGATTTAGCTTAATATGCGCAAGTCGTTTCACTCCCACTCCTCTGGAGGATCAAACATTCCCCTATGTCCTCTCCTCACCTTGTTTCTTGTATAGGGTGCTCTCCGTCCTGCTCTTCGGCGCAGGGGTGCGTTGGTTGAGGTGGGCACTGTGCAACCTAGTTGCTCCACTGGTGCGGCCCCTCCAAAGAGTTTGGGCTTGCTGTAACTCCAGCCCGATAAGGTAGGTTGTTGGTTCTTGTGGAATTGTCCTTTTCTAGTCTCTTGCACTCCTTAATTATGTCTCCCCTTCTTCCCTAGGTGTTGGTAAGGGAGTCAGGATGGTGTTGTGCTGCTTAAGGAAGTTGAGCGCTGAATGGTGAGTGAATACACGATGCACGGCGCTGTTCGCTTGTCTTTATGCTGACTTATGTCTCTCTTGTGCCCATCAGGCTGCTGCAATGTCCCAACACGGCTGCCGGTGAGAGAATAAGTTGCGGTAAGCAAAGCGCGAAGTGCTGCGCCTTATTGTCCTTTATGTGCTAACCTGAGTTGTGTTTTCCCTTGTAGGTCGATGGCGTGCTCCGGAGCTGCAGTTACCAAGAGCGACTCAGGTTCAGGTAAGCGTTTGACTATTCTTGCTGTTTTAAAGGAATCCGAATACGAGAATGCTTACTAACGTTCTATCTCTCTCGTTCCTTTTCTGTGCAGGCTACAGCGTTCCGGAATGAAGGTGATGCGGCCCAAATGCTGTCTGCCGGATTGGAAGAATGTTGGATGGAAGCAGGTTCTTCTCGGTATGGTAAGTATAATATTAATGCTGTCCTTGTTCTTGCAGGTGCGCGGGATGCGGAGGAAAGGCGAAGGCCTACAGGAGACCGATCCGAACACATTGAGTGTCACGCTGCAGGCGCAGAGTAACGCAAAGCGTGTTTCTCTGACCGGGCGTGGTTTTTATAGCCTCCAGGTATCCCAGGCATCCCGCGGTCGGACCACACCCAAAAGGCTAGACCGCATAACTCGGTTCATGGAACTGAGTTATGTGAGGGCATCCATATTGCCCCAAGTACAATGCCAAGTCCAGTTCCTCATCAGTCTTCAGCTTTATGTATGAGCCTGGCGCCACAGGGACAGGGATAATGACACACTGGTGTAGAGTGCTGCTATTACCTTGGATCAACTAACCACAAGGCTAAACACCACTAAAAGCAATATTTAATCATGTCATGACCCTCCTTAGTTACACTGTTGATTATCTAAAAAATCTGTGTAGAGAAAGGAATCTCTCTGTTAAAGGCAAAAAGTCAGAATTAATTGAAAGGTTGTTAGAGAAACAAAGTCTGGAGAGTGGGTCTGAAATACCTAACCCTCCAGCAAATGTGGAATGATGAGGATGATAATTTGTCAGTTATTATGGATGAGTTAGATAAGGCAGATGTGTCTCACAATGTAGGCCTTACTGCTCCTCTACCTCCTCAGAAACCTCAACCTTTGTCCACTGGGACCCCATCAGGTCCTACACTCAGTCCTGAATTCATTGCTCTAGAAAAGATGAGGCTTTAAATGGAATTCAACAGTATTAATACTCAAACTGAACAAAAGCATCAAGAACTTAAGCTCAGAGAAATGGTGTTGAACCATGCACTAGAAATAAAGAAATTGTCAATTGAAAATGCTTCTCTCCCAGAGTCTTCTAGGTCTTCCAGTCCTAATAGACCCTGTATGCCTAACGAAATTGTTGGTATGTATGAGACTACGATTGATATTTTGGATTGGTTGGCAATGTTTGAATATAACCATGGGATTCAAGACATTACAGCGAATCAGTTGCTTCCTTGGCTCTTCTCTAGGCTACCCACTGTTGCATCTGATGTTGTGATGGAATGGGGGGAGGTGGATAGGATGGATTATGAGTGTGTGAAGATAGCTTTATTTGCTAGATTTGGGAAGACCCTTTCCCAGTACCTTAAGAGGTTTAGGACCCTCAAAAAGCATGATGGTACCTGGGTATGTGAATGTTTGAAAAACTTAGATGGTTGGATTAAGGGTTACAGAGTAAACACTTATGAAGGTTTGAGAAATCTTGTTAAGTTGGAGTCAATGTATGATGCCTGCTTTCCTGAGCTCAGACAGCACTTGGCTGATTCTAAGGAGATAGATCCCAAGAAGTTAACTAAGGCTGCTGACTTGTGGGTTGCCAACAGGGCTACACACAAGGATTCTGGGACAACTCAGATGAAGGATGAGGGAAAGCTGTCAAAGAAAGATAACAAGGAGAATTCTAATACCTCCAATCCCAAAGAGGGCCCCAAGAAAATCAATTAGGGTAAGCCACAAGGGAAACCGCATCAGGCTAGTACACCATCTAGACCCAAACCAGATGGGGGTCAGAACAAATCCCCATTTATCAAAACATTTGGGAAATGTTATGTTTGTGGGTCAACTGACCATGTGAAAGGGGATCCCAGCTGTAAAGGTAAACCTTCAGGGGTCCACACTGTCTACTTAGCCTTCTCCCCAGAGGAAGAAGTACCTATGGCAAGTGGAAACTTTTACATACTGGCTGATGAACCCATGAGAGTCTCAGCTAGTGTTTCTTTAGTGTCCCTGGGTTTGTGAGAATACCAGAATTTAGATATCTATAATTCCATCCCAGATAATACTAAAGAGTATTAGAAAGATAATGTTCTTGTGAATGGCCAATAGACCCCTGCCATCCGCGGCACTGGAGCCAGCATAATTGTGGTTGATGAATCATTTTTCACGGTAGAGGATGTTGCTTGAAAAATCCTTCAAATGCTTCCCCAGTTACCAGCTCTCATCCAGTGCAATGACATGACTGTCAAGATACTTGTTAGTGTGCAGAGTGAAGTGCCTGTGAGAGTCCTGTTGGGCAATGGCCAGAAAACTCTTGGAGTTATGTCTAGCACCCCCAGGTCTCTCAGTAAAAGGAAACATGAGCTCACTAGGCTTGCAAGGGTGAGGACATTGAGAGGCTCTCCTGGGGAATTGATAGTGGAAACTATCACCCCCAGTCCACAGGAAGTGCTCACTGCTATTTCAGGAAAGAAAGAGGCAAAGGGGAATCCCAAGACCTCCATGAAGAAAGCAGATAGCATCCCTGTGTTAACAACAAGGACATCACCAAGATTGTCCAAAGTCACACCTGTGACTCCTCCACCTGCTGAGGCTGAGTGTGAGGTACAACCCTGTGCGGTTGAGCCAGCTTCTGAAGAGTGAGATCTGGAATAAGACATAAATCTAGTTGGAGAGCTGGATCCTGTTGACCATACCTGAGCTGCAGTCTTTACTGGCAGAAGGTGGACCCAACAGGGCAGACTTCAGCAGAGGACAAAAAGAGTGTACTACTCTTGAAGGTCTTCGCCTACAGACGGCTTCCCAGCTCAATGGGAAAGAGCCTGGGAAGCATAGGTTGCACTTGGAAGATATCCTCTTCTACAGTGAAGCGACTGAGTCTACTCCTGGGGACTGTTAAAGACTTGTAGTGCCCCTAGAAAACAGACTCCAGTTCCTACAGTTGGCCCATGAGATACCTTTGGCTGGTCATTTGAGTTTCAAAAAGACCAAGGAAAGGCTCGCTTTATACTTCTACTGGCCTAAGATGGGTTCAGAAGTTTACAAATTCTGTAGGAGCTGTCACACCTGCCAAACCTCCGGCAAGAGTGGAGTCAAGAATGTGGCACCCTTGGTGCGTCTCCCAGTGGAGGGAGTTTCTTTTGAGAGGGTGGGCATCGACATTGTTGGTCCCCTTGACCCTCCCATGTCTTCAGGAAACAGGTTTATCCTGGTTGTAGTGGACCATGCTACTAGGTAGCCTGAAGCAATACCTATGAGGACTGTTATGGCTCAGGCTGTGGCTAAGGCTCTACTTGGTATTTTTTATCAGAGTAGGGTTTCCTAAGGAAGTGATATCTGACAGGGGATCCAATTTTATGTCCCACTACATGCAAGCCATGTGGAGAAACTGTGGTGTCACTTACAAGCTCGCTACAGCCTACTATCCACAGACAACTGGACTGGTAGAGAGGTTTAATCCTACTAAGAAGAGCATGATAGGTTGTTTAGAGTAACCCCTTAAAATAAAGTGGGACCTTCTACTGCCACGCCTTCTCTTTGCTTATAGAGATGTCCCTCAGGAGCGATTTGGATACAGTCCCTTTGTACTTCTCTATGGCCATCCAGTCAGAGGTCTGTTGGCCCTGATTAAGGAGGGGTTGGAGAGTGTTCCTTCCCCCAAGCCAGTCAGAGTGACTGACTATGTGATAGGTCTCCAGAGGAGAATGTCACACATGATGGCAGAAGCAAGTGATAACTTGAAAGCAGGTCAGGCTCTGGTCAAACATTGGCATGACCAGAAGGCCAACATGGTTGAGTTTACTCAAGACCAGCTTGTACTTGTTATGGTGCCAACAAGGCAAAGGGCCTTGCAGGACAAATGGATAGGACCATTCAAGGTTGTGGGCAAACTTGGGGAGGTGAATTACCTGGTGGACTTAGGCAGACCTAAGGAGGCTCCAACAGTCTTTTACACCAACCGTTTAAAGGCATATGTCTCGAGACCAGTAGTGGGAGCTTCACTTCTATCTTCAGCTCAAGAGGAGGAGGAGAGTGAACCTCTACCTGACCTACTCAGAGGCCTACCTTTAGATGAGAAGATAGATGGAGTTAATCTCTCTTCTAATCTGACATCTGAACAACAGGATGAGTGCAAGTTTATGTTAAACCAGTTTGCCTCCCTGTTTTCACTTTCACCAGGCTTGACCCCTTGGGGCCAGCATGAAATTCTAACTGGTGACTGTTTACCTGTGAAAAGCAGAGGTTATAGAATGTCCGAAAATGTAAGATCCAACATAAAGGAAGGGGTCAACAAGATGCTTGATCTCAGGGTAATAGAGCCATCTACCAGTCCATGGTCTAGTCAAGTTGTTCTAGTACCAACGGCAGGATCCAAGGAGTTGAGATTCTGTGTGGACTATAGAGCTCTAAATGCAGTCACTAAGACTGATGCCCATCCTTTACCAAGGACAGACGGACTGGTGGATAAACTTGTTACAACCAAGTACCTCAGTACATTTGATCTGACGTAAGGCTATTGGCAAATAGCCCTGACAGACCATGCCAAGGAGAAAACTGCATTTTCAACCCTAGCAGGCCTCTACCAGTTTAAGTTTATGCTTTTTGGATTAAAAGAATGCACCTGCTACATTCCAAAGTATGGTCAATCAAGTTCTGAATGGGATGGAGGACTTCTGCATGGCATTCTTGGATGACGTTGCAGTGTTCAGCCCTACTTGGAAAGAACATGTTGATCATTTAGGATATGTTTTGCAGGCTCTTGAGCAGGTCCATCTGACCATAAAGGCAAGCAAATGCCAAATTGGTCAGAGCAAAGTGGTCTACCTTGGTCATGAGTTAGGAGGAGGTGAAATAAGGCCATTGCCTAGCAAAGTACAAGCTGTGCAAAATGGGGCCACCCCTGCTACTCAAACCCAAGTGAGAGCCTTCATAGGTCTCACTGGGTACTGAAGGAATTTCATAGAGAACTATGGGACCATAGCTTCTCCTTTGAATGTAGTCTCCTCTCCAAAATTCCCTAAAAAGGTTATATGGAATGAGGAGCGCACTCAAGCCTTTGAAAACCTGAAGAAAGCCCTTTGTCAAGCTCCAGTCCTAAGAGCTCCTGATTATCACCAACCCTTCATTGTGTAGACAGATGCATCCAATACAGGTATAGATGCAGTCCTTAGTCAACTGGGTGAGAACGGTAGGGAGCACCCCATTTTGCTTCATCAGCAGGATGCTGAAGGAACCAGATACAAGGTGGGCAACCATAGAGCGTGAGAGATTTACCATTGTGCGGTCTCTGAAGAAGTTTAGACCATACTTGTATGTGATTCAGACAGACCACCAACCCTTGAGATGGTTAATGCAAATGACAGGGGAGAACCCAAAACTACTAAGATGGTAAATCTGCCTGCAAGGTTTTCATTTCACCATTGAGCACAGGTCAGGATATCACCACCAAAATGCTGATGGTCTCTCTAGGATGTTTATAACTGGCTAAAGTGAAGAGATTCATCCAGGAGTGGATTAAATCCTCCTGTCCCTTAGTCTGGGTGGGGCGAGTACTAGGGAGAATTCTCCAGAAAGGCTAATTTCCCTTATCTAATGAGTCCCTCAGCAGCTTTGCTGGATTTCTGGGATTTATTTTTTTCACCTGGTAATAGTGTGAGCCTTTTTTTCCCCACTCTTACATGTGTTTTGCTGTGTGTGCTACATTTTTGTGTTCATAGACTGTGGAGCCTCACCATCATCTTTTTACTGTGTGTCACACAGCACCTTAGTGCAGTGACATAGGGTTGTATTTTTCAGACTTTCCACTTTAAACTCAATTTTCTGCGACTGACTACTGTCTCCCAGCCAGGTAAAGTTGCCATTGACTTTATTAGTCTTTATAAATTCACAGACCCAGTACAAACTATCTTCCATGGAGTACTGGAAAGGGAACATTATTTTGTTCCCCTTTCTTTAAGATTTGGCTGGTGGCAGTGCTATCTACCATATTTTTCCTACTGTGGTCTTTGAAAATAGCCTTGGTACTGTTTTAGGCTGTGTTAGTAGCCTCAAACTTTAATCCGCTGGACCCCATTTACTTTTATTTGGTTCCGACCAGGTTTATCCGCCATTTCTTTTTGTAAAGGTCTTTCTCGTGTTTTACTCTGTGGGCCAAACCAGGTTTGGTTCCTTTGTTCGACGTCCTTTGGCTGGCTTCTGCACAGAAGCCCTCCTTAGGCACGTGAGAGTCTAGGTAGACAGGATGTGAGGGAGGGGTTTTAGGCCCCCTGCACAGGGACTACTTGGAGACCCAAGTCACACTCTTGTTTGATTGGCTAGGTGACTGTCCTGCCAGGACAGCCACCCTGCTGTGTGAGTGACAGCCAGGCTGTGTGAATGGGTGAAAACTGCATAAAAAGCAGTTCTCTGGGACTTGGAAGTCAGAGTCGCCACTGGATCAAGAAAACCAAGGAGAAGCTGAAGGAAGAGGACTGCTGCAACTACTGAACCTTTCGGTGAAGCCCTGCTGAGGGTCCAAATCTCCTAAACTTCAACGACAGAGAAGATCTGCAAGGAATCTTCTTATCTTGAGCTGATGGGACCAACCAGTTCGCCAAACACCAAGCAACTCCCTTCCCTGGTCAAATTTGCTGTGCAACGCTGCAGTGAACTGGATAGCCGGGAGGACCGGACCCTGTTTGGGTTTTAAGGAGAGCACCTTTTATTCGTTTCTTTGCTCTGCTGCTGGTTTCTTCCCTGGGCAGTGCAGGACCCTCCAGTCTTCCTCCTTCTTGTCAGTCCAACAGTCTCTTCAGGAACCGTGAGCCTGCAGGACCTGCCAGGAACTTCTGCCTCAGCTACAGCATTCTTCTTCTTCTAAGGTACTGTTCAAACCCGGTTGTTCGTTCCGTCCGACCACGGTGAAAGTGTTTTAAATCTTTCCCCAATCTGAGGGCTTGTACTTCTCTACTCTTTTAAGTAACTTTTCTTCCAACCAACTTCTTTTCAAACTCTTGGCAAAGACTTAACTGCAAACTACTCTGAACTGTGTGATCCTCGATCCTCTGCAAAGACTCTGAACCATTAACATTGGCCCAGGCCTATTTATTTGAATCCTAATTGTAGTAAGCCTTTTATAGATTACTCTGCCTACTTACTTGTTGGTGCTGCTTGATTTTGAATAACCTTGTCTTTCCCTCCCTTTTCAAATTGCTGGAGTGCCATTTTGCTCACACTTCATTGTGAGCTTAACTTGTCCAGAATTTATTGGGTGTTGTGTAGTATATTAAGATTGTGATTTTCTGCTGCTTTATAATAGTGAATTGTTTCATAACTTATGGTGTAAATAAGTGTATATTATTTTACTCAGAAACCTTGAGTCAGTGTTTGTTTGAACCATAGCAATTGCTGTCATTTGTGTAACTTCTGAACCCGCTCACTTTACTCTTCAGATAAGTCTGGCTGCTCAGCCATCGCTACCACTTTACTGTGTAGTACAGGCTTGTACCAAAGGTGAACTTGTACTTGCAGTTGTAGTCTTAATTTTATGTGGTGTTCCCAAAGGGCACTGCATATGATTTTGCCTAACAGCAAGGATGAGGGCATAGCAAGGGAATTTGCCAAGTTTTACGAATCCTTGTACACCCCCGATTGTCACTCTTCTGCAAGGCTGATCTAGGACTTTTTGGAGAAGACTCCCCATCCAAGGCAAGCTAGCATCCCTCAAGAACATTTTGACACAATAGAACAAGACATTTCCCACAGAGAAATCAAGGAGGCAATATGCAAGCTGAAGAAGGGTAAAGCCCCTGGACCAGCTGGCCAGCCTATCAACTTATACTACACATTTAGGGAGTTGCTGGTCCTAAGTTGCAGGCCCTCTTTTTGCGGTATATTGCTGATAATGCACCAGAGGACTTGTTCCATGAGGATATGAATCATGTCATCCCCAAACCCGGAAAGATAGTCAGGATGTGAAGAAATACAGATCCATATTGTTAAGGAACACAGAGGCAAAAATGTGTGCTAAAGTGTTAGCCATTAAGCCTGATCCACTTCTTCCTAGGCTGGTGCACGAGGATCAAACTGGGTTTCTTAAGGGCAGGCTCTTTTCAGCCAACATGATGCTTCTCTGTAACATCTTGGAGCTGGGGAAGAGAGTTGACAATCCTTGTGCTGCAGCCACATTAGATACAGAGAAGGCTTTGATAGTGTGGGTTGGGAGTATTTGGATAGAGCTCTGCAGTGGCATGGGTTTGGGCCTACCTTAAGGTAATTGATAATGGTGTTATACAAGCGACCCAGCACAACAGTATATTTACATGGGGCCTTTTTAAGTTACTTTCCTCTGTATAGAGCGACAAAGCAGAGATACCCTCTTTCCCCATGACTTTGTGTTGTATCCCGGGAGCCCTTGTTGCAACCTATACGTACGAAGGACGCAATTAAAGGGGTAGGCACTCCGAGGTTCATAGTCAAAGTCTCAGCCTATGCTGAAGACATCCTGGCATATATGGAGAAGCCGGATGCATCACTCCCCCCCTTCTTGTGTGAAAATGAGGATTATTCTAGGATGCCTGGATACAAACTCAATTGAAGTAAAATTAAAGCTATGCCCCTGAACAACCTCTGCTTTATATCTCATGTCCACGGCCTAGGCCTGATGTGGCAGCAGTGAAGCATTAAGTATCTGGGGATGGATTTCCTCATTCATGTTATGGATACTGTAAAGAGTGGAGGAGGGGTCTGTACTTCTGCTCTCTATATGGTAGAGGAGAGGCACAGATGACCCCAGACAAGATTCTCTATAAGGTAGCAATGGACGAGTAATCAAGGCATAGCTTCTCAGGGGGTGATGCAGGCTGGTTCTTAAGTACAGTGTAGTCCCCAAGCTCCCACAAAGGAATGTCCACACACTGTATTAGTTAAAACACAGTCTTTGCATAATTAATATTCAAGGTTACGTAAACTATCACAATAACTCACTTTGTGCTCAGAAAATCTTCAATGGCAAATATATAAAGTGCCAAAGTGGTACGACAATTATTATCATATCTCATTAACGTGCATCAACTATACTCTGGGAAAATGTCACTCAGATAAAGGAATAAAAGTAACCAACAATAGATATAGGAGGAAAGCAGTTGGAGAGAACAATGGGCAGATTATTGACCCCTACCAACTAGCCACAATTCTGTGTGGCGATCCCCCCACCTGGGCAACCTGTAAATAAAGATATATCATACAAGTCCAGTCCATATATTGTTCAAAAGAGTCTTATTTCCTTCTAAAATAGTTCTACAACCCCAATGTACCTGGAATAGCAGAGTTCATCGTCGGGTCGTCGACGGATCCTTCTTGAGCAGCTCCCTTGAAGGCAGGAGCCACGGATCGTCGAGATCCCCCGAGGAAAAAGGGGTGAACGATGAAGGCGAGGCAGCAGCTTCATTCCTAGCGGTGCTCGCCGATGACGCAGAGTTGGCGTCCTGCAAGGAAGAGGCGTGCGGGGCACCTCGATGACGATAGTTCAGGACCGCAAATAGATTGTGAAGAACTGTGGCCCAGCAAGGGCATTGAGTCGTCTGGCGTCTCTACGGTCATCAGGTGGTGGGAAACCCACTGGTGGATGCTCCTCGGTGCGGTGGCGGCCTCCGCTTTCTCCGCTGTGGCAAAGCGGTCGACGTGCAGGCGAGAGCATCCTTGGATCAAATGTTACTTAGGCAAAGGGAGCACGGCGGCTACGGTCGGCAACGGCAGTCGTTGATGATGATGGACAACAGTGTTGGGGCACTTCTCCTTGTGATTCCGCGGTTGTCCCCATCTCCGGTCGGCAGCCTGTCGTAGGTCTGTCTACAAGGGAGCTTTGGCAAAGATCAGGTGGTGCATGATGGTCCCTCGTAGCTCGGGAAGAGGGCGCCTTACCAGGTCCTCTCTGGGCCAGTCCTTGGAGAGACA
This sequence comes from Ambystoma mexicanum, assembly GCF_040938575.1. Lineage (NCBI taxonomy): Eukaryota > Metazoa > Chordata > Amphibia > Caudata > Ambystomatidae > Ambystoma > Ambystoma mexicanum. Next base: position 937,328,723 of record NC_090941.1, on the reverse strand, counting down.
GCAGCTTTCAGATTGAAGTAGAGCAGCATCAAGACTTCTCTTCCAGCAGGGCTTCAAGGTTAAGCTTCACTTTCAACACCAGATTCTCTTCAGCTTCTGAACACTTTTCAGTGGTGAGAGGTCCCCAGATATACTATTCTGTCTCTCATCCACACTGCTGGGTCACACTAAGCAGCCAATCATACAGAAGGGCATTAATGATATGATCGTTTATTTATATAGCGCCTATACACAATGTGTTTCAAAGCGCTTCAAGGCAAGGGAGGGAACAAGGGAAAATACAACCACATTCTTACAGGCCATGAACAGTAAGGATGTGAAATTAACTATCGTACTCGGCCTGACGACATTTCAGATAGTGCAAGAGCTAAGACATAGATAAGGAAGGGAGGGGGAGAGTGGGAAGGAAATGGAAACAGACAGGCGACTACCGTACTAGGCCTGATGACATTTCTGGTAGAGCCGGAAAAAAACAAAAGGTGAGGGAGAGGGGTGCAGAAAGGGAGGGGAGGAACAAAACAAGCGACTATTATACTAGGCCTGACGACATTTCAGATAGTGCTGGAGGGGTCGTGGGGAGAAAAAACAGTAATGGGCGGGTGGAGGAAACAGACGAGGTTGCTATCATATTAGGTCCAGGGACAATTCTGATAGAGTAAGTGCATAGAAGAAAGTAAGGGGAGGAGATAGGAAAAGGGAGAAGGGAAAGGAGGAGAGAAAAGAGAGTAAGCAGTCAAAAAGAGTGGAGAAGCAAGAGTGGAGAGCGAATACAATTGCAGAATTCAGTAGTAACATATAATGTTGCAAGCCAGGACACAAGATGAAGATGGGAACAGCATGGTTCAGGGTCACCATGAGTACAAGATGCAAAGGAAGTCCAGCATGAGAGTTGAGATAGAGTGACGCACCGTGAATGAATGAAGTCCATAAAAGTCAAATCCAGCATTGGCCACAAGACAGTGATGGTGAAGGAAGGCACCAGGTGGCCGGGGCTTGCTAAGTGGTGAAAAAGAGCGGGAAGCAGGATGGCACCAGGTGGGCAGGGCTTAGGCCAGGTGACCTAGATCCACTTGCACCTGCTCCCCATCTGCAAACGAAAAGAAGCTGGAGGGCTCCTTAAGTAGAGAAACAGAGTGGCAAGCACGAAGGCACCAGGTGGGCGTGGCTTGCTAAGTGGTGAATGCAGTCAGCCAATCAGGCATACAGTGCATTCAGGCCATACTCCTCCCTCTCAGACACTCACAATAAGGAATGTGTGTTGGGACAAGTACCCAGCCAGTCAACACTACACACTGCATTCACACCAGTTTCGGGCAGGGCTGTCTCAGTCATTGTGTCATACACCAGAAACTAGACATCCACAACAAGAAGTGCATATTGGTCACACACTCCATTCACCCAGGTCCCACCCACAGGATGTACCCACAACATACAGTCACTGGGAAGGCTCCAGCCAGTCTGGCCCGCACTTCACAACAACACCAAATATGGAACTTCCACCCAACAGCCAGTTAGGGGGAAGGGACAGAGTCAGGACTTAGGGAAAACAAAGTAACAGGCAATAGAAAGCAAGAGGCCACAGGGGCCATCTTGTTTCCTATCAGGAATCAACTGAATCCAATGGCAGGGCCTGGATATCCCAAAATGGAGAATACTCAGAGCACCTGTCAAATTCAGCATAGAGCTGCCACCAGCCCATACCCTGCTCTGTGGGCCACACACAGGTGCCCAAAAACATACACTAGGGGCACAGGGTTGCACCCCCACCCATGGGTGCCATAAGGGTATCGCATCGGTCTGTACACCAAACCAAAAACAGGAAGAGCTGCACTGTCAGGAGTCCCATATGGACTCCTGGGCAGAAAACAATACAGAACACAAATGAAAAAGGACTACAGGACAAGGACAGGGAGGCCGTGTCCCTCCAATGCATTTCCAGCGTCATAGATACCCTAAACGTAAACTGTGCAAGGGTGAAGACCAAGGTGATCGAATATCCGGACAAATGGTCTCCTTTACTCCTCACATGGTGGGGGTGACTAGCAACAATTCAAATATGTATTTCCCCAGTAGTGGTGTATTCTTTGGCAATCGTCCCTATTCAATGGCCATCATCATTTCTGAGGAGTTGTATAGGAGTTTACCAAATTTGTATGTAAAGGAAAGAGGCCCAGAATATCTCTGAAGAGGCTCCAGGTGCTCTCACCGAGGGAGGGGTGAAGTTTCCTAATTTTAGAAGATACCTAGTGGCCTTTGGTATAGGTCAGGGAATTGAATGGTTCGTAAGTGTACCTAGAAGCTTGGTTGGCAAAACCCTATCATAAGTGGGACATCTCTCTCATTTGTGCCAAACCCTCCCTACAAGGTGTAGAATCAATAACGTTTAACGTTTACTTGTAATGCGCTTCAGGTATGGGGAAGCAATGCAGGTGGCGGGTCACTTGCCTCAAGCGCCGTGCCACTGTGGTTTAATCACCACGTGGGTACAAGGGGCCAACACTGAAACCGGCCTTCTTGAAGGAAGTTTAGGCATGTCATATTTGCTTCAGATTCAAACTGCCATGGTGTTGTCCCATTTATGACTTTGCAGGAGGTGTACGGATTATCGGCAGGCAAATTCTTATATCACATCCAGTGTGTGGAGAAATCAGAGTGTAGGGTCCCGACTGGTGGGGGGAAGGTCAAGGAGCTGCCTGAAAAGCGGCAAGCATTATGCTGGTGAATACATTTAATCTTAATAGGAAAATACAGTTGGCCTGGGAAGCGGACACCGAAACCACAATTTGTAATAGTTTGTGGTTAAGAATATTACATAAAATTACTCATTGTCGGTTTCCACTTCCCAAACTACTTTTGTGGTCTACAATAGAGCCTTCTATACACCTTCCTGATGAAGTAAAGGGGGTAATGTAGGGACTCCATGCTGTGTCAGTTGTGTCGGGAGAAGGTGGGATCTTTCATGCACTTGATGTTTTGGTGTAAGTTCTCAAGGGGGTTCTGGGCAGGGATTTGGACGCACATTCTTCATATCTGTGCCTCTGACATTACATTCTCCCCTGTAGTAGTGCATCTGGGTGTGGGCATCCCTTATTCGAGTGTAGGATGGTTTTCTGGTATGCATTAATTGCAGTGGTAGTTAAAGTGGTTATATCAAACTGGAAAGAGCTCAATAAACTGACAGTTTGTTCCTAGAGGAATCAGGTGGCTTATACACATTGGGCCTCATTATAAGTTTGCCGGTCTGGAAACGAGGCTGCTCGTAAGATCACAGGCACTCTTGTTTCTGGACTACAAGTCTGTCTGCCGGAGCCGCTGTGCCCGACAGGTCTGACTCTGCCGGATGCAGCGGCCATGGTAGGCAGACCTGACACGGGTGTACCGGCACCATTATTAACAGTGGCGGTTCTCTCATGTCCCCTATGGGAATGGGGATTAACAAAATTACAGGTGCCTGACTTACCACCCGTTGGACTCAGAATGAACCAGTGCCACTGGGAGGTCAGGCGCCGGTAAATTATTCCGAGTCCGGCAGCAACCTGCTGGTAGCACCGGAGGGTTATCGTCGGACTCAGAATGAGGCCCATTGTATGGAAAATAGTATATTCAGGAAATCTTAGGGCTCGGGTGGGAGAATATCCTTGGCTCCCTCTGTAGGATTATCTTGGCTCCCTAGGAGGGGGTGTACGCCCAAGTTAGGGAGGTGAGGGCTTCAGCCTAATTACAGGGGTGGCACAGTGGGGGAGGGAAGAAATAGTTGTTCTAGCTCCTGCCAAAAGAGGTAATAAAGTTGAAGGTTCTGTATGACCGGCCTGTAGGCTTGTGCTGTGGAGTATATATCTTCTCCTGATTGTTGTGGCTAAGGTCCCCTCAGATGTCCTGGTGAGTGTGTTATTGGCGATACTTGTTGCCCTATGTCTTTTTCCATACTCCCCACGTCTTTGTGGCTGTCTGTTCCCTTATGTGTCTGCTGTTTCCCTTTTCCATTTAGTTCCTTTTATTCCAGTGTATTTATACACTGGTTTCCTTGACTGCTAAGGGTCAGTTGGTGAAAGGTCAAGATCTGTATACACATGACTGGTGTATGATTACTTTACACACTGTTCTGTGGTAATGTGGGGATGAAGTAGTTATGTCATGACCACAGTTGTGAGCAGTGGATCTGGTCCCCTCCCACTTCTCCGAGTCGTGGGGGACTGATCTGCCCATTTGGGCCCCATCTCTTACTCTATTGTTTGATTTATGCTGCTTGTTAAAATTTGAGTACTTGCAAAATGTTTATGACAGTTCTGCATTGCCGGTGGGTATGGGAGTAGAAGAGGCCTGGGTGGAGTATTACATTTTTGACGAAATGGTTATGGTCTTAATGATGAATTACTGAAGAAATGTATCTTAGACATTCTTAATGTGTTGCACGTGGGCAAACTATTTGTGCGGTTGTGTTACTAAGATGACTTGCCCAGGCTGTTTTGAATTTTGATTGTCGATCTGACCTATGATTGTCTGATTTTATCGTGCTACTTTAAATAATAATAAAACTCATTTTACAAAAAAAAATCTTGTGATATGAGAACTGACCACAATTCTCGATTACAGATAAGAAACAAACGTTTGATTTACATTTCATATACATTGCAGTGCAGTTTTTAAAAAGGCCACTGTTAAAATTTAAATAAATTTTTGAGGACCATATCACTATTTTTTTAATCTGCTGGTTAGTTTGGCTACAATGGCAGACTTGAGAGAACATTCCACTGGAGCTGTGCGTTTGGGCATAGAATTGTGAAAGAAACATTTTCTTAGACCATGTGTTTCCATTGCCAAAATTGTCGAATCCTGATCTCTCACAAATCAAATTCCATTCATAAGTAATTGCACTGGTGTTTATAGTAGGAGGTATTTGAAAGGCAGTCCAGTCCTAAACATTTTCAAAAGTTTTAATATTTTTGTAAATGGGAATTTAAGTTGAACACTACAACAGAGCTATGGGGAGTAATGAAGGATCTTTGCTAATCCACAAAATATCCTCCTCACCCACCACCATCAACAGAAGAGGTAGTGGAATTCTGTGTGGTTCAGGCCTTGCAATCAACACCTTTAAAAGGTTAGTGCAAGTTTCTGTTGTCCTTTTCCCTGTTTTGTCAATTAAATCAGAGCCACCTGAATTAATCCCTGTAGGAAAGGCCACAGCACATGGGTTGCATCATGATAACAGTGGGCCTATGTTCAGAAATCCTCAAAAATAGTTTTTCCCAAGTCACCATCATTTGACTTCCAGCATCCCTCATTTGAAGTGTGGTCTGAGTTTTCATGTTCTTCTTTTTTTCTAAACCTCTATGTTTAGGGATAAACACAAATGTAATGATAATGATGTGTTATGTACATAGCGCCTTAATCCAAAGCCCTTTACAGAGCACATATTTGCATACAATATCACCCAACCGAAATTGGTACTCATTTATCAACCTTGGAAGGATGAAAGGCGGAGTTGTCCTTGCTGGGATTCGAACTGCGACCTGCAGATCACGGTCAGATCGCAGCAGCAAGCACTCAACCCACTGAGCTATCTTACCAAATGTAAACATGGTGGCTCAAAGCCAACTGTAAATGTTCAAAATGGAGCAATGAAAAGTCTTGATTCCAAGGACATTCTATACAAGAGAGACAGTAAATTACAGCACAGCATCCACCCTTGTTATTTTTTGATGTGGTGGGTAACAGTAAATGATCTGGTGCTCACGTCAGTCTCATGATGCAATAGGGCAATGACAATAATGCAAAGTTAGGTAAGTAATATAAGTTGTCAATTTATATATGACACTCCATTTTTTAATTTCATTCTGTGTCACTTTTTTCATTCTCTTTCAAACAATATGTTTTCACAATCAACTGCAAATTATCAATTCATATTAATGTAAAATTCCTGTGAACAAAACATTTCAAAAGATAACCACTGCCAGGGAAGTTGACATCCTGGTGGACCATGTCCTGGGGCATAATGATGCCCTCTTCAACGCCCCAACGCAAGCCGGCAAGGAAGGACGGAGCTGATATGGGACCGGATTGTGGATGCCATCAACGCAGAGGTGGTGGCATTCCATGACTACCACCATGTGCACAAGTGCTGGGAGGACCTGAAATCCAGGACCCACAGCAAGGACCTGCGCTTCCTCCCGGCTAGTCCCAACCAAGGGGGGCACAGGGGCTGGATGAACACCACCGAGATGCGGGTCCTGGAGAAGTTCTACCTGGCGCTGCACATCCAGGTCAGCAATTTGCTGCAATGTCTGGAGTCATCAGTTGAGTGGCAATGTGTTGCGGGCTTCACAGTGCATGCGCATGTTCATGTATGGTGGGAGTGTGCACCTTGGGCTTACAGCAGTATGCCTCTTGTACGGATGTCTGTGTTCATGTCTCAGACAGTGCTCTACATGCGTTTATTTATTTATTTAGTGAACCATGTGAGATTTCAATGGTCTTACATTTGCATTGTGTGTTGTACTGCAGCATTTCACTATGTGCACGTGGTTTGTTACATGTGTCTGAGATGGGCCCATGTGAGAATTGTGACAGATGAGGTGGTGTTGGCAACCAAATGTGCATGCATGGTGTTCATGTGTATGAGTCTAAGATGTGACTGTGTGACTGGCCATCACTCCTGGATGGATGTAACAGGTGCATTTAATGTGTGACCTAGTCATGTTGCTTGAAGGCTGTTGAGGGGACTCTGATGTGATTGCTCAGTGCACTGCTTGACGACTGTCAGTTGATGTGTGTGCATGACATGTGTATGAGCCCATGATGCATGTGTGTGCAGCATACGCCATTGATAGGTTGTGACAGTGCCATGTCTCTGGATGTGATTGTCTGGTGTGAAGGACCGACATGTATGTGTATGTATGTATGTACATTACATGTACCTGTGTGTTGTGGAGGGTGATGATGGTTTTACCTATTAGCAGTGAACGTCATGCACAAATCTTTTGTGCCAAGCACACATCGGTGCAGTACCCTGATGTTTGTGTTCTATGTCTCCTTATCTGCCGTTGCGTTGGAAGAGGAGTGCGGAGATGGTGCTGTGGAGCAAGGCAGCAGGGATGCCACCACCAGGCATAGGTGCAAGGTCCAGTCACGCTCCCTGGACACAACATCATCGGGGAGCGAGGAGGCTAGGCTGCGCCTGGACCATCGGCCACAGCTGCTGAGGGGAAGTCCAAGAGGGCGAAGGTGGACGTGGTCTCCACAGTAGTGGGGGGACAGGTGAGCAGACACTGTGGAAGACACTCGGGAGGCATCCAGCATGGCGGTGGAGGAGTTGGAGGAGGGGGCCATAGTAACGCAGTCCATGGGGTCAGGTGGGGTGGTGAGGTGGGTGTGACTGCTGCAGTCCTGACCCAGGGGCAGGAGGCTGTGCAGGTCGTCCTGGAAATGCCTGTGCAAAATCGTGTCCCTGGGTTGGTGCCTGCAGCAGTACGCACCTGCCGGCATGCCCCAGGCCGAACCCATCCACAGGTGTCGGATGTTTCCACCCAGACCAACTCCCCAATGCCTGCGAATGTTGCCCTGCTAGTCAGTACCAGGAAGTGTACCAGCGTCATTCGTGATGATGAGCAGGCTTGCACTCGTGTGTTTACAAATCATCACAATGAGGTCTGGCGTCTCCTGAACTGGCTAGCAGCATTCCTCGTCTTGAGTGTCCTGCTTGGGCTGACCACTATAGGACCCCATCCTTGACTTGCTCCTCTGTGCTCCAATCATCCTACCGGGTGTCTTCCGGCCCAAGTACTACCAGGGCTCCCTGTGCACCAGCCCCACCCATGTTGGCCCGTCTGGTGGGGCAAACATTCCTGCATGAGTTGGGAGTCAACAGTGGATTAGCTGAGGTGGTCACCATGCTGATCCATGCAATGACATTAGCAATGGCAATGGAGAGGTAGCAAGTACCCAGGAGCAAGGCATGGGCCAGACACCCCCGGCTAGTGTCATCAGGCCAGTGGGTGTCCATAAGATGCAGGCACCAGGCGCTATGGCAGCACCAGGCTCTGAGGAGGATGTTTATGTACTTAGGGCATACCATCCCAGGGGGGCAGATATCCGGAGTCAGGCAAGGCGCAAATGTGGACCTCAGATTGAGGATGTCTTCTGTGTTCGTGCAATACAGGCAGCAAATCAGGGCAGAGAGGCAGCAGGCTCGGGAGTCAAGAGTCACCATGGCCACGGTGGAGATTGCACTGGGTCGGGCAAGGACGCGGGCTGCCATCCTCGAGTATACTTGCAGGGAGTGCGAGGGAATGAAGAGGTCCTTGCTGGTGTCCCTGCAAGCACTGGAGGACAGAACTCAAGCCCACCTGGAAAAGTGGATGCAGCATTCATTGATGCCCTGGTCCAGAAATTGAGTGACATTGGTGATGTGGAGGACTAGCACGCTGCCTGTGTACATAGTTTTTAGATGTGATTTTCCTTTCATTTTTCCTTATTATTTGGAGCTTAGCTCACAGAAATTACTCAAGTTCTTTTGTACATAGTTCTATAGGTATAAGTTTCCTTTTATTTATGTTTTTATTTGGAGTGGAATCTGGACTATCCTCCATGTTTTCTTGTACATAGTTTTTTCTGTGTGTTTGAGCGTTCCTGGTAACCATGTTTAATTAGTATTTTTAAAAAAATGTTTAGTCTAAATAATTTTATACATATGGAAAATTGTAATTTTCTATATTTACATGGACATCTTTTGGGATTTTATTTATAGTATGTATGCGGAAAATATAACTTTTGAATATATTTATTATTTTACTCTCACAGTCATTGTTGGTCACAGTTATTTTTGCAGTGTGCCTATTTGATAGTCCATTTAGTAGCCCTGATCCTGCCCATTGTTAGTCATATGTGTGGTTGCTTACTTGCATTTGTTATGTTTGGGGTTTATTTGCGGGGTGAGTATACACATGGTGCAGAATAGTGGTGGTGTGTGAAGTGGGATTTTGTGTGTGCACAGGCATATGGCATTTTCTTTCACATGTGCATCATCACTGTTTATTTGCCCTCACTGTGTTTGTGAGTGAGGTGGGTGGGGTGACTGTGGTAGTGTTACATGTTCAGGACATTTGCCCATGATTTCCTTGATGCTATGTAACACACAGGTGGAGCTTTCCCCTTCACCAGCATGTGTTTGTACAGTTATCATCATCTCTGGTGTTGGTTGACCTCTTGCACTGGGATACACTATTGGCATTTCATTGTATTTACACATTGGCTGCCCAATGCAGCTGTCTCAGTGCATGGTGCACTGTCTGATTTCCATGTCCTTCACACATGGACGAGCCAGCAATTTTTTTTTTAGGGATTCTCTTCTAGGAATAGCGGCTCAATGAGGCTCAGGCTGTGAGACACCTGGCCAGTGTTTGTTTATGTGGCACACATTGAGGGTGGTTTTCATTCTGTCATTGGTGAACAATTTGTCCCTGGGGATTGATGCCATGACATTGTGCCATGGCCAGCAGGGCCTCACTTTGACATTATCATGTTACATTTGTATGCTGGGAGATGGTTGCAGACAGCCATACTGTTTGGCCAGCTGCCACACTCATGGATGTGGCCCGGGTGAATGCATTCATTTTGGTTTGCAGGATACATGTTCCAGTGGATATTCTAGCTGGTGTCACAACACAGCAGTCAAGGTGCACGACACACAATCGATGGAGTGATGATGTGTCACTATGTCAGAGTACATCATGCAGGTGATGTCCCATGTGGAGGAGGCTGTCTGCAGGGTGGGGTCACAGGTGATAGGGGCTGGGGTGGGGGTGTCCCATGTGGAGGGGGCTGCCTTCAGGGTGTGGTCACAGGTGATGGGGGCTGGGGTGTCCCATGTAGAGGGGGCTGCCTGCAGGGTGGGGTCATGGGTGATGGGGGCTGGGGTATCCCATGTGGAGGGGCTGCCTGCAGGATGGGGTCACGGTGATGGGGCCTGGGGTATCTCATGTGGAGGAGGCTGCCTGCAGGGTGGGGTCATGGGTGATAGGGGCTGGGGTGGGGGGGTTCCATGTGGAGGAAGCTGACTGCAGGCTGTGGTCATAAGTGATGGGGGCTGGGGTATCCTATGTAGAGGGGATGCCTGCAGGGTAGGGTCATGGCTGATTAGGGCTGGGGTGTCCCATGTGGAGGGGACTGCCTGCAGGATGGGATCATGGGTGATACGGGCTGGGGTATTTAATGTGGATGGGGCTGCCTGCAGGGTGGGGTCACAGATGATGGGGGCTGGGGTGGGGGTGTCCCATGTGGTGGGGGCTGCCTGCAGGGTGTGGTCACAGGAGATGGGGCTGGGGTATCCCTTGTGGAGGGGGCTGCATGCAGGGTGGGGTCACGGGCGATGTGGGCTGGGGTATCCCATTAGGAGGGGGCTACCTGCAGGGTGGGGTAACGGGTGATGGGGGCTATGGTATCCATTGTGGAGGGGGCTGCCTGCAGTGGGTCACGGGTGATGGGGGATTGGGGTGTCCCATGTGGAGGGGGCTGCCTGCAGGGTGGGGTCATGGGTGATGGGGCTGGGGTATCTCATGTGGATGGGGCTGCCTGCAGGATGGGGTCATGGGTGATGGGGCTGGGTGTCCCATGTCGAGGGGGCTGCCTGCAGGGTGGGTTCATGGGTGCTGGGGGTTGGGCTGGGTGAGTCCCGTCTGGAGGGTGCTGCACGCAGGAGATTGCGAGGTGTTGGGGCACCATTTGGCTGGTGGTGGGTGTTAGGGAGAATTCTCACCTTTTGAGACCCCCAGCAACTTTGCTGGATTTCTAGGATTTGATTTTTTACCTGGGAATAGTGTGAGCCTTTTTTCTGTCTCTTCCATGTATTTTGATGTGTGTTTTACTTTTGTGTTCTTTGGTTATGGAGTTTTAAGACAACTCCATAGGCATAATCTTTTCCTGTGTGTCATACAGCACCTTCCGTGCAGTGGCACAGTGATGTCTTTCAGACTTTCCAAGGTTTAAATACCTTCTCTGGGACTGACTACTGTCTCCCAGAGCATGTAAAGTTAAATTGACTTTGCTAGTCTCTTTAAATGTACAGACCTTACACACACTATCTTCCTATAGAGTGCTGGGGGGGTTGCCTAGCATCCCCTGAGTCAAAACACTCATGTAACAGTCAAATGGTACCCTTTCCTACTTTGAATGGCTGGTCGCAGTGGTTTAGATTAAACTACCATGATTTTTCCCGACCGCAAACAAAGGTAGCTAAAAATCTGGTCAGCCATGTTTTTCAATATGGCGCCCAAGACCTATTTGTAAAAAGCAACTCTGGTCAACTTTTTTTGCCATTTCTTTTAGGCAAGGTCCTTCTTGTGTTTGTCTCTGCGCACCAAACCAGGTTTGGTAATTTCGTGTGTTGGCCTTTGGTGGGCTTCAGTGCTGAAGCCCTCCTGTGGTGCCTGAGTGTCTGGTGTGGACAGGATGTGAGGGAGGTGCCTGAAACTCCCTGTGCTTAGTCTCCTAGGAGACCTGAATACACTCTGGCGTGATTGGCCAGCTGGCTGTCCGGCAAGGACAGCCACCCTGCTGTGTGAGTGACAGCCAGGCTAGAATGAATGGGGGAAAACTGTTTAAAAGCAAGTCTCTGGGACTTGGAAAGCAGAGTCGACCACTGGAATGAAAGAACCGAAGATGAGCTGAAGGAAGAGGACTGCTACAACTGCTGGACGACCGGTGAAGCCCTGCTGCAGGTCCGAATTGCCTGAAACTCCATCGACAGAGAAGCCCTTCAAGGTTAACTTCTTCTCTTGAGTTTGGTGGGAACAACCAACTCGTAAGCCACCTGGACACCGTCCCCATCCTGGTCGAATTTCCTTCAGAGTGCTGTTGAAAACCTGATAGCCAGGGGGAAGGAAACCAGCTTGTGGACGTTAAGGCACTCACACCTTAAACCAATGTTTTGCCAAGCTTGTGGCCTCCCTGGGCAGTGCAGGAACCTCCTGACTTCCTCCTTCTTGTCCACACGACTGAAGCTTAGGGACAGCGAGATCTGCTCGAACTGCCAGGAACAACTGCCTCAGCTACAGCTCTTCTTCTCTTTAAAGGTACTGTGCAAACGCTGTCCGGAAATCTTTTCGGCCACTGTGAAAGTTTGTGAAACTTTCCCGACTTCGAAGGCTTGTCCTTCCCTAAACATTTGTCTACTTTGCCTGACCAAATTCTTCTAAGATCTGTGGCAAAGACTTAACCATTTACTACCAGAACTGTGCTATCCTATACAAAGACTCTGAACCATTGACTTTGGCCCAGGCCTATGAACTGAATTGCTGGTTGTAGTTTACAGAAACCCTTTGCCCTGCCTATGAAAGTATTTGTGCTGTTGATCCTTATAACCTTGTCTTTTTACCCCTTTTTTAAATATCTGAAGTGCCATTTTGCTCCCACTTCAGGGGAGCTGAACTTGTTCAGTAACTCATTGGTAGTGTATTTGTAGTATATTAGTATATGATATTGAGCTGCTGTTGCTAGTGCAGTGGTTTCAAACTGACTGTAAATAAATGTATATTCTTTTACCTAGAAACCTTGAGTAAGTGTTTGTTTGAATCACTGTATTTGTTGGTCCTATGTGTAACTTGTTCTACTGCTCACTCAACTCTTGAGATAAGTCTGGCTGCTCAGCCACTGCTACCACACAACTGTGTAGTACAGGCTTGTACTAAAGGTGACATTGTACTGACACTTGTGGTCTTAATTGCATGTAGTGTTCCCCAAGTGTACTGCATGTGATTCTGCCTAACAGTGGGGCAGGCCTTGCGTGGGAGGGCATGCGTTTTCTATGGGGGGTGCACGGGGTACGCAGGGTGTTTTCATGCAATTACATTGGGGTGCGGCCAGGGATTGTGAGGTGTTTCAAGTGATTATGCTGGGGTGCGCACAGGGATCAAAGGGTGTTTTTGCATGATTACGCTGGAGTGCGGCCGAGGATTGCGAGGTGTTTTCGTGCGATTAGGCTGGGGTGCGCATGGGGATTGCGGGGTGTTTTTGTGTGATTACATTGGGGTGCGGCCGGGGATTGCAAGGTGTTTTCACATGATTATGCTGGGGTGCAGCCAGGGATCACTGGGTGTTTTCTCACGATTGTGATGGGGTGCAGCCAGGGATTGCAAGGTGTTTCCGCGTGATTATGCTGGGGTACGGCCTAGATCGTGAGGTGTTTCACGCAGAGGCTTGCGCCGTGTTAGGCATTTCACTTGCTTTTTACTGTGCGTGGGGGCAAGTTGGGGGCGTTACTCGCACACCTTGCTGTTACTTGCGCGATGGCTACTGATGCCTCTTGGAATCCATGAATACGTCTGCCGTGCAAAGATTTCTCTGTGCCACGGCTGGCGCAGATTCCTTATCGGCACACTGCCCTTGTGCCTTTTATGAATCTGATTGTATGAATCGGGCCCAGTTTTTGGCCATTATGGCATAGAGCACTTGACTCCTTTGCACTGTCAACTGACTCTGAAAGGAGGGCCATTGTCACATCCTGCCAGAATAGCGGCAGAAGCACTGTGTCAGACCCTTGCTAAACTGTGTCTACACTTTGAAATTGTCAATGTTATCGAAATGATGTGGGGAGAGAGGTCTCTGTTCAGACCATTTACAAAGGATCAGCTCCAGACACTGTGTTTGTTATGGCCATTACTGCAATATTAACCTGTATTCGTTTGTGTTGTCAATTGACTGTGTAACTTCATCCTGGACTAGTGGTGGACTTACATTTGCTAGATAGTTTGAAATACAATTAACACTACTCTCTACAGTATGAAGGAGTAGGTGGTTTCAAAATGAAGTCAAGAAAACATATGTACAGGTCTGCTGATCGATGTTTGAAGCATACTTCATTTAATGTTATTTTATATATATATTTGATGACGCAAGGCTTTATAGCCTATCAGATGTTGGGCTCTTCACTATGGATAACATTGACAAGTTTCCAGACCATCCGCATAGAAGACACAGTGGAAATCAAGGACATTATACTTTCATTCCACACCCATCCACACCAAAGGTATCACATTCGCATCTCGAACAGTCCCACAAATGAACCCTTCACTACGTTTTTCTTATAGCACCATGTGCATCTAGATAAACTATATACAGACATTATACAATGCCACACATTACATTCCAAAGGTTTTAGGAAGCTACTCAGAGGATAGAGGCCAGTAGGAAATTCAAAAATATATTTTGATACTAGCTTAAGTACCTGGCTTTGCCCAGGATGCCCATTCTCAGATTTCTTTTCATATTCCACTGAAAAAGATGAACAAATAGTGTTGTTTGCCACAAAGGAAACACGCAATACATGTTAATTTCACTAATTAATTGAACACCAAATGTTCATTTATCTCTGCTTTTAATTCTCACATGAATATCATATTTTTATGCTTAGCCTGATTATTTGCAGTATTGTTAACCATGGTGGCCATTTTCGCTGCTAAACACACATTGAAAATAATCAGAGTAAGCGTACAAATATGATATTCATGTGAGAATTTAAATCAGAGGTAAATAATAATTTGGTGTTCAACTAATTAGTGAAATTAACATGATCGAGTTTGTTGCAAAATAAATCAATGAAAAGAAAGACACACTGTCTCCTAAAAAAATGTGAAAACCAAAAAAACGCAAGACCATGCGATGATGAGCACTTTCAGCTAGACCTCACCGTTCATGAGGAGTAATGTCCCCAAGATCAACGCCATATATAAACCCACAAACAAACACAACTTTGTTTTATGTATATAGCTACAAGGACTGTCCCTAACAACATAGAGACAAAATGTGAGCTGTGTCATTTATTTACATATAAATTGTGGGATGTTCCTTATTTCTTTTTTAAAATGTATATGTTTAATATCATAGAATGTTCTAGAGATATGGAAGAAATACAACTTCTGTCACGGCATTTATGTACAAGCTGCATCTATATAGCATCTGTGTGAAACAATATAATGTCAGAGCAACAACATCTACTATTGACTTTTTATGTGGTGCCTTTTAGGTGCATGCAGCTCTATAATTCACATCTTATTCATTAATGGAGATGTTGGGACCAGAAATAATGGCAAACAGCATAAAATGCTTTGCTTTTTTTTTAAAAAAGACAAGCAATTCATATAATAAATACATGTTTACATTTTTATTTGGCGTGTGTGCAGCGATAAAAAACATATTGGGCCTCATTACGACTCAGGCGGTAAGGGTTTTACGGCAGCGTAAACAGCGCCGACCCTTACCGCCTGAGTACGAGGTCCCTTAGCGCCATGGCGGATTTAACACCTGCTTTTAGCAGGTGTTAAAATCCATGGCGCTAAGGGACCATGGAGTTAATTACGCCACCGTAATTTACGGTGGCGTAATTAACGCCTTCCCCACTCCCATTATGCCCTATGGGGCAAAAATGGGAATGGGGAAGGGTAAATGGGGATTGGGGACTTACCGCCCCGCCAAGGTCGGAATGGGGCGGTAAGTCCGCCAACCACCATGGCGTAAACGTAGTTTACGCCATGGTGGTAAAGTCACGGCCCAGGCGGTAACTTACCGCCTGGGTCGTAATGAGGCCCATTGGAATTAAAATTCATATTTTTATTAAAATAAAAAACATTATATTCAATGCTGCTTGATGGCTCATTCAATCATGCTGGTTTATCTCTACAGACTTTGACTCCCACTTTTTCCTGAACCCAACAAGTATAGGCTCGGCATACCACACACATGTACCATCTGTTCGGAAATTGTTCACTTAACAGAAAATAAGTGTATATTTTAAATGTTTCGGATTTCTTTTTAAATTGTAAACGCAGCTTGAACTAAGCAAGGCAAAACATTATGAAAATCAGGTTTTGACAAAGAAATAGATCAAAACGAAGCAATATACAATTTAAATACGAGGCCATATAAATCAGTGGGTCCAGGAGCATGGAAGGTTTGCGCTGATAAGACACTGCTAATTCAAGTCTTTGTGAAATTGAGGAGAGCGTTGGGTGACTGCCAATTATCTCTGTGACTAGTTAGACAAGAATAGGGCATCATTTTCAAATAGGTCATTGGGGGTCATTACGACCCAGGCGCTAATTGCGCCAACTTTACCACCATGGTGAAAACTACGTTTACACCATGGTGGATGGCGGATTTACCGCCCCATTCCAAGGTGAGTGGGGCGGTAAATCCCCATTTCCCATTTTCCCTTCCCCATTCCCATTTTTGCCCCATAGGGCATAATGGGAGTGGGGAAGGCGCTAATTACGCCACCGTAAATTACGGTGGCGTAATTAGCATCATGGCAGGTTAGCGCCATGGATTTTAACGGCTGCTAATAGCAGCCGTTAAAATCAGAATAGGCGTTAAGGGTTAACGACGGCGTTAACCCTTAACGCCTGGGTCGTAATGAGGCCCATTGTGGGTTATTTCGCACACGGGGAACTAACAAAAAGAAAAGAAAAAGTTTTGCAATGCATTTATATTTCGTTTCTCAAAGAATTGCAGCTGTGCCAGCCTGTTGGTAAGAGATTATAACTGTGTTATCATGAAATGTAATGTTTTGTTTTTTGTTATATATTGCTGTACTTAAAATTAATAACTGCAACAGCAGAAGCAATGTGGGTGTTTAGTGTTTTCTTTTTCACTTCATACATCTGATGGTCACTAGTTCAGTGGGGAAAGTAACTAGGAGGCACTCTGGTGTCCACACCACAGTGGTAAATATTTTTATTTATTTTTACCACCGGAGGAAAAATCAGAGAAAAAGGGAAAGTATATATTTACAAGCTAGAAAGCTGGGGTGTTGTATGAATGTGTTCCACCATGCATGCTAAGGGGGAACAGAGCCTTCCAAGGGCATAGGCCTCTGGTGTAGATAAGCCATTGGCACAAACTATATGTGATAATTGACATTATTTGTGATCTTACTGGCTTACATTATAAATGTGCTAAGCCTAGGTGGATGTTTACATTCAGCCCGAAGTGTATCATAGTTATAAAAGGGAGAAGGTTTGTCTTATCATTTGGGGTAGTGTAAACCATTTGCTAACCACTAAATTAACACCAAAATGAGGAAAAGCCAATTTACCACCCAAAATACCACCATACTAAATAACCGCCAAATTAGGTAATAGCCCCAAAGACAAAACCTCTTACATTCAATGCTGAATGGTGGGGCAGAGGGGGGGGGGTTAAAATGAAAACAGGTATTTACTCAACGGCAAAATGCTGGGGGTAAACAGAATTACTTGCAGTTTTCACACACATAGGAGCTTGGAGGGAGCTCAACAATAAAGACATGCAAACATAAGTAGTTAAATCATATGCTGGGTAGTGGGGCCCCAACTACATTAAGGTTGTTACTACTATTAGAATCGGAGTGGGTTTTTCCATGAAAATATTTTCAGAAAGGGTGTATTTCATGGTGCCAGGGGCCACTGATGAAGCCTCATAAGGTTTGACCTAGTTTACCTGGGTAAGAAGCAGCTAATGCGGGGCACCATGCATCCAGGGAGATCTGGCCAAGGTTCTAAAGAAGATGACATAGTTATGCTTGCCTAGACAGCAATAGTAGAAGACCATGGCCATCTGGAAAGAAACCAACAATTTTATTCACTATTTCTGCAAGGGGCCCCAAACATCAGACATAGCCCGACTGTGGGGAGGCCCGGAACCCTGGCAAAAGGCCAAGTGTGAGCTAGCGGCTAACGGGGATAGATAACTAAGAACTTTTTGGGAGAATCTGGATGGCCGGTGACCCATCCAGGTGTGGCGGCACGGACCAGGCGGACACCCTCTGGCCCATGTGCCCAAAAGTAGAACTGATGAGACTTTTCATTATGAGTGTCATTTATAAATAAATTACAAATATGTTTCTATGATTTATGTATGTGCAATGAATTCCACTGCCTTTTTATTACCAACACTAAATCCAATGTCTCAGTCATCTGTGGGGAAAACCCAAAGGGGTTGGGTTTGTGGGGGAAGTACAAATGGTTCCCATCTCTGCTCCCTAGCTTATTTTCATGCATTAACAACACATCCCTGGTGTCCACCATACAATCCCTGTAAATGTCATGGTCAGCATCATCCATCCAAAATGTCTACTATCTGGCCTTTAAAGCATTGTGTAGAAGTAATTTTGCAGCATAGCCTGCTTTTCAAGCATTTCTCGCATCAGGGTATCCCCATAGGTGAAATCCCAATGATCATATACTATCCTTGGCACTCCAAACATTTCAAATTTACATCTCTAGTCAGGATGTGGCATGGGATCCAGGGGATTTTCTCTTGTCTATACAGAAATTTGTTATGCATTTTATAAACTGCTTTAAGTTCCTTCTTTTGTATTGCCATGCATAACATCTGAAGCAGGAGCTACATGTGTGGTAATAAGCATATTGCTGTGATGTTAAGCTTGCCCCTGACAGGATATAACATTTCTCATGTGCCGAGGCCCCTCCTCTTCTCAGGCTTCACTTTCAATAAAGTCAGTGTGAGAAAATTCTTCAGGCCGGATAAAATCTGAATACCTACTTGTTTTTATCCCTCCTTCACCCGTTTAATCCCCAGTTGTCAAAACAGAAATTGAAATGGGTGGGCAACAATGGAATGACCTATGATTTAATCCTGTTAATCTTGTGGCCTGTTAGCCAACCAAATTCCCCTTTAAAGATAACAGTTGCCATACAGACCTCTCCAGGTTGCTGAGGAATACAACTGTATCATCCACATTCAACAGTGTTTTATATATGTCTTGACAAAAGTGATAGGCACGATAATGTCTGTTTAGTGACTTGCATAGCTTGATTAGAGAAATGGGGAGAGAGTGGGTAGCCCTGGTGGGTCCTCTTCTCCAGACTAAACATCTTTAAAACAATATTGACCATCATGATCTTTGCTGAGCCTTTATTATGTAAACTGCAGAACACATCCTTAATCTTTAAGCAAAGCCAAATCTCCTTGGAGGACGTTTGCTACGGGTTCCTAATTGCACTTCAAATGTACCATTACATATGGAACTATGTCAAATGATACTCATAGACCAAATAGATCTAAAGACAATATTATATTGCAACAACATGCAAATACAGCGTGTGTGTGTAGTGTCCTTTGTCTTGCCCACATGGGCAGTTCAGTATCGAGATGCGTGTAGTCCACTAGTGGGTTCCCCCACGTTCTACAAACAGATAATTCAACGCTAATATTTAATAAAAATTCCACCTATGTGTTCTTCTTGCACTTAGCTTGCTCCCTGATTGTAGCATTAGCCTTCACATCCCGTTTCGTGCTACACATTTCATAGCACTAACCTCTGAGGCAAATTGTTTCACGTGTGTGTTCATCCTTAGTTTTAACATGGGGCCGAATTAATGGGTAAAATGATAAATTGTAATAAAGATCGGCTACTGAGACACATTTCTGTTATGTTTTTCAAATAGCTACATCCTACCTTTCTGCGATTGTCATTGATTCCAGATACCAACTGACGAGTTCTTTAATCGGCAGCTGCAGATACTCCTGAATGGCCACATCACAATGACGATCTTTTTGGACGATCGTCATGGGCCCATATGCCCTTACGAGGTACCAGCGACAAGGAGCAAGCTGACAACATTTACGGTGGCCTAGCGCCAAGCCGATGCCCAAGCCTTGCGATTCACGGTGCGCCCAATGCGCTTCTTATACTCAAAAGGAACACAGCGTGACTCACGATAAACATTTGTGTATCGGGAACAAATAAAAAAATTACACATTTGCTTGAATATGGCAATCGACGGATGTTCTTGGAGTGTTTATTGCAAAATAAAAGTACTTTACAAATTGTATAGTTTTGCTATTTCTTTTAAAAGTATAGTCTTATATTCAAAACTGGTGCATGCTGCATTGTGAGATGATGTGTGTTGATATTCCGGGTTCTGCATCAACTAACGGTAACACGTGGGTGATGACTGGGCGCGTTTGGCTATGCTGCACCCTAACGTCCTGGAGACAGGTGTAGAATATCACTGGGTTTGATGATGTCAGCTTCAGGGGCGGGGCATATGAAGTAGTGCTGCCAGGGCAGTCCACCTTGGGGATGCGGCAACAGATAGGATTATCAAAAGATGGCCGCACCCTGCTGCCTGATTTTGCATGTGTAAAAAAGAGGAAAAGTATGGTAAGGTGCATAGGAAATGTTTGTACGATCGATCAACATATGCTTAAAAACACATGCCCGAACCCTTGGTACAATAATATTTCTGAGCGTACTATTCTTTTAGTAGACTATTTTTTGCTCCATTCGCTGCAGATGATTTTCTAAGGCCTCTGTTTCTGTGGTCGGTAAAAACAAAATGTGTTAAGTACACATAAAGTAATGATTATTAATTGGTTTATACAGCGAAGTGTAGTATCTACCACTAGTATCACTGTTTTCACTCATTTCATCCAGAGGAACATTTTTTTCCACTTATTCCAAAGTACTAGACATTTCTGTGTAAAAAAAATATATATTCATTTTAGTGTATCTAATACAGAAAGTTTAAAAATATATAAAATAAATGTAGTGCACTCAGTAGTTTCTTGCTATGTTTTGCTGTTACTGCAGCGTAGGTGTGCTGTTATGGATAAGTTGCGCTACTAAAAACCTATGAAATTCAGTGAAAAAACCTTTTTAAAGGGATGTTATGGTTAAGTTGTGTAACCAAAAACCTATGAAATTCAGTGAAAAAAACTCAGGACATCAACAATGACATCACAAATGTCATTAATTACATCACTGATGACATCACATGTGCATTTACTTATCATGAAAAGTCTGTACAATTGATTCTTATGGTAATGTTGATAAAAAAGTGTTAAGAACCATTGGAATAAATATCATGAGGTACGTAGTGCATTAAGCAATGCACTGATACAAAGAGCATTCTATTATGAAGTTCTATCCAGTATACTGAGCTACTCTTGTAGAAACATAGGCATTGTGTGCAGCATACATGATGGGGGTGCAATATTAATAATCTTGCCATGTTCTATAGTAAAATGATAACTGCTTTCTTATTAGAGTTTTGCGTACTGTGAAACATTTAATAAGTACCTAATAAAAACCCACTTACTACATAATTGCATTATTGCAAACAAAACACAGACAACAGCACATACAAATATGAGCATATACAGGGAAAATGAAGTAAACAAATAAACAGCAGTATTGCCAGACAATCTTAATAACCTAACTGATTATCTTCATGCACAGAAATGATTGCTGTGCTTCAAAGTTACTACTTTCCTATGTATAAGTATCACATAATGTGATTAGCTCCTAAGGAAAGTAGTGTGAGTACAATGTATACAAATATGAGCATATCCAGGGAATGTGCAGTAATAAAAAAAAACAGCAGAAATATAAAAAAGTGTTCATAACCTTACTGATCACCTTCATACATAGAACGCATTGCTGTCTTCCAAGTCTGTGTTTTCCCCTATGTATATGTTTCATATGCTGTGAGTGAACTCCAAGTTAATTACTGTGAGAACATATTTGAAGTATACGTCTATAAATATGGTACTTTTTGATTTTTTAGTTTTGGACTGTTACTGGCCTACATATGTCAGTAAAGGAAAAAAGAGGGAGCCAGACATGTGATGTCATCAGTGATATCATCAATGACATTTGTGATGTCATCTTTGATGTCCTGGGTGTTAGTCCTTGCAGTGGCGGTGGTAGCGCGAGTTATGGTTGCTTAGCTAACCATAACGGGCAAATTTCAGTTTTTTTTTGGTTTTACTTGGAACCATAACGTCCCTGTAACAAAGTTTTTTTTGCGGTCATGTAGTTATGGTTAAGTTGCTAAATCCATTGGAAGAACACTTTTTGGGCGGCTTATAACTTTGCTCCCCCTGGACGAATCCTCACCAAACTTTGCAAAAAGAGTATATGGTCCACTCTAATTTTTCCTGCAAAGTTTGGTGAGGTTTGGTCAAGGGGGGGACAAAGTTATAGGGGGGTCCCAAAATATATTTTTTACCCATAGACATAATGGGGAAAAACTTTGCCCACGCCTACCTACCAAACCGCTGGATTTTTGGATGGCTTTTTACAAATTTTTTGTTATATATTGCTGTACTTAAAATTAATAACTGCAACAGCAGAAGCAATGTGGGTGTTTAGTGTTTTCTTTTTCATTTCATACATCTGATGGTCACTAGTTCAGTGGGGAAAGTAACTAGGAGGCACTCTGGTGTCCACACCACAGTGGTAAATATTTGTATTTATTTTTACCACCGGAGGAAAAATCAGAGAAAAAGGGAAAGTATATATTTACAAGCTAGAAAGCTGGGGTGTTGTATGAATGTGTTCCACCATGCATGCTAAGGGGGAACAGAGCCTTCCAAGGGCATAGGCCTCTGGTGTAGATAAGCCATTGGCACAAACTATATGTGATAATTGACATTATTTGTGATCTTACTGGCTTCCATTATAAATGTGCTAAGCCTAGGTGGATGTTTACATTCAGCCCGAAGTGTATCATAGTTATAAAAGGGAGAAGGTTTGTCTTATCATTTGGGGTAGTGTAAACCATTTGCTAACCACTAAATCAACACCGAAATGAGGAAAAGCCAATTTACCACCCAAAATACCACCATACTAAATGACCGCCAAATTAGGTAATAGCCCCAAAGACAAAACCTCTTACATTCAACGCTGAATGGTGGGGCAGAGGGGGGAGGGGGTTAAAATGAAAACAGGTATTTACTCAACGGCAAAATGCTGGGGGTAAACAGAATTACTTGCAGTTTTCACACACATAGGAGCTTGGAGGGAGCTCAACAATAAAGACATGCAAACATAAGTAGTTAAATCATATGCTGGGTAGTGGGGCCCCAACTACATTAAGGTTGTTACTACTATTAGAATCGGAGTGGGTTTTTCCATGAAAATATTTTCAGAAAGGGTGTATTTCATGGTGCCAGGGGCCACTGATGAAGCCTCATAAGGTTTGACCTAGTTTACCTGGGTAAGAAGCAGCTAATGCGGGGCACCATGCATCCAGGGAGATCTGGCCAAGGTTCTAAAGAAGATGACATAGTTATGCTTGCCTAGACAGCAATAGTAGAAGACCATGGCCATCTGGAAAGAAACCAACAATTTTATTCACTATTTCTGCAAGGGGCCCCAAACATCAGACATAGCCTGACTGTAGGCAGGCCCGGAGCCCTGGCAAAAGGCCAAGTGTGAGCTAGCGGCTAACGGGGATAGATAACTAAGAACTTTTTGGGAGAATCTGGATGGCCGGTGACCCATCCAGGTGTGGCGGCACGGACCAGGCGGACACCCTCTGGCCCATGTGCCCAAAAGTAGAACTGATGAGACTTTTCATTATGAGTGTCATTTATAAATAAATTACAAATATGTTTCTATGATTTATGTATGTGCAATGAATTCCACTGCCTTTTTATTACCAACACTAAATCCAATGTCTCAGTCATCTGTGGGGAAAACCCAAAGGGGTTGGGTTTGTGGGGGAAGTACAAATGGTTCCCATCTCTGCTCCCTAGCTTATTTTCATGCATTAACAACACATCCCTGGTGTCCACCATACAATCCCTGTAAATGTCATGGTCAGCATCATCCATCCAAAATGTCTACTATCTGGCCTTTAAAGCATTGTGTAGAAGTAATTTTGCAGCATAGCCTGCTTTTCAAGCATTTCTCGCATCAGGGTATCCCCATAGGTGAAATCCCAATGATCATATACTATCCTTGGCACTCCAAACATTTCAAATGTACATCTCTAGTCAGGATGTGGCATGGGATCCAGGGGATTTTCTCTTGTCTATACAGAAATTTGTTATGCATTTTATAAACTGCTTTAAGTGCCTTCTTTTGTATTGCCATGCATAACACCTGAAGCAGGAGCTACATGTGTGGTAATAAGCATATTGCTGTGATGTTAAGCTTGCCCCTGACAGGAGATAACATTTCTCATGTGCCGAGGCCCCTCCTCTTCTCAGGCTTCACTTTCAATAAAGTCAGTGTGAGAAAATTCTTCAGGCCGGATAAAATCTGAATACCTACTTGTTTTTATCCCTCCTTCACCCGTTTAATCCCCAGTTGTCAAAACAGAAATTGAAATAGGTGGGCAACAATGGAATGACCTATGATTTAATCCTGTTAATCTTGTGGCCTGTTAGCCAACCAAATTCCCCTTTAAAGATAACAGTTGCCATACAGACCTCTCCAGGTTGCTGAGGAATACAACTGTATCATCCACATTCAACAGTGTTTTATATATGTCTTGACAAAAGTGATAGGCACGATAATGTCTGTTTAGTGACTTGCATAGCTTGATTAGAGAAATGGGGAGAGAGTGGGTAGCCCTGGTGGGTCCTCTTCTCCAGACTAAACATCTTTAAAACAATATTGACCATCA
The DNA here is from genome assembly GCF_040938575.1 of Ambystoma mexicanum. Taxonomy (NCBI): domain Eukaryota; kingdom Metazoa; phylum Chordata; class Amphibia; order Caudata; family Ambystomatidae; genus Ambystoma; species Ambystoma mexicanum. The sequence continues at coordinate 937,304,313 of NC_090941.1, read as the reverse complement.
TGATCTTTGCTGAGCCTTTATTATGTAAACTGCAGAACACATCCTTAATCTTTAAGCAAAGCCAAATCTCCTTGGAGGACGGTTGCTACGGGTTCCTAATTGCACTTCAAATGTACCATTACATATGGAACTATGTCAAATGATACTCATAGACCAAATAGATCTAAAGACAATATTATATTGCAACAACATGCAAATACAGCGTGTGTGTGTAGTGTCCTTTGTCTTGCCCACATGGGCAGTTCAGTATCGAGATGCGTGTAGTCCACTAGTGGGTTCCCCCACGTTCTACAAACAGATAATTCAACGCTAATATTTAATAAAAATTCCGCCTATGTGTTCTTCTTGCACTTAGCTTGCTCCCTGATTGTAGCATTAGCCTTCACATCCCGTTTCGTGCTACACATTTCATAGCACTAACCTCTGAAGCAAATTGTTTCACGTGTGTGTTCATCCTTGGTTTTAACATGGGGCCGAATTAATGGGTAAAATGATAAATTGTAATAAAGATCGGCTACTGAGACACATTTCTGTTATGTTTTTCAAATAGCTACATCCTACCTTTCTGCGATTGACATTGATTCCAGATACCAACTGACGAGTTCTTTAATCGGCAGCTGCAGATACTCCTGAATGGCCGCATCACAATGACGATCTTTTTGGACGATCGTCATGGGCCGATATGCCCTTACGCGGTACCAGCGACAAGGAGCAAGCTGACAACATTTACGGTGGCCTAGCGCCAAGCCGATGCCCAAGCCTTGCGATTCACGGTGCGCCCAATGCGCTTCTTATACTCAAAAGGAACACAGCGTGACTCACGATAAACATTTGTGTATCGGGAACAAATAAAAAAATTACACATTTGCTTGAATATGGCAATCGACGGATGTTCTTGGAGTGTTTATTGCAAAATAAAAGTACTTTACAAATTGTATAGTTTTGCTATTTCTTTTAAAAGTATAGTCTTATATTCAAAACTGGTGCGTGCTGCATTGTGAGATGATGTGTGTTGATTTTCCGGGTTCTGCATCAACTAACGGTAACACGTGGGTGATGACTGGGCGCGTTTGGCTATGCTGCACCCTAACGTCCTGGAGACAGGTGTAGAATATCACTGGGTTTGATGATGTCAGCTTCAGGGGCGGGGCATATGAAGTAGTGCTGCCAGGGCAGTCCACCTTGGGGATGCGGCAACAGATAGGTTTATCAAAAGATGGCCGCACCCTGCTGCCTGATTTTGCATGTGTAAAAAAGAGGAAAAGTATGGTAAGGTGCATAGGAAATGTTTGTACGATCGATCAACATATGCTTAAAAACACATGCCCGAACCCTTGGTACAATAATATTTCTGAGCGTACTATTCTTTTAGTAGACTATTTTTTGCTCCATTCGCTGCAGATGATTTTCTAAGGCCTCTGTTTCTGTGGTCGGTAAAAACAAAATGTGTTAAGTACACATAAAGTAATGATTATTAATTGGTTTATACAGCGAAGTGTAGTATCTACCACTAGTATCACTGTTTTCACTCATTTCATCCAGAGGAACATTTTTTTCCACTTATTCCAAAGTACTAGACATTTCTGTGTAAAAAATAAAAAAAATTCATTTTAGTGTATCTAATACAGAAAGTTTAAAAATATATAAAATAAATGTAGTGCACTCAGTAGTTTCTTGCTATGTTTTGCTGTTACTGCTGCCTAGGTGTGCTGTTATGGATAAGTTGCGCTACTAAAAACCTATGAAATTCAGTGAAAAAACTTTTTTAAAGGGATGTTATGGTTAAGTTGTGTAACCAAAAACCTATGAAATTCAGTGAAAAAAACTCAGGACATCAACAATGACATCACAAATGTCATTAATGACATCACTGATGACATCACATGTGCATTTACTTATCATGAAAAGTCTGTACAATTGATTCTTATGGTAATGTTGATAAAAAAGTGTTAAGAACCATTGGAATAAATATCATGAGGTACGTAGTGCATTAAGCAATGCCCTGATACAAAGAGCATTCTATTATGAAGTTCTATCCAGTATACTGAGCTACTCTTGTAGAAACATAGGCATTGTGTGCAGCATACATGATGGGGGTGCAATATTAATAATCTTGCCATGTTCTATAGTAAAATGATAACTGCTTTCTTATTAGAGTTTTGCGTACTGTGAAACATTTAATAAGTACCTAATAAAAACCCACTTACTACATAATTGCATTATTGCAAACAAAACACAGACAACAGCACATACAAATATGAGCATATACAGGGAAAATGAAGTAAACAAATAAACAGCAGTATTGCCAGACAATCTTAATAACCTAACTGATTATCTTCATGCACAGAAATGATTGCTGTGCTTCAAAGTTACTACTTTCCTATGTATAAGTATCACATAATGTGATTAGCTCCTAAGGAAAGTAGTGTGAGTACAATGTATACAAATATGAGCATATCCAGGGAATGTGCAGTAATAAAAAAAAACAGCAGAAATATAAAAAAGTGTTCATAACCTTACTGATCACCTTCATACATAGAACGCATTGCTGTCTTCCAAGTCTGTGTTTTCCCCTATGTATATGTTTCATATGCTGTGAGTGAACTCCAAGTTAATTACTGTAAGAACATATTTGAAGTATACGTCTATAAATATGGTACTTTTTGATTTTTTAGTTTTGGACTGTTACTGGCCTACATATGTCAGTAAAGGAAAAAAGAGGGAGCCAGACATGTGATGTCATCAGTGATATCATCAATGACATTTGTGATGTCATCTTTGATGTCCTGGGTGTTAGTCCTTGCAGTGGCGGTGGTAGCGCGAGTTATGGTTGCTTAGCTAACCATAACGGGCAAATTTCAGGTTTTTTTTGGTTTTACTTGGAACCATAACGTCCCTGTAACAAAGTTTTTTTTGCGGTCATGTAGTTATGGTTAAGTTGCTAAATCCATTGGAAGAACACTTTTTGGGCGGCTTATAACTTTGCTCCCCCTGGACGAATCCTCACCAAACTTTGCAAAAAGAGTATATGGTCCACTCTAATTTTTCCTGCAAAGTTTGGTGAGGTTTGGTCAAGGGGGGGACAAAGTTATAGGGGGGTCCCAAAATATATTTTTTACCCATAGACATAATGGGGAAAAACTTTGCCCACGCCTACCTACCAAACCGCTGGATTTGGATGGCTTTTTACAAATTTTTTGTTATATATTGCTGTACTTAAAATTAATAACTGCAACAGCAGAAGCAATGTGGGTGTTTAGTGTTTTCTTTTTCATTTCATACATCTGATGGTCACTAGTTCAGTGGGGAAAGTAACTAGGAGGCACTCTGGTGTCCACACCACAGTGGTAAATATTTGTATTTATTTTTACCACCGGAGGAAAAATCAGAGAAAAAGGGAAAGTATATATTTACAAGCTAGAAAGCTGGGGTGTTGTATGAATGTGTTCCACCATGCATGCTAAGGGGGAACAGAGCCTTCCAAGGGCATAGGCCTCTTGTGTAGATAAGCCATTGGCACAAACTATATGTGATAATTGACATTATTTGTGATCTTACTGGCTTCCATTATAAATGTGCTAAGCCTAGGTGGATGTTTACATTCAGCCCGAAGTGTATCATAGTTATAAAAGGGAGAAGGTTTGTCTTATCATTTGGGGTAGTGTAAACCATTTGCTACCACTAAATCAACACCGAAATGAGGAAAAGCCAATTTACCACCCAAAATACCACCATACTAAATGACCGCCAAATTAGGTAATAGCCCCAAAGACAAAACCTCTTACATTCAACGCTGAATGGTGGGGCAGAGGGGGGAGGGGGTTAAAATGAAAACAGGTATTTACTCAACGGCAAAATGCTGGGGGTAAACAGAATTACTTGCAGTTTTCACACACATAGGAGCTTGGAGGGAGCTCAACAATAAAGACATGCAAACATAAGTAGTTAAATCATATGCTGGGTAGTGGGGCCCCAACTACATTAAGGTTGTTACTACTATTAGAATCGGAGTGGGTTTTTCCATGAAAATATTTTCAGAAAGGGTGTATTTCATGGTGCCAGGGGCCACTGATGAAGCCTCATAAGGTTTGACCTAGTTTACCTGGGTAAGAAGCAGCTAATGCGGGGCACCATGCATCCAGGGAGATCTGGCCAAGGTTCTAAAGAAGATGACATAGTTATGCTTGCCTAGACAGCAATAGTAGAAGACCATGGCCATCTGGAAAGAAACCAACAATTTTATTCACTATTTCTGCAAGGGGCCCCAAACATCAGACATAGCCTGACTGTAGGCAGGCCCGGAACTCTGGCAAAAGGCCAAGTGTGAGCTAGCGGCTAACGGGGATAGATAACTAAGAACTTTTTGGGAGAATCTGGATGGCCGGTGACCCATCCAGGTGTGGCGGCACGGACCAGGCGGACACCCTCTGGCCCATGTGCCCAAAAGTAGAACTGATGAGACTTTTCATTATGAGTGTCATTTATAAATAAATTACAAATATGTTTCTATGATTTATGTATGTGCAATGAATTCCACTGCCTTTTTATTACCAACACTAAATCCAATGTCTCAGTCATCTGTGGGGAAAACCCAAAGGGGTTGGGTTTGTGGGGGAAGTACAAATGGTTCCCATGTCTGCTCCCTAGCTTATTTTCATGCATTAACAACACATCCCTGGTGTCCACCATACAATCCCTGTAAATGTCATGGTCAGCATCATCCATCCAAAATGTCTACTATCTGGCCTTTAAAGCATTGTGTAGAAGTAATTTTGCAGCATAGCCTGCTTTTCAAGCATTTCTCGCATCAGGGTATCCCCATAGGTGAAATCCCAATGATCATATACTATCCTTGGCACTCCAAACATTTCAAATGTACATCTCTAGTCAGGATGTGGCATGGGATCCAGGGGATTTTCTCTTGTCTATACAGAAATTTGTTATGCATTTTATAAACTGCTTTAAGTGCCTTCTTTTGTATTGCCATGCATAACACCTGAAGCAGGAGCTACATGTGTGGTAATAAGCATATTGCTGTGATGTTAAGCTTGCCCCTGACAGGAGATAACATTTCTCATGTGCCGAGGCCCCTCCTCTTCTCAGGCTTCACTTTCAATAAAGTCAGTGTGAGAAAATTCTTCAGGCCGGATAAAATCTGAATACCTACTTGTTTTTATCCCTCCTTCACCCGTTTAATCCCCAGTTGTCAAAACAGAAATTGAAATAGGTGGGCAACAATGGAATGACCTATGATTTAATCCTGTTAATCTTGTGGCCTGTTAGCCAACCAAATTCCCCTTTAAAGATAACAGTTGCCATACAGACCTCTCCAGGTTGCTGAGGAATACAACTGTATCATCCACATTCAACAGTGTTTTATATATGTCTTGACAAAAGTGATAGGCACGATAATGTCTGTTTAGTGACTTGCATAGCTTGATTAGAGAAATGGGGAGAGAGTGGGTAGCCCTGGTGGGTCCTCTTCTCCAGACTAAACATCTTTAAAACAATATTGACCATCATGATCTTTGCTGAGCCTTTATTATGTAAACTGCAGAACACATCCTTAATCTTTAAGCAAAGCCAAATCTCCTTGGAGGACGGTTGCTACGGGTTCCTAATTGCACTTCAAATGTACCATTACATATGGAACTATGTCAAATGATACTCATAGACCAAATAGATCTAAAGACAATATTATATTGCAACAACATGCAAATACAGCGTGTGTGTGTAGTGTCCTTTGTCTTGCCCACATGGGCAGTTCAGTATCGAGATGCGTGTAGTCCACTAGTGGGTTCCCCCACGTTCTACAAACAGATAATTCAACGCTAATATTTAATAAAAATTCCGCCTATGTGTTCTTCTTGCACTTAGCTTGCTCCCTGATTGTAGCATTAGCCTTCACATCCCGTTTCGTGCTACACATTTCATAGCACTAACCTCTGAAGCAAATTGTTTCACGTGTGTGTTCATCCTTGGTTTTAACATGGGGCCGAATTAATGGGTAAAATGATAAATTGTAATAAAGATCGGCTACTGAGACACATTTCTGTTATGTTTTTCAAATAGCTACATCCTACCTTTCTGCGATTGACATTGATTCCAGATACCAACTGACGAGTTCTTTAATCGGCAGCTGCAGATACTCCTGAATGGCCGCATCACAATGACGATCTTTTTGGACGATCGTCATGGGCCGATATGCCCTTACGCGGTACCAGCGACAAGGAGCAAGCTGACAACATTTACGGTGGCCTAGCGCCAAGCCGATGCCCAAGCCTTGCGATTCACGGTGCGCCCAATGCGCTTCTTATACTCAAAAGGAACACAGCGTGACTCACGATAAACATTTGTGTATCGGGAACAAATAAAAAAATTACACATTTGCTTGAATATGGCAATCGACGGATGTTCTTGGAGTGTTTATTGCAAAATAAAAGTACTTTACAAATTGTATAGTTTTGCTATTTCTTTTAAAAGTATAGTCTTATATTCAAAACTGGTGCGTGCTGCATTGTGAGATGATGTGTGTTGATTTTCCGGGTTCTGCATCAACTAACGGTAACACGTGGGTGATGACTGGGCGCGTTTGGCTATGCTGCACCCTAACGTCCTGGAGACAGGTGTAGAATATCACTGGGTTTGATGATGTCAGCTTCAGGGGCGGGGCATATGAAGTAGTGCTGCCAGGGCAGTCCACCTTGGGGATGCGGCAACAGATAGGATTATCAAAAGATGGCCGCACCCTGCTGCCTGATTTTGCATGTGTAAAAAAGAGGAAAAGTATGGTAAGGTGCATAGGAAATGTTTGTACGATCGATCAACATATGCTTAAAAACACATGCCCGAACCCTTGGTACAATAATATTTCTGAGCGTACTATTCTTTTAGTAGACTATTTTTTGCTCCATTCGCTGCAGATGATTTTCTAAGGCCTCTGTTTCTGTGGTCGGTAAAAACAAAATGTGTTAAGTACACATAAAGTAATGATTATTAATTGGTTTATACAGCGAAGTGTAGTATCTACCACTAGTATCACTGTTTTCACTCATTTCATCCAGAGGAACATTTTTTTCCACTTATTCCAAAGTACTAGACATTTCTGTGTAAAAAATAAAAAAAATTCATTTTAGTGTATCTAATACAGAAAGTTTAAAAATATATAAAATAAATGTAGTGCACTCAGTAGTTTCTTGCTATGTTTTGCTGTTACTGCTGCCTAGGTGTGCTGTTATGGATAAGTTGCGCTACTAAAAACCTATGAAATTCAGTGAAAAAACTTTTTTAAAGGGATGTTATGGTTAAGTTGTGTAACCAAAAACCTATGAAATTCAGTGAAAAAAACTCAGGACATCAACAATGACATCACAAATGTCATTAATGACATCACTGATGACATCACATGTGCATTTACTTATCATGAAAAGTCTGTACAATTGATTCTTATGGTAATGTTGATAAAAAAGTGTTAAGAACCATTGGAATAAATATCATGAGGTACGTAGTGCATTAAGCAATGCACTGATACAAAGAGCATTCTATTATGAAGTTCTATCCAGTATACTGAGCTACTCTTGTAGAAACATAGGCATTGTGTGCAGCATACATGATGGGGGTGCAATATTAATAATCTTGCCATGTTCTATAGTAAAATGATAACTGCTTTCTTATTACAGTTTTGCGTACTGTGAAACATTTAATAAGTACCTAATAAAAACCCACTTACTACATAATTGCATTATTGCAAACAAAACACAGACAACAGCACATACAAATATGAGCATATACAGGGAAAATGAAGTAAACAAATAAACAGCAGTATTGCCAGACAATCTTAATAACCTAACTGATTATCTTCATGCACAGAAATGATTGCTGTGCTTCAAAGTTACTACTTTCCTATGTATAAGTATCACATAATGTGATTAGCTCCTAAGGAAAGTAGTGTGAGTACAATGTATACAAATATGAGCATATCCAGGGAATGTGCAGTAATAAAAAAAAACAGCAGAAATATAAAAAAGTGTTCATAACCTTACTGATCACCTTCATACATAGAACGCATTGCTGTCTTCCAAGTCTGTGTTTTCCCCTATGTATATGTTTCATATGCTGTGAGTGAACTCCAAGTTAATTACTGTGAGAACATATTTGAAGTATACGTCTATAAATATGGTACTTTTTGATTTTTTAGTTTTGGACTGTTACTGGCCTACATATGTCAGTAAAGGAAAAAAGAGGGAGCCAGACATGTGATGTCATCAGTGATATCATCAATGACATTTGTGATGTCATCTTTGATGTCCTGGGTGTTAGTCCTTGCAGTGGCGGTGGTAGCGCGAGTTATGGTTGCTCAGCTAACCATAACGGGCAAATTTCAGGTTTTTTTTGGTTTTACTTGGAACCATAACGTCCCTGTAACAAAGTTTTTTTTGCGGTCATGTAGTTATGGTTAAGTTGCTAAATCCATTGGAAGAACACTTTTTGGGCGGCTTATAACTTTGCTCCCCCTGGACGAATCCTCACCAAACTTTGCAAAAAGAGTATATGGTCCACTCTAATTTTTCCTGCAAAGTTTGGTGAGGTTTGGTCAAGGGGGGGACAAAGTTATAGGGGGGTCCCAAAATATATTTTTTACCCATAGACATAATGGGGAAAAACTTTGCCCACGCCTACCTACCAAACCGCTGGATTTGGATGGCTTTTTACAAATTTTTTGTTATATATTGCTGTACTTAAAATTAATAACTGCAACAGCAGAAGCAATGTGGGTGTTTAGTGTTTTCTTTTTCATTTCATACATCTGATGGTCACTAGTTCAGTGGGGAAAGTAACTAGGAGGCACTCTGGTGTCCACACCACAGTGGTAAATATTTGTATTTATTTTTACCACCGGAGGAAAAATCAGAGAAAAAGGGAAAGTATATATTTACAAGCTAGAAAGCTGGGGTGTTGTATGAATGTGTTCCACCATGCATGCTAAGGGGGAACAGAGCCTTCCAAGGGCATAGGCCTCTGGTGTAGATAAGCCATTGGCACAAACTATATGTGATAATTGACATTATTTGTGATCTTACTGGCTTCCATTATAAATGTGCTAAGCCTAGGTGGATGTTTACATTCAGCCCGAAGTGTATCATAGTTATAAAAGGGAGAAGGTTTGTCTTATCATTTGGGGTAGTGTAAACCATTTGCTAACCACTAAATCAACACCGAAATGAGGAAAAGCCAATTTACCACCCAAAATACCACCATACTAAATGACCGCCAAATTAGGTAATAGCCCCAAAGACAAAACCTCTTACATTCAACGCTGAATGGTGGGGCAGAGGGGGGAGGGGGTTAAAATGAAAACAGGTATTTACTCAACGGCAAAATGCTGGGGGTAAACAGAATTACTTGCAGTTTTCACACACATAGGAGCTTGGAGGGAGCTCAACAATAAAGACATGCAAACATAAGTAGTTAAATCATATGCTGGGTAGTGGGGCCCCAACTACATTAAGGTTGTTACTACTATTAGAATCGGAGTGGGTTTTTCCATGAAAATATTTTCAGAAAGGGTGTATTTCATGGTGCCAGGGGCCACTGATGAAGCCTCATAAGGTTTGACCTAGTTTACCTGGGTAAGAAGCAGCTAATGCGGGGCACCATGCATCCAGGGAGATCTGGCCAAGGTTCTAAAGAAGATGACATAGTTATGCTTGCCTAGACAGCAATAGTAGAAGACCATGGCCATCTGGAAAGAAACCAACAATTTTATTCACTATTTCTGCAAGGGGCCCCAAACATCAGACATAGCCTGACTGTAGGCAGGCCCGGAACCCTGGCAAAAGGCCAAGTGTGAGCTAGCGGCTAACGGGGATAGATAACTAAGAACTTTTTGGGAGAATCTGGATGGCCGGTGACCCATCCAGGTGTGGCGGCACGGACCAGGCGGACACCCTCTGGCCCATGTGCCCAAAAGTAGAACTGATGAGACTTTTCATTATGAGTGTCATTTATAAATAAATTACAAATATGTTTCTATGATTTATGTATGTGCAATGAATTCCACTGCCTTTTTATTACCAACACTAAATCCAATGTCTCAGTCATCTGTGGGGAAAACCCAAAGGGGTTGGGTTTGTGGGGGAAGTACAAATGGTTCCCATGTCTGCTCCCTAGCTTATTTTCATGCATTAACAACACATCCCTGGTGTCCACCATACAATCCCTGTAAATGTCATGGTCAGCATCATCCATCCAAAATGTCTACTATCTGGCCTTTAAAGCATTGTGTAGAAGTAATTTTGCAGCATAGCCTGCTTTTCAAGCATTTCTCGCATCAGGGTATCCCCATAGGTGAAATCCCAATGATCATATACTATCCTTGGCACTCCAAACATTTCAAATGTACATCTCTAGTCAGGATGTGGCATGGGATCCAGGGGATTTTCTCTTGTCTATACAGAAATTTGTTATGCATTTTATAAACTGCTTTAAGTGCCTTCTTTGTATTGCCATGCATAACACCTGAAGCAGGAGCTACATGTGTGGTAATAAGCATATTGCTGTGATGTTAAGCTTGCCCCTGACAGGAGATAACATTTCTCATGTGCCGAGGCCCCTCCTCTTCTCAGGCTTCACTTTCAATAAAGTCAGTGTGAGAAAATTCTTCAGGCCGGATAAAATCTGAATACCTACTTGTTTTTATCCCTCCTTCACCCGTTTAATCCCCAGTTGTCAAAACAGAAATTGAAATAGGTGGGCAACAATGGAATGACCTATGATTTAATCCTGTTAATCTTGTGGCCTGTTAGCCAACCAAATTCCCCTTTAAAGATAACAGTTGCCATACAGACCTCTCCAGGTTGCTGAGGAATACAACTGTATCATCCACATTCAACAGTGTTTTATATATGTCTTGACAAAAGTGATAGGCACGATAATGTCTGTTTAGTGACTTGCATAGCTTGATTAGAGAAATGGGGAGAGAGTGGGTAGCCCTGGTGGGTCCTCTTCTCCAGACTAAACATCTTTAAAACAATATTGACCATCATGATCTTTGCTGAGCCTTTATTATGTAAACTGCAGAACACATCCTTAATCTTTAAGCAAAGCCAAATCTCCTTGGAGGACGGTTGCTACGGGTTCCTAATTGCACTTCAAATGTACCATTACATATGGAACTATGTCAAATGATACTCATAGACCAAATAGATCTAAAGACAATATTATATTGCAACAACATGCAAATACAGCGTGTGTGTGTAGTGTCCTTTGTCTTGCCCACATGGGCAGTTCAGTATCGAGATGCGTGTAGTCCACTAGTGGGTTCCCCCACGTTCTACAAACAGATAATTCAACGCTAATATTTAATAAAAATTCCGCCTATGTGTTCTTCTTGCACTTAGCTTGCTCCCTGATTGTAGCATTAGCCTTCACATCCCGTTTCGTGCTACACATTTCATAGCACTAACCTCTGAAGCAAATTGTTTCACGTGTGTGTTCATCCTTGGTTTTAACATGGGGCCGAATTAATGGGTAAAATGATAAATTGTAATAAAGATCGGCTACTGAGACACATTTCTGTTATGTTTTTCAAATAGCTACATCCTACCTTTCTGCGATTGACATTGATTCCAGATACCAACTGACGAGTTCTTTAATCGGCAGCTGCAGATACTCCTGAATGGCCGCATCACAATGACGATCTTTTTGGACGATCGTCATGGGCCGATATGCCCTTACGCGGTACCAGCGACAAGGAGCAAGCTGACAACATTTACGGTGGCCTAGCGCCAAGCCGATGCCCAAGCCTTGCGATTCACGGTGCGCCCAATGCGCTTCTTATACTCAAAAGGAACACAGCGTGACTCACGATAAACATTTGTGTATCGGGAACAAATAAAAAAATTACACATTTGCTTGAATATGGCAATCGACGGATGTTCTTGGAGTGTTTATTGCAAAATAAAAGTACTTTACAAATTGTATAGTTTTGCTATTTCTTTTAAAAGTATAGTCTTATATTCAAAACTGGTGCGTGCTGCATTGTGAGATGATGTGTGTTGATTTTCCGGGTTCTGCATCAACTAACGGTAACACGTGGGTGATGACTGGGCGCGTTTGGCTATGCTGCACCCTAACGTCCTGGAGACAGGTGTAGAATATCACTGGGTTTGATGATGTCAGCTTCAGGGGCGGGGCATATGAAGTAGTGCTGCCAGGGCAGTCCACCTTGGGGATGCGGCAACAGATAGGATTATCAAAAGATGGCCGCACCCTGCTGCCTGATTTTGCATGTGTAAAAAAGAGGAAAAGTATGGTAAGGTGCATAGGAAATGTTTGTACGATCGATCAACATATGCTTAAAAACACATGCCCGAACCCTTGGTACAATAATATTTCTGAGCGTACTATTCTTTTAGTAGACTATTTTTTGCTCCATTCGCTGCAGATGATTTTCTAAGGCCTCTGTTTCTGTGGTCGGTAAAAACAAAATGTGTTAAGTACACATAAAGTAATGATTATTAATTGGTTTATACAGCAAAGTGTAGTATCTACCACTAGTATCACTGTTTTCACTCATTTCATCCAGAGGAACATTTTTTTCCACTTATTCCAAAGTACTAGACATTTCTGTGTAAAAAAAATATATATTCATTTTAGTGTATCTAATACAGAAAGTTTAAAAATATATAAAATAAATGTAGTGCACTCAGTAGTTTCTTGCTATGTTTTGCTGTTACTGCTGCCTAGGTGTGCTGTTATGGATAAGTTGCGCTACTAAAAACCTATGAAATTCAGTGAAAAAACTTTTTTAAAGGGATGTTATGGTTAAGTTGTGTAACCAAAAACCTATGAAATTCAGTGAAAAAAACTCAGGACATCAACAATGACATCACAAATGTCATTAATGACATCACTGATGACATCACATGTGCATTTACTTATCATGAAAAGTCTGTACAATTGATTCTTATGGTAATGTTGATAAAAAAGTGTTAAGAACCATTGGAATAAATATCATGAGGTACGTAGTGCATTAAGCAATGCCCTGATACAAAGAGCATTCTATTATGAAGTTCTATCCAGTATACTGAGCTACTCTTGTAGAAACATAGGCATTGTGTGCAGCATACATGATGGGGGTGCAATATTAATAATCTTGCCATGTTCTATAGTAAAATGATAACTGCTTTCTTATTAGAGTTTTGCGTACTGTGAAACATTTAATAAGTACCTAATAAAAACCCACTTACTACATAATTGCATTATTGCAAACAAAACACAGACAACAGCACATACAAATATGAGCATATACAGGGAAAATGAAGTAAACAAATAAACAGCAGTATTGCCAGACAATCTTAATAACCTAACTGATTATCTTCATGCACAGAAATGATTGCTCTGCTTCAAAGTTACTACTTTCCTATGTATAAGTATCACATAATGTGATTAGCTCCTAAGGAAAGTAGTGTGAGTACAATGTATACAAATATGAGCATATCCAGGGAATGTGCAGTAATAAAAAAAAACAGCAGAAATATAAAAAAGTGTTCATAACCTTACTGATCACCTTCATACATAGAACGCATTGCTGTCTTCCAAGTCTGTGTTTTCCCCTATGTATATGTTTCATATGCTGTGAGTGAACTCCAAGTTAATTACTGTAAGAACATATTTGAAGTATACGTCTATAAATATGGTACTTTTTGATTTTTTAGTTTTGGACTGTTACTGGCCTACATATGTCAGTAAAGGAAAAAAGAGGGAGCCAGACATGTGATGTCATCAGTGATATCATCAATGACATTTGTGATGTCATCTTTGATGTCCTGGGTGTTAGTCCTTGCAGTGGCGGTGGTAGCGCAAGTTATGGTTGCTTAGCTAACCATAACGGGCAAATTTCAGGTTTTTTTTGGTTTTACTTGGAACCATAACGTCCCTGTAACAAAGTTTTTTTTGCGGTCATGTAGTTATGGTTAAGTTGCTAAATCCATTGGAAGAACACTTTTTGGGCGGCTTATAACTTCGCTCCCCCTGGACGAATCCTCACCAAACATTGCAAAAAGAGTATATGGTCCACTCTAATTTTTCCTGCAAAGTTTGGTGAGGTTTGGTCAAGGGGGGACAAAGTTATAGAGGGGTCCCAAAATATATTTTTTACCCATAGACATAATGGGGAAAAACTTTGCCCACGCCTACAGGCCAAACCGCTGGATTTTTGGATGGCTTTTTACAAATTAGCAGCAGGAGCGGCCGCTTGGTCCCGAATGTGTGCTTTTGTTAATTTGGTGTATATCCATCCAGTAGTTTTTTTTTTAAAACAACAAAAATGTAAGTAAAAAAAAATTGTGATATCTGTGTCAGTTCCGTGGACTCACTTCCTTGTTCGGTCCACGGACTGGCCTCTGATTGGCTGTTCTGTCTGCAGACTGGCCTCTGATTGTGCAAAAAAAATGAACTGATTTTTGCATGGTCCACGGACATCCGGACATGCTCGCTGATTGGCTGGTGGGAAAACTTGAAATGCGTCAGTTTTCCTCAAACGCCCGCCATCTTGGATTCACAGACTTTTTGGGGTCTGCGGACAGCGCAGTGAAGACATTTTTAAAAAAGCATCATTTCCCTTGTCAAACTCAACAAACAATCTCTGGGGATGTGGTGGGGAGGTGATGATTGGATTGGATATGGCCATAAGAAGCCCAAAAAATGGGTTGTTTCACCCCCCGAAAGTCCGCGAACACTCCAGATTCCAGATGTCCTGGGGCAGTCCTGTGGTGTTTGCGGACACTTCAGATGTCCTACGATGTCTGTACCTATTTCTGCATTACAGGGTTGGGGGAAAACAGTTTTTGGATGGCTTATAACTTTTGCACCACTCAGTGAAACTGCACGTAATTTTGCAATTTTATTCTAGGACTAATCCTGAATGGTTTTGCAAGGTTTTGTGGGATTCTGTCAAGAAGGGGCAAAATTAGAGGGGGGGATCTCAAAACATTGTAAAGGCATATAAATGTGGTGTCATTTGACGAATATGCACAACATTTGGCAAAACGATTTTGGATCTAGATATAAATGGTTTTTGAAAGTTTGGTGGGATTTTCTCAAGAGGGGCCGAAATTAGAGGGAGGGTCTCAACATTTTTAGATGGCTTATAACTTTGTTTCTATTTAACAAATGTGGACAAAAGTTTTGAGAAAGATTATAGACCCAACCTTCAATGTTTGTGTAAAGACTGAATGGATTTTGTCAAGTTAGGGCTAAGTTATATGACTATTAGATGTACATACATTTTGACACTTTAAAAAAAATAAAACATAGGCGGATTTCAAGCAAACTCATGAGGAGCATTGGCAAGGACATTAAAGCATGGTTTTGCAAATGTGCCTGTGTTTTATTTTTTGAAAAGTGTAATAATGTAGGTACAAAAAATAGTCATATACCTTTGGTGACTGAGGTAGAGACTGTGGCCGTGGGCAGTTGCCAGATTGTCTGGGCCATGGGGCCATGGCATAAGGTCATGAAGCAGACAATCTGGCTACTGGCCATGACCGCTAGGGACAAAAAATTGGTGGGAAAGTGGCTATGTCTACCTGGTACTGGCAATGTGGTGACCTGGGTATCACTGATCAGGCTCCGGCCTGGCTGACCTCTTTCCTCTCAGATCAACCCTCCCAGGTCCAACTTGGATCCTTCCTTTTATCTATCTTCCTCTCTACCTGTGGTGTTCCCCAGGTTTCAACCAATACCTGGCAACTCTCGCCCACTGCATTGCCACTTTTTGCTCAAATTTCCAGTGCTACACTGACGACACTCAACTCATTTTCAGGCTGCCCTCTGCCACCTCCTCTCCCTCTCTCATCTCTGATTGCCTAACTGCCATTCAAGATTGGTGTGCCGCCAATGATCTTTGTCTGAATGCCAGCAAGATGGAGATCCTCCTCATTGGCACACCTTCACCATCCTTTCCCCTCACTCTCTGGCCGGCCTCCCTTGGCCCTCCTCCTACCCCCACCTGCGTGGCTAAGAACCTCAGGGTCATCTTTGACTCCACCCTTTCCTTCTACGCCCATATCTCTGAGGTCTCTAAAAAGTCAAATGTCCGACTGCATCTCCTCAGATGTACTCTGCCTTTCCGCTCCTTCCCTCAGAAGCTCATGGTATCCAAAGCTATTGCTCTCTCTAGCTTGGACTATTGTAACAGCCTCTTTCTAAATCTACCTGCCTCTTCTCTCCGCCCTCTGCAACTAATCCAGAACAGGACTGCAAGACTCGTCCTTGGCCTCAAGCCTTGGGATCGTATCTCTCCAGCTCTGAAATCTCTCCATTGACTCCCAGTGGATGCAAGGATTAAATTCAAAACCCTCTGCATTGTCCACAAGGCTTTCTGGGGCCTGGGTCCAAAATACCTTCAGCTATCCCTCCGCAAATACCTTATGCTAGACGGCCTGCGGTAGCAGATGTGTAGTTGGACGCCTGCGGTAGCAGATGTGTAGTTATGGTTAAGTTGCTCAACTCATAGGAAGAGCACTTTTTGGGTGGCTTATAATTTTGCTCCCCCTGGATGAATCTTCACCAAACTTTGCAAATAAATTATACACCCCAATGTGAATTTATTTGGTAAGTTTCGTGAGATGTTGTCAAGAGGGAGCAAAGTTATAGGGGGTCCCAAAATGTTTTTTTTTCTCCATAGACAGGATGGAAAAAAATGTTGCTCACGCCTACAGCTCAAACCGCTGGACAGATGTTCATCAGGAGCTGCAGCTTGGTCACGAAAGTGTGCTTTTGTAAATTTGGTGAACATCTGTCCAGTAGTTGATTTTAAAACAGGCAAAATGTAGGTGCAAAAAAAATGGTTGATAACTGGCTCTGCTCTGCGGACCCATTTCCCGGTTCACTCTGCGGACTTGACTCCGATTGGCCTGGAGGGCCACGTCATGTCCGCGGACACCTAACGCACCTGCTGATTGGCTGGAGGGCAGCATGATGTGCGTTTTTCCGAAACGCTCGCCATATTGTATCCATGGATATCCGTGTATACTGAAGCAACAAAAACGGCTGGAAAACACGTTTTGAGGCATCTGGTGTTGGGTAGAGGGGCTGCAAAGGGTAGGGGAGTGAAAGATGGTTCATATGATGTAATGGTTTGGTTGGAAGAAGACTGTGTGGTGTCCGCGGACACAGCAGCAGTTCACGGGTAGGTCCTTGTGCGAGCAGTTTATGTGGTGACTGCAGGCAGGCTTTATTATGGTAGGGGAGCCAAATATTGTTTTGTCTTTTGTAGGTACACCATTCACTAGGATAATCAAAGATTGATCTATTGGCCATTTCAGAGTGTCTATATTTTCTTTGAGATCTAATTGCAAATAAACTACTTTGCCCCGAATGCTTTTCAGTAATTCAGAGGGAGGCAACTTCGCTGTTTTCGGTTGAAGGCGTATAATCGCTTGAAATGGTATTGTACTGTTTGGATTATAATGCTCTCATACAAATTAAGCTGTTGTAGTGGATTTGGCAGTGGAAATATTTCCAAGTGATTAGTGACAGTCTGTGAAGGCATTTGGTTATTGTTAGGTTTTGCAGTGCAGTATTTGCAAAGTATTGAGGGGTAAGTAATTTCGTATTTGTTTCTGCAATAAGATAGAGAGCCAATTGGAACCATTCGGATTGCTCATTGTCTGCTGTTTTGTACATTATATCTACAGTTTTGGTGCTCTTTGTAAAAAAAGTTCTGCGGCAACGCACACATACTTGGTTTGGTATTTCAGCAGATGTGCTTTTAAACTTTGCTATTTCTTTTTTGTACGTGTGTAATGTGTAATAGAAGGTTGACATCTGCAAGGTTGTTGCTACTCTTTTCTAAAGTTACTGGATTTTTTAAGTGCTCTTCAGTTCCAAATTTTTGCTTTGGATGTGGTCTATTTCTTCGAGGAGTTCTTTGGCTGTACCATGTAGGAGAATGTAATTTAAATGGTCCATTACTAAAGCAGAGCTTTTTGTATAGCACACTCTCTGAACGAGATTTTGTATTGTAGAATGGTATGTTGCTAACATTTTGATGAGATGGAAGGTGCTTTTGCAAGCAGGTCCAGAAATGCAGGCTAATGAATGTCCTCATAGTCCTGTGTATGTGCGTACTGGACAGGAGTTCATAGTTTGTAATATTTTAATTTTTAATTTGTCTTTGGCTTTCACATACTGATTGAGGAACTGCTGCAAAGATTTGAAAGTATGTTTGCGCGCGTTACACATTGATGTGCACGGTCATTTGTATACGGGACATATTGGTTCGGTGGAATGGAGAGTTGATTGTAAGTTTTCTGGGGATATTCTAGCAATCAAAGTTTATTCTTCCATAATGGTATTGTCTACCTTTTCATACCCTCACCCACTGCTATGTATAGCAATTGGATTTGTTTGCTCTTATTTGTATGCCTCTTCATTGAAATATGGCTCTGTGCTGGTGGTGTGAATCCACTCACCTGCACAATTGTTTACAAAGATATCTATGCTGATATTGCGTCTGTTGTGAAGTACTTTTTGTAGTTTACTAATTCATTTTGTTAGTGGTTTCATTCTGTTTAAAACTAATACGAATAATGTCCTTTTGAGGAGCATTGCACTGTCTATGAGAGCTTTCAGGTTCAGTTTTCTGTGGTAAGTTTTAAGGGTCGAGCGTGATTTCTACCCTGTTTTTATAAGGTTTTGAAGGAATCTATGGAGGAATTTTTTTTGTAAAATACATTTTTTGGAATGCTGACTTGTGGCTATGTTACCGTTGGTAGATGTAGTGTGGTAGTTGCATTCTTCTTATTACATTTAGTTTTAGTTTTACATTTTGAAAGAGAAGTCACACTTTTTTTCCTGCTAGCTGGTTCTGTTTTGCTTAGTGACTGTATTAGTTGTTTTGTTTGAACTTCTTGCAAGAAAGTGTGCTAGAGGTGGATGGGCATTTTGCATGGCTTCAGTTTTATCTGCTCTGTTTCTGCGTTGTTTCTATTGATTTGCTTTTTGTTAGGCATTGTCTTGTGTCTGTTGGAGGAAAAAGGAAAGTGTGGGGTTGGAAGTTGTGCAATGTATTTGTGTGTACTGTGCATGAGTGTCTGAATATGAGGGTAGGTATACACGGAGGATTGTGAATGTGCAAATGGCTGTTAGTTTTGGTTGGGAAGGCAGTACTGCTGTGTGTGTGTGTTCCTGTGGGAAAGGTTTGCTTCAGTGTTCATGAGAGTGTAATGTGCTTGAAGAAGTGAGTTTTTCATAAAACTAGTGGGTGTCTACATACTGGTGTTCTGATGATAATAGAAACAGTGGATCTGGCAAGGTGCAATGAGTAAGGGTGAAGTGAGTGCTTTGGGCTTGGATAACATTGTCTAGGCTACAACAGAACAACACTGCGCTGTCTGAGTAACAGGCAGAACACTACAACAGTACTGCACTTACTTTTTTGGATGTGAAGAGGAGGTTTCTTCTGGGTTTTATCTTCCAGCAGAGATGTCACTGGCTTTTAACAGGTGGTTCTTCACTGCAATTGCAAAAGAAGGAGGTTAGTGGGTATGGGTGTTAATGGTACAGTAATTGTAGTAGGAGAACACATTGGGGCTCATTATGAGTTTAGAGTTAGCCATGCTGTTTTTAGCTGCATCGCCACACCCAAACTGGGATCTGGGTCCCGAAAAATGGGAATTACAGGGCCATTCAGACCTTTGCGGGCCCGGTAATTCCCATTCGTGGGACCCGGACCTGGTACAACCCATTCCCATTTGAGCCCACCATAGGGCTCAATGGCAATGGGGAGAATCCTAACAACGGTCCCGTTAATGACGGGACCGTTGTTAGCACCCAGTTCTGCTAGCAGGTGCCGTTCTGTGCGTCTGGTCTGACCAGGCATACAGGGCGGCCCCATGTGCAGAACTCGTAATGAGGTGGTGAGACAACAACGGCGCCGGTAGCACTACCAGCACCATTGTTGCCTTACCGCCAGGGTCATGATGAGGCCCATTGTTTTAGATTGTAGGATGATTTTTTGGCAGGAGTTAGTGTGCGTGTGCAATTGTACAGCACTGCGTATGAGTGGGGACTTGGGAGTATTAGCATTGTTGGCATGGGGGACAGTGCTGCAGTGATAACTGTGCCCTTTGGGGCTGCAGATTTGAAGTGTGTGAGATGTGTTTGCGCTATTTGCTTTGGAAATGGATTAGTGGAAGTCATAGTAGAGTGGGAAAAAGGGCAGAAAGATTTAGAGATTGGAAAGGAGAATGCTACTGTGTGTGGAATATTGGTAAGTTTCTCACATATAGATGCTCACTACATGAATGCAGAAATTCCTTTTTTCAGTTGTGGAAGTTATGCATTCAAATTTGCAGATAACACTGTTTCCAATGTACAGATGCATTCCTTTGGTGCATTTTGTCAATTGTGAAATGCATGTGCTTGGCATGCTTTCATAATATACATGCAGTTTCCCTTTTTGGTGTGGAATCTGGTGAAGAGCAGGTGTCGACAACTGAATGCAGTGGGACCAGCCCCCCGCTCCACTTAAAGCGAGGCATAGAAATCTGTGTGGGGTGATCTAGGCTTTGAAATATGTTAACATTGAAATCATAGGGTTAAAAGACGTTAGAGCTTTAAATTGTGTTGTGTTCATAAAATCATAAATGTGTTAAATGCTTTAAATCATGAATGATGTATTGAGAAGGGCAGAATATGGAAATATACTATAAAAAAGTCAGATAGACAATAACCAAGTGTTTAAATAAGACCAGACACAAAAGAATTCATTATTCTGTATACTAGCCAACCCTTTAATTCCAAACTTTGCCTTTAATAGCAAAAGGAATGTATTTAATGAAGCAAATCTCTGTAGACAGAGGTGGCATTGGTCAGCCTCATGTGCAGACTCATGTGCAGAAAAAGTTCAAGGCCACAAAGCCCAAATCTTGCCAATGTTCCCTGCGGCATCAGATAAGCAGCCTGGGACCAGACAGCTAACAATGCTGTGTCGGGGTTTTTAGCAAGAGGACGCAGCTGCATGACCAAATAAGGGTTGCTGGACCGGGAAATCCAATGGTAAGTGCCAAAATGTATCTCAAATTGAATGTTAAACCATAGAATGACTAATCGCCAGGTGTGAGATTAATGTCAAATGGAAAGTTTTGCTTAAAGTATATTTGGAAAAAGGTGGGGCTTGATTAAATGCTATTTAAACAGCTCCGTCTTCAGCACAGGAGGGGAGTTCTTGTACTTGACAACAATGCAGTGTGTGTCAGTCTGGTGTGAATAAAACCTGATGTCCTTGATAAACCAGACTCCGTCTCCTGGTATGCTGTCTGATTATTTTTCTTAGTGTTGAAAGTCTAGCAGAGTCTAGCAGAGTCCAGCAAAGGTGAAGAGGAGAAAGATGGGGGTCCCAGGACCCCAAGAACACATGGCGAGCCAGTCCAAGAGGGATAGGATGAAGAACTACATCTCTTCAAGGCCAAAAGAACCTGGACATGCAAGATTAAGGTGAGCTATACTGTTCTGCCAAGATGAGAGTGAAGTAGGAAATAAGATGGGGATAGGGCAGTCTGCAGATGCCGTAGCCAATAGAAAAGAAGGGATAGGCAGGCAGATCATTACAGCAGAAACGGACTATATATGTTTGGCAACTTTTCCGGGAAAAATAATGTCAGAGTCCAAATTTGGAAAAAAGACAAGAAATCCCAAAATGAGCAAAAACTCTGAGGTATTTGCATGACAGAGGGCCTTGCCATCTGGGGATAGGGGAGGAAATTATTGGGGTACCCCCATGCAAAATGTTGGGGTACCCCCCCAGAAATTATTGGGGTACACATTTATTAGGGTACCCATTTATTGGGGTACACATTTTTGGGGAGCCATTTTTAGGGGGCCATTTTTAGAAATCATTAGGAGACCACTTTTAGAAAAGTATTTTCAGTTAAAGTTTTAACAGTTTCTCAGAAACAACTGGAAAACATTCATGGGGAAACCCAGCAAAAGGTAACAGTGGGAGGTGGGATATGAACAAAAATAATATCTGAGTAAGAGTATAATGTATATAAGGGGAAATATTATTGACTCGAGGTACCTGAGCAATAGAGTGAGATACCAGGAGGATACCTGAGGATATAGAGAGATACCAGGAAGGATACCTGAGCTAGAGGATACGCCCAGACACCTACACTTTAATATAGCGGTTAGAAGAAGCCTGCATTCAAAGTCCTGAAAAGATAGGACGCAATAGGAAACCAGAATCGATGAAAGAGGTGATCTGAAAGGGATGGGCTTACATTCCATGTTGGAAAAGTCATAGGGGCATGATATTTTTTGTGGCTAGCCGAGTCTGTCTGATTTTGTTATGTGTCATGTTGTTTGTTTGATTTTTTTATGTACCATGTTGTTTTTTTGAGTTTGTTTTATGTGTCATATTGTTTGTTTAGCACTGTATGATATTGTTTATGACAAAAATGTATTTTCAAGATGATCTAAAAAACTTGGATTTCATCCTAAATTTTAAAGTGCTCAAAATTAAAAAATGTACAGATGTATAGATACTATAATTCAAGGTGAACAAAATTGTGGTGGTCCCACTTCAAAAGAGTCAAGCATGTCTGAAATAAAAGACAAAGAACTGTTCCCCTTTTAAGCCATTGCAAATAAATTAAGGCCAATAACTACGGAGTTACATTTTTGACTTCCGAACACGAGACAAGATAGTTAATGAATTGCGTCAGGAACGATAGAGGTTTGCATTCAAATAATTGAGTTACAGTGATTTAGAGAAGACTGTCGTACATGAGCGCTCTAGAAGTGAGCAGAGTTGAAAGAGAGAATGAGAGGTCAGGACCTTTAGAAACTTTGTGCGAACAGAGAATCGCGTTGGATTTACAGTGATTTATGTACAAGGAACTGTGGAAATGTGAAGGAATGATTTAATTATGTTCAGATAATGAGCGCAGTATTGCGAAATTCCAGTCTGCTTGTGTTTTTGGAACTAAGCGTATCTTTAGCAAGTTAATTTTAATTGTAGACACGATTGTCTTGTAGATTGAAAAAACTGTGTTTCGGGAACACTAGGCAGAGAGAGAAAAATTATGTCATGTTTGAGGCTGTGTGTTTGCTGAAGAGAAATACAGTGTTAAAAAACTCAGTTGGCATTTTGTTTATAAGTTCAAAAAGCATGTGGATATAAAGTTAGAGAAAACTGCTTAAAAGCGCCCAGTTGAGAGACATGTGAGATTTAAACAGTGTTGCTATGTGCAAAATGCAACTAAGTTAATGTGTTAATGGATTATATTTGGACCAATCACAAGCAAGTACAGAAATATATGAGGTGATTTTGAAGTAGGCAAACTGGCACACAAATAGCAATTATGTTTTCATTTGCTCAGAAGCAAGGATTGAGATAAAAAACACGAGGCTGCTGCAGAGATTCATTAAACAGAAATGTACAATGAAGCACCCTTGAAATAACATTGCCAAGTTCAGGAAATTGGTCCATGTTTAAAGAATACAAAATGTAAGTTCAATAATGTTGGCATTTTAAGAACGTGTTTGATGAATTCCATAAGGGGAAGGGCAGCGAGGACGAAAAAAAACGGATTTGTGCGCCGTTCTGCCCGCAAATCCCCATTTATTAAACAGGGATT
Organism: Ambystoma mexicanum; assembly: GCF_040938575.1. NCBI lineage: Eukaryota > Metazoa > Chordata > Amphibia > Caudata > Ambystomatidae > Ambystoma > Ambystoma mexicanum. The sequence continues at coordinate 937,280,665 of NC_090941.1, read as the reverse complement.
TGCGTGCAGAATGGCACACAAATCCCACTTTTTTCGGTGCAAATAATCTATGAATCAGGGCCAAAGTCTTCAAGTGTGCAGCTGTTTTTCCCAAGATAGGTGCAATCAGGTGTGGTAAGAGTAGGAAATAGATGACAGCATGGCCATGTCAGACAACCACAGAAAACAGAAGTCAAATTGAAGGTGGGTAATTATTTTTGTGTTCTTAATGCCAAAGAAGGTTGATTTGGCAGGGGTATACAATTATTTACAATAGGCAAACACTGTTGTGTACGATAAAAAAAAAAATAGAGGTACATAGTAAGAACTGGTGCCATAGTCTCGAAAAACAGGGGTAGAGTAGATTAAGTTAAGCAGGGGCTGTGTGCAGCGAAACACCTCTGTTTGTCTCAACAGGATGAAAGTAAAAGCACAGAAGCAGAGACCATGGTACGACAAAATCAAGAGGAAAAAATGAAGTATTTACTGCTAACCTGCAAGCACGTGCAACTAACCTGGAAGAACGTGCAGCTAACCTGGAAGTACATGCAGCTAAGCTGAATAAAGAACCAAGCCTAAACATTGAGTATTATATAAGGTTGTTGAGACATAGTTTTTATGTGCACCAACAAATAAGGGAAGGCCTGTGAGTAAAATGGGCTGAAAAGCATAACCAATGATCCAGATTGCATTTTTTGTTAGCAGAAAAAGGAGGAAGGGGTTTAAGTTAGGAAGAAAACTTGACCCCCCTTGCCAGTCCTCGAGTGACTTTTGTCTCTGTTTCAATTTCCTACAGACAACGGGGATCCCCAAGAACATCTTCATCTACTACGGATGTGCCAAGAAGACAAGAAAAGAAGAAGACATCTTTCTTTAATTGTTATTTTTATTTCCTTAGGGTTGCATGTGTCACCCTCAGGAAAAACATGTGTCCCCCGAAGAATAAATAGTGTAATGCATGATACTGAAAACAAACCCAGGTTCCAGCCGGCTGACACACAGTCAATGATGCGGTTGTAGCTTGTCTAGGAGGAAGGAATGACCCATAAAATGTTCTAAATGAAAATTGCAATAAATTAGTTTTTCTAGGAGGCAGGGAAGTTCAGAAGACATGATAGGATGTTGTGTGTTTAGGAAGTAGGGTAAGATTGCTAGAATATGCAACCAAAGTTTTTTTTAAGGGATGGGTTGGTAGGAAATGTGATATTGTAAAAGACATGCTTCATTTTACAAAAGTAACTCATTCAGCTTTTATATTACAGGTATACCGTGAGGGACCTATATGGAGCAGGAAAAGTTGTCTGTAAGCAGAGGGAGGTCATCAAGACACCCATCCAGTGCCCAGAAACACAAAAACATTGTGCTAAAACCTGCGGAAACTCTCCCATTCTTGTGTCTCCACACTAAATGCAAGTATTCCATGCCCACGTGGTTACTGTGCAAAAAATTGAACTTTTGTGAAAAAGAAAAAAAGACAATTGACTCCTGGCTTAAGCATCAAAAATACCTGGGAGACTGGCTGCGAAACAGCTCAAAAGAAAGGACAAAGGCGACAGGACAAGGACGGTCCACAGATGCCAAACCGAGATGAGTCGAGTGGAAGATTCATCAACAGCAAGAGAATAAACAATGAGCTCTCACAAGTGGGAACAACTGCGTGGATAAGCATGATGGGAGCAAATATGATGTCTTGAGCGGGGAGTAGCAGGAAAAAATTTGGACAATAAGCCGCAATATGGCTAAAATGTATAATGGTACTGTTGGGTTGCCTCAAGTAAATGACTATCTCTCAAAATATGCATAAACGGCCATAACATTTTCTGAAACATATAGTTAGTTTAAAATACATTAAGAAATGGAGGTGGGGTTCAAATAAAAGAAGATAAAGGAAGTTTAGGGACACACATGTTTTGTTTTAAGAAGAATAATGTGTTAGTATTTGACAAATTGTAGGATTGTTATAGAATGTTTTTTAGATAGGTATCAAGGAGGGTGGACATGGGCATGGTTGAAAGTAATTGTTTAACAACCAAGAACTTTCAAGATGGGGGAATGAAGAACAGGTGTCGACAACTGAATGCAGTAGAACCAGCCCCCCCCACACTTAAAGCTAGGCATAGAAATCTGTGTGGGGTGGTATAGGCTTTCAAATATGTTAACATTGAAATCATAGGGTAAAAAGACATTAGTGCTTTAAATTGTGTTGTGTTTTTAAAATCATAAATGTGTTAAATGCTTTAAATCTGGAATGATGTATTGAGAAGGGCAGAATATGGAAATATACTATAAAAAGGTAATGCAGAAAATAACCAAGTGTTTAAATATGACCAGACATAAAAGAATTAATTATTCTGTATACTAGCCACCCCTTTAATTCCAAACCTTGCCTTTAATAGCAAATAGAATGTATTTAATGAAGCAGATCTCTGTAGACAGTGGTGGCATTAGTCAGCCTCATGTGCAGAAAATGTTCAAGGCCACAGAGCCCAAATCTTGTCAATGTTCCCTGCTGTATCAGATAAGCAGCCTGGGACCAGACAGCTAACGATGCCGTGTCTGGGTTTTTAGCAAGAGGACGCAGCTGCATGACCAAATTTTGCTTTCATGGACCGAGAAATCCAATGGCAAGTGCCAAAATGTATCTCAAATTGAAGCTTAAAACATAGAATGACTAATCTCCAGGTGTGAGATTAATGTTGAATGCAAAGTTTTGCTTAAAGTATATTTAAAAAAGGTGGGGGCTTGACTCACTTTCTCAAAATGCTATTTGAACAGCTCATGTCTCCAGCACGGGAGGGGAGTTCTTGTACTTGACAACGATGCAGTGTGTGTCAGTCTTGCGTGAATAAAACCTGATGTCCTTGATAAACCTGACTCCGTCTCCTGGTATGCTGTCTGAGTATTTTTCTGAGTGTCGAAAACCCAGCATAGCCTAGCAGAGTCCAGCAAAGGTGAAGAGGAGAAAGACGGGGTCCCAGGACCACGAGAACACATGGAATTTCACATAGGATCTGGCACTTGCATGTGCTGTGGAAATGTTCCCAATGTGGTTTGGTATAAATAGAATCACAGGCACTGGTGATGAAATTGAAATATGTGGTTTGCAGCTGGTATGCTAGTGGGCAGTACAAGAAAACTGTGAAAGCAAACAGCATTGTAAGTAACTGTCGGTTTATGTTAGAAGATGGTACAAATAACATTGAAATATTTGGTAGGTTATGCAGGGCAAGTGGGTGGCACACTGTTCATAAGCATGGAATAGTTGTACTTGCTAAGCTTTGGTAACATACATGCAGTTTTCATTTTCTATGTGCATTACAAAACATATGCATACCTGTAGTTTGTGTTGCTGGATGTAGATGTGGCTGAATCTGGAAGTAGAAATATTGGAGACTTTTACATTACTTTTGAATGCAGGTGCTTTGGAATCCTATGAGACCTGCGCTCTGAGTGTTCAACAGTACATCTGCAGTGTTGTACTGAGTTGCTGGAGTTAGATGTAGAGATCATGGATGTGATTAGTGGATGGTTGTGGGACAGCTCACTAGTAGCCAATGAGAGAGTGCTGCAAAGTGTGAAGTGGAAAGGGAAGAAGGGCTGCTCTGTGTTACGGGTTCTGCGAACACCGCAGTAGTCTGTGGATTACACATGCAACATGCAGGGTTTCTCAGCATGCCTGGCAGGGAAATGGGAGTATACTGTGCGGATTAGGTGTTAAGGGTGTGCTTTACAGGAAGGGAGGGTAATACTTTTTTTCATTGCTGTGTTGGTTGTGTGGTGAAGATGGCTGGAGTTAGTGTATGGATAGTGGGAGATTGCTTTGTTTCTGATCTAGGGGTGTATGCAAAGGCAAGAGGTGCTTCTACAGATCTTGGTTTCCAGGCCTGAAGGCTTCAAGGTGGAGTGTGCCTAGCCACAATTTACAGGCACTGCTTGCTCTTTGTAGAATCATGGCTACTTTTGGTGCAATGTGGAGGAGCGCATTTGGGGTACATCAATGCCCCAAGTTCGATTCCTGTATTGAAGGTGGAGGAACTAATGCTGCTTTTCCCAGGTTCAAAGGTGTTTTTCTTCTGAAATTCTACCAAGAGAACAATGGAACAACCCCAATGTCTTCAATCCTCAGCAAAATGTTGCAAGGTGCTTTGTGAATAGAGGCATGGGTATAGTTTGGCACCGTGCTGAGATGTCTGTTTTCTCCAAAGACAACATTGACTCCCTTAGTGTGCACTATTTTATTGCAGATGGCGTGTCATCGTCCATTCTTGGAAATGCTTTTTCTTTTCAGAATCTAAGAGATGCTTTACAGAGATTGCTTTAAACCTATAAGAAGGAAAGAAGAGAACCTCCCCCCAAAAAATACAAAATAAAAGGTGTTTGTTTTAAAGCACGTTTAAAAAAAGGCTCTTTTCAGAGCTACCTCTAAGGGGGAAATCTGCTACCCTGGTTGAAATTTATTTTCCCACCCCTGTGCATTGCACGATATGTCTGCTGACACCATGGTAGTTCATGGATCGCACATGCCAAATTGAGGCTTTTGAGGATGGTGGGCAAGGAATTGGGACTGTGGAGGCCAGGGGATTAATCAATAAGGTGTCATGGTCACTGGCCCAAGAACACAGACCCTGCACTTGGTGCCTTTGGTGCCAGGCTCATGAACAAATGTAAACAGAGACGTTTATTTGGTGCAGGAGTGCTTTATTCATGAACACAGGAACTTTCACGTGCATTCGGTTTGGGGGTGGCTGCTGGGGAACTGGGTTGCATGTGCAGCAGCATCTAGGAGTGACAGGGTGTGACCGGTAAGCCAGAGCTAGTGGGCGTGGCTGAGAACTCGACTATATAAACCCACCCAGCCTTCGTGCAAACGCTTCGCGTTATTCCTCACTTGCATGCAGCGTAATGCTCATTGCTGCCTGACTGCAGACTCACCTCTTGGACTCCAGCTTCATACTTACCTACCTGTTCTCGCCTGCACCTGCCTCTCGTCAAACCTGGCATCCAGCATTCCAGCTTCAGCCCTTCCAGAAAAGCCGAAATCTTGACCTTGACACTGCAGCATGACGCTCTCCTCATTCAAGAAGACGGCACCTGCAAGAGATACGAAAGACAAGGTTAGACATTAAAGACATTCAGTTTAAGGTTGCACCACCATCTAACCTTGTGCTTAACCTTAAACCACCACTTACCTATTGTCGGACCATCGCGGACCTCTCTTCTTCCGTCCGGCTTTGCCTCATGCTCCAAGTCCACTGCTGGGCCGCAATTCCACCTATAGGAAGAAATCAGAAGAGAGGCATTAACAATACAAAACATTTCAACAGTAGGAAGAGACAATAGAACTGAAAGACACTTACCATAAGAAGTGGCATAGTCGCAGCTGGACTGGGCTACCACACACAGGGGGCCAGTGAAAGAACTAGGTCCCATCAAGATCTCCCCTGCAGAGAGTAGCAGGACGGAGAGCTCATTATGATTAATCAACAGGTGAGCCTATAGGGGTCGGTGCAGGCTCACCACACTTTGGGAAGAAGGGTTCGAGAGAGACAACAGTCACAGAGTAGCATCCTCACGTTCTCTCATATCCACACAGGAGCAGTGTCACCAATTGTCACAGCCCACAGCATATTTGCAGAGGAAGAAGCCTGATAGGTGTGATCCACTTCCAGGGAGGGCTGCAACTGTGCCCCAACATCCCCGCAGAGACCAGGTGAGCGTAACATAAGGTTTCCTGTGAGTGTTGTGCAAGGATAGACTGTGCCAGAAGGTCTGTTTACTGAGAGGAGTGCAGATGACTATGGCTATGGCTGTGTCTTTGGGGAGGCAGAGTATATGGATTTTGGGGGACTCATGGCTACATTGGTTGTAGATGTATGCAGAGCACTGTGGAGTGGGTGCACATCATGGATTCCCTCATGTGGATGTGCACTTGTATGGAGTGCGTGGCATGAGGTGGCTGGTTTTGCTTCCTCTTTGTGCCACTTTGGTGATGCAGCATGTTACCGGAATATCATTGCAGATTGCGATGAAGAAGGCACTTGGGAAAGTCATGGACATGTTTCCAAACTCCCAAGAAATGTTTTCTCACATTGCCCAGAGACAGATGTGGCTGCACTCTTCTTGTTTGTTTGTTTGTTTATTATTTATACAACGCGCCACACCCTCGGGTTTCTGGGCGCTTTATCAAGACATCTCAGTATACATAGGTACATACAAGTGGCAAAAGGATAATACAGTGCATACATGTTGAAATGGGTTGATAAGTGACTTCAATTCAGTACTCCAACTAAGTCAGTGCCTAGTCTGGGATGCCCAAGGGAAGCCCTTATTTATAAATTTTTATGACAAGTTCATAGATCTGGATGATAAAGCCTTGTATAACTCCCCTCTCTTTGAATCCCCCTGACCTCACTTAGCCAAGAAGTAGGTTTGTTTTGCAAATTAAAAGATTTATTGAAAAATTAAACAAGATATATATCACATTTTTATAAATAAATTAATATTTGATAGCTTAGAGCAACAGGAATGATTTTAAAACACAGGCAAAAATACTGTAAATGTGATTTGTAAAGAAGTGAAAATATGCTAAAAATTATTTTAGTTCCCTTTAGGAGATTCAGGGTAGGTAATAGCTACTTAAGATTGGTTCAGGTCAACACTATCAGTGATTCATGAGTGATTATCAGGTTGAAAACGGATTTCAGCAATGCAAAGCAAAAGCAGCTATTTTTTTACAAGTGGTGAAATGAGCTAGTTGCAATTCGCGGCACTTTTTCCGAATGCGTCGAGTGCGATTACGGAAAAACTATAAGGAAAGCTCAGGATTGTAGCTTTAAAATGAAAGTTAAATCTCGTTCCTAGCACTTATGGTTCAAAAGATACAGACTTTGTGGCGGTAGATTTCAGAAATGAAATACTGATTCAGAATGGCACATGACACTTTCACAGGTTTGAAATCACTGTCATTCGCCGTCCTGTTTGGCGTTTGTATCCGCGTTGGCGATTACGCGCTGGAAGGGCGTGCGGAGGTTCGCTGTTGCTACTTGATTTCTCTGTTACTCACCCTACGGTCTAGTGGTTTTCCAACATGGCGTCGCTGGTAGTATTTCTTTCCTCCTCTCCCAGCGATCGCGGCGTTGCAACCCCCTTCACTGCGCTAGCTCGCTGCTTTGGGTTTACACGCTAGTTTTCCAGCCTTGACCTCCTCGGTCACTTTCTGTACTTTCGGTCCGCCCTCTCCGGACTATCTCTCTCTCCCTTCCTTCCCTCAGCTCTACGGTGCGCTGTTCTCCACGCCCGCCTCCTCTGCCTTACCTTTCGGCTGCGCTGTCATTCAGCCGCCCTGGTTCCTGTTGCTCCGGAGTTGTTTTCTCTGCTGGTACCCTTTCCGGTGGCTAACTTTCTCTCCGGAACCTTCTTTGCTTCGGATGTCCGGCTTTGCCTGCTCCCATCAGCTAACTGCCTCAAGAACTGCAACCGGAGGACTTTGAATCAGGTGAGGAGAGTGGGGAGGAACGGGAGTTAGCGGAATCGGCCAAAGCGGACAGATTGCAACGCCAAGAGATGTCGGCAGAAGAGCAGATACAAGAATTATGGAAGGCCAGTCAGGGAATCTCCCAAGAGTTACAAACTGTTAAGGCAGAGAATGTAGTCTTGAAACAGATGATTACTGCCCGCGAACCACAATCCCCAGAACTTCCTGTCATGGCTCTTTCGGCAGGGAAGTTCGATGGAACTCCTAAAAAGGTCAAAGAGTTTTTGGAGGCCTGCTTAGTATATTTTACTTTCAGGCCCCGGCTGTTTGCCAACGACCAGACAAAGATCGGGTTCATGGTTTCGAACATGACCGGCAATGCCCTGGCATGGGTCACTCCGCTGGTTACCGGGGCTAATCCCATCTTACACGATTTGGCTGGTTTTCAGACCCTGTTGAAGCAGACCTTTGAGAGACCCGAACTGACTTTCACCGCCTGCGAGGACCTGTTGGATATCCGACAAGGGTCATCGGATGTTCTATCGTACATATCAGAATTCAAGAGATTGGCTTCGGGTGCTGGGTGGTCTGAACAGGCACAATTTGCCATATTTCGGCGAGGCCTTAAGGAGGAAATTAAGGACGAACTCGCCAGGGCTTCCAGGCCACCATCTTTTTGGGATCTGCTTTCCGCAGCTTTACAAATTGAATACAGACTGCAGGAACGAAGGTCAGAACGCCGAAAACAACAAACAACCGTTAATTTTTCCGATTCCACGTCTCCTCCTCTCCTTCCCATACTACAGACGAACCCATGCAGATTGGAGCAACTAGAGGACCTCTTACCGCGGCTGAAAGAAGAAGAAGGAAGGAGAAAGGTCTATGTGCCTATTGTGGATCGGATCAACATCTCCTCAAGGAATGTACTGAACTTCCTCAGAAACGTCAGGGAAACGGTTTCCCTCGGCGCCAGTAGGGACCTGGTTCTGAGAGGCTTCCGATTCATCCACCAGTCCCTATGTCTCTCTCTCTATTTCGGCTCCATACATTTCTGAGGATTCCAGGCTTATGGTTCTACCTGTTATAATAAAGGTCAACGGCAGAACAGTTGAGTGTCTCGCACTCCTGGACTGCGGAGCCGCCGGAAACTTTGTCGATGTCATCTGGACCAAAAGGATGGGTCTCCGTACCTTGCCTCACAAAGAAGATCAAAAGGTAGAAGGGGTCGACGGTTCTTCTCTCTCTTCAGGGCCTATTACTCACACCACCGAGGATCTATCAGTTACCATATTTCAACATTCTGAGACAATCCGGTTCGACATTATTCGAGCTGCCCTTTTTCCGGTCATTCTTGGCATCACATGGCTCAGAAAACATAACCCTCATGTCAATTGGGCGGACAATCAACTACAATTTAGTTCCTCCTACTGCAAGCTCAACTGTTTTTCTGACGACGGTATTCCTCAGATTGTTACAGGGTCTACCACACAACTGGCTGGGGTTCATGCTCTACCTCTGTACTGTTCCCCTTACTCGGAGGTTTTCGTCAAAAGAAAGCCAGCGACCTTACCTCCCCATAGGCCAGAAGATTGTAACATTGACTTAGAACCCAATGCTTTGGTTCCATTCTGTAGGATGTTCTCTTTAACTCAAGCGGAAAGAAAAGTTCTTAAAGATTATCTTGATGCCAATGTTCAGAATGGGCTCATTCAACCTTCCAAGTCTCCTGCCGGAGCTTCTTTGTTCTTTATCAAGAAGAGAGACTCAACTGAATTGCGCCCATGTATCGATTACCGAGGCCTCAACAAGGTGACTATCCGGGATCGGTATCCTATGCCATTAATACATGAGATCATTGAAGCTGTTCAAGGTGCACGTTGGTTCACCAAATTAGACCTCAGAAATGCCTACCATTTGTTACGCATCGCCAAAGGAGATGAATGGAAGACCGCTTTTCGCACTCCTTTCGGTCTATTTGAGTACCGAGTAATGCCCTTTGGTTTGGTGAATGCTCCTGCTGTATTTCAACGGTTTATGGATCGGATGTTTTCAGACTTATTGTCTGTCTCCATGATCATATACCTGGACGACATCCTTATATATTCCATCACCCTAGAGGACCACAAAACCCATGTCCAAAAGGTTTTGGAAAGACTTAAAAACAACCAACTTCTGGTCAAACCAGAGAAGTGTGTTTTTGCTGCTACTTCAGTGCCCTATCTAGGGTATCATCTTTCTGAAAGAGGCATCGCCATGGATCCCAGCAAAGTTTCTGCTATTCTGGACTGGCCTTCTCCGGCTTCGATCAAAGAGGTCCAAAGGTTTCTTGGGCTCTCTAATTTCTATCGCTCATTCATCCCAAACTTCTCTAAAGCAGTTCTCCCTATTACTTCTTTACTCAAGAAGGTCAACAATCCCTTTAGCTGGACTTCCGAAGCAGAACAGAGTTTTCACAATCTCAAGAATCTTTTTTGTACTGCTCCCATTTTGCGCCTTCCTGACCAGAATAGACAGTTCATCGTCGAAACGGATGCCTCGGCCTTGGCCATTGGAGCTGTTCTGCTACAAGTGTTCGAGGAACGAGAACACCCGATTTGTTACCTTTCCAAGACGTTGTCTCCCAGCCAACTCAATTACTCCGTACTTGAAAAAGAATTGCTGGCTATAAAACACGCATGTGAGACCTGGCGACATCTATTGATGGGAGCAAGGCAGACCGTTATCATCAGAACGGACCATAAGAATCTCAAGGTCCTTCAGAATATGGAGTGTGTCAACTCCAGGCAGGCTCGCTGGGCATATTTCTTTGCCCAATATGATTTGCGAATTACCTACTTGCCTGGTACCAACAATACTCTTGCGGATGCTCTCTCTCGGAAGGGTCCCAAATGTGAGGAGAAAAGACATACCCCAGAGCCGATGTTCCACAGGAATAGGATCTTAACGGTTGCTAATAGCTTTTTGGAAGAGGTTCGAGCCGGTGTTGCTTCGGAAGGTACTGTTCCGCTACTCAGAGGAGAGACTTCCTACACCAACAAAGAGGGTTTGCTATTCCTCAACCATCGTCTATACATACCTTCCGGTCCACTACGTCTGAAGATCATAAATTGGTGTCATGATTCACTCACTGCAGGTCATCGTGGGAAGCTAAGTACCACAGAAACTATCACTCGTTCTTTTTTTTGGCCGGAACTCAAAAAGGATGTGGAGGAATACATACTCAGTTGCCCGGTTTGTGCCATGACTAAGTCCATTACCGGCAAGCCCTTGGGTCTTCTCACCCAACCTGAGGTACCCTCTCGCCCTTGGGGTTTGCTTTATACGGATTTCATTGTAGAACTTCCTGTTTCTAACTCCTGCTCCTGTATTATGGTTACAGTTGACACTTTGACCAAACTGGCTCATTTTTCCCCATTGCATGGTCTTCCTACTGCTACCGAGATGGCTGAGGTTTTCGCCCAGGATATCTTCCGTCTTCATGGTCTCCCTGACAAGATCATCTCGGATCGGGGCAGCCAATTCGTTTCAAAGTTTTGGAAGGCTCTTTGTTCTCGTCTTGGTATGGAACGTGCTCTGTCGTCTGGCTTCCACCCTCAGACCAACGGTCAAACTGAGCGCCTGAACGCCACATTGGAACAGTACCTTAGATGCTACAGCAATCGTCTTCAGGACAATTGGGTTTCTTTGCTTCCTACGGCAGAGTTTACTTATAATAACTCATTTCATACAGCCATTGGACTCTCTCCTTTCTTTTGCACCTATGGGGTACACCCAAGATCTCTTCTTCCCTACATTCCGTCACCCACCAATTCCCCGACGGCTGAAGAAGTACTGCAGTCTATTTCTGATGCACACGTCACTGCCAGAAGGTGTTTGGAGAAGAGTCGTCAATACAACAAAACACAAGCGGACAAACATCGTAGGCCTTGCCCTGAATGGAAGGAAGGGGACAAGGTCTGGTTGTCCACCAGGTTCTTGCCGCGATGGGTTCACCCTTCTAAACTCTCTCCTTGCTTTTTGGGTCCTTTTCCCATTCTTTCCAAAATAAATCCTGTTGCCTTTCGACTGAAACTACCTCCTTACCTCCGCCGCATTCATCCTGTCTTCCATGCCTCTCTTCTCAAACCTTTCATCCCGGACGTCCACCAGAGAGCTGTTCCTGACCAGCCTTTTCCTCAGGTGGATTCCTCTAGGGAATATGAGGTCTCTGCTTTACGTGACTCCCGCCACTACCGTGGTAGGTTGGAGTATTTGGTGTTATTGGAAGGGTTACCCTAGGTCGGAGGACTCGTGGGAACCGGTTTCCAACATTCATGCCCCTCGGTTGTTGGCTCAGTTTCATGCCCGCTTCCCCTTTAAGCCGGGGGTCCTACGCTCTAGGAGGGGGCATACTGTCATTCGCCGTCCTGTTTGGCGTTTGTATCCGCGTTGGCGATTACGCGCTGGAAGGGCGTGCGGAGGTTCCACTACGTGATTTCTCTGTTACTCACCCTACGGTCTAGTGGTTTTCCAACATGGCGTCGCTGGTAGTATTTCTTTCCTCCTCTCCCAGCGATCGCGGCGTTGCAACCCCCTTCACTGCGCTAGCTCGCTGCTTTGGGTTTACATGCTAGTTTTCCAGCCTTGACCTCCTCGGTCACTTTCTGTACTTTCGGTCCGCCCTCTCCGGACTATCTCTCTCTCCCTTCCTTCCCTCAGCTCTACGGTGCGCTGTTCTCCACGCCCGCCTCCTCTGCCTTACCTTTCGGCTGCGCTGTCATTCAGCCGCCCTGGTTCCTGTTGCTCCGGAGTTGTTTTCTCTGCTGGTACCCTTTCCGGTGGCTAACTTTCTCTCCGGAACCTTCTTTGCTTCGGATGTCCGGCTTTGCCTGCTCCCATCAGCTAACTGCCTCAAGAACTGCAACCGGAGGACTTTGAATCAGGTGAGGAGAGTGGGGAGGAACGGGAGTTAGCGGAATCGGCCAAAGCGGACAATCACAGAATGAACACACGATTTCTATGATGCAGTCTAAATAGGTGGAAATGGTTTGAATTAGATTATTTTAGACTAAGAGATTGGTTTTGCACAGTTCTGGCTGAGTACTCACACTATAAATTTGAAATAGGCCGTCAAGGTCTGGTCAGGTTTGGGCTTCACTCGCCACGGACGGTCTCTGGTACCGGTTCTGCTCACAGCGATCTGGTCTGGGTCTGCTATCGGCACTGCACAGCGGTCTGGTCTGGGTCTCTCTGGATACAGCACTGCTTTCTGGGTTCTGGCACAGGGTTCTAGCCAGAATCAAACAGCACAGCCCCACTGTTGAAGAGTGTAATTAGGTTGCAAAAGATTTTGAGGCCTGCTGAAAAGGATTCAGCTTGTGGATCAGGTCTCTCTGCTACAAAGTTCTGGAATCTGGAGTCTTCTGGATATTGTCTGGTACGGCAAAGTGCTTCGCAAGAAATCAGTTTGAAGTGGAAAGTGAATGTCCCTTCCTGGGTCTTAGTGGCTCTTTTTATGTCTTTTGAAAATGGGTGTGTGTGTGGGCATAACTAAGCCTGTCCCTCCCAACTTATCATTGGCCAAGTTCTCCTCTCGCCCTTGATTGGGGGAAGGAAATGGAGTGTCATCAGGCATCAATTTTATGGCATACCGAAAGAACACTCCCCTTGTCACTTTGCACACAAATCTATTTTTGATCCAAATGCATATTTATCTATGTACGATTTTTCTAATATTATATGTCCAGTTAACATATTTTCTGTAGCACCAAACCATCCCATCCCTGTCTTTGTAAGATGTTGTGTCCAATTCTGACGGAATTCTGCCCTTTTCATCAAGAACACAACCTCTAAACCTTTCCAGAATTTACACAAATGTGTGCAAGGAATATGGGCATCAGATGATGAAGTGTCAGATTTTTAACATACAGACATTTGGAGTAATACCCTATTTTCCGCTACTACCCCCCCAGAACATACCACAGAGTCCTAACACCTCTTAAAATGTGCACAGAAAAATCACAGGAATAATGATATTATTGATATAATTTTGACACTTCCGTACTATGAATTATCCATCTTTTAAATTTATGCTCTGGCCTAGATGGGTGTGGTTTAGGTTCCAAAGCACATGGGGGAATGTCTGTCTGTCCCCGCCTCCAGCTCAGGTGGCTCCCAGAGGCAGCACCCCTCCCATTTCCTTCCAAGAGGAAGCCATTTACGACCCCTGATGTAGCATTTGCCTGAGCCAAGGAAAGTTCATTGTTCTGTTTTCCTGCAGTCCCCTCCCCTGATTCAATCAGAGAGGTGTGATCTCCTTTTGGTGGGGGCAGCAGAATGCAGCCAGGACTGTGAACAGTGTAGGTGTTAAGAATTCTCATTAACCAGCACGGCTTTGAAGTTTCCAGCTAACTCAGGGTCCTTGTCAGCTCCTGAAAGACAGGCCTCCTGTCAAAGTTTAGACCGCTAACGCCAGTTAGTGTTGAGCACCGGTACTGCACCCATTTTTGGGAGCTGTCTTGAACTAATACATTTCAAAAAAAGGGCATTTACTAACAGTGTATTGCTATAGATTCTGTAGTAGAGTAATTTTGTGGCCATGATTTTAGCAATTTTTGACATCAATTAAAACAGATTTTTAACAGCACCATATTCCTTTGCACTGATTTCACTCATGGCGCTTCTGTCCCATCACGCTCGCACTGGTGGGTGGCAGGTCAGGTGACCATTTTGGTGTGCGCAAAACTGCGCGGTTTTCCTGGATTCTGGCGCAAATGTGGGCTTTTCGGCCATCTTGGATTTTCTAAGCCCACAACACCAAATGTTGTAGCATAAGAATTCAAACGTGGATCAAGACACCTGACAGGGTACATATTGAGAAAATAGATACAATTTGAAATGTCATTAGAGACTAAGCACGATTAGGTTAGTCATGAAGGCAAGTTGATAGCACAGATAGAGTCTTATTAACAGGATCAGGCCAGGAAGGTGGTAGAGTCCTTACTAAGGAGCAATTTTTTGGTATTGAGCCTAATGCTGTGGAAGTTTAGGTCCGAACGTTGTCTTCATTTGGCCACAAATGGAGAAAGTGAGGTGCAACGCCAACAAGACTGTTTGCCCCTTTTCAGAGATTTTTGCATGTCCTCTTTCCACAATGAAAATATTACATTTCGTAGCACCAAAATGCTTTTCAGAGATGGAGTCCATCTTACTGATGCTGGTAATCAGCTTTTTTGCGAAATATCCAAAATGCATTGAAGCCCTTTTTGCAACTATAGCAAGCATTTTTACAGTTGGTGTTGTCCACCTTTCATAAACAACAAAGGAATGCCAAAAAGGCTCTTTTCATAGCCACCACTTTCTCCCGGAAAAGAATGCAATGTTTTTGAAATGGTCACCCCGTACATTTATGAGAAGTCCGCGGACTACCACTCTGTCTGCAGACTTCTCGGAATGCCCAGGGCCCTGCACCATTTCAGTGGCACTTCTATTTTTAAACTGTGGATGGTGGCTCTGAAAAGAGCCTTTTTTATTTTTCAGTTTTGTGCCTTTTTGAAACACAACACACAAGGGATGGAAGGGTTGTCAGGGTAGGGAAGGGGCACCAACCAAAGGGATAAGTAAGGGCAGATGGAGAGAGGAAGATGTTGGGTGCGGCTCATTGAGGTAGGGGGCATTTTCCATTGTAGTCCCGGACCGCAGCCTCGAAACAACTCCAGAACTGCTCACCCCCGCAGAGTACTGCGTCTGTGTCACAGTACACACACAAAACAGTGACCTTTGCAAGGTAAGGATCTAGTGCAGTACGTATGGCCTGCGAGGCTGCTTGAGGAATCCTCTGTCCCACAGGAGCTTCCCTTGTGGTGACAGGAGCAGATGTTGAAGATGCTGCACTGGAACTCAACCTAGTACCATGTTCGAAGGGGGTGACCCTTTGAAATGCTGCTTTGTGGCTGAATCTTAGGTGTCGCTGCATGGAGGTAGTCCCATAACTTTACAGCCCAGGTTTGCCGCGACTGAGTACGATGCCGCAATCATTGGAGTCAACCTTGGCTGCATTAGCCTTGGGCTTGCCACCAACAGTGGTAAAAAGCCTCAACACAAAAGATTTATGTGGGCAGCAGGTAGTGTTTCCCTCTCCAGGCCCTTGGGGAGGTGGTGTGCTGGTGATGGGTGGGGGTGCTGCTGAGGCAGAGGCAGCAGGAGAGGTAGCCATGGATGCCATTTTCAAGACAATGTTGTCTGGAACCAGGAACAGCAGGAACACAGCGATGTGCTAAATAGCTGAACAGCAACCTGCAGCAGTAGTCTTGGTCAGCCACAACCAGCAGCAATGCCAAGTAATGCAGCAAGTAAATGCCAATGACAGCAAATGCTCTGGTCTGATATGATAGGTTATTTATAACAAGCTTAATACTCATAAGTTTCTAAGTGTGGACTCGAGAATCGAACCTGTGATGCTCCTTGTCGTCTTGCTTCCAAGGCGAGTACATTGCCCCTGAGCTATCCTGCCGAGGTTCTCGAAATCCAAAAACAGAACGAGGAACAGCACTGGAGTTTCGTTTTTTATAAGGGTGCAGGGGCACGCTCCGCAAACAGTTGCATGCTCCGCAGACACTTCAAAACCCAAGCTGGGCTCAAAAAGTTCCAAAAAGTGTCCAGATCATCAGGGGCATGGTCTGGGACCTCTGCAAGGGTGAAGTTTCACAGTAGAATACCTTGGATTGCTCGGAAAAACACTTGTTGTGCTATCTAGGAGACCGGACCCTGTCCATGAATAAGGACTGACGCTCAACATGGTTGCAGTCACATGGTGACGTCACAACGTTCGCAAATGGGACTGCTGTCCGCAGAACACCTATTGCATGGGATCTGTTGTGCGCATGTGCGTAGGTGTCCTACGGACAGGGTTGTGGTCCCCAAACTAATTAAAAGTGCGACACACATGCAGCGGACAGTTCCGAACAGGAGCAGTGTTCATAGGAACCAGGGGATGAGATGCTCATGCACCCAGGTGTCCGCCGGACATAGGTGGGGTCCCCAAACTATTTGAAGGTACGTCACAACTTTGCAGACGTTGCAGACAGGTGCGTTGTTCATAGGACACAGGTAATAAGATGCGCATGCGCTCAGGTGTCCGTCAGACATGGGTGGGGTCCCCAAACTAATTAAAGAACATTAATGTTTTGTGGACATGTCGGATAGGCAGGATGTTCGTAGGATTAGGGGGGAGAGATGCGCATTTCCCCAAGTGTCCACCAGACAGGGTTGGGGTCCTCGAACAAAATAAAGGTATGTCACAGCTTTGCGGATATGCATACAGGAGCGGAGTGCTACGGACACCTCCATTTTGAATGCAGACTTTCCGGACCGGCGCAGTGTCCCTAGGACATCTCCATTTTTTACATTTTATTGCGGACATCCCGGACAGTCGAGCACTCCGCATACTAATAACAGAGCTTTAGAAAAAAAAAACACACAGAGCAACAGTATACACATTGCATTTTATTTGCACACATAAATACACACAATTAGGAAAGGAAGGTGTAGCAGAAATGGAGACATATACAGGGGAATTGGTGTTTTTCACAGGTTGGGCATCAGGGGCGGAAGGGAATGAGGTCTCCTCATAACATCTTTGCTTACAGGGAATTGGTGAGGATGGTTGGCTGTGACAGGGAGAAGGGGTACAGGTGCAGGTGGGGCAGTGGTATTTAACATTTTCCATTATATGTCTCTGTACAAAATCTTTCAAGTCCGCAAAAGTATTTATTAATTGGTCAATTTTTGCCTCCAGGCTCCCTCGTTGATTTTGTACACTGTTACTTTGGTGTTCTATATGGTCATGGACTTGTGGAGAAGCTGCTGCTTCTGGGGCATTCCCTTAATTTCCTGTATGTACTGTTAAAGAAAAAAATATATGTCAGGTACATGTGAAGCAATGTGTATTAATTGTCTTACTTTTCAAACTGTATTGTGTACCAATGGAGTTACTGTCTTCACTCATTTCATCCGGCTGGAAATTCTCTTCAAGCCACTCCAGGGTGCTTGCCATTACTGTGTTAAAAAAGATAAATAATTGTTCCTAGTATTGCACACTGAACAAACTGTGCATTTAAAGGGAAGAATTTAGTGTACTTACCACTTTGTAGTACAGTTTTGCTGTCAGTGCTCTGCAGTTGTCCTGCTGACAGTTGCTTCTCAGTTTGTTGTAAAGCAGTACGGAGGTAATACTGTTGGAAGCACAGGTTATTTTTCTTCTTGGTGCATTCCATTATGTTGCATACCTTGTGCAATTCCACTGTTGCTTTCATAAGTACAGAGTTTGTAGACCTACTTCATTTTTCCTTCTAATTCACGTATGTGTTGCTCTTTCAACATGTTCAGTGTCTTTGCTGCACGCTACAACAATGTCAGAGAACCCCTGAGCTTTTGGGCAGTGTGGATGCTAACCGAGGTCCACGAACAGTCGCTCAGTCCGCAGACCCTGTAGTTATCTCCATGGGACTAGGGGTTTCAGTATGTTGTATGGTACATCTATGCAAATTAAGGGTATCCTGGTAAAAAGCTATGAAATTCATTGAAAAATCTTTGTTAAAGGTACGCTATGGTTAAGTTGCGCTACTAAAAACCTATCAAATTCAATGACAAAACTTTGTTAAAGGGACGTTACGGTTAAGTTGCGCTACTAAAAAGCTATCAAATTCTGTGAAAAACGTTGGAGCATTATGGTTCAGTTGCCCCAATAAAAACCTGTCAATTTCAATGCAACAACTTTGTTAAAGGGACCTTATAGTTACTTAGCTCTAATAGCAACCTATCCTTATTATGATTACATGTAAAACCGAAAAACCCCAGAAATTCACCAGTTACGGTAAGCTAAGTAACCATAATTCGCGCCACCACTGTGCACTGCTAAGACTAACACCCATGACATCAAAGATGACATCACAAATGTGATTGATGATATCACTGAAGAAACATATTTTTACAACTTTACTGACGTTGGGGTTTGAAAAATCATTTGCCAAGGCCAATGACATGGTAGGCGTACAGGACTCCCATCTATGTAGAAACCCGGGATGGACCCTTCTTAGCTTCAAAGCAAGGAAGCAGATGGCTCATCAGGCCATGTTGCATAATAAATGAGTGTTTGGCCAGGATGTGGCAAGAGAGTTTGCAATCCCGAAAAAGGGATCTATGGGAAGTAATGGGGGACTCTAGGATTCACCCGATTTCGTGGTCAGACCACACCATAGTTTTAGCAGACATCAACTGGGAGGGAATATGCCCTTGGAACTCCAATTGGAGATGTAACGAGTCACTATGGAAGGACCCGGTCTTTAAGGAAGAAATGGAGAATGGAATTAGACACTTCTTTTCCATTAATGACACACAAAATCACAAAACTCCTTTTTGATGATGACTCGATTGACAAAACAAATATTGAAAGAGTTCAGAGAGCTGGTGGCCCATCTGGAGGCCCAAGATCAGTGTTGGTGCTCTTTCACAATTATCTGGAAAGACTTAAGATCAGAGACAGGGTGAAGGCAAAAGGACCGGTAATGTTGGATATGGCAAGGATCACCATAGTCCAGGATTTGTCCTCCCCCACCCTTGCAAAGAGGCGCTTGTGCCTACCCTTGACAAAGTGGCTGAATGGAAAAGGGGTGAGCTATAGATGGGGATTTCCCTTCTCCATTTCTTAGGAACTTGATGGGCAGAAGTACAGGCTTGTAACAGAGGAACGAATTGATAGAGCCACAAGGGAGTTACTGGGCGAGGAAGAATTTTCCCCTGGATCCCAGAGAGAGGCCGGAGGAGACAGAGGATGGCGAGTTAAGTGTGCAATGAGGAGAAAAATCCCGGGCTCTAGAAAATTTAGGAAGCTCAATGCCTCCCCTCCCAACACATATATTTAGGGAGACTTTCAAATATGTGAGGCTCCGGATGGGGGCAACAGAAATGGGTGGAAAGCACAGTCCACACATTGGGGATGCAAAGTGCTGAAAAACCAACCTCTGGGCCTACGAGAGTTCCACAAAGTTTAAACGTTTAAACATGTATGACAGGTGCAGTGTTTGTTTGAATGGGGGAGAGTTGGGGGCACCCAACAATGAGATGTAACAAGCAGGGGTCAGGGTTTCGGGCCTGGCTGGTTGCTCGCACTGGCCTACTGAAGGTAACTGGGAGGGACTGAGCACTGTGGGGAGGCGAGGGGTGAGTGGGGAGGGAGGAGTGGGATGGGGGGAAGGGGATCCGGGGTGGAGAGGTGGGATGGTTTGTCAGATGTTCACCAGCGTAATAGAGCTTGTCGAGCTCAGGGGGCCCTTTTTATGTGTAGAATCAATGTGATCACAGGTCTTGCTTATGGCCGCAATATGGGGGAACTGGTAAGGGCGACAATCTCTGTGTATGTACGTTGAATGTTAAGTGGCTAAACTCCCCAGCGAAGAAGTCACTGGTCGCTAGAGGGTTCAAAAGATCAGGGATTGATGTGCTATTCCTACAGGAAACTAGATGCCAGAGGGGCGATGAACTAAAGATCCCATGTGGTCTTATAGGCCGGGAATATTGGGTATCAGGATTTCTCGAAAGGCAGGATTTGGAATTCTGGTACGGAAGGGGATTCAGATGGAGGTCACAAAGAGGTGGTCAGACATGGAGGGCAGGACCCTGCAGATATCGGGTCTGATCCAGAAAATAAGGGTTACCTTTGCTAAAATGTATGCCCAATAGCAGGGTCAGAAAAGATTCCTGCAAAGGACCATAGAAAAAATAATTGGAACTTGGGGGGAGACAACAATGTCTGGATGGATGTAACTCTGGATAGGCAGACCAGGTGTGAGGGAAATCGTGAACCTCAGGGTCAAGGAGAAGTAGAGTTCAATACGGCCATGGAGCTCTATAGTTCGAGGGACATTTGGAGGCATTTGCACCCACAGGAGACGGGGTTCACTTTCTATTCCACCCCAAATGGTAATCTCACGAGAATAGACTACCTGTATGTATCAAGGGTTCTATGGGAGGTAATGGGGGACTCTGGGATTCACCCGATTTTGCGGTCAGTCCACAACATGGTTTCAGCAGACATCAACTGGGAGGGAATATGTCCTCGGAACTCCAAGTGGAGATGTAATGAGTTGCTATGGAAGGACCCGGTCTTTAAGGAAGAAATGGAGAATGGAATTAAACACTTTTTGCCATTAATGACACAGGGGAGGTGAGAAAGGGCATGGTATGGGATGCGGGTAAAGCCACGTGGAGGGGCACCCTGACTGGGGAGGCACTCATAGAGAAAAAGTTAAGTGGTAAAATAGGAGCGCTTGAGAGACTTGCTCAGTCATCCCTTGCGGATAGGCAAGACCACCTTCTGGAAGCTAGGACCTTGAGAGAAGAGATAAAATTGTTGGAAGAGGGGAGGATAGTCCGTAACTTACAGTTCCTTAAACTGAAATTTTACGAGAAAGGAGACAAAGCTGATGCCCTCCTGGCTGCATGATTATAGGGACAGCAGGCCGAGAGGTGGGTCATTGAGATGGAGGGAGGGGACTGTAGTGGAACGGGTACGTTGGAGGGGATTCAAGAAGTGTTTGCCTTGTTTTATGAGGCCTTGTATAGCATTGAGGGGAAGGCTCCCATAGGAGTGATTGATGAATATCTGGAGGGCTCCCACCTCCTTTCCCTACTGGAGACAGAAGCAGAAGCCTTGGAGGCTCCGATTACTGGGGAGGAAATCCAGTGAGCCATAGGATGCCTCAGGTTGGGGAAGGCACCTGGTGAGGACGGTTTCACTCCGGGCTTTTATAAAACATTCTTGCCCGTCCTGCTCCCCTTCCTGACGCTACTCGTCAATGACATTTTGGAGACAGGGAGAGCACCTGACTCCTTTGCCCAAGCCCTTATTACGGTGATACCTAACGAAGGCAGGGACCCTAGATGTTGTGGTTCTTACAGCCCAATCTCACTCCCCAACATTGGCACCAAAATCTATGCTATGGTCATCGCAGCAGGACTAGAGGGTCACTTACCAATATTGGTGCACTCTGACCAAGTGGGTTTTGTTGGGGGACGTCAGGGGCGGATACCATGAGAAAAATATTGCACCTGTTAAATGAGGCCCAAAGGATGCAGGGGGACCCCACTCTTCTCTTGGTAGATGGGGAGAAGGCTTTTGACAGGGTAGAATGGGACTTTCTGGATGGAGTTCTGTCAAAGATAGGACTGGAAGAGAGAGTTCTCGAGGGCATTAGCGTGATTTATTCCTCCCCAAAAGCCTATGTTTCGGTCAATGGGGGATACTCAAGGTGGTTCACCCTGGGGAGAGGGACGAGACAGGGCTGCCCGCTGTCCCCAGTTCTTTTTGTTTTTTCACTAGAACCACTTGCTCAGAGTCTGAGACAGGAACAGCGGGTGGAGGGGATGGCAGATGGGGGAAAGATATAGAAATTGTGCCTATTTGCAGATGATATATTACTCCACGTAGTGGACCAGCTAACGTCAAACCCGGCCGCGGTGGCGGTGACTTAATAATACTGTCAATTGGCAGGGTATAAAATAAACACAGGAAATTGGTCCTTTTCCTATTAGATAAAAGCAAGGATGGGGAGATGGGGCAGTGTGCACCCCTGGGCATGAAGATTTGCCTGGGAACACTGAAATATTTGGGCGTTATGATCACAAGAGAACTGAAGGACCTATTCGAGGCAAATCCCCCCTCCCCCATCATGACCATAGTTGAGAAGGACTCGGAGAGGTATAATAAGCTAACCTTTTCATGGATGGGGCGACTCGATGCTATTAAAATGGTAGTTATCTCGATATTCTATACTTGTTACAGATGCTCACCATACGGATGAACAACTACTTTAGGAGAACTAGGGGCTCCATCTCATGATTCCTATCGCAGGGGAAGCAACCCAGGGTTTCTAATGTAATACTGAGTCTCACATAGGATAGTGGAGGGGTGGGACTCCCTGACATAGATACATTCTATAAAGCCACTCAGCTGAGGGTTCCTATTCTGCATCTCAGGCAACGGGAAGACCTGCAATGGGTGGGTCTTGACAATCACCATTTGAACCCTGCGATGGTAAGGGAATGGTTATGGGTTCGCAGGTCAAAACCACTCCAGAGGATACGGGGACACTCCATTTTGGGCACTGTATGGAGCATTTTGCGACAGGAAGTGGGAATGGCGGGCGTTACAACTTGATTAACCATCCCCGCTGGGTCATCTGTGGGTCCCGGGGATCAGGGATACCATACTTGTTAAAGGTACGCTATGGTTAAGTTGCGCTACTAAAAACCTATCAAATTCAATGACAAAACTTTGTTAAAGGGACGTTACGGTTAAGTTGCGCTACTAAAAAGCTATCAAATTCTGTGAAAAACGTTGGAGCATTATGGTTCAGTTGCCCCAATAAAAACCTGTCAATTTCAATGCAACAACTTTGTTAAAGGGACCTTATAGTTACTTAGCTCTAATAGCAACCTATCCTTATTATGATTACATGTAAAACCGAAAAACCCCAGAAATTCACCAGTTACGGTAAGCTAAGTAACCATAATTCGCGCCACCACTGTGCACTGCTAAGACTAACACCCATGACATCAAAGATGACATCACAAATGTGATTGATGACATCACTGAAGAAACATATTTTTACAACTTTACTGACGTTGGGGTTTGAAAAATCATTTGCCAAGGCCAATGACATGGTAGGCGTACAGGACTCCCATCTATGTAGAAACCCGGGATGGACCCTTCTTAGCTTCAAAGCAAGGAAGCAGATGGCTCATCAGGCCATGTTGCATAATAAATGAGTGTTTGGCCAGGATGTGGCAAGAGAGTTTGCAATCCCGAAAAAGGGATCTATGGGAAGTAATGGGGGACTCTAGGATTCACCCGATTTCGTGGTCAGACCACAACATAGTTTTAGCAGACATCAACTGGGAGGGAATATGCCCTTGGAACTCCAATTGGAGATGTAACGAGTCACTATGGAAGGACCCGGTCTTTAAGGAAGAAATGGAGAATGGAATTAGACACTTCTTTTCCATTAATGACACACAAAATCACAAAACTCCTTTTTGATGATGACTCGATTGACAAAACAAATATTGAAAGAGTTCAGAGAGCTGGTGGCCCATCTGGAGGCCCAAGATCAGTGTTGGTGCTCTTTCACAATTATCTGGAAAGACTTAAGATCAGAGACAGGGTGAAGGCAAAAGGACCGGTAATGTTGGATATGGCAAGGATCACCATAGTCCAGGATTTGTCCTCCCCCACCCTTGCAAAGAGGCGCTTGTGCCTACCCTTGACAAAGTGGCTGAATGGAAAAGGGGTGAGCTATAGATGGGGATTTCCCTTCTCCATTTCTTAGGAACTTGATGGGCAGAAGTACAGGCTTGTAACAGAGGAACGAATTGATAGAGCCACAAGGGAGTTACTGGGCGAGGAAGAACTTTCCCCTGGATCCCAGAGAGAGGCCGGAGGAGACAGAGGATGGCGAGTTAAGTGTGCAATGAGGAGAAAAATCCCGGGCTCTAGAAAATTTAGGAAGCTCAATGCCTCCCCTCCCAACACATATATTTAGGGAGACTTTCAAATATGTGAGGCTCCGGATGGGGGCAACAGAAATGGGTGGAAAGCACAGTCCACACATTGGGGATGCAAAGTGCTGAAAAACCAACCTCTGGGCCTACGAGAGTTCCACAAAGTTTAAACGTTTAAACATGTATGACAGGTGCAGTGTTTGTTTGAATGGGGGAGAGGTGGGGGCACCCAACAATGAGATGTAACAAGCAGGGGTCAGGGTTTCGGGCCTGGCTGGTTGCTCGCACTGGCCTACTGAAGGTAACTGGGAGGGACTGAGCACTGTGGGGAGGCGAGGGGTGAGTGGGGAGGGAGGAGTGGGATGGGGGGAAGGGGATCCGGGGTGGAGAGGTGGGATGGTTTGTCAGATGTTCACCAGCGTAATAGAGCTTGTCGAGCTCAGGGGGCCCTTTTTATGTGTAGAATCAATGTGATCACAGGTCTTGCTTATGGCCGCAATATGGGGGAACTGGTAAGGGCGACAATCTCTGTGTATGTACGTTGAATGTTAAGTGGCTAAACTCCCCAGCGAAGAAGTCACTGGTCGCTAGAGAGTTCAAAAGATCAGGGATTGATGTGCTATTCCTACAGGAAACTAGATGCCAGAGGGGCGATGAACTAAAGATCCCATGTGGTCTTATAGGCCGGGAATATTGGGTATCAGGATTTCTCGAAAGGCAGGATTTGGAATTCTGGTACGGAAGGGGATTCAGATGGAGGTCACAAAGAGGTGGTCAGACATGGAGGGCAGGACCCTGCAGATATCGGGTCTGATCCAGAAAATAAGGGTTACCTTTGCTAAAATGTATGCCCAATAGCAGGGTCAGAAAAGATTCCTGCAAAGGACCATAGAAAAAATAATTGGAACTTGGGGGGAGACAACAATGTCTGGATGGATGTAACTCTGGATAGGCAGACCAGGTGTGAGGGAAATCGTGAACCTCAGGGTCAAGGAGAAGTAGAGTTCAATACGGCCATGGAGCTCTATAGTTCGAGGGACATTTGGAGGCATTTGCACCCACAGGAGACGGGGTTCACTTTCTATTCCACCCCAAATGGTAATCTCACGAGAATAGACTACCTGTATGTATCAAGGGTTCTATGGGAGGTAATGGGGGACTCTGGGATTCACCCGATTTTGCGGTCAGTCCACAACATGGTTTCAGCAGACATCAACTGGGAGGGAATATGTCCTCGGAACTCCAAGTGGAGATGTAATGAGTTGCTATGGAAGGACCCGGTCTTTAAGGAAGAAATGGAGAATGGAATTAAACACTTTTTGCCATTAATGACACAGGGGAGGTGAGAAAGGGCATGGTATGGGATGCGGGTAAAGCCACGTGGAGGGGCACCCTGACTGGGGAGGCACTCATAGAGAAAAAGTTAAGTGGTAAAATAGGAGCGCTTGAGAGACTCGCTCAGTCATCCCTTGCGGATAGGCAAGACCACCTTCTGGAAGCTAGGACCTTGAGAGAAGAGATAAAATTGTTGGAAGAGGGGAGGATAGTCCGTAACTTACAGTTCCTTAAACTGAAATTTTACGAGAAAGGAGACAAAGCTGATGCCCTCCTGGCTGCATGATTATAGGGACAGCAGGCCGAGAGGTGGGTCATTGAGATGGAGGGAGGGGACTGTAGTGGAACGGGTACATTGGAGGGGATTCAAGAAGTGTTTGCCTTGTTTTATGAGGCCTTGTATAGCATTGAGGGAAAGGCTCCCATAGGAGTGATTGATGAATATCTGGAGGGCTCCCACCTCCTTTCCCTACTGGAGACAGAAGCAGAAGCCTTGGAGGCTCCGATTACTGGGGAGGAAATCCAGTGAGCCATAGGATGCCTCAGGTTGGGGAAGGCACCTGGTGAGGACGGTTTCACTCCGGGCTTTTATAAAACATTCTTGCCCGTCCTGCTCCCCTTCCTGACGCTACTCGTCAATGACATTTTGGAGACAGGGAGAGCACCTGACTCCTTTGCCCAAGCCCTTATTACGGTGATACCTAACGAAGGCAGGGACCCTAGATGTTGTGGTTCTTACAGCCCAATCTCACTCCCCAACATTGGCACCAAAATCTATGCTATGGTCATCGCAGCAGGACTAGAGGGTCACTTACCAATATTGGTGCACTCTGACCAAGTGGGTTTTGTTGGGGGACGTCAGGGGCGGATACCATGAGGAAAATATTGCACCTGTTAAATGAGGCCCAAAGGATGCAGGGGGACCCCACTCTTCTCTTGGTAGATGGGGAGAAGGCTTTTGACAGGGTAGAATGGGACTTTCTGGATGGAGTTCTGTCAAAGATAGGACTGGAAGAGAGAGTTCTCGAGGGCATTAGCGTGATTTATTCCTCCCCAAAAGCCTATGTTTCGGTCAATGGGGGATACTCAAGGTGGTTCACCCTGGGGAGAGGGACGAGACAGGGCTGCCCGCTGTCCCCAGTTCTTTTTGTTTTTTCACTAGAACCACTTGCTCAGAGTCTGAGACAGGAACAGCGGGTGGAGGGGATGGCAGATGGGGGAAAGATATAGAAATTGTGCCTATTTGCAGATGATATATTACTCCACGTAGTGGACCAGCTAACGTCAAACCCGGCCGCGGTGGCGGTGACTTAATAATACTGTCAATTGGCAGGGTATAAAATAAACACAGGATATTGGTCCTTTTCCTATTAGATAAAAGCAAGGATGGGGAGATGGGGCAGTGTGCACCCCTGGGCATGAAGATTTGCCTGGGAACACTGAAATATTTGGGCGTTATGATCACAAGAGAACTGAAGGACCTATTCGAGGTAAATCCCCCCTCCCCCCTCATGACCATAGTTGAGAAGGACTCGGAGAGGTATAATAAGCTAACCTTTTCATGGATGGGGCGATTCGATGCTATTAAAATGGTAGTTATCTCGATATTCTATACTTGTTACAGATGCTCACCATACGGATGAACAACTACTTTAGGAGAACTAGGGGCTCCATCTCATGATTCCTATCGCAGGGGAAGCAACCCAGGGTTTCTAATGTAATACTGAGTCTCACATAGGATAGTGGAGGGGTGGGACTCCCTGACATAGATACATTCTATAAAGCCACACAGCTGAGGGTTCCTATTCTGCATCTCAGGCAACGGGAAGACCTGCAATGGGTGGGTCTTGACAATCACCATTTGAACCCTGCGATGGTAAGGGAATGGTTATGGGTTCGCAGGTCAAAACCACTCCAGAGGATACGGGGACACTCCATTTTGGGCACTGTATGGAGCATTTTGCGACAGGAAGTGGGAATGGCGGGCGTTACAACTTGATTAACCATCCCCGCTGGGTCATCTGTGGGTCCCGGGGATCAGGGATACCATACCGAACCCGGATGAAGTTCCATACCAGGTAGGAAGCTGGACACGAGAGGGCGGGACAATTGTAGAGAGATGGCAGCTTTGTTACGATAGAGGAGTTGGAGGAGGCATAGGGACTGGGCTCACTTTCAATTTTCATGTACCTTCAGTTGAAGCGGGTAATGAATAGGAAGGTCTGGAAAGAGAAATTGCAGAGAGAACGTACACCTTTCGAGAAGATTTTCGACGATGAGTCTGGTACCAGGGGTTTGTTAGGTGCATTAGATGGGAGGGCGACCTGGGAGGCAACTTTCCCAGCAAACATGGGAAAAGATGTGAAGGGGGGACTCACAGATGACGATTTCTTGACAGTACAAATTACATGGTCCTAAACTCTTACACAGGTGGCAATATGACCCGGTTAGGCTTTCCAGGATGTATCAAGGAGTGAGCCCCATGTGTTAGCATGAATGTGGGCTGAGACCCGACTACTGGCATATGTGGTGGCGATGCACGTTGGTCTAGTCTTACTGGGATGAGGTCCTAAATTGGATTGAAGACCCTGACGAGGTTGCGAGGGGGAAAGCACCAATGCTGTTACTGCTTACCTTGAAGGAACAGGATGGGGACTTCACTAGGTTGCCGAAGATGAACCAGAGTCTGCTCCTTGCTGGTAGGGCATTTCTGGCAACATACTGGAAGAGGAGTTCGCCTGAGAAAAAGTGAATGGGTTAATACACCCCAAAATCTTTTGATCGGATGGACCATCTAACCACAGCCATCCAGGGAGACCAGGGGTCCGTGGAAATGGGCGGGCGCAAAACACAGTCAACAATAGCATGGGTTACCAGCCTAACTGGACTCGGATGGGCAGATATGAAGCCCAAAATTTCCCATCTTAGAGGTTAACATGCACGGAATGGGGTAGTTGTTTGTTTGGGTGATTGAGGTCTCCCCCAGTTGGGGTACACCCCCTTTTGATGCGGCCGTTTCACCACGGGCCGGTTCGTCGCAACCAGTTGGCCGCAGCGGCCAGTTCAGCGCAGCCATTTTGCCGCGGGAGCCTTTCTGGCGCTGCTGATTTGGCGCGAGGGACATTTGGACGTGGCTGGCATTGCAGCCACGTCTAAATTCCCTCACGCCAAATTTCAAAGAATAATTCTTTTCAAATGCAGCACTTTGGCAGGAAATGTTATCGTGTTGCATTCTTATATATATTTCATTTAATAAAACTGGTGCATCATCATGGTTAAATATGTAATTTTGCTACTCCGGACACAAGGGCACTTTGGTCTTGTGGTTAAGTTCCAAGCCTCACAATCTTGCAGGCCACAGTTCGTGGCTGAGCTAAAGCTTAATATTTTATTGTAGTTGCAAAATATCTCATTATTTTTATTTTACGAGAAAATAAAGGTTTAGCTCAGCCACGAACCGTGGCCTGCACAATTGTGAGGCGTGGAACTTAACCACAAGACCAAACTGCCCTTGTATCTGGTGCAGCAAAATTACAAATTTAACAATCATGATACAACAACCTGATTTAAAAAAAAATAAGAAAACAGACACACGTAAAAAACAAATAAGAGAAAATGGGCGCACCGAACTGGCCGCCGTGCCAAAGCGTTCGAAGCTCTCGCCAGCTACCACCTCTCTGCTCCACCCCCTGCCAGCTACTACCTCTCCTCCCACACCTCCCAGCTACCACTTCTCTCCTCCACCCCCTGCCAGCTTAAAGCTCTCTCCTCCTACCCCTGCCAGCTACCACATTTTCTCCCACCCCTCACAGCTACCACTTCTCTGCTCCACCCGCTGCCAGCTACCACCTCTCCTCCCACCCCTCCCACCTACCACTTCTCTCCTACACCCCCTGCCAGCTACCACCTCTCTCCTCCCACCACCTGCCCACTACCACCTCTCCTCCCACCACCTGCCCACTACCACCTCTTTCCCCATCCCAGGGCTTACACCATCCAGGCACCACCTCACTCCTCCACCCCTGCCCACTACCACCTCTAACCCCCTGCCAACTAGTGCTTCTCTCCTCCCAGGCACTCCAACTCTCTCCTCCAACCCCCTGCCCACTAGCACCTCTCTCCTCCAACCACCTGCCCACTACCACCTCTTTCCCCATCCGAGGGCTTACACCCTCCAGGCACTCCACCTCACTCCTCCACCCCTGCCCACTACCACCTCCAACCCCCTGCCCACTAGCACCTCTCTCCTCCAACCACCTGCCCGCTACCACCTCTTTCCCCATCCCAGGGCTTACACCCTCCAGGCACTCCACCTCACTCCTCCACCCCTGCCCACTACCACCTCCAACCCCCTGCCCACCTGCACCTCTCTCCTCCAACCACCTGCCCACTACCACCTCTTTCCCCATCCCAGGGCTTACACCATCCAGGCACTCCACCTCTCTCCTCCCACCACATGCCCACTACCACCTCTTTCCCCATTCCAGGGCTTACACCCTCCAGGCACTCGCATTCTTATATGCGTGTCGTATTTGTAAATTAGATGGATATATTGGCCTTGTGTTAAGTTCTCTACCCCACAGTCTTGCAGGTCACAGAATATTTTGCGAATACAATAAAATATAAAGCTTTAGCTCAGCCTCGAACCATGGCCTGCAAGATTGTGAGGCGTCGAACTTAACCACAAGACCAAAGTGCCCCTGTGCCTGGGGCAGCAAAATAACATATTTAATTGCCATGATACAACAGTCTAATAAAAAAAAAAAGAGCATTAGAGCATTTCACAATAAAAAAGACTGAACCCTCCCCTGCGAGACTTTGAAAAAAAAGAATAAAAGATAAATGATGCCACCTCTCTCCTCGGGCAAAAAGCAGTAATAAGAATATCCCGTGCCAAAAGATCCCAGCGTCCAAAAGTCGCAGCGCCGAACTGGGCGCGCCAAAATGGGCACACCCAATTGTCTCCTGCGCCGAAGCGGTCGTGGCGAATCGGCCTGCGCCGAACTGGCCGCACCTAATCGTCCTGTTCCGCCCAGTGGTGTAAGCAAGCAATGGTGTACATGACAGAGCCTTTTTTTATTTGGTAAGCGGTGGGGGGAGGGGAGTATTTGGATAGAGGGGGGGACTAAAGGATGCACCTGCATAGCTCGTTTTCTTAGTAATATGTTATATTAATGTTGATTGACTAATGGATCAGTTGATGCATGTGTAAAATGTAATTTTCATAAAACTCAATAAAAATTGGAATTAAGAAAAACAAAAAAACAAGATGACCCATTATGGCATGGCATCATATCTATAGATCATTCAAATCTAGTACAGCGTCCCTGCACTCTATAGCATCATCCCCACTGATTTACACTATGGTAAAGCTTTTAAGCAAACCAGGTTTATGGAATTGCTCTTCCCTATATTTGACAAACTCATAAAAGGGGAGCAAAACTTCTGGTAGGGCCTGGCTGTCAATGCACACACCTTCTCTATGGCCTGAATGCCCCAAACCTTTGCACACCACCATCGGGCCATCTTCCATTTTCCAAGCTTGGGTTAATGTAATTCGGGCAGCAGCCAGTAAGTGTGTGATGAGCGTCGGCATGACTCCACTAACAGCATACAAGTCCTCTGCAATTGCGCCAAACAAAATTACCTCTGGGGAAGCAGGACACCACCCCTGTTATGTCTTTGATATTCCCCAATATTTCTTTCCAAAAGAACTTGGCCAATGTGGACAAGGTCGCCTGTGGTGCCACATTTCATCCAGCAAAGAGGTGAGAACTGCGAGTTCATTCTGTGTATGCGCTGTGGAGTAAAATACCAACTATATCAGATTGTGCATGATGATTCCTTAATGGTCGTGCATTTAGAAGCATTATGAGCCCTTCACCAAATCTTCCCCCATTCCTCCTCTGAGATGTCAATGCCGAGGTCCCTATCCATTGGTCCATGTATGAAAGAAAGCCTGTCTTCAGGTTGCACCTTGTCGAGTAAGATGTAGAGTCGTCTCCCCAATCCCTCTAGCACCGTTCGCTCAATTCCCAGTGGTGTCCCCTTGCCCGCTTCTTTCACCACCCTATGGGAGATCCAATGTCTAATCTGTATATATTTGTAGCTTTCTCTTTCCGCCACATGAAATGCCTCTTTGCAGTCCCCAAAAAGAAGCAGTTCTCCATTGCGATAGAAGTCAATCAGTTGTAGAGCAGCCCCCCTCCCCAACTTTCCCAGAATGTTATGCTCCAACCTGGGGAGACATTTTTCTTGTAACCCATAAGGCCCAAGATCCGGGGACGTTTTCTTCCACCTTAGATATTTTTAGCCACCTCTAACAGGCCTCCCGCCCCCAAACTTTGTGTCTAACAAATGGTAGCATGCCCAGCCGGATGGTTGTGAGCGCCTGCTCCATTTACCTCCAGCCCTTCTCCAACTGAGTTCTGGACCATTCCAACATAGGGGGTAGCTGGGCTGCGAGCACATAGCATTTCATCTTGGGCACACAAATCTCCCCATCAGTGGGGTCCTAAATAGAACTTCCCTAGGGACCCTTGGTATTTTTCTTGTGGTAAATGAAACCAAGGATTGCTTCCTGCAATGTTTTTAACATCTGGGCTGTGATTTCCATAGGGAGTGAGCTTACTGTGTAGAGAACTCATGGCAGTAGCATCATCTTTCCCACCACTATTCGAGTGAGCCTTAACAACTCTTGCACATCCCATCTATTAAGGTCTTCTGTCAACCTTTTCTACAGAGGAGGTATGTTTGCTCTGTATGTTTGCTCTGTATAGCCCCTTACATTCCATTGTTAGGGTTA
Organism: Ambystoma mexicanum; assembly: GCF_040938575.1. Classification (NCBI taxonomy): domain Eukaryota; kingdom Metazoa; phylum Chordata; class Amphibia; order Caudata; family Ambystomatidae; genus Ambystoma; species Ambystoma mexicanum. The sequence goes on along the minus strand of NC_090941.1, from coordinate 937,248,536 downwards.
TGCCAAGATAATAGATTCTGGTGTCTTCCCAGGTCAACTGTAATCTAATACTGAGTTCTATTATGTCCTCAGGGTCATCAGTTATATTAAGGGCCCTAGTCTTAGTGTAGTTAATAGTGAACCCGGACACCCCTGCAAAGTCCCGCAACCTCGTCATCACTCTCGGCATTGTCTGTTTCGTATCCCTCATAAATAACAGGATATCATAGACGTATTACGCAAATTTGTGCTCATCATCTTTTCAGTCAACTCCCAGAATCTAACAGTCCATCTGATTAGTGCTGCCAAGGGAGAAAGTTGACATCCCTGGAGTGTGCCCTGTCTAATTCCTACCTGTGCCGTGAGTCGCCCATTGACCAAATGTTTTGTGGAGAGAATTTGGAAATTGTCTAGCACCATTCCTATGAATTCTAGGCCACATCCAAATGCAACTAAAGTATGCCTTGGGGCAGCCCCAGTCCAGATTATCGAAAGTCTGCCTGGCATCTAGGGCCACTATGGAAAATGGAAAATGGCTGTCCCGTTCTTGTCCCCAAATCTATAACATCAGTTGCAAACCTAATATTGTCTTGTACGGGCCTTCCAAGAATGAACCCAGTCTGATCCCCATGAATTATTGTCAGCAGGACTTTTGCCAATCTCCCTGCCAGCACCGTAGCATATCATTTAACATCCCCACTGAGAAAGGAGATGGGGTCATAGCTAGAGCAACTGGTTGGTTCTTTCTCTAGTTTAATGTGATAGACCCATGTATTCTGTGACTACCCCACTTTCCATAATTCTGTTAAAAATCTGAATCAACATCTGTGTAAGCTGGTCCCTGAAAGTTTTATAATACCCATTCCTGAAACCATCTGGGCATGGCTATTTATTGGTTGGCAAGGAGCTTATGGCCATGCCAACCTCTTCCTCTGTGATGGGCCCATCGAGGCTCCCCCTATCCTCATCAGAAAACCGTGGTAACTCCACCCTGTCAATATATGCCATTTGGAGGGTCGAATCCTTTTCCTCCCTTTTCAGCAAATCCACATGGAATGATTCCATTAGCAGTAATGATTCCATTACTGTTAACATGTCTCCCTCAGCCCATTGCATCTCACCAGCATTGTCCCTTAAATGCGTTATGTAGTTAAGTGTACTTTGTTTCCGTAGATACAACGCTAGGAAGCAATTGGCCTTACCCCCTTTAACATAGTAAGTCTGCTTTGTACGCATCAATTCCTGAGGCGTTCGGTCTGCCATATGTGCCTATCACTGCGCTCTTACTTTCCGTAGAGTTCGTAATGTTTTGAGTGATTGCCACCCCTTGTGTTGAGATCCTGCATCCTTCACCTCCCTTTCAAATTCTATATGTCTCTCCCTATGGTAGGCTATCATTTGGGACATAAATTCTCCCTGGAATACTGCCTTGCCTGCATCCCACACTATTCTCCAGTATACCTCCCCCATGTAATTTTCCCTAAAGTAACCATCGATTACGTTCTCCAAATGGGACCGCACAGCTACATCCTTAAGGACCAGTTTGTTCAGACTCCATTGTTTATGACAGCCTCCCTGTGACCTATTAAATTCAATCTGAAGGATCACCGGGGCGTTGTCCGAAAGATATCGCACCCCTATCTCTATTGCTGGGACTTGGGAAATCAGAGTTGCTGAGACCAAGACCAGATCTATTCTCGAGAATCCTCTGAGCGCTGCAGAGAAGTGTGTATTGTCTCTTTCAGAATCATGAAAGAACCACCAGGCTTCAATCAAGCCCAGATCCCTAAAGAATTTCCCCAGGGCCTGACGAAATCTATTGTCATTGTTTGTCGGGCCTAATGATTTATCCAATGTCGGATCCATAAACATTTAAAAGCAACACCCACCACCACTTGTCCTTCGAAACCAACAACCTATTTTCTGCAGTAACATGGCCAATAAGTGGTCCTGATGCACATTTGGGGCGTAGACCATTACCAGTGTGAATACCTGGCCACCTAGGATTCACTTGACCGCTAGATACCTTTCTTCTGGATCCCTATACAGAAATCGCTATTAAAATCCAAAGTGCCTCTCAATAGTATCCCCACCCCAACCCTTTAGGTTTTGACCCGCTTGATGAAAAGTATTGTTTAGGCAAGGCCGTATGCATCATACACACTTCATCCTTCAGGAGTAAGTGAGTTTCTTGGAGGAAAACCACTGTGGACTTAAGCTTACTTAGGCGCTGTATTATCAACGTGCACTTTACCCAAATTCAGACCATAGGCATTCAGGGTCACCATGCTTACATCAGCCATTCCCCAGAGGCACCCATACCTACCACTGTGCTCCTAGGTCTCCATGAATCCCAACCACAAAACAGATCTGTGCCATACAACGCATTAAAAAAGCCTCCAAATTTCCCATTCCAAACAGATTTTAAGGATTTCAATCAGGCACACACCCAGGTCTCGCCTAGCAAGTAGTGCTCAATGAAATACTGTTTTTATTTGTGTCCATAAATTCTATATTTTGAATGATATACCACTCATATCACACCCTTCTCAAGATACCCACCAGGTCACACTAGATCAGGAATCAGGGTAGTTTGTAAAGGTAAATATTTATTTATTTAGTTTATATTCAAATCACACATACATTTTAATATATAGATATATGGGGCAGCAATCACCAAGCGTTGACAAAACAATTAAAAATAAGTAAAGCAATTGAATTCACTTATGATAATGCAGAAGGTAAAAAACAGGAAAAAGAACAGTTTTGGTTTGTGAGCAGATAGCGTTTAGGTTAATATTTCCCCCTGCACAGTTCTCAAGGTACAAAGAGCAATCCTACACAGATGTCAATAATCAGCAGGTGTTCAGGAATGAAAGACAATGTCTAGAGTTTAGATGCAATCTTCCCTCCCCAAAACAAGAGAGAAAACCGTTTATGGAAATGGACAATTTTAAAATGACAGGTGAAAATGGCTTTGTGAAACAATGCAAAAGGTTGCAAAAATGCTTAAATGGAGGAAAATTCTGAGGAAAGCAACGCTAAGCAGGTCCTGACAAACATGAGCTACAATATAAACAACAGTACACACTTTAGATCAGGATGGGATTTGAGAAACACTTTGAATGGGAAAAAGACATGTATAAACTTTGGAAAACTGCACATTTGCGGCAAAATTTCACTATGCGATATTTGAAAAAAACGTGTCAAATACACTGTTCCGCGATTTGGTTGTGGATGTAGCTAGGTATCAGTGAGAGTTGAAAATGAATTTCTATCTATAAATTTGAAGAAGTTATGGAGGTTTTAGTGAGAGGCGTTTTTGCAAAATAGACGTGAAAATGAAAACAGAAAGTCGGTTTTAAAAATGACAGATTGGTTTCATTACACTATATTAATGACTGTGAAAAAGAGAATGCCACACATGAATCTTCACAGTTATGTGGCCAGCGTAACCCTTCACGTGGTGGATACTCGTTTTCTTTCTGGGATCTACTTTAGTTACTCAAAATCACTAATGACTTAGGGTATGGTAAAACAAATGAGGAAAATCAGCACAGGAATGGTTCTGAAGTTAAAGATGGGATGGGCTGAGATAGGATAAGACAATGCAAACATACTATGGGTCACTGTTCTTCCTATTAATACTTACAGTCCCATGTAATTAAAATTGGACCGCCATGGTTCTGGTCATGGCTCGGGTCAGGTCCACCAGCAGCAGGGCACTTCTGGAGGGATTGGATCAGCGATGCGGTTCTGGACAATTTTGGACTGCACCTCAGACTGGATTTTGGATGCGCCCTTCTGGTTACTGGACACAGCAGATTGGAGGATGCAATTTTCAGCGGACAAGTCTTAATGATAGCAAGCCAAGCTGAATCGGAATTATTCTTTTAAGTTTTGGGATGGTTGAATATGGGCCTAGTTAAAAAGAGTTCAGCACTGCTAAGGCCTGGATTCTGCAAAGAAATCTGGAATCATCTGGAAGGTGAAGAGTTCTGGACAAGATGAAGAAGTCAGGAACAAGACGCTGTGTGGAAATCTGGATATTTTCTGGAAGCAGTCTCTTCTCTGCGTTCTGAAGTTCCTATATTTATACTATCAAATGACATCACCAAGTTTATGGTGTGGACAGAATTTAAAAACACACCCCCACGACTGTGAGTGGCCACAGGCACTTGCCTTGTTTTGGTTGGCAGTCAGAACAGAGCTGTCATCTTTATGATGGGATTTAGGAACTCCCACATTGATTTTGACCAAAACTTTTGCATAAATGTACATTTCTAAAATCATGTCCCCTAATAAAATCGGACACATACATTATATATTTGATGGTTTATATTCACATTCAATCCCCATCTCTGTGCGAGCTGTCTGTCATTTTATAGAATTTTCTCAATTTTAATCATAACAGTTTGAAGTGATCATTTCTAATTCGGTACATATCTGGGCACTTATCAGTGGATCATGTACATACAATCTTAGGCTTGCAACGTTAATAGTTCTGCTACCATGAGTGTTTTTTTTGTAACTTTGGTCCCTTAAGTGGTACAGGTTTCATCAATGTCTTCAAAGCAAAAGCTGAACTTAGGTTAACATCTACCTATTTTCAGATGTATCCGTCTTTAGGTTGCACAGTTAAAGAGTTTCAGACTTAACCACAAATAAAGGTTTAAACATCAAAAAGTTACAGCAGTTTTTTTTTTCTCCTTTCAACAAACAACAGCTGTCAGATCCCTTTGATCGGGGTGGGGTGTAGAGAGAAGCATCCTACCCATCCCCAGCAGAGGTCAATGCTCAGCCTGTCCTTTGTTCTTGGCTCAGCCAAATGACGAATGTCTAACGAGGTCTCATTGTGCTCCTTGTTGTCAATATGCAGGAAACATTAAGGCTTCCTGCATCAAGGGAGTGTCAAAGTGAAATGTCAAACTTTCCCAGGCTGGTCACTGCCAAATGAGAATTAAGCAGTTACTTAACTCCAATACTGGGTTGCTTTTAAAAATCCCAATACAGTATTATCTTTAACACATATAAAAATAAGCACAGTTTATAAGGGATTTGGACATTTAAAAGAATTAAGCCCTTCACAAACATGCTTTAAATAGGATAATTTTGCAATTTCTTCAGGAAAAAGAAACACATTTTAACTGGGTTTGACAGCTAATTTTCTTATGCAGCTGTCAGTCAGTGAGGCCTGGATTCCTCTGACTGCACTGGATGATCGGGGGTTCTAGCACACTTTTCATTTTCAATAGTTCACCTGGAAAATGACTGAATTTAGCGCCAAAACAGCATGTTGAAGGCTGCCATTAAACTGTATTTAAAGCATTTTCTGATTTTAGCCCACTTCTGTGCCCTTTGACATCACGTGACAGGTAACAGCACCCACTGACATCCTCCTGCAGGGAGTTCTTGTTTTGACTTCAACTTTGCCATTGTTTGGCAAGGTGATGCAGCCTTCTTGTGATTTATGTACCATGCACAGTTTTGCAGATTTGGTGTGCACAGGTGTTAGCGCGCCTCAATTTTTCGGCAGGTTCTTTCCCCATTGGTAAAGGGATGTAATTGGGCAGATTGGCATGGGTTGAAATATCCCACACAACCCCCCCCCGACTTCAGCATGACGTCCACTCGTGGAGGAGTCAGGCACGTGGGATTATTTCTTTCTTCAATCCATGTGAAGAAATCCGGTTGCTTCTCCCATCAGCAAATGATGTGACACGCTCTCCTCACTGGTTCTGGTTGGAAGTGTGGAACAACATTCCGGGTCCCTTGGGTTTTTTTTTTCCTGTCCCCGAGATGAATTTAGTTCCAGTACTAGAAAACAGAACATAGCACGGTTGTGGAAATTTCCCCACTAATGTTCCCTCAGGCGTCTAGTGGGGCAGATGCATGCATTTAATAACAATTGACAATATTCCCCGCCTATATTCAGTGATGGCTTTAACGTTTTCCTCGCACGTAATTAATGAACCTTTAATACATTTTTTTAGATCTCCAGATTTTCCCTCTCTCAGTTTCCGGTAGGTTCTTCTATCTGCCACAAAGTATGCCTGGGATGGCAACTCTTTAGCTGGTTTATGTGGACCCACTTGTCTTCCCCTTCTGTCAAATTTCCCTTGCGGACGCAGATTCTGTAGGCAACTGGTGAGATTCTGTCCAAAATTTTTAAAAGGACCCCGCCAACTTGGGTGAAATTTGTGCTCTTTGGCTTGGTTCCTTTGGAAATTGTACAAGTAGACCATGTCTCCTACTTGATATTCCGTTTTAGTTGTGTTAAGGTCATAGTGGGTCTTCATACTGTCTGCAGATCTTTCTAGATTCCGCTGAGCATACGCAAAAGTATGTTGAAGGTGTTTTCTCAGATTCTCAACATACTCATGAGTTGAGGAGGCATTTATTAATGTCTGCTCTTGGGTTCTGTAGAGCAGATGCTGGGGTAGCACCATCCTTCGTCCAGTCATCATCTCAAATGGAGACATTTTTGTGGATGAAGAAGGGGTTGATCTGATGTCCATCAGGACAAGGGGCAATCGAATATCCCAACTTGGTCCAGAGTCTGCCACAAACTTTTTTAATATGCTCACAATGGCTTTATTGTAGCTCTCAACTCCACCACTAGAGGACTGCCGATATGCAATGTGTAGTTTCCTTTTTACCCCAAGTATCTCCCACATCTTAGTCATCACTTCGCTGGTGAAGTGACTTCCTCGGTCTGACTCAATCCTTTGGGGTAGTCCAAAACGTGAGAAGATGTGATTGATCATCAGGGCAGCTGCTGTTTCTGCCTTGCAATTTGGGGCTGGGAGACATTCCACCCATTAAGTTAAAAAGAATGTTACAGTTAACATGTGCTTGTTCCCCCTAGAGGAGCGAAACATGGGCCCGATGAATTCGACTTGCAAATATAACCAAGGCAGTGCCATCCCCCTCTTTTGGAGGGGAGCACTGTGTGTGAGTGATGTTGGCTGAAATTGTACACACACAAGACACCCCTTCAAGTATTGGTCAAGGTCCTGCCCAATGTGTGGCCAGGATGCAACCTGTTACAAAATTTCTAATGTCGATGAAACCCCCGATGAGCGACTATGGCCGCATCATGGGCGTGACTTAGCATCAGGCTTTGGAATGAGGCAGGGACCACCCACCGCTCACAGCCAGATATGGATCTCCTCACCAACAAACTGTCTTGGATTCAGAATTTTTTGGACATTTCATCAACACTCTGATGTCCTCTTTCCCAATGCAATCGGTATCCGTCAGGGGAAAGTTCGCAGGGTCCTCAATGTGTTGATAAAACTTACCAATTATTTGATCCCCTTTTTGAGCCGTAATCAAATCAGCATCTGGGGTCTCCTTACTCCACTGGGCAGTTGAGAGTTCATTGTGAGCATTTGTCTGGGACCTTGTGATAGCAGTGACCTGGATTTCCCCCAATAGGGACTCAATCTCAAATAGATCCCCTTGTATGTCTACGATCTTGGCCAGCTGATCAGCTAGGTCATTTCTAGTTTTGTCTGGTCCCTCCACTTTAGAATGACCCTTGATCTTCTTCCAATAGATGGTCATCCCACTCGAGGTGACCAGATCATCAATATTCTGTATTAGTTTTCCATGTTTTAGTGGTTTATTGTTAGCACCTAGCATGCCTCTGGTTTTCCAATTATCCAGGTGCTCAACGAATCCGTTCCGGACATAATCTGAATCAGTGATTATGACCAGTTGGTGGAGTTGGTGTTGGTCAGCAGTGAGGATGGCTTTATGCACAGCCATCAGCTCTGCCACTTGACTACTATGGGGACCGATTTTGTACCCAGCATTCAACCAAGCATTCCACACACCAGCCACTAGTTCCTTTTCCCTGTTGTTGTCAACATTGTAGGAGCACCCATCCACATAGACAGTGGGCTATCCCTCACACTTGTCTTCTTCATAGACTTTGTGTGGGGAATTAAGGTACGCCTCCATGTTGTCCTTGATTTTTAGACTTTCGTTCTCGAGACAGTTTTCTCTGGCACAATCATGCAAGTCAGCCAGACCTTGCGCGAGGGGACTCTTCTTGTTTTGGCCATATCTGACCTCCACAGGAAAGCCTTGCATTGACAGAATCCAGGAAGTATTTCGGGAATTACTCACATTTCCGGCCCGGGTTCTGTCACTTTGAAGATATTGCAGAGGCTGGTGTGGAGTCTCCACTATGATGTGTTCCCCCTGGATGAACGGGCAGTAATTCTTCAATGCCCACACCGTTGCCAGGAGTAGCTTCTCACAATTGTTGAATATTTCCTCCACAGAGGATGAAGTTGTACTTGCATAGGAGATGACTTTATTGACCTTGTCATGCTTTTGGTATAACACTGCAGTCAAGCATGTATTTGAGAACCCTGTCTCCAAAAATAACTCCTTGTTTTTGACAGGGTAAGCTAGGCAAGGCGCTTGTGAGAGGCTTCTTTTGAGTTGTCTTACTGCCTTGGCTTGTTCTGGAATCCACTCCGACTTGACCCACCCTTCAACAGATGGATCAAGGGTCGTGTGATCTCTCCGTAATCCGCAATGAACTTTCTACTGTAATTAGTCAGTCCAAGGAGGTTCCTTAGCTCCCGCAGAGTTGTGGGGTCTTTTAGTTTCAGGGTGCTTCTACTTTCTTTTCCTGGGGACAGAGACCCTCGGGAGTTATCTCATGCTCCATGAAATTGACACGGGTCCTGCACCACTGCGCCCTTTGGAAAGATAATTTTGCTCCAGCAGCCCTCAGCTGTGTCAGAACATAACGGATCTCCACTATGTGTTCCTCCACAGTTGAGCTATTGATTAGAACATCATCTACGCAGGCTAGGTTACCCCTTTCACTCAAGTCGTGCATGGTTTTATACAAGAAGATATTAAATGAATTGCCAGAGGTGATGTATCCGAAGGGAGTCCAGGTCCAAGTGTACTGCTGCACCCCCGAATGTAAAGGCCAGCTTGTATTGGTGCTCCCTACTGACAGGTACAGTCCAGAACCCATTGGCCAGGTCAATGGCGCTGTAAACCTTTGACCCCTGGATCTGGGCCAGCACTTGGTCAATGTAGGGAAGAGGCCATCGGGAAGTGTGAACCCATTTGTTTAGCTCCCTCATATCAGCACAGAGTCTCCACTGGCCCTTTGGTTTCAAAATCCCCAGCACTGGCTTATTGAAGGTGCTCTGGACTGGACAAATTATCCCACGGGACTCAAGGGTTTTAATTATTTCTGTGAGGGACTGCATGGATGGGAGAGGCAAGCGGTATTGCTTCACAAGTACTGGAGTCATGCCAGGGTCCGTGGGAATTGTTGTTGTATGGATTGCAGTGCGACCACAGTCATATGAGTCCACCACAAAGAGATCCTGAAAATCTAAGAAAACTTATTTCAATTTTTGCTTTTGCTCCAGAGTCTCACAGGCATCAGCTAGGTTGACTCTCTCTTCAACCATCTGCCTGAAGCCCGGAAAGACTTCTGGTTTGGCTATCTCAGCGGCCTCCTCCAGCTGGGTGGAGAAGTCCCTGGTTAATGTACCAACTTTCACTGCTGGCTTCAGGTGGGGAAGGCAGTCCTGGTGGACTTGAAAGATCACCTCATCCCTCCTGAAGTCACAGGTCACCTCTTCCTTACCATAATGGCAGGAAGAGTACACCAGGAAATTCCCACCATCCCGGGTGAAGATCCTCTCTGGTGTTGTGTCATTGTTGCTCTCACTGTCAAGACAGTCATTGGGGATTGGTCCTATCAGTTCATTACCTAAATGTATGGAAAAATGTTGGTCATGAACCGCCATTCCAATAATGGTGCCTGTGCCCAGAGTGATACTCCTAAGGTCGCTGTTATCCACCACTATTGGAATGGTATTGTGTTCTGTATTGACTATTGGTGTTGGGTTTAACCCCAACCCTTGCTGTTGGAAAGGGGCATTGAGGTGAATATATGCGTCAGTATTTTGCAACTTCTGTCCTCTTTTAATTTTTCCTTCAAGTGGGAATTGTCGGGTCCATTCTTGGATGGTGACTTCCTCTCCAATTTGAACTTCAACTGCATATGGCAGCAATTTAGCCGACCGAAATGCTTTCTCTGGCTCATCAAAGTACATGGGATCGCCCGCTAATCAGGACCAGGCTTTGAAGTTTATCAGGTCCAAACAAATGACAAAGCGATTGAGAATGTCACTGCCTAAATAAAATGCGGCAGGGACATCTTGCACGACCCAACAAATATGGACTATGCTCTTGTTGCCTATAGAAATTCTGAGCATACACCTGCTAGGCAGGAGATGTTTGGAATTGGGTGTTTCCAGGTCCATTTCCAATTTGTCTATCAATTTAAATTTGGGAACGGCTCGATCTTTTGGGAGTTTTCGGAACATGGCTTCGCTGATGAAGCTCTTACCGTTGTTCATGTACATTCTGGCGAGAACAGAGTCCTTCCCTTCATTTAACTGAATAGGGATGAACAACTGCTCTCCAATCTTCTGAATTTCAGCCAAGCTATGAGCTGGTTTCTCATCATTTTGCACTATAGAAATGGGATTTTCTGATTGTAAATTGGTATCGAATTTCAGAGCATTTCCTTCCAGTGTAGAATGCCACTTGAGACTGGAAGGAAGGTTGATTTTACAAAATAGAGAGGACTTCCCATTACCAGTTTGTTGTCCTCCTGCAATTACTGTCACATCAGTGATTTTTTTATTTGAAAGTGGAATTCAATGTGATCTTGTTTTTGTTTAACCATGTGGCATGTGCCATTTAGACTAACATGGTTGATGCTATGTTTTAATTTTATTGGTCGGTTAGTCTGGGTCCAGAGGACCTTGTTTACACAATCTATTAGCGGAGACAATCTATGCAGGATGTCATTACCCCGTAAACATGGTGTGCCCTCTGGAGTCACAACTATGACCGGGTGTTTCACATTGTGTCGCCCAATTTTAATTTCTAAATCCGCAATCCCCTCGACAGGAATTTCATTCCCATCGAAGTTCTGAAGTTGTCCAGGAAGAGGGGTTAGTGGGATCAGGTATCTCTCCCCCTTTCTGAATTCAGCTGATCAAAGGCCCTCTTTGACAGAAGGGTGGCTTGGGATCCAGTGTCCAAGTTCCAAAAATTTACATTGCCCTTGTATTTAGACCGGGGCATAAAATCTTCCCTCCTTTTCCTCAAGGGGGGAAAGATAATGTGCATTTTGGGCCAATTGGTGGGTTAATTTCTTTACTCTTGATTCTGACACAGGGGTAGTTTGGACAGGATTCAGTGTGGGAGCTTGGGGATCTGTAATAAAAATGTGGCAGTTGGATATTGGGGGAGGTTTGGGCTCCCCTGGTTCTGATTCTGGGCCACACCCCCACCCTTCTTTTTAAAGGCAGTCACCATAATCTGTTTGGGCAAGGTGGCTTTCCAAGCAATCATTCTGGGGTTCAATGATGGGCGGTTTTATCTCAGTTCCCACATTTACCCAGTCTTGATTAGGATCTCACGGGACCCATTTTTCTTTGGGAGGAGTTCCCCCATCCCTGAAGAAGAAGATCCTTTCCCCATATTCCTCTGAGGACCCCCTCCTTCAAATTGGAAGACACTGACCTCCTCCACAAAATTGTTCTTTTTAGGCCCTTTATTTCTCCTACCCGCCCCCTGTTCCTTAGGTTGCAGACTTTCGAGGGCTGGAGATTTTGGTTCCAGTTCCTGGGTTTCCAGGGGCTTTTCACAAGTGGGAAAGGAAGCTTCCTCTAAGGCTTTACACACCTCTACCCCCTGTGCTTCCTCCCCTGGAACTGGTGGGTTGTCGGGGTTCTCTCCCCGTCATTGCTCTGGAGTACCAGACCCTTGGTTTGTGGGATACTGGTCCGCCATGTTCATGAGACCTCAACATGCAACCCTGATCCTGTGACAAGTTCTGGACCTGGCGCTCTAGTTGGTTTCATGTAATAATGTTGCCACAAAAATCTCGCCATGCAAAAATATCGCCGAAAAATGGCCGTTTTTTGTGGCGACATTATTGCATGGAACATTTTTTTTGCCCCTGTCCCCATATATATGGTCACCCATATAATATCGCCACAACCTTTTCCCGGCGATATTATTTACGATGACCATATATATGGGGATACTATTACCTGATACCCTCCAGTTGGGACACCCGCTCTGGCTGGTACCAGGGTCTCTGGTCCATCCTAGGTCGATCACGGGAAGGGTAACTGTCCCTTCTCCCATAATACCTGGGGTTGGGATAGTTCTGGTAACCCTCCATACTTGGCCTCAACTCTCCAAGATTGGGCTGTCTGGGCTCAGGAAAGTGGGGAAAGAAAGGAGGGTTGTTTTGGGGGTTGATGTTTGGCAGGTACCGGGGAAAGAAGCTCAACTCGGCATTTGGGGGGTCACTGCCCTCCTGGGGAAAATTAGGAGGGAAGTTTCCTGGGTTGGTTGCTATCTGGTTGGATCCCCCCATTGGGCTGGGGGAGTAAACACATACGACAGGATGGGTCTGTTGCCCTTGTAACGGGGGCTAATATAATCAGGGGAGTTACGGGTCCCATTGGTGGGGTTACCTCTCTGACTACTTGTTTGGGATTGGCCCGTGAGACTTTTGGTTCTTTGGTCAGAAGGATTTTGCACAGGAATACATTTAGCCCCCCCCCCATCTCCAGATCTAACATGGGGCAACCTTCACCTCTGCCACCTTAGCAGCAGCGGGGGTGTTGGCTGGTTTGGGGTTTTTATTTGTATTTTTATTTTCTACCGGTTTCGGCACTTGATAAATACGAGTTGCTTGTTCAATGACCCAGTCTAGTGATCTCTTCTCATGAAAATCCCTCACCAGCTGGGTCATGATTTATTTAGGGAGTACATGAAAGAAGGTATTAATGAACTCCCTACTGTCTGTGCGCACCCTACTGGTGGTCTGCGCAAAGGCATGTTTTAGTTCTCGCACAAATTCTTGTGGGGCCAGGTCTTCCCCACACAGCAGAATGTAGGCCGCCTTGCGGGTCTCTTGAGGGTTCCTATGTACAGAATTTTTTTTAAGAAGGCCGCCCTATAGGTGGACCATCTTGAGTGGTTTTGATCCTGCAGCCCCACAAAGAAGCTTGAGTATTCAGGGGAAAATTTCCACTTGACATATTGGATACAATTCAGGCTATCTTTCAGGTCAAAAGTATCCTTCATTTGCTCGTAAAACTCAAGGTGCTCCCAGACTGAATACATGGCATTTTTGTGATCAGGAGTTATGACACTTCTAGTGGCCTTGATCTGTTTCAGGGGATCTTTTAGTAGAGCCTTCTTAATTTTGTTGGCCTTTTTAGTTTCTGTCACCCGTGTCCACTCATCCTCTGACTCAGAAGCACTGCTACAGGAGGTGGCTATCTGATCCTCTATGCTCTCCCTGATTCTGCGAGCTTGAGAATGGCTGGTAGAATATGGGGGCCTAGTTTCTTGATGCCTGTGGTGCTCAGAAGAGTCTTCTGACTCTCCCCTGCTCCCAGGATTGGCTGAGTAAACCCCCCCCCCCCACTGCCCTAGCTGGGAAGAGGTCCCTGGAATTCCCCACCAAATTTAACAGACTGATACTGTGGTAGGTGGTATTTTTGGGGATCCAGTTCCCTGATTCTCCCCTCACTGGAGTATTCTTAATCAGAGAGGCTAGCCCTAACATTTGGGAATCTGTACAGAGACGCCCGCCCATCCATTTATGGGAGGCGCTGATCCGTCAGTCCCATGTTTCCCATTCTGCTGAAGTGTACCATCCCCGTGGCCCTTGGTTCATATGAGCCAGTGGACAAGAAGGCGGCAGAGGTCATGGTACTGAAGGGGTTAGAGTCCCTGATATTATGTTCAGGGGTTTCTTTGTCCTTTCCTACTTCTTCTCTCTCAGGCCCTAGTCCCTAATGACATGCCAAAATCAGACTCTTTTGCTCCTCTATTAAGGCCTTACTGGTCTCAATTATTTGCTCTTGCATAGCTATCGGTTTGTGGAGCCTATCATTCTTTTCACAGAGAGCCTCATTGTCTCTCTCTACTTCCTGCCTGGATTGGAACTACTGGGCCAATTTTTGCTGCAGAAGACTCACCTCCTGAGTTTTGTCATTACTGGTCTGAGTGTTCTTTTCCAGAGCATCCTCCAGCCGCCTGGTGTGCTCTAGTCGCTGTTCATATTCGGTTTTAACTTCACCTAGCTCCTTGTGGGCCAACTTTATTTCCTCTAACTTAGTTTTTAATTGGCTGACTTCCTGGCCTAAGGCACCCCTCTCTTGACTTAGAGTGCCCCTCTGTTCAGCCAGGTCATCCCTCTGTTTTTTAAATGTACTAGATTTCTGGCGCTCCTCATCAAATTCCTCTTGAGAGTCTACAGGCCTCATTACAAGTAGCATGGTAAAAACGGGGACATTACCGGCATGGAGGTACGAGCCGGTCCATGCTTGTATGACGCCGCTAATAGCGGTGTGATTACAAGTGCGCGAGCACACGCGAACCCCCATGCCGGTAATGGCCATACTGGCATGCCGCTAAAGGCCCTCCAACCCCCAAAAAGCGCCATCACGGGATCCGCCGATACCGCTTCCGCCTAGGACGAAACCCTTAATTCCGACCCGGTAATAACAACATGCTAATACCGGGCTCGTAATACCGGACCCGGAAGTAACGTCATCCACACGTTGGAACAGGAAATGCAACGGTGGCCATCTTTAAAAACACAATCCATTGCAATCCTCCCAAACCAACAGTTGTTTACAGGAGAGACCAGTGGCAATACTTGCACCATGTCGAAGGCAACCCGAAAGACTACCCCCGCCTGCGGAAAAAGCGCTTTTCTGATGCAGAATAGAACATGCTTGCGAACACCATTGATGTGAACATGCTGATGTGATAAAAGATCAGAACCTGAAGCATGAGGCGCAGCAGCGCAAAAAGGAGATCTGGCAGGAGGTAGCCCGCAACGTCTCCGCTGTTGGAACAACCCCATGGACAGTGAGGGATTGCAAGAAGAGGTGGGATGACCTCTGCCTCAGGGTCCGTAACATCTTTGCAAGCAACAGGAGGGAGGCCATGGCTACAGGCGGGGGTCCCCACTCTCCTGCCAAACTGACCACCTGGGGGAGACGGCAAGCACCTCATCAATCTGGAGTCCATCGAGGGATTTGGGGAGATGGAGACGGGTGCGACAACATCAGCAAATGGATGCGAGTGACCCTGCGGAATCCATGACGTAGAACAAGTGATGTGGAAGAAAGTCTAGGCAAGGCAATGCATGTCCCAACACACACATCAACATATTCTTGTCCAGATGGAGGGCCAAACCCTGCCACACTGAAATGCATGCTGAGTGCCAATCCCATTACCAACACACAGCCAACACACACGGAGCGCGCCCATGTAATACATCACACAAACCCCAATACAACAGCATGCCACCTGCCATGCAGCAAATGCCAAAATGCCCCCTCATACTACCCTGTGTGACACACCTATAGGACATGAATGCATGATTAATTAAATACTCCACAGCACCACAGAATGCATCTGGCATGTAACCTCATCACTGATGCCCTGCATCTCTTCTACCCCCCCCAGGCACCGATGGAGAAGATGCCAGCCAGGATACCACCACAAGGGCATCCATGTCCCAGCCACAGAAAACGGCAACCAACACCATCACCTCTGGGGCAGCCTCGCAGCCCACACCTACACCCAGTGTGCCTGACACTGTGAACACCCAGCTGCCAGCACCTACACACAGTGCGCCTGACACTGTGGACACCCAGCTGGCCACACCTACACCAGTGAAAGCCGAGGCCCTAGAACCACTGGCCACCACCGAAGATGACGTGGAGGAGTATGTGGACCAGGAAGGAGTGATGCATGTGGCATGTGCACACACTCCAAGCCCTGTGTCCACCCCCGGCCCAAACTCAGCCCTCACCCACCTACAGCAGTGCCGATCCCGGCCTGCACGATTCCGACCTGAGCCCCATCCCCGAGGACAGCACTGATAATGCAGGCCCTGTGACAGCACCCATGACCACTGCTGCTCCCACCAACAGCCTTGAGGTATGGCTGGTGAGGGTGGAGGCCAGACAGGAGTCAATGTTGGACCTGCTGCGCCAATATATCATGGATGGTGAGGACACCAGGCGTGAGATGGCCACAGCCATAACGGGGACCACAGCCGCCAAAATGGCCAACACAGCCACAGTCAATGCCTCTGCATTGCTGATGAGAGACTGTTTGGGGGACATCACACAGGTCCTGACATCCATCCTGCTGCACATGCAGTGGCCATGACTTGCAGCAGGCATGGAAATCCCCACCGACTCCTCACCATCCACTACACCTGCTGCCTCTGTCCCCACTTCCTCTGGACCCCCCAGCCCTGTGCGTCCTACGAGAAGGAGTGCAAGGCACACTGAAATGCTACCCCCGGACAGCAAGAAGTCCCGCAAATAGTGTGGGAGAACTATGGGTGTGGCTCAGATGGTGTTAGGGGTGAATGGGAGTATTAGGGGGAGTTCACTGGGGGTTTTTGGGAGTTTACTGGGGGGTTTTGGGAGGTCACTGGGGTTTTGGGGGGGTTGTCACATTTTTGCAGTTTGAATCAATACACCCGTTGTGTAAAAAAACATTCAATGCCTGGACATTGTTCATTTCGTGTCTATCCATATAATGTATGATGGTGTTCAGTGTCCAACTCCCAACATTCCCTGTGTGTATGTCCACATGGACCCAGTGTGTCACTGACACATATTTATCAAAGTCCCTGTGGTTCAGAAGTATTCGTGAATCAGTGATTGGCGTACTGCATGGCCATCCTATGCATCACGTACTGGCAGGGGTGCTGCTTCACCTCTGTCTCCATCCTCATCATCCTCACCCAGTGCATGCATGTCAATGTCAGGTGGCAGTGGTACATTTCTCTGGATGCACATGTTTTGCAGCATGACACAGGCCATGGTGATCTTTGCCATCTTCTCAGGCCTATAAAGGAGTGCTCCACCAGACCTGCTTAGGCAGTGGAACCGCGCCTTCAACAGGCCAAAGGTCTGCTCAATCACAACACGGGTACGGGTGTGAACCCGATTGTACTCCTCTTCATGGCTGTTCCGCGGGTTCCACACAGGGGTAAGTAGCCACGGATATCCTCCATCACCTGCAAGCAAATACAAATAGGTGTGTGTCACTCTGAGCTGCCACCTTCAGGATTCACAGTCATGCCCACAGCTATTTGCACAAATATTATGTAGATGCATTCTATACTGCTATAAGGTGTGGTAGTCTGGATGGCGTTGAATAGATGATGCAGGGTGAAATAATGCATGCTGAGGCGGATGTACTCTGGTTGTACAACAATGTTTAGCCTCCAATTTATGCTGGTAATACTACACTGTGCATGGTCACACTAGCCACATAGGCACAGTTGCGATCCTGTTCAGTCATGCATTGCTTGACATACACATGGTGGCCAGGTTGTACGTCTTACATGTGGTCATTCATATACATAAATGGTCAGATGTGTGCCAATGATGTGTCATGTTGGGGTTGGGAGGTTCAGGTCAGGTGTCATTATCTCTGCGTGCATTCTCCACTCACTGTCCATTCCCACCCAGGTGGAGTATGCATCCCCCATTCCCACCTAGGTGGAGTATGCATCCCCCCCATTCCCACTTAGGTGGGGTATGCATCCCAACACATCACTACCCCGATGCACTGCCATGGGCCAGTCAAGCAACTCACCAAGCAGCCAGGCACGTGGTCCAGTACACCGCCTCTACATCATGGGGGACTACCAATTCTACATGGGTGCAGTCCAGGGCACCAACACAATTGGGCATGCCTGCCACTGCATGGAAGCCTACTTTGGTGTCGGCTATCTCCTGGTCAGTCCGTGGTAGGGATATGTGGGTGCTAGCATTTTTCAGGAGGGCATCCAGCACTTGGGTCAGCATGCGTGAAAATAGTGGTTGTGAAATGCCATGCAGCTGGCCCACTGTGTGCTGATAGGTGCCTGTGGCCAGGAAGTGGAGCACAGGCACCACCTTTAGTAGCTGGGGGGATGGCAGTGCGTATTTTTATGCGGCTGGCAATGTCGTTGCCTATCATGTCCACTATTGTGGTGATGGTGTCCCGGTCCTACCGGTACAGGGTGTGGATCTGCTCAGGGGTTAGATTGAATGGACTGGGTCTGATGCGAGGGATTGGCGGCTGCCTACGAGGTACTACTGGCTGCACTGGTGGTAATTGCTGGGCCTGCCTCACCCTCCTTCTCCTCCTGCGTCTCCTCTGTGCTGCCTGTTGTTGCTGCTGTAGTTGTTGTTGCGGTTGCTGTTGTTGCTGTAGTTGTAGCAGTATAGGCATGTCCTCCAGCGTCATGATTGCAACAGCTAGTGGTATCATTGTGGCGTAGGAAGGGGTGTGGTGTGTGGCTGTACTCCTTTTATAGTGGGCCAGACTCCGTTGAGTCCACCTGTGGTGATTGTGTGCACCTGTGGCAGTTGGCTTGATTGCTGATTGCTGTTTATGGGTGGTCCGCGATGCCTGTATAGCCGCCATCGTGCAGCCCCTGATTACCGCCTTTGGGATGCCGGTATTTGCATGCCCGTGTGGGTTGTGATGTCCTCCTATTACCGGCATGCCGGTATTTGCTCCCCGAAGGGGCGCCTGTACGCGCCCATGCCTGTATGAGGGGGCACGGTACGGGCGGTACCAATATTGGCGGGTTGTCGGGTCGTAATGACCCAGACCCGTTAACGATGCCGCTATTACCAGTCCACCTTCCTTTTTTCATTACCTCCATTATCGTAATGAGGCCCTACGTCTTTAATAATTAATTTATTATTTTCCTCTTTTAATTGGTCTCTCTGGTCTTGAAAGACAACCATCTGTTCTGTGCAGACTCTATTAAAAGTTAATTGTTGCACAAGCTTTTAATGACTCTGTTGTAAAGAGTCAACCCTTTCCTGATACTCCATTTGCAGTGTCTGTACTTGGGTATCTTGCTCTGCCTTCTCTTGCTGTAAGAGAGCCAGATCTTCCTTTAGTTTTGTCAAGTACTGCCTAGCTTCTGTCTCTGATTCTTGGCACTTCTGGAGCCTTTGCTCTGCAGAGTCCAGATAAGTTTGGATTTTCTGTACTGTTTCCCCTTGCTTCTTTGCCAGAACTATGTTTTCTGCATGCTTTTCGTGTATGATGCCTATGTGGAGGTACAGGTAGGCTGCTAGTTTGGCAATTTTACACTGCTCCTCTTTTATTTTTGGGGGCAGGAGGATAGCTCAGCGGCAACGTGTTCGCCTTGGAAGCAAGACGATACGAAGCAACACAGGTTCGATCCCCGGGTCCACGCTTAGAAACCTCTGGGTATTTAAGTGCGTTATAAATACGGAACTAAGACAAAAAAAACAATTACGCAAACAAAAAAAACAATCTAAAAGCACCTCAATGCCCACGGGCTGTGTGAGTGCTTTAAAAATGCAAATAAATAAATAAAATAAATATACAGTTCACTAAGCACTTGGTGTAATAGGCCCTTGTCCTGCCATTTATATATAGGTCTATGGCAGTAACTCTTTCTTTTATTTCCTGCAGCCATACCTGTTCATCCTGTTCGGGCCACTCACCCCTGACAAACAGTTTGTGCAGGTAGTGTTCCCTAGCAGTATTAATTTCTACTGGGATCACCGTTTTGGAAATATCAATTTCTTTATGACTTATTCCAGGGTTAATTTCCTTTTAAAAACAGGCCCAATTTTTTGAGTATTTATTTTGAGAGGTGCTTGTACAGTGTAGCACAGTACCCCAACCCAGCAAGATGTCTGTACCCTGCAGGCTAGTATGCTGTGTTAGACTGTCACGGGTGGTATCTCGAATTCAGAATCACGGCACAAGCCCCCAAGCTGTTAAGGATTTCAATCAGGCACACACCCAGGTCTCGCCTAGCATGTAGTGCACAGTGAAATACTTATTTTAATTGTGTCTATAAGTTCAATATTCTGAATGATATACTACTCATATCACACCCATCTCAAAATACCCCCTAGGTCACACTGGATCAGGAATCCAGCTAGTTTGTAAAGGTAAATATGTATTTATTTATTTTATATTCAAATCACCCATACATTTTAATATATAGATATATGGGGCAACAATCACCAAGGGGTGACAATACAATTCAAAATAAGTAAAGCAAATGAATTCACTTATGATATTGCAGAAAGTAAAACACAGGAAAAAGAACAGTTTTCGTTTATGAGCAGATAGCCTTTAGGTAAATATTTCCCCCTGCACAGTTCTCAAGGTACAAATGAGGAATCCTACACAGATGTCAATAATCAGCAGGTATTCAGGAATGAAAGACAATGGGCCTCATTACATGGACGGCGGTAAGGGTTAACGGTCACCATATATGGTACCTGCTTTTTGCAGGCGTTAAAAACCAACCCGCAAAGGGACCAGGGAGCTAATTACGGTACCGCAATTTGCGGTGCCGTAATTAGCACCTTCCCCATTCCCATTATGCCCTATGGGGCAAAAATTGGTTCTGCACAGTTCTGCTAGGTACTCACAATATAAATGTAAATAGGCCTCGTCACGGATCTAGTCAACACATCCGGCGGCGGTTCTGTCTGCTCGGCGGGTCAATCAGGCACCGGTTCTGCTCAGAGCGATCCGGATCTCTGGTTCTGCTCACAGCGGTCTGGGTCTGGTCTGCGGTTCCGGCAAAAGTTCTTGGCAGGGAATTCAAACAGCTCGCCCGGCTGTTGAATAGTTTGCAAATAATTTTAGGGATGCTGAGGCCTGCTGAGAAGAGTTCTCAGTTTGTGGGCTTAGGCCCTTGCTTTAAGTTCTGAAGTAAATTTCTGGTCTCTGAAGATTGATGGATGTGAAGTCTGGAGTCTCCCGGCAGAGCGTCCCGCAGAAAATGGAATTCAATCTCTCTACCTGTCCCAGCAGTCTCTTTTTATGTGTTTTAAAAAGTGGGTGTGTGCCTGGGCCTAGCTAAGCCTGCCCCTCTCTACTTGTCATTGGCCCAATTCTCCCCTCTCCCATGATTGGGGGAAGGAAATGGATTGTCATCATGATGAGGTCTGCTTATGGGTCAGAGGATCCTCCCCTGGTCAATTTGCCCACAAATCTATTCCTGATCCAAATACATATTTCCCAGGTACACAGTTGTTTGACATCACGTACACACATCATATATTACTAAAGATAGTCCCTCTCCCGACTCTGGCGTTTCTAGGAGCTTGCATTCAAAAATGGCAACTTATTTTCGATTTTAGTGGGTTGTGCAATATGGGATTTTCATCAAAAATTATACAAAGGTACGTTTCCCTTCCACATATATCCCAGTAACTTCCCATGTCTCTAGCTTAAATACATTGTCTACAATATTCATAAGTAGCGGGGTTTTGCCCCAGAACATGGTACAAATTGGAGTTTGGACTCAAATCGTGAGGGCATTTTTCAAACTAAAACTCTCAAAGTTGTACATTCCTGTCATTTGGTTACAATAAGTTATCACTGTTTCTATAAAATATATATTTGTTGCAATTCAACTCCCCAAAGTGTTTGGGTCCGCCTCCAGAAGTCTGGGTGGGTCAGTGATCACATGTCTCTCCTTGCTGGCAGAGGGCTTTTGACAGGAAACACTCAAAATTAACATACCCCATTCAACAGAAAGGGGCTATTGTCTCTCTCCTCCAGGCTGAAGGGGAAACCCCCTCCCTCTCACTCAGAAGGGCCATGTGATATCCTGCCTCCTGTGGTGAGTCTCTGGGGTGTTAAGAGTTCTCAGCCTCTTGGCCTCTGGGAACAGCAGGTGGCTAAGATTTTTTTAATTAACCAACAGGCCTTTGAAGTCCAGTTGACTCAGGTCCCTTTGTCAGCCCGTTCTCCTGTCAGAGTTTAGACCGCTAGCGCCGCCTTTGGGAATTTGTCGGTACTGCATCCATTTTTGGGATCTGTCTTGAATTACTGCATTTCAATAGAGTGGTCTTTTGCTTGATAGAATAGGACCCTTGCTTAACATTGTTTTGATGGCATCCTTACAGTAGAGTGGTGATGTGGAACCCCCCACAAGAAGGTTGTATCTTTGGAGTGGTCTTGTGCCAACTGCGCAGTTCTCCTGGATTCTGGCGCACATGTGGGCTTTTTGGCCATCTTGGATTTTCGTAGCCCACAGCACCAAATGTTGCAGCTTAATGACTCAAACGTGGGTCAATACACCTGACAAAGCCCCCCCACCTGACTGCACTTTGAATTTGAGTCGAGGGGGAGTCGGGTGCGAAGAATGTTTTGACCCACGCACTGGTATGTCCGCATCATCTTCTACCAATTCCGCAAATGGCACAGTTCAGCATCTTTTCCTCCACCCAGTTGGATCGATCGGTTCTCCCCGCCGGTCCTGATGGGAATATTGGGCGGTACCCCGGGTCCCTCGGGTCTCTGCTCCCGGTCCCCGGTCATCCTCCTTGGTCAGTCTCCATGGTTTCCTCTCTCCTAGGATGATAAAGCAAAAGCGGCAATACACATTCCTAGACATTTTTCCACCACTATTAATGGTGTGGCGAACATGTACATTTTATACATCCGAATGCATTTTGCAGTCTGATTTTAAAAACAATATATAACAGGGAACATTTGCATTATGTTACTATATTTTTGATATGTGGAATATTTTAGAGTTTCAACTGACTTACTCTGGAGCGGCCCCCTCTGGTATTGCAGAGGACTCCTCCAGTTGCTGCAGGGTGTGCGTGGGATGGCAACACTTTAGCTTATTTATATGTACCCACTTGTCTTCCCCCTCTGCCGAACTGCCTTTGGGGATGCGGATCTTGTACGCTACAGGGGAGATCTTGTCTATAATTTCAAACGGTCCCTTCCATGTAGGAAAAAATGTTCGCTGTTTGGCCTGGTTCCTTTGGAAATTGTATAGATAGACCCGGTCCCCCACATCATATTCCTTCCTGGTGGTTTTCAAATCTCATTTTTCATACTCTCAGCTGATCTTTCTAGATTCCGCTGAGCATAGGCAAAAGCATGTTGGAGGTGTTTCCTTAAATTCTCCACATACTCATGAGTTGTGGAGGCATTTATCAGTGTCTGCTCTTGGGTCCTATAGAGCAAATGCTGGGAAAGCACCATCTTGCGTCCGGTCATCAACTCAAATGGTGACATTTTAGTTGCAGATGAAGGGGTAGATCTGATGGCCATTAGGACCAGAGGTAATCGGATATCCCAACTTGGCCCAGAATCTGCCACAAACATTTTTAATATGCTCACAATGGTTCGGTTGTATCTCTCCACTGCTCCAGAAGAAGCTGGCCTGTAAGCAATATGTAACTTCCTTTTGACCCCCAGTATCTCCCACATCTTTGTCATTACTTCACTGGTGAAGTGCCTACCCCTGTCTGACTCAATCCTTTGAGGTAGACCAAAACGGGAAAAGATGTGGTTAATCATCAGGGCAGCTGCTGTTTCTGCTTTGCAGTTTGGGGCTGGGAGACATTCCACCCACTTGGTAAACAAGCATGTAACGGTCAACATGTACTTGTTTCCTCTAGACGATCGGATTACAGGGCCTACAAAGGTGATTTGCAAATCTGACCATGTCAGTGTCATCCCCCTCTTTTGGAATGGCGCACGGTGCGTGAGGGATGATGGCTGAAATTGTGCACAAACAAGACACCCCTTCAAGTATTGGTCGAGGTTTTGCCCCATGTGTTACCAGTATGCAACCTCTCTTAAGATTTCCAGTGTTGTGTGAAACCCCCTATGACTGGCGGCGGCCGCATCATGGGTGTGACTTAACATCAGGCTTCGGAATGAGGTAGGAACCACCCACTGATCATGGCCAGCTTGGGATTTCCTTACCAACAAACCATCTTGGATTCGGAACATCTTTGGACATTTCATCAACACTCTAAGGTCCTCCTTCCCAATGTAATCGGTATCCGTCAGGGGAAAGTTCTCAGGGTACTCAATGTGTTGGTAAATCTTACCAATTATTTGATCCCCCTCTGAGCTGTAATCAAATCAGCATCAGGGGTCTCCTTACTCCATTGTGCAGTTGAAAGATCATTGTGAGCATTCGTCTGGGACCTAGTGATAGCAGTGACCTGGATTTCCCCCAACAGGGACTCTATTTCTATTAGATCCCCTTGGATAGCCCCGGTTTTGGCCAGCTGATCAGCTAAGTCATTTCCAGTTTTGTCTGGTCCCTCTACTTTGGAATGACCCTTGATCTTTTTCCAGTAGATGGTCATCCCATTCGATGTGACCAGATCATCTATGTTTTGGATTAACTTCCCATGTTTCAGGGGTTTGTTATTAGCACATAACATGCCTCTGGTGTTCCAATTTACCAGGTGCTCCACGAACCCGTTCCGTACATAATCCGAATCTGTGATTATGACCAGTTCGTGGAATTGATGTTGGACAGCAGTGAGTATGGCCTGATGCACAGCCATCAATTCTGCCACCTGACAACTTCGGGGACCAATTTTGTATCCAGCGGAGGGTTCTGGTGACTCATTCACCCATGCATTCCCTACGCCGGCCACCAGTTCTTTCTCCCCGTTGTCGTCAACATCCACATACGTACGAGCATCCATCCACATAGACAGTGGGCATTCCCTCACACTTGTCTTCTTCAAAGATGTTGTGTGGGGAATTAAGGTATGCCTCCATGTTGTCCTTGATTTTTAGACTTTCGTCCTCGAGACAGTTTTCTCTGGCACAATCATGCAAGTCAGCCAGACCTTGCGCGAGGGGACTCTTCTTGTTTTGGCCATATCTGACCTCCACAGGAAAGCCTTGCATTGACAGAATCCAGGAAGTAATTCGGGAATTACTCACATTTCCTGCCCGGATTCTGTCACTTTGGAGATATTGCAGAGGCTGGTGTGGAGTATCCACTATGATGTGTTCCGGATAAACGGGCGGTAATTCTTCAATGCCCACACCGTTGCCAGGAGTGCCTTCTCACAATCGTTGAATTTTTCCTCCACAGAGGATAAAGTTTTGCTCGCATAGGAGATTACTTTATTGACCTTGTCATGCTTTTGGTACAATACTGCCGTCAAGCACGTATTAAAGAACCCTGTCTCCAGGAAGAACTCCTTGTTTCTGACAGGGTAAGCTAGGCAAGGCGCTTGTGAGATGCTTCTTTTGAGTTGTCTTACTGCCTCGGATTGTTCTGGACCCCATTTCCACTTGACCCCCCTTCAGGAGATGAATCAGGGGTCTAGTGAACTCTGTGTAGCCTTCAATGAACTTTCTGCTGTAATTAGTCAGTCCAAGGAGGCTCCTTAGTTCCCGCAGAGTTGTGGTGTCTTTCAGTTTCTGAAGTGCTTCCACTTTCTTTTCCTGGGGACAGAGACCCTGAGGAGTAATCTCATGCCCCAAGAAATTAACACGGGTTCTACACCACTGTGCTTTCTGAAAGGAAAGTTTTGCTCGAGCGGCCCTCAACTGTGTCAGAACATAACGGATCTCCGCTATGTGTTCCTCCACAGATGAACCTTTGATGAGGACATCATCTACATAAGCCAGGTTACCCCTCGCACCCAGGTCGGGCATGGCCTTATGTAGGAAAATGTTGAATTCATTGCCGGGGTTGAGGTATCCGAAGGGAGTCCGGGTCCATGTGTACTGCTGGCCCTCAAAGGTAAAAGCCAGTTTGTATTGGTCCTCCCTACTGACAGGCACGGTCCAGTATCCATTGGTCAGGTCTATTGCTGTGAATACCTGTGACCCCTGGATCTGGGCCAGCCCTTGGTCAATGTAGGGCAGAGGCCATCGGGAAGTATGGACCAGTTTGTTGAGCTCCCTAAGGTCGGCACAGAGTCTCCACTGGCCGTTTGGCTTCAATAGTCACAGCACCGGATTATTGAAGGTGCTGTGTACTGGACGGATTATTCCCCGGGACTCAAGGTTCTTAATTATTTCAGTAAGGTACTCCATGGATGCGAGAGGCAAACGATATTGCTTCACAAACACTGGAGTCATTCCAGGGTCCGTGGGAATTGTTGTGGTGTGGATGTCGGTGCGACCACAGTCATATGAGTCTACCACAAAGAGATCTTGGAAATCCAAGAAAACTTCTTTCAACTTTTGATTCTGTTCCACACAGGCATCAGCTAGGTTGACTCTCTCTTCCACCATCTGCCTGAAGCCTGTAAAGACTTCTGGTTTGGCTATTTCAGCGGCCTCCTCCAGCTGGGTGGAGAAGTCCCTGGTCAGAGTGCTGATTCGGACTGGAGGCTTCAGGTGGGAAAGGCAGCCCTCATGGACCTGGAAAATCACCTCATCCCTCCTTAAGTCACAAGTCACATCTTCCTTACCATAAGGGCAAGAAGTGTACACCAGGAAGTTCCCCCCATGTCGGGTAAAAATCCTGTCTGGTGTTGTATTGTCCTCACTGTCACTGTCAAAACAGTCCTTGGGGATCGGTCCTAACAGTTCATCAACCGCCATTCCAATAATGGTGCCTGGGGCTAGAGTAATACTCTTTAAGTCGCTGTTATCCACCTCTATTGGAATGGTGTCATGTTCTATGTTGACTAATGGTGTTGGGTTTACCCCTAACCCTTGCTGTTGGAGAGAAGCATTTAGATGAATATAAGCATCAGGGTTTTTCAATTTTTTGTCCTCTTTTAACTTTCACTTCCAGGGAGAATTGTCGGGTCCTTTCTGGGATGGTGACTTCCTCTTTGATCTGAATTTCAACTGCATAAGGTAGCAATTGAGCTGACCTAAATGCTTTTTCTGGATCATCAAAGCCCATGGGATTATCCGCTAATCGGGACCAAGCTTTGAAGTTTATTAGGTCCAAACTAATGGCGAAGCGATTGAGAATGTCACTGCCTAAGTAAAAGGCGGCAGTGACGTCTCGCACGACCCAACAATTATGGACTATGCTCTTGTTGCCAATGGAGATTTTGAGCATACACCTGCTTGGCAGGAGATGTTTGGAATAAAGTGCTTCCAGGTCCATTTCCCATTTGTCTATCAGTTTGAATGTGGGAATGGCTGGATCTTTTGGGAGTTGGTGGAACATGGCTTCGCTGATGAAGCTCTTACCGTTGTTCACACACACTCGAGCGAGAACAGAGTCCTTCCCATCATTTAACTGAACAGGGATAAACAACTGCTCTCCAATTTGCTGAATACCAGCCAGGCTCTGAGCTGATTTCACATCTTTCTGGACTATAGGAGTGAGAGTGTCTGATTGTGGATTGGTAAAGAATTTCAGAGTGTTTCCTTCCAGTGTGGAATACCACCTTAAACTGGAAGAAAGGTTGATTTTCAGAAATAGAGAGGACCCCCCATCACCAGTCTGTTGTCCTACTGCTATTACTGTCACATCTAGAATTTGGTTGTTCTGGAAGTGAAATTCTACTTGGTCCGATTTTTGTTCAACCATGTGGCAGGTGCCGTTTAAACTAACATGGTTGACACTCTGTTTTAATTTTATTGGTCGGCTAGTCTGGGTCCAGAGAACCTTGTTTACGCAATCTATTAGGGGTGACAACCTTCTCAGGAGGTAATTCCCTAGTAAACAAGGGGTGCCCTCTGGAGTCACTACTATGACCGAGTGTTTCACCCTGTGTCACCCAATTTTGATGTCCAAATCTGCAGTCCCCTCGACAGGAATTTCCTTCCCGTCAAAGTTCTGCAGTTGTCCAGGAAGAGAGGTGAGAGGAATACGGTAACTCTCCCCCCTTCCTGCATTTCGTTCATCAAAGGCCCTTTTGGACAGAAGGGTAGCTTGGGATCCAGTGTCCACCAGTGCCGAAATTGTACCCTGCCCCTGTACTTGTACCGGGGCATAATATCTTCCCTCCTTCTCCTCAAGGGGGCACAGATAATGCACATTTTTGGACAACTGGTGGGCTAACTTTCTGGTTTTGGACATTGCTAGCGAATAGATTTGGGCAGAATTCTGTGGAGAGCCTGGGGAATCTGAAAGAAAAAGTTGGCAACTGGAAATGGTTTCGGGTTCTGGGCCGCCCCCCTCTTTTTGGAGGCAGTCATCAGGAAGGGTTTGACCCATGGGATTTTGGTATTGTTGGTTCTGGGATGAGATGATGGCCGGCGGTAGCTCAGTCTCCACATCTCCCCAGTCTGAATTGGCATCCCTTGGGACCCATTTTTCCTTGGGAGGAGTTCCCCCATCTCTGAAGGAGAAGATCCTTTCCCCACGATCCTCTTGGGATCCCTCTCCCTCAAATTGGAAGACCTGTACCTCCTCCACAAAGTGGGTCTGTTTGGGACCTTTGTTTCTCCTGCCCCCCCTCTGCTTCTTGGGAGGCAGGCTTTCAGGGGCAGGAGATTTTGTTTCCGGTTCCTGGTTTTCCAGGGGCTGTTTACAAGTTGGGAAGGAAGCTTCCTCCAAGGCTTTACACCCCCCTTCCCCTTGTGCCTCCTCCCTGGGAACCGGTGGGTTATCGGGGTGCTGCCCCTGTCATTGTTCTGGAGCACCAGGTCCAGAGTTTGGGGCATTCTGCGGTGGCATGCTCATCTGAGGGTTATGTTGAGCCCTCAGTATGTGACCCAGATCCCGTGCCATATTTTGGACCTGGCGCTCAAGTTGTGAAACCCGCTCAGGCTGATACGGGGCTCTATTTTCTCCCCTGGGCTGATCCCGGGAAGGGTAGCTATCCTTTCTCTGGTAGTACCCCTGGTTGGGAAGATTTTGGTACCCCTCCACCCTTGGCCTCCCCTATCCCGGATTAGGTTGTCTGGGCTCAGGGAATTGGGGAAAGAAGGATGGATGATTTTGGGGCTAGAAATTGGGTGGATACCTGGGGAAAAATTCTGCCCAGGATTTGGTGAATTTCTGCCCTCCTGGGGGAAGTTAGGAGGGAAGTTCCCCGGGTCAGGTGCTTGGCTGGACCCCCCCCTTGGGCTGGAGGAGTCCACACATAACCCAGGATTGGTCGGTTTCCCTTGTAGCGGGGACTTACATAGTCAGGGGAGCGGGGGACCCCATTTGTGGGACTACCTCCTCGACTCCCTGTCTCAGACTGGCCCGAGGGCCTTCTGGGCTGTGAATTATTTGGTGCAGGCAGGTTTTTAGGCCCCCCCATCTCTAAATCTAAAATGGGGGCAACCTTTACCTCTGCCACCTTGGAAGCAGCAGGGGTGCTGTTGGTTTTGGGGTTTTTCGGCGCATTATTTTTATTTTCGATGGGCTTCTGCACCTCATAGATCCGGGTAGCCTGTTCAATGACCCAGTCTAAAGATCTTTTAAATCTCTCACGAGCTGGGTCAATATGTATTTGGGTAAGGCATGGAAAAACGTATTGATAAATTCTCTGCTATCCGTGCGCACCCTTCTGGTGGTCTGCGCAAAAGCACACTTTAATTCTTGCACAAACTCTTGTGGGGCCTGATCCTCCCCACATTGCAAATTGTAGGCTGCCTTGCGAGCCTCTTGAGGATTTCTGTGCACAGAAAAATGTTTCAAGATGGCCGCCCTGTATGTGGACCACCTTGAATGGTTTTGATCCTCCAGCCCTGCAAAGAAACTGGAGTATTCTGGTGAGAAGGTCCATTTGACGTACTGGATGCAGCTACTGCTGTCCTTCAAATGGAAAGTCTCCATCATTTGCTCATAGAGCTCCAAGTGTTCCCAAACAGAATACTTGGCGTTCTTATGATAAGGCGTGATGACACTCCTTATTGCCTTTATTTGTTTCAATGGGTCCTTAAGCAAGGCCCTTTTTGCCTTATTGGCCTTTTTGGTTCGGGTAACCCTGGTCCATTCATCCTCTGACTCAGATGCACTGCTCCCAGAGGTGCCCGTCTGATCTTCCAGGTTTTCCCGGATTCTGCGAGCCTGGGAATGGCTGGCAGAATGTGGGGACCTGGTCTCCTGTGTCCTGTAACGCTCAGAGGAGTCTTCAGATCCCTCCTTGCTGCCAGGATTAGATGGGTATCCCCCCCACTGACCTAACTGGGCAGAGGTTTTCAGGATGCCCTTACTGGGCCTACTCTCCTGGGGTTCCCCACTAAATTGCACTGTGCTTGGGTGCCCATACCCGGATGCCCTCCCCTCCATTCCTGGGTGGTACTGGCCTATGAGCCCCATACTTTTGGCTGGATAGTAATCTGCCATTCCTGTGGCCCTGTGCTCATGCTTGGCAGGGGACATGGGGGTGGCAGAGTCCAGGGACTGGGAGAGATGAAGGCCGGTCAAGTGGCACAGCGAGTAGAGCGCCCGCTTTGACACCCGTGCAGAGCCTGTTAACGCAGGTTCGAATCCCGGCGGGGCCAAACTCAGCCTTTCATCCTTCCGAGGTCGATAAATGAGCACCACACACCGTGGGTAATAATAAGCAGCGCTCAGATACCTGAGGGTTTGTAGCGCTATATAAAAGCCTAATTATTATTATTATTATTATTATTAAGGCCTCTGGTACCAGGGCTCCTGAGGTTATGCTCAGGCGTTTCCCTTTCCCAGCGAACCTCGTCTCTATCAGCCCCTGCTCCCTGTTGCAATGCAAGAGCCTGCGCTTTCAGTTCCTCAGTTAACGCCTTACTAGACTCTATCAGTCTCTCCTGCATGGCTACCTGTTGCTGGAGCCTATCATTGTGCTGACAGAGAGCCTCATTTTCTCTCTGTGCCTCCTGATTGGTCCTAGAGTACTGGGCCAGTCTCTGCTGCAGGAGGGTTACCTCCTCAGTCCCATCCCTACTGGCCTGCTCCTTTCTTGCCAGAGCCTCCTCCACCCTCCTGGTGTGATCTAGCAAGCCCCGATGCTCTTTCTGGAGGTCACCCAGCCCCTGGAGGGCCAAGTGATTTTCTTCAATTTTTCTTTTTAAATGGCAGTCTTCCTGGCCTAAGGTATCCCTTTCCTGACCAAGAGCCTGCATTTGTGACGCCAGGTCGTCCCTCTGCCTTTGAAAGGCACCAGCTTTCTGGCGTTCTTCATCAAACTCTGCCTGGGTATCCAGGTCTTTCAAAATCAATTTATTGCTTTCCTCTTTGTCTCTGTCTAGTTGGATTTGCAGGGTGGCTACCTGCTCTGTGCATGCCCTGTTGAAATTGATCTGTTGCTCCAGCTTTTTCTGGCTCTGCAGTAAGGAGTCCAAACTGTCTTGGTGCTCCTTCTGCAAAGCCAGAATTCTGGTATCCTGGTCTGTCTTTTCCTGTTGCAGTATATCCATGTCCTCTTTTATTTTAATGATATACTGCCTACTATCATTTTCTGACTCCTGGCTCCTCTGCAGCCTCTGCTCAGAAGAGACCAGGTCAGATTGGGCCTTTTCTAATGCCATCTGTTGCCCATTTGCCAGATCTTGGCCTTCAGCACATTTGTCCTGCATGGCTCCCATATATAGATACAAATATGCCACTATCCTGGCAATTTTATTGTGTTCATCTTTGGCCTTAGAAGCCATATATAATTCACTCAGGGCCACATGTAATGGACCCTGATCTCTCCATGTATCTGACCCTGTTTTCTTGACCTGTTGCGCGATTGCCTGCAACCAGACCATTTGGTCCTGATGAGTCCACTCACCTCTCACAAATAGCTTATGTAAGAAGTGCTCTCTGGCTATTTTCATATCTACCAAGGTCGTCATTCTGGAATTTGAGTTCCTTCCTGACTTACAGAAGTTTGTATTTTATTTTGCAAAACAGACCGTTTCCTTAGAGCGTTCCTTTGAGGGATGCTTTCACAGTGTAAAACAGTGTGGTGATCTAACCGGATATGTGCATCTGGTCAGTTGGCACACTGTATTAATCTGCACAAGTGGTAAATCTAACCCAGAATATCCCGGCTCCGAGCCCCCACTTTGTAAGCGATATTCAATCAACACTACAGCTGCCTAGTCTGGGATGCTGAGGAAAACCCTTATTGATGTATTTTTATGTCCAGTTCAGTACTCTGGATAACAACCCTTGTATAACATCCCCCTCTTAGAATCCCCCTGACCCCACTGAGCCAAGAAGTAGGTTTGTTTTGCAAATTAAAAGGTTTATTTGAAAATTTAAACAATATATATATATATATATATATATATATATATATATATATATCACACTTCTATAAATAAATTGATAATGGATATTACACTTGTGAATATGAGCAGTAATCAACAATGGATAATGTTACAGGGGTACACTGATTTGGTTACTTAGGAGTAGTGTAGAGGATGAGGTAGCTGAAAATGCTTGATGGTTTCAAGGAAATGCAAGGTGGAATAAAATGCAGTACAGAAATAACTTGTTATGATTTTAGCAAAAGGTAATATGATCACTTTTTCTTTTGACAATTCACTCCCCCCCCTATGCAATACAAGAAAACAGGGATGAGTTTTAAACACAGGCGAATTACTTTAATGTGGTTTGCAAGGAAGTGAAAAGGTGCTAAAATTGCTTTTAATTCCCTCTAGAGGTTCAGGGTGAGTGAGAGATGCTTGTTGGTATTAGTTCAGGCTCACTTTAGCAATGCTCTATGAGTTATTACCAGGTTGCAAACGAATTTTAACAAAGGAAAGAATGGAGCTGCTATTTTGACAAGTGGAGAAATTGAGCCAAATCGCAAATCGCGGTAAATTTCGCGAGTGCGTAAATCGTGATCGCAGAAAAAGTAAAGGGAGTAGGTGCTAAGTTCGTTGGAAAGCCTAGAAATCACAGCTTTAAAATGAAAGTTAAACCACGTTCCTAGGACAAACGGTTCCGGAGATACAGACGATTTAATAAAGGTAGATTTTCAGATTTAAAGTAAAACTCAAAATGACAGGTGACAGCTTGCAGCTTCAGAATTGACAGGTGACTAGGAGGCTGTTCTAATTAGGTTAAAATAGTTTGGATTAGATTATTTTAACTAAGAGATTGGTTCTGCACAGTTCTGCTAGGTACTCACAATATAAATTTGAAATAGGCCTCGTCACGGATCTGGTCAACACGTCCGGCGGCGGTTCTGTCTGCTCGGCGGGTCAATCAGGCACCGGTTCTGCTCACAGCGATCCGGATCTCTGGTTCTGCTCACAGCGGTCTGGGTCTGGTCTGCGGTTCCGGCAAAAGTTCTTGGCAGGGAATTCAAACAGCTCGCCCGGCTGTTGAATAGTTTGCAAATTATTTTAAGGATGCTGAGGCCTGCTGAGAAGAGTTCTCAGTTTGTGGGTTTAGGCCGTTGCTTTAAGTTCTGAAGGAAATTTCTGGTCTCTGAAGATTGATGGATGTGAAGTCTGGAGTCTGCCGGCAGAGCGTCACGCAGAAAATGGAATTCAATCTCTCTACCTGTCCCAGTAGTCTCTTTTTATGTGTTTTAAAAAGTGTGTGTGTGCCTGGGCCTAGCTAATCCTGCCCCTCTCTACTTGTCATTGGCCCAATTCTCCCCTGTCCCATGATTGGGGGAAGGAAATGGATTGTCATCATGATGAGGTCTGTTTATGGTTCAGAGGATCCTCCCCTGGTCAATTTGCCCACAAATCTATTCCTGATCCAAATACATATTTCCCAGGTACACAGTTGTTTGACATCACGTATACACATCATATATTACTAAAGATAGTCCCTCTCCCGACTCTGGCGTTTCTAGGAGCTTGCATTCAAAAATGGCAACTTATTTTCGATTTTAGTGGGTTGTGCAATATGGGATTTTCATCAAAAATTATACAAAGGTACGTTTCCCTTCCACATATATCCCAGTAACTTCCCATGTCTCTAGCTTAAATACATTGTCTACAATATTCATAATTAGCGGGGTTTTGCCCCAGAACATGGTACAAATTGGAGTTTGGACTCAAATCGTGAGGGCATTTTTCAAACTAAGACTCTCAAAGTTGTACATTCCTGTCATTTGGTTACAATAAGTTATCACAGTTTCTATAAAATATATATTTGTTGCAATTCAACTCCCCAAAGTGTTTGGGTCCGCCTCCAGAAGTCTGGGTGGGTCAGTGATCACATGTCTCTCCTTGCTGGCAGAGGGCTGTTGACAGGAAACACTCAAAATTAACATACCCCATTCAACAGAAAGGGGCTATTGTCTCTCTCCTCGAGGCTGAAGGGAAAACCCCCTCCCTCTCACTCAGAAGGGCCATGTGATATCCTGCCTCCTGTGGTGAGTCTCTGGGGTGTTAAGAGTTCTCAGCCTCTTGGCCTCTGGGAACAGCAGGTGGCTAAGATTTTTTTAATTAACCAACAGGCCTTTGAAGTCCAGTTGACTCAGGTCCCTTTGTCAGCCAGTTCTCCTGTCAGAGTTTAGACCGCTAGCGCCGCCTTGGGGAATTTGTCGGTACTGCATCCATTTTTGGGATCTGTCTTGAATTACTGCATTTCAATAGAGTGGTCTTTTGCTTGATAGAATAGGACCCTTGCTTAACATTGTTTTGATGGCATCCTTACAGTAGAGTGGTGATGTGGAACCCCCCACAAGAAGGTTGTATCTTTGGAGTGGTCTTGTGCCAACTGCACAGTTCTCCTGGATTCTGGCGAACATGTGGGCTTTTTGGCCATCTTGGATTTTCTAAGCCCACAGCACCAAATGTTGCAGCTTAATGACTCAAACGTGGGTCAATACACCTAACAAGGACAATGGGGGAAGGGGGAATTACCGCCCCACCAACCTTGGAATAGGGTGGTAATTCCCCTTTCCTCCAAGGCGGTGCAGGTATTTTACAGGCATGGACCAAGGTGCTAATGGCACCTTGGTCCACCGCCGTCCGTGTAATGAGGCCCAATGTCTAGAGTTTAGATGCAATCTTCCCTCCCCAAAGCAAGTGGGAAAACTGTTTTTGGAAATGGACACTATTAAAATGACAGGTGAAAATGGCTTTGTGAAACAATGCAAAAGGTTGCAAAAATGCTTAAATGGAGGAAAATTCTGAGGAAAGCAATGCTAAACAGCTTCTAACAAACATAAGCTACAATATTAACAACAGTACACACTTTAGATCAGGATGGGATTTGAGAAACACTTTGAATGGCAAAAAGACATGTGTAAACTGGAAAACTGGTTGGATGTAGCTAAGGGTCTTAGGTATCAGTGAGATTTGAAATTCCGTTTCTATCTATCAATTTGAAGAAGTTATGGAGGATTTAGTGAGAGGCGTTTTTGCAAAATAGGTGCGAAAATGAAAACAGAAAGTCAGTTTTAAAAATGACAGATTGGTTTCATTAAAGAGAATGCCACACATGAATCTTCACAGTTTCGTGTCATACGTAACCCTTCACATGGTGGATACCCAATTTCTTTCTGGGATCTACTTTAGTTACTCAAAATCACTAATGACTTAGGGTATGGTAAAAACAAATGAGGAAAATCAGTGCAAGAATGGTTTTGAAGTTAAAGATGGAATGGGCTGAGCTAGGATAAAACAATGCAAATATACTATGGGTCACTGTTCTTCCTATTAATACTTACAGTCCCTTGTAATTAAAATTGGACCATCACGGTTCTTGTCATGGATCGGGTCATGTCTACCGGCAGCAGGGAACTTCTGGAGGGATTGGATTCGCGGTGCGGTTCTGGTCAATTTTGGACTGCCCCTCAGACTGGATTTTGGATGGGCCCTTCTGATCACTGGACACGGCAGATTGCAAGAGACAAGTTTCAGCGGGCGAGCCTTAATGATAGCAAGCCAAGCTGAATTAGAATTATTCTTTTAAGATTTGGGATTGTTAAATTTGGGCCTAGCTAAAAAGAGTTCAGCACTGCTAAAGCCTGGATTCTGCAAAGAAATCTGGAATCATCTGAAAGGTGAAGACTTCTGGACAAGATTAAAAAGTCAGGAACAAGATGCTGCACAGAAATCTGGATGTTTTCTGGAAGCAGTCTCTTCTCTGTGTTGTGGAGTTCCTATATTTATGCTATCAAATGACATCACCAAGTTTATGGTGTGGCCAGAGGCACTTTCCTTGTTTTGGTTGGCAGTCAGAACAGAGCTGTCATCTTTACGATCGGATTTAGGAACTCCCACATTGATCTTGACCAAAACTTAACTTTTGAATAAATGTACATTTCTAAAATCATGTCCCCTAATAAAACTGGAAACATACATTATATATTTGATGGGTTATATTCACATTTAATCCCCATCTCTGTGCATGCTGTCTTTGTCATATTATAGAATTTTTTCAATTTTAATCATAACAGTTTGGATT
Organism: Ambystoma mexicanum; assembly: GCF_040938575.1. Classification (NCBI taxonomy): domain Eukaryota; kingdom Metazoa; phylum Chordata; class Amphibia; order Caudata; family Ambystomatidae; genus Ambystoma; species Ambystoma mexicanum. The sequence goes on along the minus strand of NC_090941.1, from coordinate 937,212,436 downwards.
CATAATTTCTAATTCGGTACATATCTGGGCGCTTATCAGTGGATCATGTGCATACAATATCATTAATAGTTCTGTTACCATAAGTGTTTTTTTTTGTAACTTTGGTTCCTTAAGGGGTACAGGTTTCATCAACGTCTTCAAAGCAAAAGCCTGAACTTAGGTTAACATCTACCAATTTTCAGATTTATCCTTCTTTAGGTTGCACAGTTAAAGAGTTTCAGACTTAACCACAAATAAAGGTTTAAACATCAAAAAGTTTCAGCAGTTTTGTTTTCTCTCCTTTCAACAAACAACAGTTGTCAGATCCCTATGATCAGGGTGGAGTGTAGAGGGAATTATCCTGCCCATCCCCAGCATAGGTCAATGTTCAGTCTGTCCTTTGTTCTTGGCTCAGCCAAAAGACAAATGTCTAATGAGGTCTCATTGTGCTCCTTGTTGTCACTATGTGGGAAACATTAAGGCTTCCTGTATTAAGGGAGTGTCAAAGTGAAATGCCAAACTTTTCCAGGCAGGTCACTGCCCAATCAGAATTAAGAAGTTACTTAACTCCAATACTGGGTTGCTTTTAAAACTGACAATAAAGTCTTTTCTTGAACACATATAAAAATAAGCACGGTTTATAGGGGATTTGGACATTTAAAAGAATTAAGCCCTTCACAAACATGCTTTAAATAGGTGAATTTTGCAATTTCTTCAGGAAAAGTAAACCCTTTTAAACTGGGTTTGACAGCTAATTTTCTCATGCAGCTGTCAGTCAGTGAGGCCTGGATTCCTCAGACTGCACTGGATGATCGGGGGTTCTAGCACACTTTGCTTTTTCAATAGTTCACCTGGAAAATGACATAATTTAGTGCCAAAACAGCACTTTGTAGGTTGCCATTGATTAGCAAGCTGTATTTAAGGCATTTTCAGATTTTAGCCCACTTCTATGGCCTTTGACATCATGTGACAGGTAACAGCACCCACTGGCATCCTCCAGCAGGGAGTTCTTGTTTTGACATCAACTTTGCCTGTGTTTGGCAGGGTGATGCAGCCTTCTTGTGATTTATGAACCATGCGCAGTTTTGCAGATTTGGTGCACACAGGGGTTAGCGTCTCCATTTTTGGCAGTTTCCTTCCCCTATTGGCAACGGGATGTAGTATGGTGCATTGTTATGGGTTGAAATATCCCACACATACCTTCCCACCCCTCCCTAAAAAGTAACATTGTTGTAGTCTACTCTAGGGTGTATACCTCATCCCTGGCCTTGTGGGGTTGCAATCCCTAGCAAAGGACTGCAACACAAAATCCTTTCAACCCACTTGGTTACTTTTCTGGTGAAAACTCATTCCCTTTGCCTGCCTCTCTGAAAAGGGCAATCCCATCATGTGACTTCTGCTAGCGGGCACCTCTCCCCTTCTTTTATGGTAAGGACATTCCTGTTGCCATCCTTCTTTCATAATCATGCACCGCAAATGTTTCTCAGCCTCTTTTCCTGATGACATCTCCTCAGAAAGCGGGGATCACTCAAGTCTACCATTTCTTCCTTCCTTGTTATGTGGTATGATTTGCCTTGGTATTCAAATCTGAGGCCGCTGGGAAGGTCCATTTATGGCAAGTTCCTTTAACTTGAAGCCAAGCAGGGTCCATTCTCAGCCACTTCCTTCTCATTAAGGTTGCTTGGGCCACATCCTGGAACAATAATATATGAGTGTTGCAGAATTGTATCGGTTCTTCCTTCTGTGACAATCTTGTATGGAAGAAGTGTACTCTCGTGAGTACATCCGGAGTCAGGTTCTTCTTTTGTTGGCAGGAAGTGTAGACTCTGTGGGATCAGTCCAATACAATGGGCTTCATTACATGGTAGGCGGTAAGGGTTTACCGGTACCGGTATTTTACCGGTACCGATAAACCCTTACCGCCTTACTACAAGGTCCCTTTGCGGGTTGGGGAATTTAACACCTGCTTTTTGCAGGCGTTAAAAACCAACCCGCAAAGGGACCAGGGATCTAATTAAGGTACTGCAGTTTGCGGTGCCGTAATTAGCACCTTCCCCATTCCCATTATGCCCTATGGGGCAAAAATGGGAATGGGGAAGGGCAATGGGGGAAGGGGGAATTACCGGCCCACCAACCTTGGAATAGGGCGGTAATTCCCCTTTCCACCAAGGCGGTGCCGGTATTTTAACGGCATGGACCAAGGCGCCATCCGTGTAATGAGGCCCAATATCTTCGCCCGCAGGATCTTTCAGTAGTTGGTGGAATAAAGTCAGCACGTAATCCTTCAGGTCGGCACCCTATATAGATACAGGTATCCCCCCGCAGCCTCATGTTGTTTTGTCTGGACATGTTCTCAGAGTCCTGTTTATTCACAACCCACTCCATTTGCTGTTCAAGGGAATCCATACTTTTTGGCAATCGACCCGCTCTTAGCTTTGTTCACATAGAGTCGTTTCGGTTTCTTTAACTCTTTTTCCTACCACCAGCATCTGCTTATTCAGATCCATAGTGGATTTGGTTAAGTTAACTACGCAGTCTTTTAACTCTTTCTTAATTTCTGACAGAATTTCTTGAAGGTCAGATCATCTTGTAGGAGGGTTTTCTGTCTCTAAGTGCGCATTAATTTTTGTCAAGCGTGTGAATTTGCGCTGCTGTTTGGTGCTGGCACTTAACAGCCTCCTGATGCTGCATCATTGCCTTGATGTCCCCTGAATGGTGCCTTTCTGTTTGCTTGCTTGTTTGGCCATCATTGCCTCGCCCCAGATATACATTCAGCAGTGCCTAATTTGTGGTCACTCCCCCGCCACCCACTTCCTGGGTGTTGCACAATTTTTCACCTCCAAGCAGCAGCTGGTAACTTATCTTCTTCCAGCCTTATATTGCAGGGTCCATTGTACCTCACAGACCTATTCAGCCATATTCTAAATGTCTCTCCCAGCAGCCCCAGATCCAGGGGCACTGATACAGTTCTAGGATGAAAAGGCAATGCTCTGTGCAAGTGATCAGGTGTCGCACCCCCTTTCCCGTGGACACCAATCTCTGTCTCTGCTATGCCCCTTCACTGCCCGTCCAGTCTCAACTTCAGAACTGCTTGTGGGCAATCTCTGAACCGAGAACAATATCACTCTCCAGTCCCTCACCAGTCCTGTCGTGCATCAAACAATTGATTAGTAGGGAGCATAAGCAGCAATGATTTGTGGGTATTGCTCCGAGATCCACAATGCCAACACTGGATCACAGCGGGGAATGCAGGGAGTTCGCTCCACCAGGGGCCTCCACTCACCACCCTTCAGCCTGAGTAGTCAGAGATCCCCGATGGGAAGTTGGTATGGGGATGTTATTTGCACCGCAAGCTTGTATCAGAGTTATGGCCCCACCTGAAAGTAACTTCTACAAGGCGGCCGTGTATAATCTCTCTTTCCTTGGAGCGAGCTGTCATTTGTCCCGGTATCCACACTCTACAGTGCGAGTACACCCTCCTCTTATTCCCGATCTGACCAGAATGCCACAATGCTGTATACCGGCCTCTCTTGTAGGCAACGGGGGAGTCAGAATGTTGCAGTCGTGATTCGCCTCTCACCTTGTAATTAGCAAGCCACAGTGAGCCTTTAGCAGTCACTCCGATCACAGCCTCTCTGCCTCACATAGTTTTACATGTGTTTCTGAATCCATGTCCTTACCTCTAGACTTTTGTCATTTGAACTTTTAAAGGTTGGCAGTGATAGATTTTAAGTTAGTAAAACATATACGTGTATCAGTAACTAAATGAGGGTGCTTATAGATGCGAGTTCAATAGCCTCGCCTATAAAAGGAAGGTTGGAAAAAAAAATTCTATGTGTTTCAGTGTTTGCAATTGGTTGATGTTACTGTTGTAATTATGTACTTGCCTGTGATAGGTGGCACTGAAAATGTGTCGGCCATTTTAGTACTTTGCTTACTATAGTCTTTTTCTTCTGCTATTGATTTTGTAAAGTATAAAACCCACCGTTTTGTACACTTTTCGCAGATTGATTACAGAACTCACACTGTACACATGCTGAGTGTGTGGCTGATGTGAAAGTAAATGTCGGTAAATATGTACATATTTATAGGTTCATTTGCAGTGCTGTGTGTGTCAGCTATATTAACCACTGCTATCAGATGGCATATATTGCCACTATTTTCCACCTGCACCATAAAAGTGTTTAGAAAGGGCATTCTTCTTAGATTTCTAGAATTATAAAATGTTTAGTGCTGCTTACACACCTATGCATTGTCAGTGTTTTACTGAGATGCTATTAAATATAGCCATCCCTGTTCATACGCCTATGTATTAGCAGTGTTTTATTCTGATGCTATTAAAATAGCTATCCCTAAAATGTAGCATGTTTCTCTAAACATAAAGATATATATAATGCTACACTATAATCATTTATTTATTGTTATGTTTATAGCTCAGAGAGCTGCATCATAACATTCATAAAAATAACACACTTCATACATATTAATTCTAAAAATTACATAAATTAAATTAAATAGTCGACTACAATTATCAGATCACATCACAAATACTTACTAACTAAAATACTTGCTAAAAATACACTCATTACAGTACATTCATTACATCACAGCGGATAAAATGTTTTCAGGATTTCATTTACATATTCAAGTATGAGTTACAAGGCCTGCAGCCCAGGTCATTGAGTTTCGGGCAGCAATAGATATAATATACCATTATACAATCAGGGCATTATTTCCCACTTTACCCAACCTGAGGATGGACATCCAGATGGTGAACAAGGCTATATGCATAGATGTATGCCCAGAGTTCAGGCAATACTAACAGAAGGAGTCACTCCAGATATTATTGTAGTCGGTCATGAAAGGGCCCTGCCTCTTTATGTACAGGGATCTATGTTCTCTACATTCAGTCAAAACATGTTTAGCGGTCGCCACTTTTCCCATAGCTCCACATGATCGACATATTCTCTTCTCTTTAGGGATGCCCCACAATGGGCCAAAAACCATTAGTATTGGCAATCTACTGATGCGTAGCAAAAGTATAAACCTACGCAGCTACGGGGAAAGGGGACAATTTGATGTAGCCTTGGGGCGGACTGGGATTATGGACCAGTAAATTAATAATAGGCCGATAACTGCTTAGAGTGGCAAGATGGTTTTAGTTAGAGACCCAATCCCATTGTGCTAACTTAATATTTGACTTCTTGGTCCATTCTTGCAGACTGATCTCCCAACACAGACCCCATCCCATATTATTAAACCATGCGATACCCAGGGATACCAGAAAGTCAGACAACTTAGTAGGAGTTAGTTTACCCAATAGAGTAAGAAGCAGGCAGATAGGGAACTTACGTGCTTTTAGGAGTATTGCATTTCTTTTTTTCAGAGCCATAGCAGACAGGGACATAAGACCCAGCTCTAGGCAAATAATTCTGACCAGGACCCCAGAGCCAAGTCCAAGCATTTTCCTCCGGGACCTTCCCTCTAAAACATTGAGCCAAGAGAAGTCCTTCATACTAATGGCGTCTAATCCATATAATACTGTAGTACAAAACATTGTTTATATAGTGTGATATCCCATGATAGATGAAACCGGATGCCGCTCTCACACACCTATACATCATGTTCGGCTTGGTTATTGCTTTACTTTTCCTAGCATTTACAAGATCTACATAGTCTGTCTTAGTAGAGAATGCAACACCCAAGTATTTATAACTGGAGACTTGCTGTATTGCATTTCTGTTGATAGCTAGGGTGGGAACCATGGTGCGCTTATGTGAGAAATACATGACCTTAGTTTTCTCGTAATTCAATATTAGGTCATGGTCATTGGGGAAGGATTGTAATGCTTCCATGGATCTCTTGAGTCCCGCAAACGTATGGTCAAACAGGATCAGGTTGTCTGCATAAGAAAGGCAGTGGACCTTACACCCCAGTATCTTTGGCTGGCAATTATGTATCTTCTCAATACATCCGGGTGTTCAGCCAGATATATGTTAAATAATAAGGGGGCAAGTGAACACCCCTGTTTTAAACCAAGGTTAGTGCTAATTGGTGCCGATATCACACCTTTACTGTCCAACCTAACTTGCACTGATGTGTTCTCGTGCAATCCCATAGTAGCCAGTAACAGATCCCACAGGCAGCCCAATCAATCCATTTTGGCCCATAACTTACTCCTATTTACTGTATCAAAGCTGCCCGGAAGTCTATCATAATGATGTATAGGCCAGGTTGACCCTTAATTTTAGTCTTTCTGGTGAGGTATTTAAGTAACCACAGGCAGTGGGATGTTCCCAAGCTTGCACGGAAACCTACTTGAAAGTTGCTTAATAAGCCTATAGACTCCAATCAATTTGTCAAATACTAGTGACACAAAGATTTTTCCCGTGGAGTCTAACATGGCAAGGAGTCAAAAGTTCTTAGGGCATGGTCTGGACCCCTTCATGTAAATAGGTACAAGAACACAACAACGCCATGATTCAGGGATCATGCCCTCCTCAGATACTTTCCTAAACAGGAGGTAAATAAACTCTCCCCAGTATTCCATATTATTTTTCATTATTGCATTGGGGAGCCCATTAGGGCCGGGTGCTCAAGAGTCTTTTAATACAGCAATTTTTAGCACAATCTCATCATGCGTGAAGTTCAGACAGAAGCGCACCCCAGGCCATAATACATTTTGCATGGGAGAGCGAGGATCATAAAAGGCCTCACAAACATGCATAATCTACTCTGACTTGCCAGTAGCACATATCTCACGAGTGGTTGTTTGCGATTTAAAAATATTCAGCAGTCTCCACAAATTTCGTGATTCCTTGGTGTTAGCTACACTTACCACATACTGCCACTGAGCTGTCCTACCAGAGGAGACCCAATTCCTCACCCATCTTCCATATTGATTTTTTGCAATTTGCTTAGCCACCTCCACCTCCTTTCTGGTGTTATCACTCTTGGCAATTCTACCCAATTCCTGCATGAGTGCCCTTTTTGGTATGCAAATGGATTAATCATGACAATATTTCTTAACGGATTGATTTAAGATGTGATGTAGCCCTTTTTGGACTGCAAGCTTTGAAGTACAGCCCTTGATCCACTTCTCAATATAGGAACGCAGAAGCTTACTGCCATCCTCGGTAGGGTAGCACTTGTTCGGAGAAGAAGGTAACAGCCTTCTTAATAATCCTATCGGTCCTGCAGATCCTACTGCCTGCGGGGTCACATTCTAGTTTCCCGAACCCAGACATCCCCTTTAACCATGTTTTTAGACAGCACACTGAGTAAGGCACTACTCCTTACATAAGCAGTTTCCTGTAATTCACTAAGCCACCGACATGAGGTGTTAAAATCCCCTCCTACATAAATCTGATCCTATTCATCTGCGTTCTTAATGTCACAGATCACAGTCAGTACAAAGTCAGTAATATCATCAGTTTTAGTTGAGCCCGGAGGATCGTATATATTGATAATATTTATACCACTACCAGTATTCCTCTCACGGCTAATACATAGGGTTGTTCAATGCTAGTCAACATTCTTTTAACACCTATAATGAGACCCCATATGGGTGCCCACTAGGTTTTTTTTTGCCCATATTTGGTAGCCGTCAATCAAAATATCTGTGAGCAACCAAGCTTCCTGAAGCAACAAGATATCATTCTGTGTAATCAAATCGAGCAATCCTCCAGGCTCAAACAGATGGGTTACTCCTTGTATGTTCCAAGTGGAAATGGCCATCTCTCAATTGCCACCTGGTTGCGTAGCATCATTAAGCACAAGCAGTTCAGAATCCCCAGGATATTAGCTTGCAGTGTACTATTCACTCTTGCTCCTGTAGTACCTATAGTTTTTATTTTATCCTTTATAGAATTCAGGTCAAGACTTTTGATGGGGGGAATAGTGTGAGTCTCTGCTTCAACATCAAGCTCATATCCGAGGTCAACGTATCAGCTTTTACATGCTCTTATCAGCTGCACTGTCTCGTTTCTGCAACAATGAATTCTGCTAAACTGTTAGTTGTGGTCCTTAATTGGTTCTTCGAAATCCCTAGAGTCTAAAATTCTTATGGGCAGGATTTTCCTGTTCATGGATAGAAAATCTGTTAAATGAATAGGGCGATTAGACCTAGGTTTACCCTGCACCTTATTCTTAATAGTAATCAAAAGATGGACAGGGGGAAGAAGAGGAGACTCCTTCAACTCAGCCTCCAAGGTAGCATCAGAGATAATATCAAAGCCTTGTTGTCTGTCAGAGGACATCATAGCTGCTGCCAAGGGCCCCTTAGGCTGCCATTCAGAACCAGGATTAGTAACAGTGTTAATGAGTAGCGTAGACAGAACCACATTCTCTTCCTGACTTTCCTTAAGATCAAGGGGCTTGGCCTGTCTTTCAGAACCCAACTTGTTAACATAGTTTTGGACTTAGGAGCCTTTTTTCTTTTACCATTTGATTTTCTGCTATTATTGCACCACCGAATATCTTGCAGTGTTTTTGTACCTATGGAGCAATTAGCGGCCACAGAGCCCCCATTTATTACGGCAGTATTCCTGTTTAGTCTCTTTGTTTTCTATGTTGTTTTCGAGTAAGAAAAATAGTCAAAGTTTTGCTGAGGAGTTCAACCGTCTCATCTACCACTCTATCTGCATAAACAACGCTGGCCTCCTCAGGAGCAGCCATTTTGTGATGTCGATTAAGGTAGTCTGATGTTAAGGGGATCACAGCCTCAATGACTTTATCAAGTTCTTCCTCATGGTCTGGTTTAGGGATATTGGACAGAGAAGTAACCTCCTCCAGAATTTTGCCACACATTTTTAGAACCACCTCCATGTCAAACTGCCGAACTGAAAGTTGGGTTTGCGCCTCATTCTGCTGTCCAGAGTCATTGATGGTGGGCTCAGAAGATATAATAACGTCCTCGAGATGATTCATATTCGGTGATGCAGAGAGCCTAGGGCCCTTATCAATTTCTTTATTGGTTTGGAAAGCAGGCCTTAGAAGGATGTTTCCCTCAGAGGTATTAAATCTAGCTGGTGCAATATCACAAGCTCTTTCCTGCGTCACCCCTGCTGCGTTATAGATTCCGGTGTTAGTGAATCTCGAATTGAGTGGCATAGCGCCGGCAGGCAATGATTATTGTCCATTGCGGAAAAGGAAATATCACAGTGTACCTCATTATTATTGGCTTCAACAGGTATTGCCTCACCGAGCGGGCAATTAACGATAACCTGTGCAGTTAAGGGTATCAGGGGAGGTAATGGTTCTCAATTAAAATAAGCATCGATAGTTCTGGTCCCAAAACCCGCAATTTGATGGTATTTCGATGGTATTTCGGAGGCTGCCTTAAATGGCCTGCATTTTAAAGCAAGGTAACTTTTTGCTTATTTGTTGATTATTGGATCTCAGGCATTGCTTCGCCGGCATCTCAGATTCAGTACCCAATGGTGATGTACTGCAGTTCACACACTGACAACAGTTCAAGATTAGTTCCTGAGGGTAAGTTATCAGCAATGTCCCAAGAATTCAGTGATAGTACTTAGTCACAGTGTATTCAAAGTTTAAATGCACTATATCTTTAAAAACGGGTGCTAAATTGTTTTCCAGAATTTAAATTCATCAAACAATGAACATTTTCAAAGCTTGTAAAAACAATAGACTTGTGTGCATAAAAAAAGTGGTATAAGGTAATAGGTATAAGGTAATAGTCACTATTGATTGACAAGATATCCCACTCCAGTGACGTGGTTGAGTTAAGAAATAATCAGAGCGTCAGGTTCCTGGACAGTAATGCAGATGTGAGAGCTGTTGCAGAAATGAAATCCAGTTATACAGGAGAGATAGGCTCCTGGTAAATATAGCCCACACTCGCTCAAGAGAGATATAGATGGTAACGGGCAAGGAGGGAGGAGCAACAGTCTCAGAACAGGCAGCGTCAGGCTTGGAAGCCCCCTTAGGGCGGGGTAACCACACTCCCGCATGCACTCCCAGTACAATAACAGCCAAACGGGTGGAGACTTCAGTTCCAGCTCCAGGAAAAGTACCTTTTATCCTTGTGACCACTGCGGACCACGGCAGACCACGATCACTTAGCCTCACTCCGCTTCGCTCCATTCTGTGATATACTGGGGCTGCTTCCACAGCAGTAAAGACAAAAAAATACTCGACCACGGTAAACCACCTACTGGACCACGGCTAAACTATTTTATAATCACTGCTATGAGATTACGTCTAGTGTCAACATAGTACATCTGCTGTCATCAAGTTGCAGTTACCAGTATTGCAGAAATCTTTTGCAATTGCTTTGTCTTTATTTGAAAATAAGGTACAAATGGGGCTCCTAATTCACCTATGCATTTTTTTAAGCACCATTAAAATGCTGCTAAAGAAATACATTTTTAAAAGAACAGCATTAATAATCAAATTATTTCCTTTTTTACGCAGGTTACTAAGGTTAAAGGTTTATTTTCTAGATCTTGACCAACATTTACTTTGGTAAAAAATGTCATCTCCCACCGTGATGCAATTGTGGCAATTGCTGCACGAAACCTTTCACTGCTTCAGATCCAGTTTGGGCAGTAATAGGGGAGGTTGGGTCCCGGGTGGTTGCTGATGTAGAAGGTGATGTCACATCAGCTGTTTGATGATACACAGAGTTCGGCCCATGTGCCTGTATTTTGTATTTCTCATGGGCCTCATCAATGTCGTCCCAGGTGACTTAGACTAAGTGTTGTATGAGGACAGATGTCTCCAAGCTCTGTGATGGGATTTTAGATAATCCACAGAGCTTTTCTGTCTGTTTCAGTTTTTTCATGCTGCAACAATTTTTGCAGGGGGCACTGGTTTGTTCAGCCGCCAACCCCCCTCTTTCCTTGCCCATGCATTGTACCCTCACCCTCAGTACCACTGTGCACCATGTCATCACTCTTTATATCCAACCCTTCCTGCTCCTCCTTTCTAACCTCACCCCCCTTACCCTAGTTTCAGTTCCCCCACTCACTGTACTTCCAGCCTCTGTACTCTCAGTCACCATACTGCACCCTGTGTACCACTAACCACTCAGTGTATCCTCACCCACTATACTCCCACCCATGTATCTTATCAATGTGTTAGACAGTGTGTTTTTTATTTTTTAGTCCACCTTGGAATTTGTTCCCAATGATTCTTATATGTGAAGACAACATCAGTGTAGTAAGCACACACGTTGTATCGAACACAGTGCATACAATGCACTACATATGAGAGTCAACAAAATTAAACATATGTGTACAACTGTAACTAATTGTATTTCATAAAGTATGTTCTCTAGCTAATTATGTCTTCTTTTTTTTACAGAAGGAAAGGTGCAAATTATACCTCTCACATCATATCTATGAATTGTCCATACCTAATATGAAACCCACACACATTACCTAACCCTGACTACCACACCAACTCACTCTATTGACAGCTTTTCTAACACCATTGTACCCCTACTTTGTCTTCCATCATCCAGACACACTATCCACACCTTCTCTACCCCAATCCAACCAACTCCCACCCTCTTGACCCCTACCCATCCACCCTATTGCTACTGAATCTGTTCATTCTTCTGAACCCTACTCCCATCATCGCTTACACTTTATAAATCTCAAATTGTAACTTACAAGGACTACTGAATACCCACATACATACGTATGTAAATCAAATTCATAACGTCGGCTACCACAGCATCCAACCAGATGGCAAGCTTTGAGGCCACAGTTAATCTCACCAATGACAGGAGGTGAGACAGGAGGTCGTATCCACGGCTGCGGAATTGCCAAATGCTACCTCACACAACCAATTGCAGCTATACTCAGGCCGTACCGGTGCCTTAGGTAGCTTCGACAATAGATAAAAGTCAATGCACTTTATACTTGCGGCTACAAAGAAAGCATTGTAAAAAATAAATGTCAGCAACAGAGACTGCATAAAATAGATCATGTAGGATGCTGTTAACTTTTTCGTGAAGTTTGTGTTTTGTTTTGTCTATGTTTATTACTTAGAGGGTGGCCCTGGTGGAACTGGGAAGCAAATAGCATTAGGATTCACACATGTAAAAAAAGGGTAAAAAATAAAATATTTATTATTTTTGGAATATTTTTGATTTGGAGATTTTTGGGTGTTTTATTTTTTACATAAAGGGGTAAAAGTGCCACGTAAAAAAATAAATATAAATAGTAATAGTGGCAGTGGGCCTAGTATTCTGAAATTGACTGGCCCATTCCCAGTCATCAATGTTGGCATCTCCCACTGTGATGCAATTGTGGCATCATCTCTGGTCCAGGTTGAGGTAGGTAAAGTGGTGTAGTGGTTGCTGTGCTGGTTGCTTATGTAGAAGATGATGGTACATCAGCTGTTCGATGACGCACAGCATTCCACCCATGTGCCTGCAATTTGTGTTTCTGATTGGTGAGTACGCTTTACAGTCAGGGGCTTGACTTTATTTAATTAAGCAAGACACCTTTCTGCTCCAGCACAAAAACCCAGATATTCAGTTTACATTCAGCACCCCTCAGCTTTAAGGCAGGGTCTGATGAATGGTGAACAGTTAGGAATTGTGTTGTTTTATGCACCCTTCTGTTTATGGAAGTTTGGGGATGGAAAAGGAAATAGGCAAATGCAATTACTTTAACAGACTGTATATTTTTATTCCCCCTGGAAGCGATATTGTTCATTTTGAATTTCAAACAAATCACCCTGTGTTTGTTGCCTATAGGGGAGTTAATACAATTATTACATGGGTTGAAAATGCTAGGTGTCTAATTTGTCTGTTCACCCAACCTTTAATGGGAAAACTATTAATTCAAACAGATCCCCACAATACTTGGTTTGGTTGGACAAGTTTACGTACAGCGAATCTCTGGGTTATTTTGCTCAGGAAAAGTCCTCCTCGGGGCTCCTGGATATCTAACAGGAAAAGGACAGGAAGGTGGACAGATGGCCTCAAACATGGGTAGCCTCCAGCATCAATCCCCTTGATTTTCCTCTCATTGTCTGTGCCCAGCCAGCTTTTAGTATTCCCTTGGTCTCCTCTAACAATTTGGTCAGCAGTTCCAACTCAGAAGATATCAGACAGCTCTCCCTGATGTCAGTGTGCGATGCCTTATAACATTTAAACCACACCTCAAATTATAAAAATTAAGATTGCCAGTTTATTGGCTATTGACCTGGATTGGACATCTGCTGTCCTCCCCTGGCAATGATTGGTTCCCAAAGTGAATGGATATCATCCCTATGGACTCATAAATCTAGCCCTAAGAAATGGAATTTTTTACCACTTCTGTTACGCCTTTAAAAACTACCTTGACAACTTTCTCTAATTTCAAAATAAACCTACAAATATATACATTTTTGAATTCTTCTCATCATCCTGGGCTTAATGAAATGAGTCCCTGTTAGGCAGAATTGCATGCAGTACCCTCTGGGACCACCACATACAATTAGGACTACAGGTGTAAGCAAAATCAACCTTTGGTTAAGTCTGTAATACACAGTTTTTGGTAGCGAGCTGAGCAGCCAGGCTTATCTCAAGAGGGAATGTGAGCAGTAAAAGAAGTTACACAGAGGTCTTACAATCACAGTGGTTCAAGTAGACACTTACAATCAAGCTTTCTTGGTAAAACACTGATTAATTTATTACACAATCATTTAGAAAACATTCACTAGACGGAGGCAACTTAATATCATACACAAATATACTTCAGTTCCAAACCAATACGTTTCTGAGGAAATGAGGCTCCTTTGAAATAGGAGCCAAATGGCACTTCAGTTAATTTAAATAGTTGGAAAAAGCTACAAGTTAATAACATAGATCACAAATACTTTCTTAGGGAGCGCAAATAGTTTCAGTTCACTAGAGGATGCGATTCAGTTCAATAGGCCTAGGCCAATGTCAATGGGTTAGTGTCTTGGATAGGAAAGAGCAGTTCTTGTAATAAATGGTAAAGTCTTTGCCAAATTTCTCAGAAGTGGTTTGTATGAAAAAGAATCATATGTTGGGTCACAAGCTGATTAAGCCTGCAAGTTGGGAAAGTTTCACAAACTTTCACCACGGGAGGTAAGTTCTCTCAATCGGGTGGGCAAAGTACCTTAATATGAAGAAAAGATACAGCTGAAGATGTTGGTTCCTGGCAGTTCCTGCAGATCTCACTGTTCCTGAGCCTCAGTCATGGGGACAAGAGGGAGGACGTTGGGGTACTCCTGCACTGCACAGGGACGGGTCAAACAAGCTGGCAAAATTGAAGATTTTCAGTCGAGTAGCCGTCGTCAAGCACACAAGCTGGTGTCCTTCCCCCTGGTTAATCCTAACCAGCTCCGAGAATGGTATCCAGGTGGCTTACACTTACTCAAAGGAAGAAGTCTTCCTTGAAGGGCTTCTCTGTCGAGATGGACTTGGCGATTCGGACCTGTAGCAGGGCTTCACGGGGCAAACACATGGTCCAGGAGTTGCAGCAGCTGCCCTCTTCCAGCTTGTCTTTGCTTCTTTCGTTCCAGTGGTCAACGCTGCTTTCCAGTCCAGTAGACTCGCCTTTTAAACAATTTTCTCCCATTCATTCCAGCCTAGCTGCCACTGACCCAGAAGGGTGGTTGTCCTTGCCGGAAAGTTAGCCAGCCAATCACACCAGGGTGAATTTGGGTCTCCTAGGAGACTAAGCACAGGGAGTTCCGGGCACCTCCCTCATTTCCTGCCCACCCCAGACATTCAGGCGCCAGAGGCGGTCTTCAGTCCTGAAGCCCGCCAAAGACATACAAACAAAGGGATCAAACCTAGTTTGGCACGCAGAGACAAACTGTAGAAAGACCTTTCCAAAAAGAAATGGCAAAAAAAGAAGACTGGGACCTGTTTAAACAACAGGCGCCATCTTGGAAAACATGACTCCCGCGATTTTTAGCTACCTGTGTTCCCGGTTAGGAAAAATCATGGTAGTTCATTGTAAAACCCCTACCACCAGCCATTTCGATAATTAAGGCAAACATTTGACTGCTACATGTGTTTCTAGACACAGGGGATACCAGGTAACCCCTCCAGCGCTCTATAGGAAGACAGTGTGTGCTGGGTCTAGGAATTTAAAAAGACTAATAAAGTTAATTTAACCTTATATTCTCTGGGAAACAGTAGTTTATCCCAGAGGAGGTATTTAAACCTTTTGGAAGTCAAGAAAGACATCCCTGTGTCACTGCACTGAGGATGCTGTATAACCTACATGAAAAGATGCCTATGGAGTTATCTTAAAACTCCATAATCAACGAACACACATCAAAATACAATGGTATCAAAATCCAGCAAAGTTGCTAGGGCTCTCTAAGATGAAGGGAATTAGCACATTTATGAGAATTCTCCCTAACAGTCACATGTCGACACGAGGTTGGAGGTTTGAATGGTCCAAATTTGTGATTTATTCACAAATGATAAAAGTCGGTGTCACACAATTTTACATACAATTAAATCTTTCACTAATCTATTAACTCACATAATCACTGTTTTGTGACATGTTCTGGGGAACTATACTTTTAGGTTGTAGCTTTAGTGTTCAAGGTCACATTGTTATGAGAGTTAAATCATTGGAAGGAGCTTTCCATAAGCTTTTTAAATATATGTGAATGTTTCTGTGTGCCTTACGGTTCCTGAGAAAATGAACAAAGTATTATCATCCATGTAACCTTATGACAAAATAATGATATACATATGTTTCCTTCAATTCCACATTACATTTCTCTTTCTTCAAACTGAACATGTGATCTGGTTATCTGCTCTCTTTATTGGTTTTGGCATGGTGTAATTCCATTAACATTCTTGCAAAGTCAATGGCCGGACCCTGGGACACCTTATCTCCTGATGCAGATGGGTTTAGTCCTCCTCCTAGCATCATGTGACAGTCTTTATGGCAAGCCACCTGTCAGTCATCCCACGGATGGACCAGGAAATAGATTTAATTTGTCAATGATTGGACAGAGTTCAACCCATTAAGGGCTGCTAGTATTTACCCAGCTGTCATGGTTCCACCCCACTACATTCCTTTCGAAGCCTGCTGTGGCTTCAAAGACCTTTGCAGATATTCTGATAAACGTAGGGGGGAAGGTCAATGTTTTTAACTTTCAGTGGAAAAAGTCTTTTGCACGCACAAACGTTTGGTGCTCTGAGGAATAGAATTACATGCGTTTCAATTGGTTGCATTTTCTTTATATATGACAAGCCTAATTACATGGTGCCTTTCAATTCCCTTCTGCAGTCTAGTTTCATTTTTCACACGTTGCTTGTTTACATTGCAGAAGTGCATACATTTCCATGGTCTCTCTTTTCTTTTAGTAATCTGTGTTCTGGCTGTTTTGGCCTAGTCCTTTTGAATTCACTCGGCACATTGGTAGTGCTGAAATTGTCATGTTGGCCTTTCAGTCTGCCATCCCGAAGTGTGTTTTCCAATTACAAAGAAGGATTTCTATACTCTTAGGCTCAACGTGGCTAGATGCAGTTCATTTGATCCTGGGGCTGCCTTAAATCCCCACAGCAGCCTTTTGTCTCTTGCCTCTGGCCGTGTAGTCCTCAACAATGTTAAATGTAATGGCGCACTGTTCTCCCAGGACGGAGAATAACAGACTTCCTGCTGTTTCCCTTGCCTCAAACTGTGCCTCGGGCCATTGCCCATCCCTAGAAATTGACCTGGCTCTCCCATAACACTGCCCTCTCATCCCCCAACATACTCTTGATAGGGAAGAGACTCAGCCAGATGGAACTGGCACAAGAACATAGAGAGACCACAGCACAGGAACAACTGAGTCATTCTCAGGCTATGCGGGAGGCTGTGCATGTTGTATCAAGGAGGGTGGCATCCACTCTTGAGAGGCAGAGATGGAGAAAACCATATGACACTATGGTTAGAGAGTGCAGAAGTTGGCCAAGCCAATCCCTGTAAGCAATGAGACCAGGCTGAAAACCATCACTCTTACTCTACAGCATACTGGTGGTAGGGTGACTCATCCTGCTTCATCTGGCTCAAACAGACCAAGAGATCAATCCACAGCAGACCAGTGAGTTGCGCTCATTGGAGACTGTAGCCCTCATCACCAGCTACATAAGAGTATGGAAAGACCTCATGCAGATAAGGAATGTCATAGCACAGTCACTGGTTTGGGAACAACGGTGGTGGGTGGGCATGGATGTTGGAGCTGATGGTGGCTGGTGGGAATGGGTTTCAAAAAAGAGGGTGGTGGGTGGGCATGGTTCTTGACTATGAGGTTGGTCCCTGGGGATGGGTGTGTGCCTTTGGAAATCACATTGTAGAATTCCACTTCTGCTATGGGCTATGTGACCCTTGGGATTGGGTTTGCTGAAGGTGTGGCCCTTAAATACACGTTTGGGTGAGTGTGGATGCAACTGCGGCTTCATTTAGTCACCTGGATGCATTTTCCTCCACATCTGAGGTGGAGATAAAAGTACTCATTTCTGGAACAAGTGTTGCACGTTGTTTGTGGTATTTTGGATATATTAGACCTTGTAATACTGGAATTAACATTTGTTCTGCTAATTTGCTTGGAGGAATTATCACTATATGAATTTGCACTTGTTTTGTGTTGCCTTTTGACAATTTGAGAAAGTGCCAGTAATTGCATTACCACTACTTTTACCATTGCCTTTACCAATATGGCTACCATAGTTTTGCCATTTTTATTTATAATTTTGTTTTTTAGGGAAAAAAAAAAACATCAGTCATTCCACGGAGAAACCTGCAGACGTTAAATAAGGATACGTCAGGATAAACATGCCCCATTAGGCAACACAGTTTGTCAGGACAAACTGAAGCCTCACTCCTTATTCATACAGTTCAGAAGAGACCATGGTGGCCTTTTGGCTATCCGTTAACAGTGACAGGGACACCTACCTTCACAACTCCCTTCCTCCCGTATAGGACTCACAGAGCCACTCAGGTTTCATAAACGCTCTGCCTCTGACATCCTTGCTGTAAACTGGCATTTTTGGCAGAGGAATTGACGATGGCTTGCTATTTGGGGAGTTATTCCTTCAGCAGAGTAAGTACTGCCCTGCGCCACAGCACTAGGACGAACACAACCTCTCTTTCATGAGCACTACACTTCCACATAATTGTCTATCAAGCAACCAATACATGTTCTCTTTACAAACAGTTTAGTGAATTTATAAACAAGCACACATTTTCTAAATTGACTCAAGCCATCGTTTAGGGATCCTGCACAATTAGTTAGCAACTAATTACACATGTATTTGATTTCTGGGCACTTCGAACGAACTGATGATGTTGCTCAATTGTTTTAATATATTTACTGAGTTGCATGATTGGAGAGTAGGGACATGTGGATTCGAGTATATATTGCAGTGCCTGTACCAGCTTGGCAACAAATTACTGATGTAATGTATAAATCCTGTTCGGCCACAATTTAGCGTGGAAATTCCGAATAATGCAATCCCTTGCTAGCAGACAGAATAGAAAGACCTGCAAACGCCTCTAATCGCCTCTAATGCATACACACATTTGCGAAGTCAATGCGTCTGTTTTTCTCATAGTGCGACACGTTGTCTGCTGACACAAGCATGTAGGCTTTTTTACTTTGGGCAATTTGTGGCATTTAAGCGCACCTATGAGCCGAACCTATTGCATTATAGTACAGATAGGGAGAAATGCCATATGGGGGCGGTGGGGGGGGGCACGAAGGTTGTAGGTGCTGTTTGGTTGCTGACCCACCCATTGACTGCCTAAGGCCATGCTAGTCCCTATGGCCATTCACACCCACTTCCTGCCCCTCCCCACCCAAAACACCTCCTCATAGGAGCTCTTTAAGTTCGCTTTAATATAGACTTACCATAAAACTTTACAATTGAACTGCCTGCCAGTGTTTTTTCAAAGCGGTCTTCTGAGAGTCAATGGGCCTCATTACAAGTCTGGCGGTAAGGAAATAAGGATGCTAGTAGCAGCGTACCGGCACCCTTTCCAGAACGCCAGACTACGAGAATGCCTGCAGGGGCCGTGGCTCCCGGCAAGTCTTACCTGCCGGAAGCACCGGCCCCTGCAGGCATGGTTTTCAGGGAAGCATCGGCATCGTTAGTAACGGTGTTGGTGCTGCACGGGAATGAGGGCTTACAGTTCCCAATGCCTGACATCCCGGGTTACCGGGACTTGTAATATCCTGGTGGCACTGGGATATCAGGCGGCAGAAACAGTGTTACGAGTTCGGCAGCAACCCTCTGGAATCACCGACCTCATAATGAAGCACAATAAATTAATTGGAGCTGTGAAAGTGTCTTAACCAGGTCTGCTTTCAGGCACTCGATTTATAGGCACTGTGTGTTTCCTTCACTGTGGTCCTGTTAAAAAAAAAGCATTCGCCAAGCTGACAGTTTTGGCTTGTGAGCAAGTATTATGCATGTTCCAGGTATTGCTATTAGATGCCCAGGCACTTGCACCATTTTACTGCTGCTACCATCAATGGCATGTCAATACCACTACTGCAGTGCCTGACAGGTGCCTTTCCCATGCCTACACAAAATCCCAAACCGTTGGCATTTCCAATGCTTCTGTTGTATTTGTAAGGTGTAACATTTGCATCAAACGGTTCAGCACTTGGTTTAAGTGTGTTATTTGGTTTATGAATTGTAGTTATGCACTTGCTAAGCGTGTGAAATCCATGTGGTCATACCCAATAACTACACCCAATTCAGTAGATGAGCAACCTCTGGAGGTGGAATCAATTCTCCAAATGAGGGATCAAGAATGGGACAGAAGAACCCAGATGTGGCCTCTAGATCTTGGCACAACACTTGTGAGGAAAAGCCAAAAACACGTAGTAATGGACATTTGACGTTTGTGCTGACTGTGTTATTACAAGGTGGGTTATGCATGTAGATATTCTATGAATGTGAACTTTTTGGGATGAAATCCACCAAGCATATACTATTCGTTGTAATCAAAATCATAAAATGATCCCTAGCATGAGTGCAGGGATAGCATATATGGTGTGTTTGTGTGTTTCTAGATCGTTTGTATACACTGCCATATCATGGCCAAGAACTCACACCCCGTGCAGGTATTGATGCAATTTGATCAATTCTCCCTCCATATGCCAAACATTTGTGTCGTAGACTCTGATACATCCATCACATTGAATGCACTTTCATAAAATTCCCTGGGACTTTCATTAAATGCAAAGGTACTCTTTGATCAGGTCATGTAGTATTGCGGTACCATGCCCAGCAAGTGCACAAATAAGACCAAGTAATCTAGCCGCATTCTAGGTATTGCCACGAAAGGATAGCCACTGTCATCACTTTAAGAAATGATGTCTTCAAGGAGCTAAACACTTCCATGACATAGCAGGTATTGGCATCATAAAAGAAAGCACACCCATCTTGCCATATGCCTATATTTGCCATCATATGTGAGATAGACCTATCCCATCCACTCCCTCATCTATATACACTCAGTGGTGAAACACAAACTTTGGGGGGCCCCCTGCAAGCCATGCTGATGGCCCCCACTCCCAACTCAGCAACAAATCACGGGTCACGCCACACTCTGCCAGTTTAGCCAGGTAATTACATGTAGCAGGACTGCTTTATCAGAGATCTCCAGTTAAATAAAAGTCCAGCCAAACTAAGAAATTACTAGACTGGCTGCACCAAAATGCCTCTCTAGCCACTAATACCACATATCATGCTTGCTTAGCCTGGACATGGATGACCATAACGATGTATTGCACAATGCCTGTCCTACCCCACCCCCCATACATCCCCTCTCTCTCTCTCAGCCTCTGCCCCAACCCCCAATATCAGCTTCTCGGCCCAGAATTACCTCCACATCCCTTTTCTTTGTCCCAGTGCTTACGTATGAGGCTCCTTGCCTCATAGGTAAGTACTGTGATGAGGAAGAGTGGGACTAGGAGTGATGAAGATTACAGCTAACTAAGCCAGGCATTAGCTCCATGTCCCCCTATCTCATCCCAGTACTTGTGTATGAAGCAAAGTGCCTCATACACCAGTACTGGGACGAGGAAGAATAGGGCTATGAGTAATCAAGATTACCAATAAGTAATCAAGGGATTAAACACAAGTAGTGGTGCAACACAATTGAGCTGACTGGGCTTCAGACCTCCCTCCAAAACCCCCTTGAAATGTTGGGCTATGTTGACTCGACCTGACTGACATACAGAGCCGTTGCCGGACAGAACAGTACAAAGATGTTAAACAACACCTGGGTTTCGCTGTTAAGAAAGGCCCAGCAATCACTAACATAATGCATTTCACTGTTAGTACCTGCATTCAAATGCATTAATATTTAGGAAATTGAAATCTTGATGTGGGTTTAGTACATGCATGCCAGTGAAGTGATTGGAAGGGTAGAGAGGGGACAGGAGACCACTTATTCTCACAGCAATCCATACGTGGGTGCTTTCAGACTTAAAGGAGAGAGTTAACTGCTTGTAACATTGA
The DNA here is from genome assembly GCF_040938575.1 of Ambystoma mexicanum. Lineage (NCBI taxonomy): Eukaryota > Metazoa > Chordata > Amphibia > Caudata > Ambystomatidae > Ambystoma > Ambystoma mexicanum. Next base: position 937,190,985 of record NC_090941.1, on the reverse strand, counting down.
AGATATACTAGAATAGTCTCATTAGAATGCATAAAGAAGTTAGATGCCCCCACACAAATAGGTTTGCCCCTACCCCACCGCCCATGAAGTTAGCACCTCTCCCAACATTTGAAGGGTTAGTACCCCCCAGCCCCACAAAATGTAGGTTTTGTTGTATCCCTGAACACAAGCACACACACCATTCACCATACACACACGCACACCCAGCCACCCATACATTTAAGTGTGTATCCTTAACCACACAGGCACACCCAGGCAGCCACACATACATTTAGGTGTGCACACTTTCACCATACACTCACACAGGCAGCCCCCCATACATTTAAGTGTGCACCCTTTCATCATACACTCACATGGGCAGTCACCTATACATTTAAGTGTGCACCCTATCACCATACACTCACACACGCACACGTCATGGGTTGAAGGGTGCCCTATTACTTCAAAAAGAAATGGTTTCTTTTTTAAATCACTCTGACTTTATAAAGAAATTATTTCCATTAAGGACCGAACCATAATGGAAATAATTTATTTATAAAGGCAGAGTGACTTCAAAAAGAAACTATGGGCCTCATTACTTGTCAGCCGGTCTGGAAATAACGATGGCGGTAAACACGCTGCCACCGTTGTTTCCGGACCAGGTGATCTCGAGTTCTGCAGGTGGGAGGTGTCATTCCCGCCAGGTCTGACCTGGCGGGTTAAACGCCACCCGCCTGCAGGCGGACATGGAAACACTGGCACCATGAACACCGGCACCATCACGAGATGGTGCCAGTGTTTCCACTTCCCCATTCCCATTGAGTCCTATCCGACTCAATGGGAATGGGGATTTACCGAATTCCGCCTCCGGAATTCCCGGGTCACCGGGGTTGTAATGCCCCAGTAATTCCGGGATCACGGAGGCAGAATGGTAATACGAGTCTGGCAGTAACCTGCCGGAATTTCAGACACAGTTACCGCCGGACTCGTAATGAGGCCCTATTTCTTTTTTACATCATAGAGCTCCCCCACCCCATGACATAGAGGTTTGCAGCCTAGAGGCTACCATGTCACTGGGTGGGGGAGAGCTCTCAGACTTCAAAAAGAAATAGTTTATTTTTGTAGTCACTCTCCCTTCATAAAGAAATTATTTATGTTACAACGTAACAGAAATAATGTCTTTCCGCCACCAAATGTCACCTCCCAGAACATGTGGTGGTGGGGCCCCCATTATGCTAGTCTATACACTATCGCATCCATGTAACTATACACAGTCATGTCCACCAGCACAGATTTACAAGCACATACAAGCAGCCTGGCCATTCTTGCGCCTATACCATCTCATTTTATCAACACATTCTTTTAATTTCTCCACCAATCATGCAGCATCCATTCAAACATAAAGGCAAACACACATATGCATGCAGAAACACACACACACATATCACAAAAAGGTCTGAGAGCCCCTCTACCGAGAACGAACAATGCCAAATGACCTGTCCTATGGGAAGGTGGCCACTAGGGAGGGTCTACACCCACGTTATGGACTGATATGCAAATGGATACTACCCATCTGTGAAAGGTACAGTGAGCAAAAGCGTGTGCTGCAAACTCTCATCTCAGTTCTGTTCTTTCTGGAGAGGAGCGCCTGCTACCTTTTTTGAAATATTTGCAAGGAACGTGGGGTTAGTCACCCTAAGTTAGCTCGGGGCAACCAGACGTGGACTCCCTGCTCACTGTGCTCAGAGAGGCACAGCTTCACCTCACTGATGAGGCCCAACAAGGCTGTAACACGTGTATGGGGTTGCTGTTGGCACTCTTATTCAGAGAGGAATTGCCATAGCATTTCAGTGGTGGACTGCCCATGTGGGCAGGACAAAGACTGATATGCAAATGGATATTTCCCATCTCTGAAAGGTACAGTGAGCAAAAACTGTGTGGTGCAAACTCTCATCTCAGAACAGGTTTTCATGCCATGTTCTTTCTGGAGAGGAGCGCCTGCTACCTTTTTTTTTATATAACTATAATTGGGGTCAGTTGGGACCCTTGTAATTTGCAGCTAGCCTATGAATTGCACTTTGCACTTTACATGCAGGTTTAGTGGCAGCTTTGTGATGTTATTATCCTTTTTGTTTTTTTATAGGTTCTTCCAGTTGCAGTTTGCATTATGCATTTGCACGTTCTTAGTGCTCATGAACTATGAACTTTATCTAGACATTGTGATTCAGCATCTTAGTGGCAATATTGGGATGATATACCAGGTGTTTCCAAATGCTCTCAGCACTACCCGTGTTCACAGTATGTGGCAATTATAACATGTATTACGCAATTTATCATGCAACGTTTTGGTTTTATTTCCATTGGCACGAATTATGTGGTTTTATTAAGTGTCATTTCACGTACTACGCACTTTAATTGTCATCTGATTCTTACCATTCACATCATTAGATTGCAGTGTTTTACATCGTTGAGAAATACTATGATTATCACGTCACGTCATAATGTGGCAGTTATAACATGCATTGCGCACTTTATTATGCAATGTTTTGGTTTTATTTCCATTGGTACAAATGGTGTAGTTTTATTAAGTGTGGTATTTCACACATTAAGCACTTTCATGTTCATCTGATTCTCACCATTCCACTCATTATATCGGTGTTTTTTACAATAACACTTTTCGGCAGCCTAACATCTTTTGACAGATTGGTGGATTCACATTTAGTGCCCTCTTTAAATAGGTCTAATGCTGTACCAATATGGCTGCTGTTTTGCCACTGCATCATTTTCCAGATGTGACGCCACAATAGTAGAAATCAAAAAGAGATTCTAATGTGTATATAGAACTTGTTCAAGCAATCATGTGCTAGTGTGACCAATTATCAGGTCGATGGAAAGCGTGTTGCTCAAGGGGGCTTCCTTTCACCTTCAGGTGGGAATTGGTTAGTACATTGGTTAGTTTCACAGTGCCTCTGAAGTGTGTCTTTGGTTGCTGCTCAATGTTATTGTGCAACGTTCTTGGTTGTGGTCTGTCAGCGAGCCCACATCTTCTCGCCAAGCATGGAGGATAACTTCTCCAATGGTCTTTGGGAGCAGAGAGTTGGTTGTACCGAGTGTGTTCCTAATTACTGTGTGGGATTCATCAGGACAGTTGCGTTTTGGCCTATTGTGGGGTTGGCTGCTAAATGGGCGCACGGCTGGTATTGTAATACATTTGAGGAAGTGGTGTGCGACCGAGCAACCCTAGTTATAAAGGTGAGACATGGTTAGTCTGATACTTTAATTTAATGCAGTACTTGGCTGGGCTTTCCTGAGTGCATACATTGTGTGTGAGGTGTCTTTCCCTGAGTCTGTCTGCTGATTGGGTGGGTCACTCTTCGCCAATCTCTCTAGTTTTGGGGGATGACTGGGGGGGGGATGTGGACAGTGGGGTATTCTGGTCCTCTGTGATTTTGCAGCTGTTATCTCTGACCGCATCCCTTAGTGTGTTTCTTTTGGTCTGCAAAGTTTTGCTGTCGTTGTTCCTTTGCGCTTCTCGTTGTTCGTTGAATAACCAGGTTTTTAGTAGTTTCCTGAAGGTGAGCTGGTTTTCTATTGTTTTAATTTCTTTGGGCATGGTTTTCCATAAGTCAGCAATTAGGCGTGAGAATGTTGTTCCTCCAAATTTCCCCTAATGCTATTATTCTGTCTCTATTTGTAGGTCGTTGCTTGATCTTAGGTTCCGTTTTGGTAGGTAGGGGCAGACATTGACCTGGAAGGATTTGGCTCCTTATCTGTGTAGTGATTCATGGGCAATGCAGATGGCTTTGCCTTTGATGTTTTTTCTTTACCGCTAGCCAGTGAAGGATTCTCAAAGCTAGAGGGATGTGGTCTCTTCTGTTTAATCTTAAGAGAATCTTGGCTGCAGTGTTCTGGACCCATTGGAATTTCTTGATGAGTGTTTTGGCATTCCTAGGTAGGGGCTGTTGGTGTAGTCAATTATTGTTAGTATTAGGGATATGATTGTAAGGGTTCTGTGTGGAAAGGAGAAGTACAGGATCAAACCCTGAGTAGTCTTAGGAGATAGAAGTACTTTTTAGTGATTGCTTTGACTTGTGGTTCCAGGGATAGCCATTGTCCATGTTTATTTGCCGCATTGAAAGTCTCTGGTTGTGTTCCCAAGCCTGTCATCCAGTCCAGTTGTGGGTCAGTTGCGTTGCTTTCTGGGGGTGTGACCATTGTTTCCGTTTCGGCTAGGTTTCGTTGGCGGGTTGTTTATTGTCATCCTATTGTAGATGTCTGTGAGACAGTTGTTTAGGCTGTTGTTTGGTTCCTGGGCCGTGATCATCTTCACAATCATTTGTGTATTGTCTGCATGGGGGGCATGCAGATGTTGAAGAACAGGGGGGAGAGGCTGGATCCCTGGATAACTCCACAGGAGATGTTTTTGGTGTTTGAGGTGAAAGTTGGTATGTAGGTTCTTTCGGTTCAATTTGTCAGTAATGAGGTATGCCACCTTAGGGCGGGTTCCTGTATGCCACATTCCATAAGTCTTTTTTATTAGTGTTGAAGGCAAGTCCCTGATTATGCTCACGCCAGAAAGAATACAACCCTCTAGCAAAAAAGGGCCAAGTGATGGCCTGCAAGGCTAACAAGATTTAATTGTACAGAATACAATGGTATCAGCAAAGGACTCTGCTGCTCGAGAACGTTTTGGTTTCACTTAGCAGTGGTTTAAAGGGGGGAAAGCGTCATTTGTATACAGTAAAAACTGGCATCACTGATTGGCGAGACCGTATATGTGGGCCTGCTCCATATGGGATGCCAGGCTACGATAGGTGCATTTCTCTGCCATCTATTATTCCCCACCTCAGTCAGCTGGGATCATCTCGTCGCATGGTGAAGGTCAGGTCTCTCATAAGTTACATTATCAAAAAGTACTATGATACACTAAGCCTACTACATCACTGTGGCATGCACCTGGGAGGCCCGGGGACTAGTGCCAGGATGAAGGGAGGAGGAAATACAAACATGCTGACCCATACATTCTGTGCTTTGTTGATACCGTACCCAAGGCCTCCACCCTCGCTTTAATCTATAATTTATCCTTCCCTGTACCTTGTGTTACAAAGGACTTATTTATGTGGAGAGGTGAAACAGTCGCACATGCTTGGATCTTTTATGGCCATTTGGTTTATGATTGGGGTTGGGGTCACTCACTATCATAGAATGCAGGGGTGGGGGTCGGGTCAGTGGAGTGGGCCATGGCTGTGGGTAGGCTGGGTGGGGGATAGAGGTCTGTTGGCATCTTAGCTGTGATGAATGGCACTGCGAGGTGCCTGGTGTTGTCTCATGTCCTTGGAGGGCGCATTCTTTCCAGTGATACTAAGTAATTTCAACAACAACGGTACAAGGGGAAGCTTCTGTGAGAACTGGCTATGCGGACTCATCTCGTCTTATTGATCTGGACCTAGTGGAGTCCTTCCAAAGAGCTAAAGTTGCAGTCCTGCCAGGCTATGCATCCACCATAACTACAAAATGGCATTTCTTTCTATGCACACACTGAGTCTATGCAGCTATCGTTCTCGCAACATTATATCTGTGCTGAGTTTCACAGTGTGGTCCCCTACCCCCTTGTACACTACATGACTTTATACCAGATCCGCCTCACTTTAAAGCATATAGGCCTAATTTGCATCCTAACATTCCCCCTTTCATTGCTTCTACAGTAACAAATTCTTCCCAATATTTGCACCCATTTTCCCGCCTCACTACAGCATTATAGGGGGGGTGTTCCCTTTATTGGCATCCAGGTCCTACACACGTCTCAGGTCCTGCTTGCGCATATTCTTCAGGTGTACATGTCATATAGATACAGCCCCCATTCCCTGCCAGCTCAACCCACACTTCTTTGTAATTTCCAGGGTCAAGAGGTCGGACAATGGTCGTGTGATACAATCGGTCAACTATATCTCCAATGGGGATAGGGACTATGTGAGGAATGGGGTGATTAGTCTGCACATCTACTTCTTTTGTATCACAAGGTACTTTTGGAATGTATTAGAAATCAACATCATTGAGATACTAGGCACTGCTTTAGCACAACACCGGAGACCCAACTGGCAAGTGCAGACGATGACCAGGACAAACACGATGTTGGACACCATCACTTTCACCAATGTTCCAACCAGGATGGGGCCCAACTGAACGCAAGCCAGAAGCAATCTTCTTCTTGGACGCCGGCTTCATTTTTCATCATTGCCCCTAGATCATGCACTGCAGCAATAACGTATGACAATGTCCCATTTTCAGCATCTTCAGAAGGTACGAATGTGCAACATGATCTCATGATTTTTTTGCAAACACCACCTTCCATTGCTGTCAGCAGATCCAGCACATAACGGTTCTGAATCATCAACAGCATGAGGGTGTGCAGCTCGACTCTTATGACATTGAACCCTTGCTGTGTATCGTTAGCCAATTGTATCAGCTCCAAATGAAAGATTTGGCATTTGCTCACATCTGCACACTGGGTACTAAGGATGCAAAAAATGTCTCTGCTGATGTGAATAGCTTGTACACATCAAGTGTTTGTGTGAGCAGTACGGATGAGTCTGTTGATACGTAATTTTTTGCTCTTTTCCTTCTTCGCAGTTGATCATACGGTTCTTTCTCAGGAAGGATGCAATAGTCTGGTGGTGCTTCAATTGTTGGGGGCATTGTGGGTGCTACCTCAGGTAGTGGCACCCCTTTCAAGTGTTCTTCTGGAACTATTAACAAGGCTGAGTGTAGCATAGCTAGTGAACAATAGCCGCTCCAGGATGCGGGGAGGTGCAAGTACGCTTGTTGGCCACACACCCAGTAGTAGTCCATCAGCGCTGCGGTTCCCTTCTTGAGGTCTGGAATCAGCACAGTTCTGTTACATCATTTCTTTGAGCCGACTGAAATATTTCCTTCACTGAAAAGAGCACAGTTTTTAAGTCTTTTCCTGGTGCACCTTTACTGGTTTCTCTATGGCTGCAATCCAGGTCAGTTTTGTGACGTGCTCTGTCCATGTCTGTGTGCAAGTCTGTTCCACAAGTGTCACAGTCTTTCTGGAAACCTTAAACGTCCTTCAGCTTTACATGTGAGGGTTGTTTCTTGTCACTTGTTGTTAACGTATTTCGCCCCTTTGATCACCAGGTAGGGCTGTTTTAGACAGTTGCTGTTAGTCAGACTCGTTTTGCATTTCTGGGCATCTGAATCAACCAGTTCCAAAAGGACGTTGCGTACCTGCCTCCGATCCTACATAGGGAAAGATGAATTAGGTATTGGGCCTCTATGATTGGTACTTCTTGTGGTACTAGAACCTTGGGTGCCCCAGATGTGTGCGGTATTAGGGAGCATACATAGCAACTGCTATTAGTTATTTGCCTTCCCTCTGCACTCATGTCGGAATACCAACTGTTGGAGTGCTCGGAAAGACAAATATTTTCAACTGCATCCAGGCCTAGCCATGATATGCGTCGTATTTGGGTTTGTGTACTTGTCTTTTCATTCTGGTATGGCGAGATATGTGTCTTTTTGCTAACCTGCTTCTGCAATTTGCAATAATTACATCATTGCTTATGTTACACAACACATTTTTGACATTTGGAAGTAATATTTCGAACATTTTGCTCCTAAACACAGTCATGCAGGGAATGCTGTCATTTGCTAGGGTTTCATTATGCATAAATATATATATCTGTTTCCCTGTTCAGTTAAGCTAGAGGAGACACTTTCATTCATACTTTCATTCAGGTGCAGGCTTGGGTTCAATTAAAAAGTGTACTTCTGTTCCAGTTCCCCACTGTCCCCAACAGGGTCAGCCCATATAAAAGGATGCCACACCCAATATATTCCCAATGAAAACATCAGAAAGGTAAACAAAATGGTTGTATAATGTAGGCCACACTGATAAGAATACATTCTAGTGCAGCTAACTACATTTCTATCTCAAGACAATGAACACTTCGACATTGATGTCTTCATCTTTGCAATACCTGTAGTGGGGAAAAACTGGTAAAATAAAGAGGTGGGAGGGTGTGGGGGAATGGGGATTCAGGGTAAAAGTAGGCAAAAACTGGGAGGGGTTAAGGAGGAAAGAGAAAGAGGGAGAGAGAGAGGGAGAGCGAGAGATAGAGAGTGTTTTAATTCTTAGGTAGCGTATGCTTTTAGCAGGAATGCATGTTCGTTTATCTCTTGTACATGCACTTATATAGTCAGCGTTACACTACATTGTCACGCCGATTCATGGAATAAATGTGCGCCGAAAATACCGGCGCAGAGGGGCCTATACGTGCGCTGCGCCGAAAAATAGCGAAAAGCGCAGGGAAACCAGCGCACGTCGATTCATGGAAGTCGTGCGTAAGAAAAGCATAGGACGTGCGCTGAAAAAGTGCGCTGCGCACGCCGGCGCACAGGTCAACCAACGGCGTGCGCCACGGCCACTGCGCTATCACTCCGAGCGCAGCGCACAGCTCTAAAGTAGGCGGAACACAGGGCGGGACACTCGGAATGGGGAATAAAATGGGGCACAACACTCGGAATGGGGAAGAATGTGGGCGGCACGGGGAAGTACAGGAGGCAAGTGCGCGGAACGCCCACACGCTCTCCGGCAACACGTATTCATGGATTCGAACAGGGCAAAACAGCGCTCGATCAAACCAGCGCACAGGCCCAAAAACGTACGCCACAATTAAGCAGGCGGTAGCGTCCCGACGCACTCAACGAAAGTGCGCCAAAACCTGCGCCAACAAATACCACCCACATACAGCAATGGGCCATACCGTGACCCCAAAGGACTAATGATGTGCAAAGGTGTACGCCATTTACACAGACACCCACTGTTCAAAAATTCGCGCGTGTGTGTACAACGGGTTGCGCGAGAAGTCACTCGCGCGATTGCCCTGGGTACGTGTATCCCGGGGTGCGGGGAAGTCCCACATGCGATTGCCCTGGCCACGTCGATACCAGGGGTGCGTGTGAAGTTCCACACGCGAAAAGCCAGGGTACGTCATTTACAGGGGTGCGCGGGAAGTTTCACAGGCGAAAAGCTAGGCTACGGGAATTCCAGGGGTGCGCGTGAAATCCTACACGCGAAAAACTAGGGTATGTCATTTACAGGGGTGCGCGGGAAGTCCCACACGCGATTACAGCAGGGTACGTGTATTTCAGGGGTGCGCGGGAAGTTCCACACGCGAATAGCCTGGCCGCATGTATTACAGGGGTGCGCGGGAAGTCCCACACGCGATTACAGCAGGGTACGTGTATTTCAGGGGTGCGCGGGAATTTCCACACGCGAATAGCCTGGGCGCGTGTATTTCAGGGGTGCGCGGGAATTATCACACGCGATTTGGCTTGGTACATGTATTACAGGGGTGCGCGCGAAGTTCCACACGCCAATAGCCTGGCCGCGTGTATTTCAGGGGTGCGCGGGAAGTCCCACACGCGATTACAGCAGGGTACGTGTATTTCAGGGGTGCGCGGGAAGTTCCACACGCGAATAGCCTGGCCGCGTGTATTTCAGGGGTGCGCGGGAAGTTCCACACGCGAATAGGCTGGGCGCGTGTATTTCAGGGGTGCGCGGGAAGTTCCACACGCGAATAGCCTGGGCGCGTGTATTTCAGGGGTGCGCGGGAAGTTCCACACGCGAATAGCCTGGGCGCGTGTATTTCAGGGGTGCGCGGGAAGTCCCACACGCGATTACAGCAGGGTACGTGTATTTCAGGGGTGCGCGGGAAGTTCCACACGCGAATAGCCTGGCCGCGTGTATTTCAGGGGTGCGCGGGAAGTTCCACACGCGAATAGCCTGGGCGCGTGCATTTCAGGGGTGCGCGGGAAGTTCCACACGCGAATAGCCTGGGCGCGTGTATTTCAGGGGTGCGCGGGAAGTTCCACACGCGAATAGCCTGGGCGCGTGTATTTCAGGGGTGCGCGGGAATTATCACACGCGATTTGGCTTGGTACGTGTATTACAGGGGTGCGTGCGAAGTTACACACGCGATTAGGCTGGGTGGGTCCTGTCACCCTCGACGGCCCCTGCAGGCAGCCCACAAAACAGGGGACTACCCTGCACACCTGCTCATGTCTCCCACCACCCCCACCCCCCCAGTCACCAGGGGTACCCTCCACCAGGCTCCCACTCATGTCTCCCACCACCCCCACCCCCCCAGTCACCAGGGGCACCCTCCACCAGGCCCCCAACCATGTCTCCCACCACCCCCACCCCCCCAGTCACCAGGGGCACCCTCCACCAGGCCCCCAACTATGTCTCCCACCACCCCCACCCCCCCAGTCACCAGGGGCACCCTCCACCAGGCCCCCAACCATGTCTCCCACCACCCCCACCCCCCACCATCCAGGGGCACCCTCCACCAGGCCCCCACTCATGTCACCCACCACCCCCACCCCCCCAGTCACCAGGGGCACCCTCCACCAGGCCCCCACTCATGTCTCCCACCACCCCCACCCCCCACCATACTGGGGCACCCTCCACCAGGCCCCCACTCATGTCACCCACCACCCCCACCCCCCCAGTCACCAGGGGCACCCTCCACCAGGCCCCCACTCATGTCACCCACCACCCCCACCCCCCCAGTCACCAGGGGCACCCTCCACCAGGCCCCCACCCATGCCTCCCACCACCCCCACCCCCCACCATCCAGGGGCACCCTCCACCAGGCCCCCACTCATGTCACCCACCACCCCCACCCCCCCAGTCACCAGGGGCACCCTCCACCAGGCCCCCACTCATGTCACCCACCACCCCCACCCCCCCAGTCACCAGGGGCACCCTCCACCAGGCCCCCACCCATGCCTCCCACCACCCCCACCCCCCACCATCCAGGGGCACCCTCCACCAGGCCCCCACTCATGTCTCCCACCACCCCCACCCCCCAGCACTGTGGGGAACCTGCCAGCAGGCCCCCACACATGTCCCCCTGGCCCCAGGTCCTGACGATACACAATCATGGCAGTAATGGCCAGCATACCCAGCACAAACACCCAGGCAAGGATTGCATCCACCCACATAGTGAATGCAATCACATGACACAACCCCAATGCCAAGTATGCAAAAGAACACATGTCCGTCACACACACATACACAATGGGTGCAAGTGAATGTCAAAACCCATATCATGACATGTAACAAACCAATGAGAAAATAACACAAGTGTAAGAAAATATAAAAAATGTATTAAATACAACAAATAAGTGAAATTTACAAACATACAACGATGTGGCTAAGTAAATAAATGGTCCATGTCCGAGAACAAAAGTGATAAACAAAAAAACAAAGGAAAAAAAAATTAAAATGAATTTGTCCAAAGCAATATCATGTAATAGGAAATTAATGAAAAACCATTACGTCATGGTGAAAACAATAAGAAATTTAAAAAATGTATCTCCCAAAAAAACAAACTATATACAGGAATGTTCCAGGGTCCATGAGCCCAACACCAAAAATGAAACCTACCACTAACTAATGAAAAATATATGTACAAAAAAGTGGCCATTGTCCGAGCGGTCCAAAATAATAAAAATAAATAAAGGAAACCTAGCACTAACTAACTAAATAACTATATACAAAGGCAGCGGGCAAGTCCTGCGGCTCACTTGGTGATGTTGCTGGCCAGGGCATCATCGAACTCCATGTCGATGTCCTGGAGGCGGGACTCTGTCCTGGCCCCGAGGTCTCGCAGGGACAACCCCATGTCCACCTCAAACTCCCTGCGAGCTTCCTCGAGGCACTCAGTCCGCCTCAATGCCCGACGCATGGAGAACTCCGCCCTGACCATGGCGAGCCGCTCCTCTTCCGCCCGCTGCCGCTCCGCACCTATCCGCTGGCCAAACTCCTCCCACACGGAACACACCACCATCCCAGGGTTGCCCTGCCCTCCGGCCGATGCCTGCCCCTCGGATCTTGATGGCCCCGAGCCATGATGCCTCCCACGTCGAGCCCGCTGCTGCCTCCGACGCCACTGCCTCTGCCAGCACGACGGCATCCAGGCTGATGGAAACCACCGACGCCGTCGTGCACGTGCCCTGCCCGATGATGCCGTCACATCTACCATCTGCTGGGGTCAACTTGCTGTGTTGTCCACCCCTGCTGGACCTCCGACTCCCAACTGTGGCAGGGATGGGATCCCCACCGAGCTGGCTGCATTGGTCGGGGCAGGTCCACAGGGGGACCTGGTGGCATCTGGGCCGGAAGACGGCAAGGAGAACGACCGGTGGATAGCCTGCACAGAGGAGGAGAGGGCCGTCAGATTGGCCAACACATGCAGGAAACCCCCGAACATGGCCGATCCCAATTGGGCCACATCGGCACGGTGCACTTCGTGATGACGTGCGTGCTCCTCCCGGGAAGCACGCACGTCATCACGAATCACAGCCGTGCGCATCGCGACCCCAATCAGGACTTTCTCCACGCGGCCAGGGGTTACCACGTCCGCAGGTGGAGGGGAGTCAGGTGACATGGACATCCCCTCTACCTGCGGACGGGCCTGGGACGGGGCATCCCTGCTGGTGCATGGTGGTGCACTCACAGGGTCAGGGACAGTGACATGCACAGGCCCCTCCACGGTGACCTGTGCTGCCTCCTGCCCCTGGCCCTGGACTGCACCACTTGCACCAGCAGGGATGCTCCCACCAGGCCCCATGTGTGCACCAGTGTCGGCCTCCTCCTCCTCTGTGCAAACCACCAACCTGGATGGCTCCTCACCGTCTCCCGCCGTAGCAGGCCCCTGTGGGGGCTCACCCACCCCTTCCGCTGCAGCCGTGGGGGCATCCCCGCCGCCTTGCTCCACAGCGCCGTCTCCGCCCTCTTCTTCACTAGCCGCTGCGTAGAGGGAGACAAAGGACACAAGCATCAGGCTACTGTACAATGGTCCCCTAGACAGGAAGCAATAGCAGATGAGCACCACTGTCAAAGTACACTTCCATCATGTCCCTCCACAACACATGGGTCAGTCCAGGCAAAACACACACAGTAACAGGCATGGTGCATGCCATGGACATTACCATGCATGTCCAATGGACTCTAGAAACATTCAATGATATGTAACTCACATGCATCATGGCTCATGCATATCACATGCACACACTTCACCTCAGTCACATCCATCTGGCCCCAAGCACACCAAACACAGGCGAAACAAGGGTAAGTTGGGTGCGTCACTGAATCTGTGCATTGTCACACACATGTGTCATGCATCCATGGCATGCACAAGTCACAGACATGCAGGTCAGGCACACAGACATGGCTACCATATATGTACCTGGCATCAGCACCCATCCTTCACCCCCATCCATGTCCATGTACAGAGACTGGCATGCTCTCATGTCCAAAATCTGCATAGGGCTCCCCATGCCGCATTTCAACACATGCAACAACCATGTGGGTCACACATCACTGGTCGCACATGCATTACCATGATGTCCCTGCACACATACATGCATACATGGCCCATGGCACACATACAGGCAAGTATCATAGAACCAGCACACCGCAACATGCCCTGTCTCACACAGTAATGCTTGGACACATACCGCTCAACTCCAGACGGGCCTCCCTCTCAAGGACCTGGGCGTGGAGCGCTGGGCGTACGCGTTCCAGGACCCTCTTCTGGATGGAACTCATGCGGCCCCGGCCCCCCTCCACGAGGCGCCGGGCCTTCACAAGGGTCCTGGACCTCAAGTCCTCCCAGCGCTTCTTGATCTTCTGGACGTTGCGGGTTGCCACCCCCTCCGCGTTGATGGCAACCACACAGTCAGCCCAGATCCTCTCCCGTCCTTCCTTGCTGGCGCGGGACGATCCAAAGAGGGCATCATACTGCCCCAGGACATGCTCCACCAGGACACCAACTTCGGTGGCAGTGAAGCTGGTGCCCCTCTGCCCCTCTGGCCTGGGGTTGCCACTGGTGCCAGATGTGGAAGTGCCCGACATGGCAACCCCAGAGGCAGGTGTGGGTGGGCAACTGGGTCCTGGGGCTGGGCTGTGGAGCGATGTAATCCCAGTTGGGAGTCTTCAGTTCCAGCAGGGGTGGACACAGCAACTGGACCCCTGCAGATGGCTGATGTGCAGGCACCAAATGGCAGGGCACGGTGGCAGCAGGCAGGCAGGCAGGCAGGCAGCAGCAGATAGCACGTGGGAGGCTGCTCGGGGCACTGGGGGGCAGTAACTCGGCCTTCTGGGCAGGAGCGTGGTGTTCCGTGTGTTTTCGGGTGGCCAGCTTGATACGGAGTGATTTGGCACGTGAAAATCCTGCACGTCAGCGTGAAATCCGAGGAAAGGCCCTTAGCGCGTAAGAGCGTCAGCACGCATACGCGATTCTATTGGACCAGAGTCCCTCAGCGCGTAAGCGCGTCTGACGTGACCCGCACGGGCGTTCCCCACTCAGCACGTGATGACGGAACACACGTGGAAATACTGCACGTCAGAGTGTCATCGCGTGATTGGCCTATGTACGTGTATTTCATTGCGTGTAATTGGACAAAAGTGCGCGTACACGCGATTGGCCTATGTACGTGTATTTAATGGGTGCGCGGCCACTTACACACGCAAGTACGTCAGCGAACCTGTATCCCGTGGTGCGTGTGAATTTCCACACGCTATTGGACTGGGAACTGGATTCCAGGGGTGCGCGGGTCACACGCTCGCCTAGAACACGCGCAAAGCATAAAATTGCGGACTTTAACAATAACAAGCTCAGACGCCAGGATGAACATACCGTTCCTAGCAGCAGTGGCAGTGGGCTACCAAAGGAGGAGGAGGAGGATAGTCAGGGCCAGAATATTCACACCCAGAACCAGCCTTTTCGGGATGCCTGATGACCAGGTGTATGGGAGGTACAGGTTTCCACCACACATCATACTGGAGCTGGTGACTGAGTGGGAGGATGACCTCACATCACCCACCCTGTGCTCCCAAGCACTCAGCCCCCTGGAGAAGGTCCTCAATGTACTGCACTTCTTAGCCACTGGATCATTTCAGCGGACAAGTGCCATAGTGGGTGGGGTGTCACAGGCCACCCAGTCACGCTGCCTACACCAGGTCTTGAACATCATGACTGCGCGCCCATCAGTCCGCAGGCACATATACCTGCCCAGAACACCTGCAGAAAGGCATGCTGCCGCCCTGGATTTTTACGGAGTGGCACGATTCCCCAAAGTGCTAGGTGCCATCGACTGCACCCATGTGGCTCTACGTCCCCCCAGGGCATCAGAGCACATCTATAGGAACCGCAAGCACTGGCATTCCATCAACGTGCAGGTAGTATGTAATGCCAAGGGAATCATCACCTCAGTATATGCCAACTATCCCGGGTCCACCCACGACAGCTTCATTTACCGAATGTCCACCCTATGCCGGGACATAGATGCTGGGCGGCATGGAGATACATGGCTGCTTGGTGAGTATGTATGCCACTGCACATGCATGCATGTTGGATACTGAGCAAGGTCACAACCCCACCAATGATACCAATCACCACCTCCACAGGGGACAGTGCCTACCCTCTCAGCCCCCACATGATGACGCCAATTCGGAACCCCACCACGCCACCCCAGGTAAGACATAACACAGCCCACATTACAACCAGGGGCATAGTGGAGCGCACATTCGGAGTGCTAAAGTCACGCTTTCGCTCCCTTGACCGTTCTGGCGGGCAGCTGTTATACGCTCCCCCAGTAGTGTGCAGGATCATAGTGGCAGCATGTGTCCTGCACAACGTTGCAACACGCCGGGGCCTGCCCGTGGACATGGTGGTGCCCCCACATCCACAACCACATGCACGGCCGCTGCGCATGGGAGGGGAAAGGGCACTGGGGGAGGCAGCCCGTACGCAACTGGTGGCCAACTTCTTCACCTAGGAATCACAGTGCTGGCTAGTGCACACTACTCTGGCACATACCATCTGACGATCAATGATGACACTACCTGACAATGTCACAATATTTCTTGGCAATAAACTGTCAGAAACACATCAGCCTGAGATTGTTAACATGGAAGTGTCACTATGTGTGCACCCCTACCTACACATACACCAGCAATGCATAACTATGAAAAGACACAACTCCATTCATCAAAAATGCATTGGCACAGGCGAATTGCTACATTACAACATTGCCATGTCACCCAATCCCTTCACAGTCCCGCCACAGAGGACACCATGTCATGGTATGTGAGAGCAAACAAACTGACCCTCACAACATGACACCGGTGTCACAAATTGCAGTGCCCCAAATGGAACATAGCCGCACTTGAACAGCTAACCGTGATGGAGGCACTACTACACACCTGTGTAAGAGTCATTTCAATCAAATTACACACCAACCCACCCTGAAGCCCACCAAAACAAGACACAATGCATGTAATCAATGCTAGTCTCAATACCTGATTGTGCTGGTATGTCCTCACCGTCCAGATGTACAGTGATGGCGCCACGCAAAAGTGTCACTGCACATCTACCGACATGTAGTATGACTCCAGAGAGTATGCCCGTGTGAAGAACTGTGTGAAATACCTGCAAAACATGAGTAACATATGTAAGTTGAGGCACATATCAAACCATCATGCATAGTTAGGTGCAACAACAATGTACACCATGAATGTCTACACAGTATTGACTATGGACTGCCCAACAGCTCATGGAAGTCCAATGTCACCGTGTAATTTGCTGTCACTTGGGCACACCCTTTGCAAGCCCATGGAAACGGAAGCAGGAGGGGTGTGGATGCCAGATACCCAAGCATCGAAACCAAACTCAGGACAAGCCTGCATGTGCCCAGCCACAATACAGTGTATGCCCAGGTACCCACACAAGGCAACACACTTGAAAAACAAAAATATGATAAGAAAAAATGGCCATGAAAGGGCCGGCGGGGAGGGGGGGGCCACCTATGAGGTCCGAGGACAGGATGCACGCCACAATCCACCTGTGTGGATCATGGGAAGTAAAAACACCCCATAGGCTCGTGGCCCACACGGCTACTCTGTTGTGGGAGATGAGTCGCTATCGCTCTGGCCAGACCCTGCAGCTGACTCAGGAGGTGGGGGAGCTGCCTCAGAAGATGGTGTGACAATGGGAGGCAGCCCACGCAAAGCCCGAGTTTGCTCCTCCATGGCTGCAAGCAGGCGGGTCTGGAAGGTCTGGTTCTGGATTATGATCATGCGGAGGTCCCCATGCAGTAACTTCCGGGATGACCTGACCTCCGCACGAGTTGCCTGCATCTCGGCCGAGAGCGTCCGTGTCAGACGCTCCAGCTGCTCCTCTGTCCTTCTATGGGATGAAGCCTCAAGCTCTGACAGGGTCGACCTGAGGTGATGGAATTCTTCCCTCAGGCCTTCCCTGTGGCGCTGGGACTCCATGGAAAGTGATTCCCGCAGTCGCCAGTCCTGCCCGCCTGTCCATGTTGGACGCCAACATGTCCTCCCTGTGTGCCTGGCAGATGGACTCTGTAGCCTGCTCCAGTCGCTCCATCAGCCTTTCTGGGGGGACAATGGAAGTGGCCACCCTATCCATGGCCTGTGCAATCATCTCGGATGATGCTGCCTGTTGGGTGGCCATACCGTAGATGGATTGCTCCCAAGCGGTATTGCCAGGTGGCATACGGCCACCACGTTGGCGGGCACCACACCTGCCTGGGGCAAGGCGGACTGCGCCTTGCTGTGCCGGCAAAGCCTCAGGCTGCAGGACTGCATTCCCTCTCTGATCTGCAGCCCCAGGAACAGGATCAGAGATTGTGTGGTGTGGCCCTGCATCCGTAACCACCGGAGGCTGAGCTGCCGACACTGACATCCCCATTGAGGGCAATAACCCGGCTGCAGGTGGGTCGGACAGAGGAGATTCTCTCCCAAGAACACTCACCTGCGACTGCACATAGGTGTCATCCTCCGAGTCTACACCTGAATACTGCTCGGGGGAGGAACCCCCAGAGACACCCCTCGACAGCACGACCTGCAGCACTTGTGGGTTTTCACCCACAAACACACCACGTCCCTCACTTGTGGAAGGTCGGCCCGGGTTGCCCTCCTGGGACGGCTCCACCACCACATCCCCAGCATCAACAAGTGCGTCGTCCCCTGCAAAGACATGAAAGAGAGAAATGGAAACAGTCATTAGCACCATGGCATACAACAAGGGCTGATGAACAACAGAGCCAGTAGTTCAATGACACATGTCCCACATGACTGGGAAACCTCCTATGCATTCACCATCACTGGGTCTGGAGGGGAGGCTCAGGGCACACAATGATGACACAGAGAATGGAGAGCAACGCCTGCTCCCCATGCTGCCTAGCACTGGCATCACACATTGGCCGGTGATTGCCATGTCAAATGCACATGCCATCACACACATGGCATGTGACATAGCCACCAAGTGAAGAGGGAGAGGAGGGCAACTATTTTGGATTTTGGCCACTCTGGTCCTGACATTGCTTCATCACATCAAGAAGTTAACATGTTGGACATGGATCTGCTAGTCCCAATTGGCCACGATGCACAGTGCCTTGTCAACATTAACAAAATGCAGTAGACAATGAGATTCCACCTCCCCATCACCTGTAATGGATTCATATAGCATTCGTGAAGCACCTGTACAGAAATGTATGAAGGAACAGCGGAGCACTGAGGGGTGGTGGGGCAGAAGGGGATGCCATTCAACAATCCTACTGGTGCTGGTGTCATTCATGTAACGCAAGTGCAGAGGTGGGTGGCACAATGAAGTGCAAGGGGAAGTTGCGGCTGGTAGTGCTGTACAAGGTAAGTAGGACTTAACGTCGAGGGCAGATGGTGGTAGGCGCAGACAAGTGCTGGGGGGGTGGCCTATAGGGGTACAGAGACAGTCATGCAGTGCTGTGGGCTCGGAGGGGACAGGGGAGGTACACACTGCATCTGGCTTGGCAAGGTCCTTGCAGATTTCAATGTGTCCTGCAGAGTTGTCAGATGCCGCAGATATGTGCCCTTGGATTGGGGCTCTCATCTTGGTGAGAAGGGTGAGACGCTATTGCCTTTGGAGCAGGCGGCAGGCCAGTTTGCCAGAGGATGAGCATGATGCAGGCCATTTCCTCTCTGCCACCCGGCACCTGTGTTTTGGGTTCACAAGATGCGAGTCATGCCAGGAGTCAGCATTGGCATGGGGCTTCAGGCGGATTGTCATGACCGTGGCAAAGACATCCAGTGTACCTGACATAGAGTGGAGCATGGAGTGGGCCCTGTCAGGATGGGAGTGAGCCTAAGGGGGAGCTGGATGGGGGGGAGATTTTGGCAGCATAAGCCTCGACTGACACACACTTCATGGGTTGGAATACCAAGAAGGTGTGTGACAGTGGTGAGGGTGGCTTTGCCTGTGGGGTGGTGAGGGTGAGGTGGGAGGAGAGGAGAAAGTGATCACTCCAGGAGAGAGGAGTGCAGAGAGGGATGGAGAGGGGAAGGTCAGATGACATCAGAGCATCAAGAGTGTGCCCTGCAGAATGAGTAGGGACAGACGGGAGATTAGAGGCTGATAGGGAGTTGCTGAGGTCACGGAAAAGTCACGTGGGGGGGACAACAAGCATGCAGGTGGATGCGTACATCACCAAGGAAGAGGATTTCAGTGTCTGGGGACATGAGTGAGGAGGAGAGGTGAGGCCACTCAGAAAGGAAGTAGTACATTTGACCATTTTTCCGATACACAGTACGCACAGTTTGTGAATGTCGAGGTGAGATGGAGAGAGACGTCACACAAGCCATTCCAGAGGGGAGTAGGTCTACGTAGGAGTGACAGTGGCAGGAATACCCTCAGGGAAGGCAAGGGCACACCCCCCCTGCACAGTAGTGCCGGGCCAAGGAGAGGATCTCCTGAACGTCAGGTAGGAGTGTGTCAAAGATGCAGACAGAGCTGGCCGTCAGACATGTTTCCATGAGACCAAGGATGTCAAGGTGCATTACCTCATGTAAGTGACATATATTGGAGGAATGCCTGATGCAGCGGCAGAGTAGGGAGTGTAAATGTGGAGGAGGTTGACAGCCTTGTAGGACTTACGGGGAGTGCTACAGATCAGAGGTGCAGCTTGTGTAGGAGTTGGAGTGGGAGGCGGAGAAGGATCATGGGAGGGTGCAGGGAGGCAGTGCGGGATAGATGAGGAGAGAGGAGGGGGGGACAGCAGGAGAGGAAAGGAAGTTGATGAGACGTGGGTAGCATTTGTCAAGGAGAATAAGGTTGGCCTGAGGTCCTTGGACTGAGATGCTCCCATTACCATACTCATCAATTGTGGCCTCTGAGGATTGGAAGGAGGCCAAGAGTACACCCCAACGGGTCACACCATTGATGGTGGAAGAGGAGCAAGGAGAGAGGACTGGGACCATGTGAAGGGTCCATGGGACAGGCAAAGGCATGTATGAGCAGATGTCAGTGAGAGTTAACCTTGAGTAGGCTCAGATGTACTTGTCAGCAATAGGGTGGGTCGCATTGGAGGGCAGGGTGCCCTCATTTGACTGTTTGCAAGCAGGTGTCGTGAGTAGGGCACGATGGTCTGAACAGTAGAAGTCAGGGAAGATAGACCATGAAGAGCAGCATGGAGTGTGAGGGAATGGGGCTTGAAACCAGACGGAACAAGAGCACACAGGTAGGAGGTGGGTGTCAAGGCAAATTCCAGAGTATGACAGCATGTTGAGTGCCATGTATATACAGAGGACGCATTAGCATGTGGTATCATTGCATGTCAGGCATGTGACGATGGAACTTGAATGGCTGGGGGAAAGTGTAGGAATGGTATGTAAGACATAAGATGAATAGACAGGGGAGAATGAGCAACAATGTCGTGACAAAATGACAATTCAAGGGGAACTTCCATGGTGTAGGGCCATATGTGCACTGTTGGCAGTAGGGATAGTGGTGTGGGCACATGGTGTTGCACTGAACATACTGGATGAGGCACATGGGTGACACTATCAACTCTGCCACACACCCCCTTGACAGGCACCCAACATGAAGGCTTCGCACACACACCATGCACATTGATATAACACACATGCATGTGCACTCACCGGATGATGCCTCGTAATCAGGGAGATCTCCCACACCTTGGAGTTGTCCCTCGGTGACGTAGGATCCAGCTACGGAGTCGTGTGGTGTGAGTTCTATTTCCTGTGCTGGGGACCCACCTCCAGTCACCAAGGTTGCGGCATGACTTGAGGCCAGCTTATCCTTTGCCCTGCGCTTAAGGTCATTCCAGCGTTTCTGGCAATCACTAGCTGTGCGCCTCACTACTCCAAGGGCACTTATTTTGTCAGCAATGGTCTGCCAGTGTGCCTGGCGTCTGGCATGTGTGGTCTTGGACCCTGCAACGATGACCATTTCCCTATCATGGTCTGACACATACTGAACAAGTGCATTCAGTTTGGCGTCTGTGAAGCTGGGCTTCCTTGATGGGCCGGACTGTGCAGCCGTGCCTGGGGCATCAGCCTGTGCCGGACGTGCACTCTTCCTCTTCCGCTTGGAAGGGGGTGGGGATCCAGAGTGTCCTACGCCGCTGTGGACACTAGGGGCAGGAGCCGTGGTGGACTCAGTACTGGGTGTGTGGGATTGCACACTCAGCATGGGAGTAGGTGCAGGCATTGGGGGTAGAGGGATAGGGTCAGGCCTGATCTGAGGTGCATGAACTAGGACCGACACAGTCTTGGCAGGGTGTATGAGAGGTGGGGTGGATGGAGCCACACCCTGGCCACGGGGGGCAGCAGATGACCTATCTGGCATAGATGCGCGTGTCCTGATGACACCGATGTGCACCGGTGCACGTGCAGTGGACCTGCTGACCTGGATGTCAGCGATGGAGTCACCCTCGGACAGGTCTGGTGCCACAAAGGGCTGGTCCAACAAGGGCTGATCAGGGTTGGTATCAGCCACATGACCCTCAACCTGGGGGGGGGGAGGGGGTGGGCATGGGTGTCCCTGACTGGTCCTCCAGACTGGGGGGGACAGGGGCACCCTGCAAGTCACAACCACGTCCCCTAGTGGATCCTCCACGGCCACCATGTGTGGCTCGGCCACCTTTGCCACCCTTACGGCTTGCACGCCTCCCAACCATGGCACTGATGTTATTGTGCGTATGGGAGTGGGTGTGCACAATTGTCCTGGGCAATTGGGTGTCAAAGGGGTTGGGTACCAGATGGTATTCGTACCCTAGTGCAGTGGCAAGGCTATATGACACCCCTGGGGAAAGATGACGGGTCACGCAACGCACAGGCACCCCAAAAACGTTAAGGAACATGCACGATACCCCTCCTAGACCACGTGTGCGTATGAAAAACCCTGCACTACGCTGTGGCATCCAGTAACACAGTAATGAACGTATGCGTGTCACACGCAGCCTAGATTGACCTCTGAAGAGGTACGTGACACACGGGGCAAGCACAGATGATAGATGCGTGCGCAACTCACCGTCTGCCAGGGAGAAATGCGTCAAAAAGACGCGCGTGTGCGCGTTGGCAACACCCCCGCCAAAAGAAGAATGGGACGCTGTCTGAGGAGACAGGACAACAGTAGAAGGGAACGCTGTGTGAGGAAACAGGCCCAGGAAAAAGAGCAAAAGAGAAAAAGCTGTCAGAGGTAACAGGGAGTACGACCTTTGAACGCCGTGAAGTAAATCGCGTGTCAACTGACAAGAAGTACAGAATACACCAACTCGCTCTCCACGAAAAGCACGTACAAGGAAATGGCGTTCTACATGTACCTTTTATGCAGGCCCACAGGTCCTGCGTCACTTCCGCGTGTAGGCGCTGAAGGGCCAGCCTCCAATCACACGCATTGACACTGGCTTGTGTTTCTTTCACGCGTGTTGGGAAACGGCCGTGCGTTATAGACGCACTTACGGGCCTGGCCCTTTGGACCAATCACGCGTGTTGGGAAACACCCGTGCGTCATAGGCGCGCTTACGCGCCTGGCCCTTTGGACCAATGAAATCGGGTACGCGTGCTGACGCGCTCGCGCGGCACGTGTTTATTTTTCACGCGGGTTGGGAAACACCCGTGCGTCATAGGCGCGCTTACGCGCCTGGCCCTTTGGACCAATGAAATCGGGTACGCGTGCTGACGCGCTCGCGCGGCACGTGTTTATTTTTCACGCGGGTTGGGAAACACCCGTGCGTCATAGGCGCGCTTACGCGCCTGGCCCTTTGGACCAATGAAATCGGGTACGCGTGCTGACGCGCTCGCGCGGCACGTGTTTATTTTTCACGCGGGTTGGGAAACACCCGTGCGTCATAGGCGCGCTTACGCGCCTGGCCCTTTGGACCAATGAAATCGCGTACGCGTGCTGACGTGCTTACGCGCTGAGGGCCTTTCCTCGGATTCCACGCAGACGTGCATGATTTTCACCTGCCAATTCACTCCGTATCAAGCTGGCCACGCGTTCACACACGGAAGACCACGCTCCTGCCCAGAAGGCCGAGTTACTGCCCCCCAGTGCCCCGAGCAGCCTCCCACGTGCCATCTGCTGCTGCCTGCCTGCCTGCCTGCTGCCACCGTGCCCTGCCATTTGGTGCCTGCACATCAGCCATCTGCAGGTGTACAGTTGCTGTGTCCACCCCTGCTGGAACTGAAGACTCCCGACTGGAAGAACACCACTCCACAGCCCAGCCCCAGGACCAAGTTGCCCACCCACTCCTGCCTCTGGGGTTGCCATGTCGGGCACTGAAACATCTGGCACCACTGGCAACCCCCAGCCAGAGAGGCAGAGGGGCCCCAGCTTCAGTGTCACCGAGGTTGGGGTCCTGGTGGAGCGAGTCCTGGGGCAGTATGATGCCCTCTTCGGAAGTAGCCGCGCCAACTATGAAGGACGGACTCGGATCTGGGACGACATCGTGACTGCCATCAACGCGGAGGGGGTGGCAGTCCGCGACAACCCACATGTCAGGAAGCGTTGGGAGGACTGCAGGTCCAGGACCCTCTCAAAGGCCCGGCGCCTCGTGGAGGGGGGCCGGGGCCACATGAGTTCGATCCAAATGAGGGTCCTGGCACGCATACACCCAGCGCTCCACTCCCAGGTCCTTGAGAGGGAGACCCGTCTGGAGTTGAGCGGTAAGTGTGCAGGCATTGCTGTGTGAGACAGTGCATGTTGCAGTGTGCTGGTTGTGTGATGCTGTATGTGTGGAATGGGCCTTGTAGGCATGTATGTGTGCAGTGTTGTCATGGCGATGCATGTGCGACCAGTAATTTGTGGATCACATGGTTGTTGTATGTGTTGCTATGCAACCTGAGGAGGCCTATGCAGATTGGACACATGTGAGCATGCAAGTGTATGTTCGTGGACATGGGTGTGGGTGAGGGATGGATGCTGATGCCAGGTACATGTATGGTGTCGAGGTCGGTGTGCTTGACCTGCATGTCTGTGACTTTTGAATGGCATGGATGCATGACACATGTCTGTGACACTGTACAGATTCACTGATGCTGCCTAATCATCCTTGTATCCACTGTGTTTGTGATGTACGAGGCCACATGGATGTGACAGAGGTGAAGTGTGTGCGTGTGATTTGCATGACCAATGATGCATGTGTGTTCCATGACATCGTACTTTAGAAGAGTGCAGTGGACATGTATGTTGATGTGCATGCCATGGACCATGGGTGTTGCGTGTGTGTATTGCCTGACCCATGTGTTGTGGAGGGACATGATAGGAGTGTACTTTACCATTGCCAGTCATCTGATATTGCTTCCTGTGTAGGGGACCATTGTACAGTGCCCTGATGCTTGTGTTCTATGTCTCCCTCTATGCAGCGGCTAGTGATGGAGAGGGCGGAGACGGCGCTGTGGAGGTAGACGGCGGGGATGCCCCCACGGCTGCGGCGGAAGGGGTGGGTGAGCCCCCACAGGGGCCAGCTACAGCGGAAGAGGGCAAGGAGCCATCCAGGTTGGTGGTTTCTACAGAGGAGGAGGCGGCCGAGACTGAGGCACACCTGAGGCCTGGTGGGGGCATCCCTGCTGGTGCAAGTGGTGCAGTCCAGGGCCAGGGGCAGGAGGCAGCACAGGTCGCCGTGGAGGTGCCTGTGCATGTCGCTGTCCCTGACCCTGTGAGTGCACCACCATGCACCAGCATGGATGCCCCGTCCCAGGCCCGTCCGCAGGTGGAGGGGGTGTCTATGTCATCTGACTCCCCTCCACCTGCGGACGAGGGGACCCGTGGGCGCATGGAAAAGGTCCTGATTGGGGTCGCGTTGCGCACGGGGGTCATTCGTGATGATGTGCGTGCTTCCCGGGAGGAGCACGCACATCATCACGAAGAGCACCGTGCCGACGTGGCCCAGTTGGGATCTGCCATTGGCGCGGGTTTTCTGCAGGTGATGGCCAATGTGTCGGGCATCTCCTCCTCTGTGGAAAGTATGCGCCGGTCGTTCTCCTTGCCGTCTTCCGGCCCAGTTGACACCAGGGCCCCCTGTGGACCTGCCCCGACCAATGCAGCCGGCTCAGTGGGGATCCCATCCCTGCCACAGTCGGGAGTCGGTGGTCCAGCTGGTGTGGACACCATGGCAACTGGACCCCTGCAGGTGGAGGATGTGCCGGCATCATCAGGCAGGGCACGTGCACGACGGCGTCGGTGGATACCATCAGCCTGGATGCCGTCGTGCTGGCAGAGGCAGTGGCTGCAGAGGCAGCGGCAGCGACGTGGGAGGCGTCATGGCTCGGGGCCATCAACATCGGAGGGGCAGCCATCGGCTGGAGGGCAGGAGGACCCTGGACAGAATGTGTCTTCCGTGTGGCAGCGGTTAGGCCACGCAATAGATGCGGAGAGGCGGCGGGCAGAAGAGGGGCGGCTCGCTATGGTCAGGGCAGTGGACTCCATGCAGAGGGCCCTGAGGCGTGCCGAGTGCCTCGAGGAGATCCGCAGGGGCTTGGAGGTGGACACTGCATCAGCCCTGCGGGCCCTCGGGGCCATTGAGGAGGAACGCCTCGGGGAGATAGAAAGGGAGTTCAATGATGCCCTGGCCCATAACATCTCTCAGTGAGCCGCAGGACTGGCCCGCCGCCTTTGTATATAGTTATGTAGATAGTAGGTTTCCTTTATTTTAATTTATTATATGGGTTGATTGGACAATGGCCCACGTTTTTTGTATATAGTTCGCATTAGTTAGGTTTTGGGTAGGTTTCATTTTATGGTTTTTAGGGATATTGGACCCGGACAATCATCTTTGTACATAGTTTGTGGATGTTTTCGATTTTATTATTTGGACCATGGGGCAATGTGTTTGTTTTTGATTTCCATTTTGATTGACTTTGCACCCGTTCTTTTGGATTTCACCTTTCATTAGAAATTTTTTTTTTTTCCTGTTACTTTGTGTATTCATTTAGGTGTTTATTTTTTTTTCTTTCTTACATTTTAATACATTGTTCTTTTGATTCTATTGTGTGGACTTCTCTCATTGGTTTGTTGACTGTCACAATCTGGGTTTTCACAGTCATGTGTTGCCATTGTGTGAGTCTGACGGACTTGGACGCATGCGCATACTGCTCATTGGTTATGTATCATGTAATGGGTATTTGATTTTTGAATGGATGTGTACCTTGGATGTGTGTATGGACTGGGGTGACATGGGGTGGGATGTGGTTGCCCATGGGATCCTGGGATCTGTATTGTGATTTCCTATTGGTAGGGGAACATCTGTGTGGGCCTGGTGGAGGGTGCCCCACAGTGCTGGGGGGTGGGTGTGGTGGGAGGCATGAGTGGGACATAAGTGGGGGCCTGCTGGCAGGTGGCCCACAGTGCTGGGGGGTGGGGGTGGTGGGAGGCATGAGTGGGACATGGGTGGGGGCCTGGTGGAGGGTGCCCCATGACTGCTGGGGGGTGGGTGTGGTGGGAGGCATGAGTGGGACATAAGTGGGGGCCTGCTGGCAGGTGCCCCACAGTGCTGGGGGGTGGGTGTGGTGGGAGGCATGAGTGGGACATGAGTGGGGGCCTGCTGGCAGGTGCCCCACAGGGCTGGGGGGTGGGTGTGGTGGGAGGCATGAGTGGGACATAAGTGGGGGCCTGCTGGCAGGTGCCCCACAGTGCTGGGGGGTGGGTGTGGTGGGAGGCATGAGTGGGACATGAGTGGGGGCCTGCTGGCAGGTGCCCCACAGTGCTGGGGGGTGGGTGTGGTGGGAGGCATGAGTGGGACATAAGTGGGGGCCTGCTGGCAGGTGCCCCACAGTGCTGGGGGGTGGGTGTGGTGGGAGGCATGAGTGGGACATAAGTGGGGGCCTGCTGGCAGGTGCCCCACAGTGCTGGGGGTTGGGGGTGGTGGGAGGCATGAGTGGGACATGAGTGGGGGCCTGCTGGCAGGTGCCCCATGACTGCTGGGGGGTGGGAGTCATGAGCAGGTGTGCAGGGTAATCACCTGTGGTGTGGACTGCATGCAGGGGACGTGGAGGCTGTACAGGGAAGACCTGTGAAGACCCAACGATCGGAGTAGCGTGTTCAAATATCCACGCCCCCCTGAAATGGACGTACCCTGGCTTTTCGCGTGTGAAACTTCCCGCGCACCCCTGAAATGGACGTACCCTGGAATTTCGCGTGTGAAACTTCCCCGCGCACCCCTGAAATGGACGTACCCTGGAATTTCGCGTGTGAAACTTCCCGCGCACCCCTGTAATGGACGTAGCCTGGCTTTTCGCGTGTGGGACTTCCCGCGCACCCCTGGAATTCCCGTAGCCTAGCTTTTCGCGTGTGAAACTTCCCGCGCACCCCTTTAATGGACGTAGCCTGGCTTTTCGCGTGTGGGACTTCCCGCGCACCCCTGGAATTCCCGTAGCCTAGCTTTTCGCGTGTGAAACTTCCCGCGCACCCCTGTAATGGACGTAGCCTGGCTTTTCGCGTGTGGGACTTCCCGCGCACCCCTGGAATTCCCGTAGCCCAGCTTTTCGCGTGTGAAACTTCCCGCGCACCCCTGTAATGGACGTAGCCTGGCTTTTCGCGTGTGGGACTTCCCGCGCACCCCTGGAATTCCCGTAGCCTAGCTTTTCGCGTATGAAACTTCCCGCGCACCCCTGTAATGGACGTAGCCTGGCTTTTCGCGTGTGGGACTTCCCGCGCACCCCTGGAATTCCCGTAGCCTAGCTTTTCGCGTGTGAAACTTCCCGCGCACCCCTGTAATGGACGTAGCCTGGCTTTTCGCGTGTGGGACTTCCCGCGCACCCCTGGAATTCCCGTAGCCTAGCTTTTCGCGTGTGAAACTTCCCGCGCACCCCTGTAATGGACGTAGCCTGGCTTTTCGCGTGTGGGACTTCCCGCGCACCCCTGGAATTCCCGTAGCCTAGCTTTTCGCGTGTGAAACTTCCCGCGCACCCCTGTAATGGACGTAGCCTGGCTTTTCGCGTGTGGGACTTCCCGCGCACCCCTGGAATGGACGTAGCCTGGGATTTGACGTGTGACACTTCCCGCGCACCCTTGAAAATCACATGGGCCGCTTGCCGTGATGGTCCAGGGTTAGCGTAGCCCCTTGCGCTGGTTTGTGATTTTTATGAGATTTCCCAGCGCAAGGGGCGTTCCTGGGGGCGTAACTGGCGCTGCAGCGAGTCGCTGCGCCACTGTGCGCCACGGCTGCCTGGGGAGGCTAACATCCATGAATACGCTGTGCGCCGGATTCGGTTTTGGCGCACGCGGCTGGCGCAGACTATCGCACGCGCACACTGTGCGCCAGCCGCGTGCGCTACTTGTGCGCTGAATTCTATGAATGACCCTGTGTATGAGGTAGGACTGTTGCATTAGCTTTGGGCTGCTTGTGTGGAATTTAGTCGGGCCCTGTGAATGTCTGAGAGTTGTATCCAGTAACAGAGCCCTTTCACTTTAACTGTGAGAGGGGTGGAAAACACAACCTCGTAGGGCCAATGAAACCTGGAATTATTCCTTTTTCTTACAAAACATCTGACATATACCAGCTCCCCCAGCAACAATGGTTGGGTGGGTGCTGGGTCAGTCGGTGGGTCTGCCATGTTTTGTGCATCTTCTTGTTGCAGTGCTGCCATTTGTCGTGACACCCACTTGATTGCACATGTTAGGTGTATCAAATATTGCTTAACTTCCTCTCCAAGAATTGCTGCTGCCCTATGGGCATCTGATGCCCTCCTCACATGGGAGATGGGTGTTTGCATGTGTCTGCCAGCCACTATTTCATGGGGGGAGAGGTGGTGGTCCTTGCTGGGCTGAGTCTGCAAATTGAACAGGGCCAGGTGTAGGCCATATACCCAATTCTTTTTCAGGGTGTTGCATAATTTGCCGAGCCTGCTTTTGAGGAGGCCGTTTATCAGTTCCACCATCCGATTTGCTTGTGGGTGGTAAATTGAACACATGCAGTGCTTTATGCCCAAAAGTGCTGTGATCTCTTTCAGTTGATTGAAAAAATGTGTGCCATTGTCGCACCTCAAAACGTCACATACCACCCATCGTGGGAAAACCTCACTTACAAGGAATTTAGCAGAATACTGGGTGGGTGCATGGGCTGGCCTCAACCCACCTTGAGAATGGACACACCACCACAATCAGGTATCGAGCTCCATTGCATCTCTCCCCCATGTCTGCATAGTCAATATGCAGCTCACGAAAGGGCCCAATGGTGCTAGCAGGATGCCTCACAATGTTCTGAGTGTCATCCCTATACTAAAGACTTGGCAGGTGGTGCATTGAACAACCATAGTTGAGGGGTGTTCCTGGAGATTAGGAATACCCTAGTCTTCCTGGATGTCTGCTGCAATGTTTTGTTTGGAGCTGTGAGAAGAAGGGTATTGTAATTGCTCAAAAGCCATGCAGGCATCACTACTTTCTCTGCGCCTTTGCTGCTTCCATAAGAGGTCAGTTGGAGATTGCACACAACCACGTTTGAACCACATTTCTTGCTCTTCCTTTGGTGCCCTGCACTGTCGCTCAATTATTTTCACTGTAGGCAGCGCTGTGTATGTGTCTGTCTCTGGCCTGGTGGTGACTGCTGCAATAACATACTCAGCATATGTGGGCACTGGGAGATATGCTGCAGCTTTGGCTGCTGCATCGGTGGCTGCATTTCCCAATGAGATTTTGTCAGTGTTGTTGGTGTGTGCTGTGCATTTGTCAACCGCCACTACAGATGGTTTTGCGGTGGCAGAAATTAATCTATTGAGCAGGACAGCATGTTACACTGGCTAGCCATCTGCCCGATTGAAGCCGAAAGACCCACATGTAACATTGTGGTGACATATGCAGAGTTCAAGTAGATGGTGGCATAACACCCCTTTGATGCTCGAAGGGCCCCAATGAGTGGTATGAGTTCTGCAACTTGGGCTGAGTAGTGCATGGGCAACCTTTTTATTACAAGTGTCTCCGAGTCATCTCCCTCTAGGCGCCCCAACATGTCTTTGCCCCGTGTCCGGGTCATTTGTCACTGACCCATCAACAAAATGAACCTCGCCTTCCTCTAGAGGGCTGTCATTTGCTTTAGGGATATCATCTTCCTCGCCTTCATAAGTTACACAGTCATGCTGTTGCAAATCTTCGGCGGTGCATGGTTGTGTGAGTAGGAATGTGGCTGGATTCACTGTTTTACACTTTACAATGTGAATTTGTGGGATGCAAAGTATAATCTCATATGTTGATGCCCGCTGGGTGGTAATGGTGGACTTTGATCGGTATATGATGGTAGACACTGAATGCTCAACATACAATGTTACTCAACACCCCATCACAATTGTGGAACATTTTCCGGCTGCAAAGGCCGTGGCAGCCAGAGCTTGTTTGCATGTGAACTACCCCTGCATAACTGAATCGGATGTGTCACTGTAGTAGGCCAGTTGCCTATGCCCCTGTGTGCTTTTTTGTGTCACCTCTTCTGTCATGAGAGTGCCATTCCAGTGAGAGCATATATAAAACTCCTGCGTGTAATCTGGGTGGCATGAACCGGGGCTGTTGAGATCACTTCCTTTAAGTCACTGAAACTCTTAATCATGGCTGCTGTCCATTCTATTTTATTGTTCTCTTTTTTAACTTTTTTGAGGCCCTGTAAGAGGGGCCTCGTGTATGCTGTGTAGTCAAGAATCCATGCCGTGCAATAATTGCACAATCCTAAAAATGTCTGCATGTCTTTCACTGTGAGTGGCTTGGGGGTTGCACGCACTGTTGCTGCCCAGTCAGGGATAATTCTTTTTCCTTCTGCAGAGATGAGCTGTCCTAAGTAGAGTACCTCCTGCTGGCAATACTGTAGCTTAGCCTTGTCTATCTTGTACCCCTTACGAGCTAGCAGCTGCAGCAGTGCAATCGAGTCTCTGCGGTAATTCTGTTAATTGTCGCTGCATACCAATAAATCAGCCAGTCAACAAATTTAATACAAACTATACACGACAATAAATACATATTATACAACAGTTTACATTTAGGGCCTGGGAGGAGAGCCAGCTCGCAACCTTTTCTAAAGCAATCGCCATATCTGTCAAAGTTAGTTCAAGGACGACTTCCTTATCTTTTGTTTAGTAGAACAAAATGGGAGCCATACACACTGACTAGAGGGCTCACAGCAAAGTGGAGCCCTACTCACCAGCACAGAGACAAAATAAAATGAACGTGAGACTAACTTTAAGCCTGGGTTTGAATATTTCTTCCTTAGCAGCCAAGCTCTATGGATGTAATGGGCAGACCCATACACCACCAAGGGATCAACACTCTTGCGCACATTAATCATTGATGCTTCAGTGTCTTTGATCCCAGCTGCCCTTAACATGGGTCACATGTATATAAGCCTTAAAGGTTTTGTTTTAGAGCATAGCAGCATGAAGTGTAATATGGATTCAGGTGCCATCCCACACATTGGACATTGATCAACTTTTGCTGGGTTCCATGATTGGGTAAAGGCGGCCACTGGAAGAATACCTAACCTTACTCGTAGGTATGAAGACCTTTCATATGATAGAGATATATAGTCAAGTTAGGAGCACCGCATTAGTTTCAAGGCATTGTGCATTGTACACAAGGCATTTTACCGCATAGATGCTGAATTTCTTCAAGAGAAGTTTGGGTTGTATATATCCACCAGGCCACTGTGCTCCCAGGAATTGAAAACTGTACAGCCCCCAAGGGTCAGGCTGGCCCGTATGGGTGGCCGTGCATTCTCGGTGGTGGCCGCTAAGGCTTGGAATCAGCTTCCTTTCATTCTGTGCAGTATTGAGTCACACTTATTTTTCCGGCGAGCGGACCTTTATGTTTTAGATCTTGAATTGGACAGGCCTCACTTATGCTTAGTGCCATGATGCCCTTGGGCATAATTTGCGCTTTACAAGTCTCATTAAGATAAGATAAGCTAGGCCTTACGACCATGATGGCTAACCTTGAGGTATGCAGGGCCCAGCTTTAGTTTCATAGCATCACATAGCAGCTGATCCTGGGCACCTTTGACTAATGCATCTTTAATTATTTTCTTGGTGCCCAGCGGGTGGCATTCTGGGTTAACCCAGAGGTTACCGTCCCCTCTGCATATAGTGATTTTTTTATATGGCAAAGCCAAGGTCTGGCTTGTACACCATATAGTGCCATAAAGTGGGTCAGTATACCTCTCCATCACTCCAGCCCTTCCTGTTTCCAAATAATAATCCATAAAAGAACGGGTTTAAGCTTAAACTGAGCAGCCACGGAATTGACATTGAATTCGGAAAGTAGTAAGGAGGATGGAGCGCTCTTAAGGCGAGAGGCCAGCTTTTTTAGGAACGTGTATTCAGTTTTTATGAGGGTGTCTACGTTGATGTGTCCCCATAATTCCGCCCTATGTAAAACTGCAGGTAGGGCCTACTTTTCATATAAATTCAGATCAGGTGAAAAGGAGCCTCCCTGTGTTTGGCATGGAATGACTTAATTGAGGCACAGAGTTTCTTTATTGCAAACTGAGTGGCCCACCTGCTCAACCCACCCTCCCGTCTTTTGGAATCTCAATCCAAGGTAATCAAAGAATTATACTTCAGCAAGCTGTACTCCTTCCACCTTAAGCACCAGTGGTGTGTGTTTTTGTGATATGTTATAGAGAAGATAGAGTTCAGGGTATCAGGGAGCACTGAACAAAGTGATTAATCGTAATACACTAATATACAAAACCAACAACATTTTTTCTTAAAGTATGACCAAAGGTAAAAACAGAATTAAATAGTTAAACATATGTTAGCACTAAGGTTTAATGACACACAAACAACATATCTAAAAGTAGGTTTCATAGGAAAAAATCAAAATCAATGAATGATTTGTGTATCAAAAACAATTTTCGGTGTATAAATGCATTACATTCATTGTATACATTTATCAACTCATTGACAGTCGTAAAATCTTAGTTAGCTCTGCTAGAATTCAGAGCAAAGGTGTCTCAACATGTTTCTGTTCTGAAGAAATCAATATAAAATATTCATCAGCAGAATAATTTGAGGGCAGAATCCTATTCGGAAACTCCGAGTGGAGAGGGGGGGGGTTCAATGCAACCTGTAAGATTAAAAAAGAGGTAAGGATAAGATATCTATTAGCTAAAATTCCTATGCAGTTCACTTAATAGAACTAGAAACCTAAACTACAAGTGTAAAAAATACTTTGGGAGGTTCACGTGGGGGCAGACAACTTCACCAATAAGGTGGGACTTCTTAGTAGGTCCTTTGTTGCCACAACTGCAAAGAAAAGCAATACCTTAGCTTTTCTGTAGTGCTAAAGCAATGCCATTAGAATCTGTCAAAAGGGTGACTAGCTGGTCACTCACCTGGATGGTGAGAGGAATTGGGCCAGCCGGATGGTAAATTGGATGCTTTGTCAATGGTGTTGTTGGATGTCTTGACCCACGTTCAAGTTATTAGGCTACAACATTTGGTGCCGTGGGCTTAGGAAATCCAAGAGGGCGGAAAAACCCACATTTGCGCCAGAATCCTGGAGAACCGTGCAGTTTTGCGCACAGCAAAATGTTCCACTGACCTGCCACCCACCAGTGCGAGCGTGATGGGCCAGGAGTGCCATGGGTGAAATGTGTGCCAAAGGAAAACCAGCAGTGCCGGTTGGCTCAAAATAGCGCGTTGAAATCACCTTTGTTTCTCTGAAATGCAAGCTAAAAATGCCTATTTTAAACATTGCAAGATATTCAAAAATCTCAATGAACACCAGCAGACATTTGGCAGAATGTAGTCTTGTGCGCATACAAAATCTAGAAAGAGAAAGAGCCCAAAACAATGTTTATAACAAAACTGGCTGAGCTGTGGATGTCAGCAGCTGAAGTGAAATTGGACTGAAAGACACTAAAATCTAAATGTTTAAAATAAATGAGTGACCTACTGTTGAGTGTCACATAGTTTGCAGCTGTTGAAATGTCATAGTTTTGAACTTAGAATCAGCGTTATAGCTGCATGTGAAAAAATTGTCAGTTTGGTTGGAATGCAGAAAACTAGGAACTAAAGTGAAATTTAGCTGAAGCCTGGCTTGAAGAGAGTGAATTCTGCCCGGCAACTACCCCCGACAGGAGTGAAACTTGCTCAGCCACTCTTCCCAGGCCTGGCTGCATTCTGCTGCCCCCACCAAAAGGAGATGACACCTCCCTGATTGAATCAGGGAAGGAGCACCTGGGGACTGCAGGAAACTAAACAAAGCACTGTCCTTGGCCCAAGCAAATGTTAAATTAGGGGGGTTGTAAATGGCTTCCTCTTGGAAGGAAACGGGGAGGGGCACTGCATGTGAGAAAGCTGAGCTTGGGGGAAGTGGACACACCAGAAATTCCACCATGTGCTTTGGAAAACCACACCCCTTTGGGGCCAGAGCATAATTTTAAAAAGTTGAATAATTCATTTAAGAGGTTTTAGGACCCTGTGGTATGTTCTTGTGGATAATAGCGGAAAAAAGGTTGTTACTCCAAATGTATGCATGTTAAAAATCTGACACTTTATCATCTGAAACCCATATCCCTGGTGCACATTTGTGTAAAATCTGGAAAGGTTTAGAGGTCGTTATCTGGATGAAAAGGGCAGAATTCTGTCATAAGTGGACACAACATCTTATAAAGACAGGGATCGGATGGTTTGGTGCTACAGAAAATATGTTAACTGGACGTATAATATTAGAAAAATGGTACATAGATAAATATGTATTTGGATCAGAAATAGATTTGTGTGCAATTTGACAAGGGGAGGATCCTCTGACCATAAACCTACCTCATCACTCTGACTCACAACCCAGTTCCCCCAATCAAGGGAGAGAGGAGGAACTGGCCAATGATAAGTTGAGAGAGTTGGGCATAGAAGATGAGCCAACCCTCCCACTTTCTAAACACATAAAAGGAGACTGTGCAGGACAGGTAGGGACATTCACTTCCCACTTCAAGATGATTTCTTGCGGAGCGTTTTGCCAGAAGACACCAGATCCAGCACTTAGACTTCAAATCCAGACAGAGACCAGAACTTTGAATTCAGACTTCAGAATTTGTCAGCAGGCCTCAAAATCTTTTGCAAACTGATTCACCCCAGACTTCCAAGGGGCACATTAGAGTAAAACAGCCAGGCTGAGCTGTTTGATTCTGGCCTAAAACCCTGTGCCAGAAACACCCAGAAAGAAGAGCTGTACCCGGAACCAGAGACCAGACCGCCGTGCAGTGCCAAGAACTTTCACCAGAACCAGAGATCCAGACCGCTGTGCAGTGCCGCTAGCAGAGCTGACCCAGATTGCTGTGAGCAGAACCAGGCAGAGACCGTCCGTGGCGAGGGAACCGCAGTCCAATCCTGACCCGATCCGTGGCGAAGTCGCATTCCTGTCCAAAGTATAGTGTGAGTACCGCCAGAACTGTGCAAAACCCAATCTCTTAGTTTAAAATAATCTAATTCAAACTATTTTAACCTATTGAGAACTGCATCCTAGAAATCTTGTGTTCCTTCTGTGATCTCAAACCTGAAAACTGTCATCTGTCATTCTGAGCTTGACTTTTCTTTTGAGAATCTACCTTCACGAAATTGTCCGTATCTCCGGATCCGTTTGTCCTAGGAACGACATTTAACTTTCATTTTACAGCTAAGATTCTGGGCTTTCCAAAGCATATTTTTCACTTCTTTGCATACCACCTTTACAGTACTTTGCCTGTGTTTAAAATCATCCTTGTTGATCTAAGCTTGTTAGGGGGGAACGGAATTGGGATTGTACTGTGATTGTATTCCTGAAGACTGTGTATGTCACTTCCACCTCCTTAAATTGCATAGAGGTGGGGGTGAATTGCCAAAAAGGGGAAAAGTGATTATATTATGTTTTGCTGAAATCATATCGAGTTTATTCCTGTGTTGCTTCTTTTCCACCTTGCATTTCCTTGTACCATATAAAGCATTCTCAGCTACCTTATCCTATATAGTACTCCTAAGTAATTAAACCAGCATGCTAGTATCACCTCATCCATTGCTGATTACTGCTCATATTCATAAGTGTGATATCAATTATTAATTTATTATAAAAGTGGAATATATATATATATATATAGTTAAATTCTCAAATAAACCTTTTAAATTTGCAAAACAAACTTACTTCTTGGCTCAGTGGGGTCAGAGGGATTCTAAGAGAGGGGTATTATATAAGGGTTGTCATCCAGAGTACACAAACTGGACAGACAAATATATAAATAAGGGCTTCCCTTGAGCAATCCCAGACAAGGCACTGACTTAATGGGACTGCTCGATTGGAGTCATTAACAAAGTGGGGGCTTGTAGCCGGGGATTCTGGATTAGATCTATCACTTGTGCAGATTAATGCAGTCTGCCAGTTGACAGGATACATATCCGGTTAGATCAAAACGCTGTGTTATGCTGTAAAGCACTCCTCAAAGGAACGCTCTAAGGAAACGGTCTGTTTTACAAAATAAAATACAAACGTCTGTAAGTCAGGAAGGAAATCAATCTCCAGAATGACGACTTTGGTAGATATGAAGATAGCTAGGGAGCACCTCTTACATAAACTGTTTGTGAGAGGTGAATGGTCTGAACAGGACCAAAATTGATTTTTTGCTGGCGATCACACAACAGGTCACTACAACTGGGTCAGATATGTGGAGATATCAGGGTCCCTTACATGTGGCCCTGAGTGAACTATATATGGCTCCTAAAGCCAAAGATGAACACTATAAGATTGCCAGGGTAGCGGCATATTTATATCTATATATGGGAGCCATGCCGGACAAATGTACTGAAGGCCAAGATCTGGCGAGTAGGCAACTGCTGGCATTACAGAAGGCACAATCTGATCTGGACTCTTCTGAGCAGAGGTTGCACAGAAGTCAGGAGTCAGAAAACGAGAGTAGACAATACATCATTAAAATGAAGGAGGATATGGATATCCTGCAACAGGAAAAGGCAGACCAGGATACCAGAATTCTGGCTTTGCAGAAGGAGCACCAAGACAGTTTAGACTCTTTACTGCAGTGCCAGAAAAAGCTGGAGCAACAGATCAATTTCAACAGGGCATGCGTAGAGCAGGTAGCCACCCTGCAAATCCGACTAGACAGAGAGAAAGAGGAAAGCAATAAAATGATTTTGAAAGACCTGGATACCCAGGCAGAGTTTGATGAAGAGCGCCAGAGAGCTGGTGCCCTTCAATGGCAGAGGGACGACCTGGCAGCACAGATGCAGGCTCTTACTCAGGAAAGGGATACCTTAGGCCAGCAAGTCTGCCACTTAAAAAGGAAAATGGAAGAAAATCACCTGGCCCTCCAGGGGCTGGGTGACCTCCAAAAAGAGCATCAGAACTTGTTAGAGTACACCAGGAGGGTGGAAGATGCTCTGGCAAGAAAGGAGCAGGCCAGTAGGGATGAGACTCTGGAGGTAACCCTCCTGCAGCAAAGACTGGCCCAGTATTCCAGGACCAATCAGGAGGCACAGAGAGAGAATGAGGCTCTCTCTCAGCACAATGATAGGCTCCAGCAACAGGTAGCCATGCAGGAGAGACTGATAGAGTCTAGTAAGGCCTTGGTTGAGGAACTGAAAGCCCAGGCTCTTGCATTGCAACCAGGAGCAGGGGCTGATAGAGATGAAGTTCGCTGGGAAAGGGAAACACCTGAGCATAACCTCAGGAGCCCTAGTACCAGAGGCCTTCATCTCTCCCTGTCCCTGGACTCTGCCACCCTCATGTCCCCTGGCGCAAATGAGCACAGGGCCACAGGGATGGCAGATTACTATCCAGCCAAAAGGATGGGGCTCATAGGCCAGTACCACCCAGGAATGGATGGGCGGGCATCCGGGTATGGGCACCCAAGCACAGTGCAATTTAGTGGGGAACCCCAGGAGAGTAGGCCCACTAAGGGCATCCTGAAAACCTCTGCCCAGTTAGGTCAGTGGGGGGGGTACCCAGAAAATCCTGGTAGCAAGGAGGGATCGGAAGACTCCTCTGAGCATCACAGGACACAGGAGACCAGGTCCCCACATTCTGCCAGCCATTCCCAGGCTCGCAGAATCCGGGAAAACCTGGAAGATCAGACGGGCACCTCTGGGAGCAGTGCTTCTGAGTCGGAGGATGAATGGATCAGGGTTACCCGAACCAAAAAGGCCAATAAGGCAAAAAGGGCCTTGCTTAAGGACCCCTTAAAACAGATTAAGGCAGTCAGGAGTGTCATCACGCCTTATCACAAGAACTCCAAGTATTCTGTGTGGGAACACTTGAAGCTCTTTGAGCAAATGATGGAGACCTTCCATTTGAAGGACAGCAGTAGCTGCATCCAGTACGTCAAATGGACATTCTCCCCAGAATACTCCAGTTTCTTTGCGGGGCTGGAGGACCAAAATCATTCAAGATGGTCCAGCTATAGGGCGGCCATCTTGAAACACTTTTCTGTGCATAGAAATCCCCAAGAGGCTCGCAAGGCAGCCTACAATTTGCAATGTGGGGAGGATCAGGCCCCACAAGAATTTGTGCAAGAATTGAAGCATGCCATTACACAGACCACCAGAAGGGTGCGCACGGACAGCAGAGAATTCATCAACACATTTTTCCATGCTCTCCCCAAATACATAATGACCCAGCTCGTGAGAGATTTTCACGAGAAAAAATCTTTAGACTGGGTCATTGAGCAAGCCACCCGCATCTATGAGGTGCAGAAACTGGTGGAAAACAAGAATCAGCCAAAAAAACAAAAAAAAAACAGCACCCCTGCTGTTGCCAAGGTGGCAGAGGTAAAGGTTGCCCCATTTTAGATTTGGAGATGGGGGGCCTAAAAACATGCCTGCACCGAACAATTCACAGCCCAGAAGGCCCTTGGGCCAGTCACAGACAGGGAGTCAAGGAGGTAATCCCACAAATGGGGTCCCCCGCTCCCCTGACTATGTAAGTCCCCGCTATAAGGGAAACAGACCAATTCTGGGTTATACGTAGACTCCTCCAGCCCAAGGGGGGGGGATCCAGCCAAGCACCTGACCCAGGGAACTTCCCTTCTAACTTCCCACAGGAGGGCAGAAATTCCCCAAACACTGGGCAGAACGTTTTTCCCAGGTATCCACCCAATGTCCAACCCCAAAACCATCCATCCTTCCTTCCATAATTCCCTGAGCCCAGACAACATAATCCGGGAGAGGGGAGGCCAAGGGTGGAGAGGTACCCAAGTCTTCCCAACACAGGGTATTACCAGAGAAGGGATAGCTACCCTTCCCGGGATCAGCATAGGGGAGAAAACCGGACCACTTATCAGCCTGAGCGGGTTTCCCAGTTAGAGCGCCAGGTTCAGAACATGGCACAGGATTTGGGCCGCATGCTGAGGGCCCAACAGAACCCTCAGATGGGCATACCGGCACAGAATGCCCCAAACCCTGGACCTAGTGCTCCAGAACAATGACGGGGGCAGCAGCCCGATAACCCAACGGTTCCAAGGGAGGAGGCACAAGGGGAAGGGGGGTGTAAAGCCTTGGAGGAAGCTTCCTTCCCAACTTCTAAACAGCCCCTGGAAAACCAGGAACCGGAAACAAAATCTCCAAAATCTCCTTGCCCCTGCAAAGAGCAGAGTGGGGGTAGGAGAAACAAAGTACCCAAACAGACCCACTTTGTGGAGGAGGTACAGGTCTTCCAATTTGAGGGAGAGGGATCCTCAGAGGATGCTGGGAAAAGGATCTTCTCCTTCAGAGGTGGGGGAACTCCTCCCAAGGAAAAATGGGTCCCAAGAGATTCCAATCCAGACTGGGTAGATGTGGGGATTGAGCTGTCGCCGCCCATCATCCTATCCCAGAACCAACAAAACCAAACTTCCCTGGTTCAAACCCATCCGGGTGACTGCCTCCAAGGAGCGGGGGGCGGCCCAGAACCAGAACCAGGGGAACCTAAAACCGAATCAATAGACTGGGTAGATGTGGGGATTGAGCTGACGCCGCCCATCATTCTTCCCAGAACCAACAATACCAAAACCCCATGGGTCAAACCCATCCTGATGACTGCCTCCAAAAAGGGGGGGCGGCCCAGAACCCGGAACCATTTCCAGTTGCCAACTTTTTCTTTCAGATTCCCCAGGCTCTCCACAGAATTCTGCCCAAATCTCTTCTCTTGCCATGTCCAAAACCAGAAAATTAGGCCACCAGTTGTCCAAAAATGTGCATTATCTGTGCCCCCTTGAGGAGAAGGAGGGAAGATATTATGCCCCGGTACAAGTACAGGGGCAGGGTACAGTTTTGGCACTGGTGGACACTGGATCCCAAGCTACCCTTCTGTCCAAAAGGGCCTTTGATGAACTGAATTCAGGTAGGGGGGAGAAGTACCAAATTCCCCTCACCTCTCTTCCTGGACAACTCCAGAACTTTGACGGGAAGGAAATTCCCGTCGAGAGGACTGCAGATTTGGACATCAAAATTGGGCGACACAAGGTGAGACACCCGGTCATAGTAGAGACTCCAGAGGGCACCCCTTGTTTACTAGGGAATGACCTCCTGAGAAGGTTGTCA
Organism: Ambystoma mexicanum; assembly: GCF_040938575.1. NCBI lineage: Eukaryota > Metazoa > Chordata > Amphibia > Caudata > Ambystomatidae > Ambystoma > Ambystoma mexicanum. Next base: position 937,150,139 of record NC_090941.1, on the reverse strand, counting down.
CCCCTAATAGATTGCGTAAACAAGGTCCTCTGGACCCAGACTAGCCGACCAATAAAATTAAAGCAGAGTGTCAACCATGTTAGTTTAAACGGCACGTGCCACATGGTTGAACAAAAATCTGACCAAGTAGAATTTCACTTCCAGAACAACCAAATTCCAGACGTGACAGTAATAGCAGTAGGACAACAGACTGGTGATGGGGGGGTCCTCTCTATTTCTGAAAATCAACCTTCCTTCCAGTTTAAGGTGGTATTCCACACTGGAAGGAAATACTCTGAAATTCTTTACTAATCCACAATCAGACATTCCCACTCCGATAGTCCAGGAAGATGTGAAATCAGCTCAGAGCCTGGCTGATATTCAGCAAATTGGAGAGCAGTTGTTCATCCCTGTTCAGTTAAATGATGGGAAGGACTCTGTTCTCGCTCGAGTGTGTGTGAACAACGGTAAGAGCTTCATCAGCGAAGCCATGTTCCGCCAACTCCCAAAAGATCCAGCCATTCCCACATTCAAACTGATAGACAAATGGGAAATGGACCTGGAAGCCCCTAATTCCAAACATCTCCTGCCAAGCAGGTGTATGCTCAAAATCTCCATTGGCAACAAGAGTATAGTCCATAATTGTTGGGTCGTGCGAGACGTCACTGCCACCTTTTACTTAGGCAGTGACATTCTCAATCGCTTTGCAATTAGTTTGGACCTAATAAACTTCAAAGCTTGGTCCCGATTAGCGGATAATCCCATGGGCTTTGATGATCCAGAAAAAGCATTTAGGTCAGCTCAATTGCTACCTTATGCAGTTGAAATTCAGATTAAAGAGGAAGTCACCATCCCAGAAAGGACCCGACATTTCTCCCCGGAAGTGAAAGTTAAAAGAGGACAAAAATTGAAAAACCCTGATGCTTATATTCATCTAAATGCTTCTCTCCAATAGCAAGGGTTAGAGGTAAACACAACATCATTAGTCAACATAGAACATGACACCATTCCAATAGAGGTGGACAACAGCGACTTAAAGAGTATTACTCCAGCCGCAGGCACCATTATTGGAATGGCGGTTGATGACCGACATTTCTCCATTGATTTAGAAAATGAACTGTTAGGACCAATCCCCAAGGACTGTTTTGACAGTGACAGGGATGACAATACAACACCAGACAGGATATTTACCCGGCATGGGGGGGAACTTCCTGGTGTACTCTTCTTGCCCTTATGGTAAGGAAGACGTGACTTGTGACTTTAGAAGGGATGAGGTGATTTTCCAGGTCCATGAAGGCTGCCTTTCCCACCTGAAGCCTCCAGTCCAAATCAGCACTCTGACCAGGGACTTCTCCACCCAGCTGGAGGAGGCCGCTGAGATAGCAAAACCAGAAGTCTTTCCAGGTTTAAGGCAGATGGTGGAAGAGAGAGTCAACCTAGCTAATGCCTGCGTGACTCTAGAACAGAAGCAAAAGTTGAAACAAGTTTTCTTGGATTTCCAAGATCTCTTTGCGGTAGACTCATATGACTGTGGTCGCACCGACATCCACACAACAACAATTCCCACAGACCATGGAATGACTCCAGTGTTTGTGAAGCAATATCGTTTGCCTCTCGCATCCATGGAGTCCCTTACTGAAATAATTAAGAACCTTGAGTCCCGGGGAATAATCCGTCCAGTACACAGCACCTTCAATAATCCGGTGCTGGGAATATTGAAGCCAAACGGCCAGTGGAGACTATGCGCCGACCTTAGGGAGTTCAACAAACAGTTCCATACTTCCCGATGTCATCTTCCCTACATTGACCAAGGGCTGGCCCAGATCAGGGTTCACAGGTATTCGCTGCAATAGACCTGACCAATGGATACTAGACCGTGCCTGTCAGTAGGGAGGACCAATACAAACTGGCTTTTACCTTTGGGGGCCAGCAGTACACATGGACCCGGACTCCCTTCGGATACCTTAACTCCGGTAATGAGTTCAATATAATCCTACACAAGGCCATGCCCGATCTGGGTGCGCGGGGTAACCTGGCTTATGTAGATGATGTCCTCATCAAAAGTTTATCTGTGGAGGAACACATAGCGGAGATCCTTTATGTTCTGACGCAGTTGAGGGCCGCCGGAGCAAAACTTTCGTTTCAGAAAGCACAGTGGTGTAGAACCCGTGTTAATTTCTTGGGGCATGAGATTACTCCTCATGGTCTCTGTCCCCAGGAAAAGAAAGTGGAAGCACTTCAGAAACTGAAAGACCCCGCAACTCTGCGGGAACTAAGGAGCCACCTTGGACTGACTAATTACAGCAGAAAGTTCATTGAGGGCTACGCAGAGATCACCAGACCCCTGATTCATCTCCTGAAGGGGGGGGTCAAGTGGGAATGGGGTCCAGAACAATCCGAGGCAGTAAGACAACTCAAAAGAAGCCTCTCACAAGCGCCTTGCCTAGCTTACCCTGTCAGAAACAAGGAGTTCTTCCTGGAGACGGGGTTCTCTAATACGTGCTTGACGGCAGTATTATACCAAAAGCATGACAAGGTCAATAAAGTAATCTCCTATGCGAGCAAAACTTTATTCTCTGTGGAGGAAAAATTCAACGATTGTGAGAAGGCACTCCTGGCGATGGTGTGGGCATTGAAGAATTACCGCCCGTTTATCCAGGGGGAACACATCATAGTGGAGACTCCACACCAGCCTCTGCAATATCTCCAAAGTGACAGAATCCGGGCCGGAAATGTGAGTAATTCCTGAATTACTTCCTGGATTCTGTCAATGCAAGGCTTTCCTGTGGAGGTCAGATATGGCCAAAACAAGAAGAGTCCCCTCGCGCAAGGTCTGGCTGACTTGCATGATTGTGCCAGAGAAAACTGTCTCGAGGACGAAAGTCTAAAAATCAAGGACAACACGGAGGCATACCTTAATTCCCCACACAAAGTCTTTGAAGAAGACAAGTGTGAGGGAATGCCCACTGTCTATGTGGATGGATGCTCTTACCATGTTGACAACAACGGGGAGAAAGAACTGGTGGCCGGCGTAGGGAATGCATGGGTGAAGGAGTTCCCAGAACCCTCCGCTGGATACAAAATTGGTCCCCGAAGTAGTCAGGTGGCAGAATTGATGGCCGTCCAGAATCAATTCCACGAACTGGTCATAATCACAGATTCAGATTATGTACGGAACGGGTTCGTGGAGCACCTGGTTAATTGGAAAACCAGAGGCATGTTATGTGCTAACAACAAACCCTTGAAACATGGGAAGTTGATCCAAAACATTGATGATCTGGTCACCTCGAATGAGATGACCATCTATTGGAAAAAGATCAAGGGTCATTCCAAAGTAGAGGGACCAGACAAAACTGGAAATGACTTAGCTGATCAGCTGGCCAAAACCGGGGCCATCCAAGGGGATGTAATTGAGATTGAGTCCCTGTTGGGGGAAATCCAGGTCACTGCTATCACTAGGTCCCAGACAAATGCTCACAACGACCTTTCAATTGCACAATGGAGTAAGGAGACCCCTGATGCTGATTTGATTACAGCTCAGAAGGGGGATCCAATAATTGGTAAATTTTTCCAGCACCTTGAGGACCCTGAGAACTTTCCCCTGACGGATACCGATTACATTGGGAAAGAGGACCTAAGAGTGTTGATGAAATGTCCAAAAATGTTCCGAATCCAAGACGGTTTGTTGGTAAGGAAATCCAAAGCTGGCCACGATCAGTGGGTGGTTCCTACCTCATTCCGAAGCCTGATGTTAAGTCACGCCCATGATGCGGCCACCGCCGGTCATAGGGGGTTTTACACAACATTGGAAATCTTAAGAGAGGTTGCATACTGGCCACACATGGGGCAGGACCTCGACCAATACTTGAAGGGGTGTCTTGTGTGTGCACAATTTCAGCCATCATCCCTCACGCACCGTGCACCCCTCCAAAAGAGGGGGATGACACTGCCATGGTCAGATTTACAAATCGACTTTGTAGGCCCCGTGATTCGCTCTGCTAGGGAGAATAAGTGCATGTTGACTGTGACATGCTTGTTTACCAAGTGGGTGGAATGTCTCCCAGCCCCAAATTGCAAGGCAGAAACTGCAGCTGCCCTGATGATTAACCACATCTTTTCCCGTTTTGGTCTACCTCAAAGGATTGAGTCAGACAGGGGTAGCCACTTCACCAGTGAAGTAATGACAAAGATGTGGGAGATACTGGGGGTCAAAAGGAAGTTACATATTGCTTACAGGCCAGCTTCTTCTGGGGCAGTAGAGAGATATAACCGAACCATTGTGAGCATATTAAAGAAGTTTGTGGCAGATTCTGGGCCAAGTTGGGATATCCGATTACCTCTGGTCCTAATGGCCATCAGATCTACCCCTTCATCTGCAACCAAAATGTCACCATTTGAGTTGATGACTGGGCGCAAGATGGTGCTTCCTCAGCATTTGCTCTACAGGACCCAAGAGCAGACACTAATAAATGCCTCCACAACTCATGAGTATGTGGAGAATTTAAGGAAACACCTTCAACATGCTTTTGCTTATGCTCAGCGGAATCTAGAAAGATCAGCTGATAGCATGAAGACCCACTATGACCTGAAGACTTCCAGGAAGGAATATCAGGTGGGGGACCGGGTCTATCTATACGATTTCCAAAGGAACCATGCCAAACAGCGAACATTTTTGCCTACATGGAAGGGACCCTTTGAGGTTATAGACAAAATCTCCCCTGTGGCCTACAAGATACGCATCCCCAAAGGCGGTTTGGCAGAGGGGGAAGACAAGTGGGTCCAAATAAACCAGTTGAAGTGTTGCCATCCCAGGCACACTCTGCAACAATTGGAGGAATCCTCTGGAATCCTAGAGGGTACTGTCTCAGATTAATTCAGTTCTAACTTAAAATGTCCTACATATCGCCTATCGAATTCTGAGTTTCTCAATGTGGGTGTTTTTGTTTTTGAATGCAAAAAGAAATGTGCATGTTCATATGTTTTGACTATAAATTTATATGCCACCCCACTATATCAATGGTGGGGGAGAAATGTCCATGAATAGGTATTGCTGCTCTTCCTTTGTCGTCCTAGGAGAAAGAAAACCTGGAGACGGGCCAAGGAGGACGATCCGGAGACTGGAGCAGAAACGCGAGGGGCCTGGGGTACCGCCCAATATTCCCATCAGGACCGGCGAGGAGAACCGATCGATCAGTACCGGATGGAGGAAAAGATGCTGAACTGTGCCATCTATTGGAAGAAGATGAGGAAACATCCCAGGTCTTGCGAGTCCCATCAGTGAAACAGAATTGCCATCGCAAGAGGGGGGCTTGTGGGATGTTTTTACCCATGCATCCGAGCCCTACCTCAAAAACTGTACAGTACTGACATGGAAAACATCATGATGGCCAGAGCTCCCCAGAAAATGCACAGGGAAATGCATGAAGAATAGGCTGCCACCCATTTTTGCCGATGTTATGGGCACAGAAGGGCACTGCCTAAAACCACCGTTGGACTACCCACACAGTAGTCTGAAACCATTGGGAATGGCAATTCTGATTGCCAAAAGGAACCTAGAATTGTGGGGAATTCATTTCTTAAATCCCAAAAATGGGTGCAGTACCAGTACTCACCACTATCAGAAAGCCGGCGTTTTAAAACCACCAGATTTTATGTAAAACTGAATAAATGAACCCAGAGCATGCCAAAGAAAGACTTACTGAGAGGTGGATAAAATGTAAAGTTATATTCTGAAGTGACTTGAAGGTTTATAACAAGACTGGCTGAGCTGTGGATTTCAGCAGTTTAAGTAATTTTGGACTGAAAGACACTAAAAATCTAATGTTTAAAAGAAATGAGTGACCTACTTTTGAGTGTCACATAGGTTGCAACTGGTTAAATGTCATAGTTTTGAACTTAGAATCAGCATTCTAGCTGCATATGTAAACATTGTCTTGACTTAAACTGGGTAACAAAAAGTGACATTTTATCTGAAACCTGGCTTAAGGAACTGAATTCTGCCCACCAGCTACCCCCGACAGGAGATGAGACTTGCACAACAGCTGTGTTCCCAGGCCTAGCTGTCCTTTTGCTGCTCCCACCAAAAGGGATATGACACTTCTCTGATTGAATTACCTGGGCTCTGCAGGAAATTGAACAAAGCCCTGTCCTGACTCAGGCAAATGTTTTATTACGGGGGCTGTAAAAGTAGCTTCCTCCTGAAGGAAAGGGGAGGAGCACTGCCTGTGAGAGCAAGCTGGCTTGGCAGAACTGGAAAAACCAGAAATTCAACCTTGTGCTGGGGGGAAACCACACCCCTTTGGGGGCCAGAACATAACTCTAAAAAGATGAATAACTCATAGTACGGACTTGTCATAATTATTTAAATAATACCATAATTCTTGTGATTTTTCTGCCCACATTTTGAGAGGTTTTTAGAACCAGTGGCATGATCTGGGGGCAAGCTAGCAGTTAAGAGGGTATTACTTAAAATGTATGCATGTTAAAAATCTTATACTTCATCAATTAATGTCCATACTCCTTGCGCACATGTGTGTAAATTTGGGGTAATGTCCGATATTGCGAAACCAGTTAAAAAGTGCAAATGTCGCCATTTCTGAATGCAAGCTCCCAGGAAGAGCAGATTTGGACAGGGTATACCTCCTGTAATGCATGATGGGTGCATGTAATTTAAAACAAATGTGTACCTGTGCAAATATGTCTTTTGGGTCAAAATGTAGATTGTGTGTAATTTGACAGGGGTGGGTTCTCTGTATCATAAACAGACCTCATCATGATGACACTTCATTTCATTCCCCCAATCAAGGGGAAGGGGATGAAGTGGCCAATGACAAGTGGAGAGGGGTAGAGCCTAGTGATGCTGCACACACACCCATTTTCAAAACACATAAAAGCAGACAGTCAGGACAGATAGGGACCTTCAAATCCATTTGCTGCGGGACGCTCTGCCGGGAAAATCCATACTTTACCTCCATCAACCTTCAGAGAGCCAACATAGAGACTTCAAATCTATCAATAGCCAGACCAGAGGCAGAGCAGAGCTGACCCAGACCGCTGTTAGCAGAACCAGAGAGCTGACCCAGACCGCTGTTAGCAGAACCAGAGAGCTGACCCAGATCACTGTGAAGTGCCGAGACCAGACCAGAGTCCAGTCTAAAACCTGACCAGATCCGTGGCGAGGCCCATTCTATTTCTAAATATATTGTGAGTACCCAGCAGAACTGTGTAGAACCAATCTCCTAGTTAAAATAATATAATTCAATCTATTTTAATCTAACCAGAACTGCCTCCTACCTGTCACCTGTCATTTTCTAGTTGCTAGCTGTCACTTGTCTTTTTGAACTTTAAAATTTCAAATCTGAAAAACAACCTTTACCATATCGCTCATATCTCCGTGACCGTTTATCCTAGAGACTTGCAGTAACTTTCATCTGGAAGGTGAGATCCTAGGCTGTCCTAGGACCCCAAAACGCAAAAAAATGCACGCGCGAATTTTACCACGATTTGAAAATTCCTCCACGTGTGAAAACAGCAGCTTCTTGCTAGAACTGTTAGAAGTCGTTTGCAACCTGCCAATCATTCCTAGAATATTGCTAAAGTAAGCCTGAACTAATTTAAACCAACTAATCCTCAACCTGAACCTCTAGGGGGAATTAAAAGCATTTTAGCATATTTTTCACTTCATTGCCAGCACATGTAAAAGCATTTTGGGCCTGTGTTTAAAACTCCGATCTGTAGTCTAAGCTTGCTGGGGTGAACTGAATTACATTTGACTGCATTTCTGAGAACTGTGTGCTTTCCTTCCATTTCCTTGCATTGCATAAAGGGGGGAGGGGATTACCAGAGAAAAGTGATTACATTGTTTTGTTGAAATCATATTGAGTATTTTCTGTATTGCATTTTCATTCAACATTACATCCATCTGAACTTATATAAAGCATTCTCTACCACCTTCTTCTTCTGTTCCTATTCACAAGTGTGCTAGTGCCAGATTCTCTGTGGTTAATCTTTATCATATCAGATTAAGTGTGATATCCAATTATTAATTTATCATAAAGTGTGATATATATATCTATTGTTTAAATTATCAAATAAACCTTTTAAACTTGCAAAACAGAACTACTTCTTGGCTCAGTGGGGTCAGGAGGATTCCAAGAGAGGGGTGTTATATAGGGGTAGTCATCCAGAACGCATGAACTGGACATAAAGATATATCAATAAGGGTTTCCATTCAGTATCCCAGACTAGGCATTGACTTAGCTGTAGTGTTGAATTGAATCCTCTTACAAGTAATGGCTGTACTCCTCACCGAATCCACACTTACCTTATCGGTTGCTGCTGGTTGACTGTGGTAGGCTTCCCAGGTGAACATGGGTAAACACAGACTGGAGCGTTTTTTTCAGGAGCTGCCCTTTGCCTTGTGGCCCTAAATAAAGAGCTGCCTGGGCATGGACTTCCCTGGAAGAATATCATAAAAGGGCCCAGTGGGCCCATCAAGGGTCTGGGGTAGGCTGGGGGCGGGTGGCGAGGCAAGGACCATGAAACTGGTGGGGATGGGGCCTGGAGAATGAAGAGTGGTGCTGAGCGCCGAAAATGTAGGAAAAAATGTACACAAAAAATGAAACCAACTAAAGCAGGTAAGGCGCTTGCAGCGGTAAACTCACCACTGGCACGTGGTGGGGAAAGTGCTTTCTTCGAGTGCAAAAGAGTGTTAGACTCTCGACAAGGAAGCAGCTAGGCCTAGCAGGCCAAGCATGGGTCGGGGGAAGGATTGGAGGAAGGGGGCGAGGCAAGGACCAGGAAACTGGTGGAGGTGGGGCTGAGGAATGGAGATTGGTGCTGGGCCCTAAGAATGAAGAAAAAGGCATTAGAAATTGTGCAAAATAAAAAGCTATGATACATTATTACATCATCCGGTGATTTTTGAACAGTGGATTTCAATTGAGCACTATTTTGGGATGCATACATTCCTTTTCTTTTTTTTCTCATGTCTGATAATACCTAATGGCCAAAACACGTTCAGAATGAGAAAGGAAACCTTTTGTCATTGAAATTTGTGACTACTGAATTGGTTAACGTGTGTAGAGTTGAAGACGTGGAAGGATTCCCTTTCCAAATTATTACTGAATCGAGGAATGCAGAAATCCACCTGTGACTAATGAGTAGTCACCAAAAACTTGCGAGCTTGCAAGCTTATAGTTCAGAGACTACCAGCTCATCAACCTAATCATATCACACCACTCCAATGAAAGAGAAATGAACAGAGGTAGCCACCATGCTACCTCTATGGATGTTCATATAGGGTCACAAGCTGAAATAGATGGCCTTGATGGTGCAGCTTTCAGAATCATCTGTGGTTATTGGTCACACTAAGATAGAGGTGCAGAACACAGAACACTGCAATGCTTCACCTAATGCATAAAAAGATACTGGCTGAATATGAACAGTCTAAAGGCAGATTGCACTTGACAAAAGATGACATCACACCCAAAACACAAAAAGAGAATCCAACATGCCATGTCAGTTGTCATTTCTCATTGTTCAATGTTGTTAATATGCAACAGGCTCTCAGAAATGAGTACCTGGAGGCACTTTGAGCATTCACTATCACATTCTTTGTCTACTACCCCAGAGGTCAGGAGTTCTGCATATGTGACTATTTAACCTCCTTGTACCACAATACTCCCTGTCCTGTTTTGGGGGGTAGGAGTGATATGCCAGCAGTGTTGGTAGCAACACCATGTCCTGTGTATTTGCTAGTTGACCCAGGTGATGGCACAACACGGTGATGGGTTCCTCTGTTGTTCCATAGATACACTCCCCATTGGAGCAGTAAGTCAAATGCCATTGTTCATCTCAACTTTGGTACTCATGACACATGTACTATTTATTGGAAATGTTCATCAAGTCCTCAGTGCTTCCAGGAATTCCTTAAATTTAAGGTGTAACTTCATCATAAACCACAATCACTGGAATGCTATGTTTTCTTTGGACTAGGGATTATATAGCACCCTGCTGTCATTTTAGTGCTTGCTTGATATTGTGGGATAAGCAGCAAAACTGTGTGTCTTTGGTAGGGATAAAAGGAGCAATGCAAGATTGATCTGCGGTCATATTGATATGTTTAGAACAGAACTAGATTCTGTGCTCTATGTCCTAGGAGAACTGCTGAACCAGGCTCTTGCATATGTGTATCCTTAAATGGAGACTCGGGTGCCTCCTGCATGAGGATGGGTAGATTGCAGGGCTGTGCTTGACAGGCTGGTGAGAGAAATGTAGAAATTGGATGATGTTATTGTGTACTGATCAGGGACTGCTTGCGATTATTCTCCAACAGTGTGCCAGTGGCTTGGACGATTAAGTGGAGTGAAGAAATTTTCATGGGTTAGTGAGAGGCACAAACAGTTGAGAGGACAACATATAGCAAGTCATGAAATAGTATGGCTATAGAGCGGTGCAATAAGGAACCAAGATGAATAGAAAGGTACAGAAGGAACCACAAGTCATTACAAATTTTCCAAGCTGCTGTCTCTCCTCCCTGCAAGCAGGCACACTCCATCCCATGGTTGCTCAGATTGAATGTGCTACAGAAGGATCTGATTATATTTGGCCAAGAGAGAAGAAAAAAGTTGAAAATGCTATAATCAGTATTAGTACCCGGAGAGAGACAAGCAGAATGCAACAAGGTCCTTACCCGGCCGAGAATCATTTGATTCTCGGCCGGGATTCCAGCTGCCTTGTCCTCGGCGGGGGCGTGGCAGCCCCTCAGCCAATGAGGAGGCTTGAAGCGGGGCCATCCCCGATCCGAGCCTCCCCACGGCTGAGAGGCTGCCTTCGCTCGGGCCTATAACTATGAGCCCCGGGGCATTACCTGAGTCGGTAATGCCCCCGCCGCTCTGGCCATATTGCTTAAGTAAACTCTGTGATCATTTTCGCTCACTCTATGATGTGTAGCAGATGCTCCGTGTAAGATGATTACGAAGGATGGAATGTTTGCTAATTAAGATATGTTCTGCAGTTTCTTTGCATGTCAATGTATCAGGCAACTGCATAAATGCAAGTCATGGCATTGACATTTCATATTGAGTTCTTTAAGGCAATTCTTGAAGCTTATAAAGAGCTGTATGACTAACTAAATCCACTCTTGCCCATTCCCTTTCCACACACCTCCTCCATACGGCTCTGTAATGGTGTAATAAGGACATCCTTTGCAGTGCCATGAAGATGACAATTATCCTGTTCAACTATCAGTATATGCCACTCTAGAGACCTTTTTTCAGGTGAGTCCCCTTGTGACAATGTCTTCCCATTCATCTATTCCCTTGACGTCTGCACACCAACTGTAGTTCTGGACATGCCTGTATAGCTGCAACGGCACCGTCCCAAACGTGTGCGGAAATAAAAGTTGAGAATACTCTTTCTTTCAGCAGAGGTGTTAGGCCCTAGTGCTGATTTACGCTATCACATGGGTTTGGTACTATGATATTTGGAATAAAAATACTTTTGCCACAGTATAGGGTGTTTTAGGCTGTTTACTGCACGGTAAAGTCATGTGTAGCAAAGCATTATTTTTTAACACAATGCATATGTTTTTATTAACACTGTTGGTTTTCCTATTGTTTAGATTGTGTTTCATTAGTGTAGGTGTTGTTGGCCATAACAGGCAAGAGGCCTGCCATGTAAGAACACAATCTTTTTAAGACTTAATAGATTTTGTTATTCTAGTGAGACAGGGCATTTTTGAGTCATGGTTATTTTGCTTAATTTGCAGGATTTTATTTTTGTTATTAGACAGAATGCTTCAAGTGGCCAAGGTCAGGGAAGAGAGGGGCGCTTAATAGTTGGCAGTTCATTGTTGCAAGGGAAGTAGTTTTCAGGGACCTTACACGAGACTCAAGACAGCAGGTGCCTTACCAGACGATAAACAAATAAGTATATAATGGTTGTGAAACACACAGTGAGATATGCGAGAAGGCCCAGGCAGTAGCATTGCTAAAATGCAGAACAAGGAAGTGAGCACAGTGCCCCCCACTGAAAGTTAAGACACTCAGTCCAGTGGTAAAGTACTTTGGTATAACAAATACATCGGACAATTGAATTTCCAGGAGCAGGACCTCATTCATGTTATTTCATGCAGCTATTCATTGCGAGAAGATAATTATGAGGTTGCGTTCCAGACGTTGCAACGTGCATTGAGATGGGAGTCACAGAATGAGCAGGTGTGAGGGACATAGGCCATAGAGGCTTAATTGAGGAAAGAAATTGTGGTGTTCCGTGGGTAGTAGCAAAGTTTTGACCTCATTGATTTCTGCTCACTACATGATTGGTTTGTCTTGGTGGGATGCTACAGGGTGGGCTACCTGGAAAGTCATTGTCCAATTACAATAAAACCTTTTTTTTTTATCAATTACAATGTGAAGGATGCCAACCAATGAAAATTATGTATTTTGTGCTGTTCATGCAATGATGTCATGTTTGAGGGGTGGTATTTTGATGGTCATGAGAAATGAAACTGCCAATTGTATTGTTTAATGTAAAGTGTTCTTTAGGGGCTTAGTGACGAGTAGCCAATGGAAAGGTTAAAATAAGAATTATTGTTGCATTTGTAGAACATGTTACTTTTATGGTTTTCAGCAATAAATATTGCGACCCAGTGTTTCTCAGTTCAGTTCCACAGAGATGTGTGATTCTTCCGGGTGATATTTGCAAATACTTCTGTTTTTCCTTGCAACTGGTGCACTCTATTTTTGACTACTTTTTTTCATTACTTTTGGATTACTTTAGGGAATTTCCTGTTTACATTTGGATGCCCCAGAAAGATCTCCCGTGCCCCCGAGGATCTGAGGTGCTCCCTGCCGCACAACTGGGCCGCAACACTAGCCTACAGAAACCAGTTCTTGTGCGCACAAACCGAGAAGTTGAGCAGAAACCTAGTTACCCATAGGTTTGCCTGATCCCTTGGGCGAGCCGCTGTTCTCCAGGCAGTTGAGAGGGAAAACTCAACCTCGAGGGAATCCGGAGGACATATAACGTGAGTGCACTCTTGCATGAAAGTGCAGTATTGTTGATGTTTTGTTGTTTTCATGTGTTATTATATTGACTAGTATATTAAGGAAAAGGAAACTCCTTGCAGGCGGGGAACAGTGACGTTGTGTAGTTTTGGCTGCAGTTTTTATTGAGATATTGAGGTGAAGCTCCCCCATTGTGGGGAAAGATGACATCATATGTCGAATAGAGTTGTGAATTGATGTGGGATCTCATCTCATAAGGGTAAAGACAGCGCTGTATAGAAGTAGAAAAGAACCCCTCCCTTGAGAGGAAGGTATTGTTGTAAATATTTATGGTTGTCCTTGTTAGAGGAGTGTATTTAGAGGATTTTGTTTTGAGATGTAAATCATTTGTTTGGTATGAGAAATGCATACTCTGTTGCAACATATGTGCAAGGCACTTCCGCAGTATAGTGATGAAATATTAAAGTACCATTCAGAGTGGGTACAGGGGACCACAGAATGAATGTTTAAAACATGGCCTGCAGAGGGAATGCATGCAAAAGATGTTTTAGAGCACATGTACACACACACATATTGGCCCTCATTACGAGTTAGGCGGTAGCCATGCCGCTAGTTGCGGCATGGCTGCCGCCGAAATCGCGTCCAGGTCCGGGTCCTCAGAATGAGGAATAACCAGGCCATTCCGAGGTCGGAAGGCCCGGTAATTCCTCCCTTCAAGGACCCGGACCCGGTCCTTCCCCATTCCCATTTCAGCCCCTATAGGGCTGAATGGGAATGGGAGAGGGAGCAAACAACGTGCCATTACGAGTTGGCCCGTTGTTTGCTCCCTTTTCCCCCTCACGGGACCCGGTAAGCATGCCTGGTTTGCCCATGCGTTGCTTCCTGGGTCCCGCGAGGGGACCTCGTAATGAGGCGGTACGGGGTAAACGGCGCCGGCACCTTTTACGGCGCCGTTTACCCCGTACCGCCAGGGTCGTAATGAGGCCCATTGTCAGCACACAGAGGGAAAAAGGGAAAGAATATACAAAGCATATTGGAAGTATAAAATGTTTGAGGAAGAGGAGAACACCCCTAATGAAGACATAGTGCATCATTATAAGTTTGCCGGTCCAGTAACAACGGTACTGGTAAGCTTGCGGGTACCATTGTTACCAGACCGTCAAACTACGAGCAGACAAGACCATGAGGATGCACCAGCACCATTCCTGAATTGTGCAGGTGCATCGGGCCTCCCCATTCCTATTGATCCCTATGGGGCTCGAATGTGAATGGGGAGCAATTTTTTCTGGCGTCCAGGAATGGCCAATTACCAGTTCTGGCAGCGTAGTAATGACCCGGTAATTGCCCATTCCCGGGCACCGGAAAAAAAATGCTACCGGCGGCAGCTGCTGGTCTCATAATGAGGCCCATAGATAGAAAGAAGTAGAAGGTTATGGTACAATCCGCCCTGTCCCTGTATGAGTCCTTTCCTCTATCTACAGCCCGCTGCAGGCTACACCAATCTTCATTGTGCACCTTTCTTTGATGATATAAAAGAGCCAAAAAAGAAAACAGCAGATGCTTCTAGAAACACAACACCAACACACACTGCTACGAGCCCATTTCTATTAGAAATAGGGACAAATGTGCAAAGGCAGATAGAAGATGCATTGAAAGAAGCAGAAGCACAGTTAGCAAAGATGACCCAGAAAAAGGAGGAGGGGCGTTGCACATCAGTACCCACTGACCAGTGGAAGGCGGGACCGATTTTGTTTCAAATAGATAGTAAAACTGTGAAAGACCAAGACCTGTGAACCCTAGAATCGATAGATAGTGACTTAGTAAGTAGCAATGAGGAAGCAGAAGACAACGATGAATGGTGGGTGACAGAGGGCACAGAGCACATGGTTTTATGTACAGACTGACTTCAAGGATGGCCAAACAGAAAAGCAGTAGCAAAGAGTAAGAAGCAGGGAAAGACCTTGCAGCCTGAAGAACGGGAATCTCAATTACCCCTATTGCAAAAGGGTTGAGGGGGTTTGCAAAATGTGATTTGGCCCACAATGGATAAGGAAAATGTGATGAGCAGCCTTCCGTCCCTCATAGCAGGGGCATGACAGTGGATTTATGCTCTTGAGAAAAAGACAACAGGAACTACCCTAACTGTCGGAGATATGAAGAGCTTGTTCGCCTCTTTATTAGGTAAACAGGTGCTTGTTCACCTCGTTATTAGGTAAACAGGTGGACAGGCTTTGGAAACAACAGGGTAACGCTGAGCAGCAACGCCCATGATAGCTCGCCATTTAACCCAACCAATGCCACGGGTCAATTAGATCGGTACTGGTCTGCAAATGAAAGATCTCTGGCCATCCCATTAGGGAGCACAGCCTATCTCTTTCTTTTAACATCAACTTCAGAGCCCTCGCTCTAACTCCACCCACGATCCCCACCTCTGGAGTCAAACATTTTTTATGGAAAGAAGCAATCAAAAGTAAGTGTTTTTTTTGTTTGTTTACAGTGGTTGTCATACTGTATGTTCCATTGCTTTCTTTTTTAGGGACACAGGCAGTGGTGGGGTTCATAAAATGGTCTTGTGTCTCTGGTCTATTGGTAGATTCCTCCCTCATCGACCCCCCCACCTCCACCACCACCTTGTCTAAATTAGTACTGCCCAACATTGTAACATTGTGGGTTGCACAGGGCTCTGCACATGCACACATTATTAGTGGGAGGCTGCTTTCATTTCCGTGCAGTGGTGGAGGGGTACATGCAAGGTTGGTACTGTTTTACTGTTCCTATACTTTGATTTTAAAAATAAACCACCCCAGATTCTTTTTAAAATAAAAGTACAGGAGAAAGTCAATGCTTGCAGAGCTGTGGCCAGGCCTTCACGTTTAGCAGAGGGTCGGGTTTTTGCTGCGT
This sequence comes from Ambystoma mexicanum, assembly GCF_040938575.1. NCBI lineage: Eukaryota > Metazoa > Chordata > Amphibia > Caudata > Ambystomatidae > Ambystoma > Ambystoma mexicanum. Next base: position 937,134,249 of record NC_090941.1, on the reverse strand, counting down.
TTTGCTACTTCTTGCTAGCGCCAGCATGCACACCATGTTCAGATGACAGAGGTGGGGCATTTCAGCACACACGTGGGTCTGCAGTAGGAGGCAGAGCGGTGGGGGGGACGTGAGCAGGATCTAAACTGAGCTGGGGAACCAACACTGCATGGAAACATGCAAGTGTACATTTAACCCAGCACTGGTATGGGTACAAATGAAACACTTTGTCTGCTAACATTCGACGCCACTACATGATCAGATCTTCCTGGCATATGACCAAATGCGTTTCTAGTAGTCTTTGCTGTTGTGCAGCACTCAAGTTGTCCCAGGATATGCAGCGCAGGTCTTTTATTTGCATTTTGGATCTGGCAGTACGGGATTTTTAATGGGAAAATTCAAATGCAAAAAAGAATTAACCCGCGTTATGCCTGATGAGGGATCTTTTATTTGCATTTTGGATCTGGCAGTACGGGATTTTTAATGGGAAAATTCAAATGCAAAAAAGAATTAACCCGCGTTATGCCTGATGAGGGATTACATAACCAGCAGTGCTGCAAAAATACGCTTGTGGATTAAAACAAATGTCTGTGTTCATTTGCACGCGCATTTGAGTGTGTGTTAACTTTATGTTTATAGATCCACTGCCTGTCATTAATGCACAGTCTGTGCAGTTATGCATGATGTGTATGATGTAAAACCTGTATGGTGTGTTCTCTGGACCTCATGTTCTGCTCACAGCCGCGAGCTGATGTAAATAGCGGCCGAGCAGCCAATCGCTGTACCGGGAATAACACCTGAAAAGCAAGCCGAGGGGAGAATGAAACTGGATTTAGTATCCATACAGGCCGATTCATGGAATGAATGTGCGCTGAAAAAACGGCGCACGCGTGCGAAAACGTGCGATTCGCAGTGAAATAGCGAAAATCGCAGTGCAAGTGCGATTATCGCATAGAAAACAGCGCACATCTATTCATGGAAATCCGTGCACGAGCAAAATGTGGGATGTGCGCTGAAAAAGTGCGCGGCGCACGCTGGCGCACGCTGGCGCACAGGTCATCGAATGCCGTGCGATAAGGCCACAGCGAATTCGCGCATAGTGCGGCGCACATAACAAAAGTAGGCGTAACACGGGGCGTTACACGCAGAATGGGGAACAACTCGTGAAAATGTGGGCGTCACGGGGAAGTACAGGAGGCAAGTGCACGGAACGCCCACACGCTCGCCTACAACACGTATTCATGGAATCGAATAGGGAAAAACAGCGCACGGCCAAAGACGCGCACAGGTCCATACATGTCCGCCACACGAAAGCAGGCGGTAGCGTCCCTGCGCAGGCAAAAAATGTGCGCCAAATTGTGCGCTAACATAAAGCACCTATATACAGCTCTGATGAATGTCCCATACTGGGCCCTTTTGGACAAATGACGTGCAAAGGGGTATGCGACAAACACGGACACCCGCAGTGTGAATAATAGCGTGTGCGTGTATTTCGGGGGTGCGTGAGAAGTTCTACACGCGATTGTGCTGGGTGCGTGGATTTCAGAGGTGTGCGAGAAGTTTCACACGCGTTCAGGCCTGGGGGAGTGTGTGCGTGTATTTCAGGGGTGCGTGAGAAGTTTTACACGCGAATGGCCTGGGTGCGTGTATTTCAGGGGTGCGCAAGAAGTTTCACACGCGATTGGGCCTGGTGGAGCGTGTGCATGTATCTCAGGGGTGCGCGAGAAGTTCCACACGCGATTGGCCTGGGCGCGTGTATTTCAGAGGTGCGCGAGAAGTTTCACACGCGATTGGCCTGTGCGCGTGTATTTCAGGGGTGCGCGAGAAGTTTCACACGCGAATGGCCTGGGTGCGTGTATTTCAGGGGTGCGCGAGAAGTTTCACACGCGATTGGGCCTGGGGGAGTGTGTGCATGTATCTCAGGGGTGCGCGAGAAGTTCCACACGCGATTGGCCTGGGCGCGTGTATTTCAGAGGTGCACGAGAAGTTTCACATGCGATTGGCCTGTGCGCGTGTATTTCAGGGGTGCGCGAGAAGTTTCACACGCGAATGGCCTGGGTGCGTGTATTTCAGGGGTGTGCGAGAAGTTTCACACGCGATCGGGCCTGGGGGAGCGTGTGCGTGTATTTCAGGGGTGCGCGAGAATTTTCACATGCGATTGGGCCTGGGGGAGCGTGGGCGTGTATTTCAGAGGTGCGCGAGAAGTTTCACACGCGATCGGGCTGGGTGCGGGTAATTCAGTGGTGCGCGGGAAGTTCTACACGCGATTGGGCTGGGTGCGTGGATTTCAGAGGTGCGCGTGAAGTTCCACACACGATCTGGCCTGGGGGAGCGTGTGCGTGTATTTCAGAGGTGCGCGAGAAGTTCCACCCGCGATTGGCCTGGGCGCGTGTATTTCAGAGGTGCGCGAGAAGTTTCACACACGATTGGGCTGGGTGCGTGGATTTCAGAGGTGCGCGTGAAGTTCCACACACGATCTGGCCTGGGGGAGCGTGTGCGTGTATTTCAGAGGTGCGCGAGAAGTTTTACACGCGATCGGGCTGGGTGCGGGTAATTCAGGGGTGCGTGGGAAGTTCTACATGCGATTGGGCTGTGTGCGAGATTCCATTGGACCAAAGGCCCTCACAGCGGGGGAATGTTACAAGACCAAAAACTGCACATCCGAGTGTCAGCTTGCGTAATTGGAGGATAGGGCCTCAGTGCGTATACGCGGAAGTGACGTTGGACGTGTGGTGCAGTTTAAAAGGTACGTGTAGGACGTCATTTCCTTGTACGTGCTTTTCGTGGAGAGAGAGTGGGTGAAATCTGTACTTCTTGTCGGTTCACACGCGATTTACTTCACAGCGTTTCTAGTTCGTACTCCCTGTTACCTCTGTCAGTATTTTTCTGATTTTCTCTTCGACCTGTTTCCTCAAACAGAGTTTACGTCTCCTTTTGTCCTGTCTCCTCAGACAGAGTACAAATCTTCTTTTGGCGGGAGTGTTGCCAACGCGCACACGTGCGTATTTTTCACGCTCTTTCCCCAGGCAGACGGTGAGTCGCGCACTTATTCACCAACTGTGCTAGCCCCGTGTGTAGCGTACCCCTTCAGAGGTCATTGTAGGCTGCGTGTGACACGCATACGTTCATTTTTGTGTTTCTGGGTGCCACAGCGTAGTGCTGGTTCCTTTTCCCACGCACGTGGTCTACGAGGGGTCGCGTGCATGTCATTTTCTGTTTTAGGGGTGCCTGTGCGTTGCGTGACCCGTCATCTTTCCCCAGGGGTTCCATACAGCCTTGCTAGAGCACTTGGGTACGAATTCCATCTAGTACCCTACCCCTTTGACCCCCAATTGCCCAGGAAAATTGTCTACTGCAACTCCCATACGCACAACTCCATCAGTGCCATGGCTGGGAGGCGAGCAAGCGGTAAGGGTGGCAAAGGCGGCCGAGCCTCAAGAGGTGGGCGTGGTGGGCGCGGTAGGGGACATGGCCAGGCTTTGCAGACTACCCCTAGCCCCCCACGTGTGGAGGACCAGTCAGGGACACACACCCCCCCATGGTTGAGGGAAACGTGGCTGACACCATCCCTGCTCAGCCCTTGTTGGACCGGCCCGTTGTGGCACCTGACCTAGCACAGGGTGACTCCCTGGCTGACTTCCAGGTCGCAAAGTCCAGGCCACTGGTGGCGGTGCAAGCCAGTGTCACCAGGCCACGTGGTACAAGGGCAGCCATGTCATCTGCTGCCCCGAGTAGGCGGGGTGGGGAGGCTGCAGGGGCAGCTGCAGCTCCGTCCACCCCAGCTCTGACTCTCCCAGCCAGGACAGTGTTGGTCCCGGTACATCAGACTGAGGTTCCCCCTGCCATCATCACACTTCAGCTAATGCCTGCAGAAAGTCATGTGGTCAGTGTGCCATCGCACACTACTACTACACAGTCCACCGGTGCTCCTGCCTCTAGTGTCCAGAGCGGGGTAGGGCACTCCGGATCCCCACCACCTACAAAAAGAAAGAGGAAGAGTGCTCGTCCAGTACAGGCTGATGACCCCGACATGGCTACACGGTCCGGCACGCCAAGGAAGCCTAGCTTCAATGATGCCGAACTGGATGCACTTGTGCAGTATGTGTCCGAACATGACGCCGTAATGTTGGTCACTTCAGGGTGTAGGATCACACGTGCTCGACGTCAGGCACACTGGCAGTCCATCGCGGACAGCATAAGTGCCCTTGGGTTTGTGAGGCGCACAGCTGTTGAGTGCTACAAGCGTTGGAACGACCTTAAGCGCAGGGCAAAGAAAAAGCTGCCCTCAAGTCATGCCGCAACTCTGGTGACTGGAGGTGGGTCTCCACAAGAGGACATTGAACTCACTCTACATGAGCATGTTGCTGGGAACTACGTCACAGAGGAGCAGATCCAAGGTGTGGGAGAACTGCCAGATGACGGGGCATTGTCCGGTGAGTGCACATGCATGTGTATGTGATCCATGTGTATGTTGTTTGTGGGAGGGGTTCTGGTTGAGTGCCAGGTCAGGGTATGTGTGCCTGAGTGTTTTGGGCCACCCATGTGCTTCATCCAATGCATTTGGCGCACCGGGATTTGGGTATTACAGTATCCCTTCTGCCCACAGTAGGCATTTTGCACTACATCGCGCCAGTTGCCCTTGAAGTGGCATCTTGCAACAACATTGTTCCGTATTTAGCTGTGTTCATTCAGGCTGATTGTTGAAATTCACCCAGTTCTACTGCGCATCACTCTGCCCTATTGTCACATATATGACATGCCTATGGTACATGCCATCTGTGTGATGGCATGTGTCATGTATGTGTATTGGACATGCCACTCCCAGGCCAATGTGTGATGGCACTGCTAGCCAGCATGCAGCAAATGTGTTGCTCTTCCATCTTGGTGTCATCAGTGTCTGACATTTTCCTCCCCTTCCAACTCATGGACAGTGCATGCATGGGAGGGTTATAGTCAAGTGGGACATGTGTAAATCAAGTACTGGTACTGTAGCTTGTCTGGCCTAATTGTGTGCCATGGTGCTAATGCCTGTTTCCATTTTTTGTCTTTCATGTTTTTGCAGAGGATGACGCACTTGATGCTGTTGAGGGTGAGGAGATGGTGCAGACCCAGGAGGGATCTGAAACACAACCAGGCACCAGTGGGGGACGTGGTTTGGTGGTGGGGGAGAACCCTCTCTTGCTGCAGGCCATAGTGTCCAGGGGTGTCTCTGGCTGCACCTCCCCAGAACTCTTTTCAGGTGTTGATTCGGATGAGACCTATGTGGTTTCGCAGGTATGCGTTCATGGAAGGGATACTGTTCTGTCCGACCCACCTGCACCAGGGGTAGAGCCCACTATGGGGATGTCAGTGTTGGTAGGTGCGCCTGTGGTGGTTACGGATGCAGGGCCACACTCCGCAACATCTGATCCTGTTCCTGGGCCAGCAGATCAGAGGGGAAATGCAGTCCTGCAGCCTCAGGCAGTGCCGACACAGCAAGGCGCAGTTCGCCTTGCCCCAGACAGGTGTGGTGCCCGCCAACGCGGTGGCCGTCCGCCACCGGGCAATACCGCATGGGAGAAATCCATATACGGTATGGCCAACCAACAGGAAGCATCATCAGAAATGATTGCTCAAGCCATGGAGAGGGTGGCCACTTCCATTGTCCCCCCAGAAAGGCAGATGGAGCTACTACAGCAGGCAACAGACTCCATTTGCCAATCAGTCAGGGAGGACATGTTGGCGTCCAACAGGGACAGACAGGCGGCCCTGGACAATCTGAGGGAATCAATTTCTCTAGATGCCCAGGGACAGAGGGAAGCCCTGAGGGGAGAGGTCCGGCACCTCAGGCAGACTCTTGTGGACCTTGAGGCTTCCACTGTCACCAGGACGGAACAGCTGCTAGAGCGCGTCACCCATACGCTCTCAGCAGAGATGCAGGCAACTCGGGCGGAGGCCCGGGCAACTGGGGCGGAGGTCCGGGCAACACGTCGGGTGTTGCATGGGGATCTCCGCACCATATCCCTCCAGAACGAGGCCTTTCACACCTGCATGCTTGCTGCCATGGAACACCAAACTAGAGCTTTGCGTTGGCTGCCTCCCATAGCACCACCACCTCCTGTGGCAGCAGCAGCAGAGGTTGAGGAGAGCGAATCCAGCAGTGAATCTCCCACGATTTAGTAGCCGTGCAGGCCATGAGCCCATGGAGGTGTTTTTTTTTCCCAACATTCACACAGGTGGCTGTTGGTGGGCACCCTGTCCTCGGACCTCCTGGGTGGCCTCCCCCACCCCACCTGGCCCACACATGGCCATTTTTGATTTTTGATTATTGATTATTGATTTTTCGTTTGCAGTGTGTTGCCTTGTGTGGCTCCTGTGGGCATCCACTGTATTCCGGCTGGGCATATGCAGGCTTGTCCTGAGTTTGGGTTAGATGCTTGGGTTCGTGAGACACACACCCCTCCTGCTTCCCGTTTCCATGGGCTTGCAAAGGGTGTGCCCAAGTGACAGTGACTTACACAGTGACGTTGGACTTCCACGACATGTGTGGGCAGTCTGTAGTCAATGCTGTGTATACATTCCTAGTGCATATTGTTGTTGTATTGTGCACTGCATGGTGTATTGATGTGTGCTTGTGCATCCATGTCTCCCTCCTAATTTGCAGGTTCATTCCTCATGCCTTCACAAGGCCGTCCACTTTGGAGATGGAGTTCATGTTGTGAGCAGTGGACTTCCAGGTGTGCGTGGCAACAACACTGTACAGTTGGAGGTGGTGGATGTGCTGGCATTCTCATGTTGTAAGACTACGTATCCTTTAGCTTAGTACTGTCATGTTTATGCTATGTAGATTGTATTGTGGTAAGTATTTGGTCATGTGTGTTGTTATTTCTACATGTGGGCATATTGTGTGTGGCCAGTTTTCATTAGGGACACTGTACTTTGTGACACGTGTCATGTTTGGGGGATGACTTTGTTTGCTCTCACATGGCATGTCATGCCATGGTGTGTTGGGTGGCGGTGCTGGGGAGGGGTTGGGTGACATGGCACTGTTGTCATGTTGTATCTTGCAAGGGGGTAATGATTTTAGCAGCATAGAAGTGTGTTATTTGAACACAGCATTGGTGGCGTTTGTGTAGGTAGGGAAGCACACAATGGAACACTTCCAGATGTACAATCTCAGGCTGGTATGGTTGTGACAGTTTGACTGTCCATTGACACATCATAATTGTCAGTTACAATCATCATTGATTGTCAGCTGGTATGTGCTAGGGCTGTGTGCACTCCACAGGGGTGTGATTTTATGTGAAGTAATTAGCCACGAGCTGCGTACGGGCTGCCTCACCCCATGCCCTTTCCCCTCCCATGCGCAGCGGGCATGCATGTGGTTGGGGATGTGGGGGCACCACCATGTCCACGGCCAGGCCCCGGCGTGTTGCAACGTTGTGCAGGACACATGCTGCCACTATGATCCTGCACATTACTGGGGGAGCGTATAACAGCTGCCCGCCAGAACGATCAAGGGAGCGGAAGCATGACTTGAGCACTCCGAATGATGCCACGGGTTGCAATGTGGGCTGTGTTGTATCTTACCTGGGGTGGCGTGGTGGGGTTCCGAATTGGCGTCATCATGTGTGTGCTGAGAGGGTAGGCACTGTCCCCTGGGGAGGTGGTGATGGGTATCATTAGTGGGGTTGTGACATTACTCAGTATCTGACATGCATGCATGCGCAGTGGCATTTATACTCACCGAGCAGCTATGTATCGCCATGCCGCCCAGCTTCTATGTCCCGGGTTTAGGGTAGACATTCTGTAGATGAAACTGTCGTGGGTGGAGCCTGGATAGTTGGCGTATACTGAGGTGATGATTCCCTTGGCATCACATACTACCTGGACGTTGATGGAATGCCAGTGGTTGCGGTTTCGATAGATGTGCTCAGTTGCCCTGGGGAGACGTAGAGCCACATGGGTGCAATCAATGGCACCTAGCTCTTTGGGGAATTGTGCCACCCCGTAGAAATCCTGGGCGACAGCCTGCCTTTCTGCAGGTGTTCTGGGCAGGTATATGTACCTGCGGACTGATGGGCAGGCAGTGATGATGGCCAAGACCTGGTGTAGGCAGCGTGACTGCGTGGCCTGTGACACCCCCCCCCCCACTATGGCACTTGTCCGCTGAAATGATCCAGTGGCCAAGAAGTGCAGTACATTAAGGACCTTCTCCAGGGGGCTGAGTGCTTGGGAGCACAGGGTGGTTGATGTGAGGTCATCCTCCCACTCACTGACCAGGTCGAGTATTATGTGAGGTGGAAACCGGTACCTCCCATTCACATGGTCATCAGGCATCCCAAAAAGGCTGGTTCTGGGTGTAAAATTCTGCCGCTGACTATCCTCCTCCTCCTCCTGCGGTATCCCACGGCCACTGCTGCTAGGAACGGTATATTCATCCTGGCGTCTGAGCTTGTTTGTTGTTTGCGTGCACTTTTATGCTGTGCGGGTCGACGTACGCCTACTTCCTGCTGGCGTACGTGTTTCCGGATTGGCCACGTTCGATTCCATGAATACGTGTTGTAGGCGAGGGTTTAAAACTTCCCGCGCACCCCTGAAATACACGCACCCAGCCCAATCGCGTGTGAAACTTCTCGCGCACCCCTGAAATACCCGCACCCAGCCCAATCGCGTGTAAAACTTCCCGCGCACCCCTGAAATACACATACCCAGCCCAATCGCGTGTGAAACTTCTCACGCACCCCTGAAATACACACACACGCTCCCCCAGGCCCGATCGCGTGTGAAACTTCTCGCGCACCCCTGAAATACCCGCACCCAGCCCAATCGCGTGTAAAACTTCCCGCGCACCCCTGAAATACACATACCCAGCCCAATCGCGTGTGGAACTTCTCACGCACCCCTGAAATACCCGCACCCAGCCCAATCGCGTGTAAAACTTCCCGCGCACCCCTGAAATACACGTACCCAGCCCAATCGCGTGTGAAACTTCTCACGAGAAATACACGCACACGCTCCCCCAGGCCCGATCGCGTGTGAAACTTCTCGCGCACCCCTGAAATACACATACCCAGCCCAATCGCGTGTGAAACTACTCACGCACCCCTGAAATACACGCACACGCTCCCCCAGGCCTGATCGCGTGTGAAACTTCTCGCACACCCCTGAAATATACGTACCCAGCCCAATCACGTGTGAAACTTCTCACGCACCCCTGAAATACACGCACATGCTCCCCCAGGCCCGATCGCGTGTGAAACTTCTCGCGCACGCGTGTTCCCGAAACCCGTAATACACGTTCCCCGCTTTGCGTTTGCTGTTTGCCAGTCCGGTGAACTGGTCCAGGGTTGGCGCAGCCCTTTGCAATGGTTTTGCGATCTTGATGGCTTTTCCTTGCGCGAAGGCGTTCTTGGGGGCGTAACTGGCGCTGCTGCAGGGTCGCTGCGCCACTCTGTGCCACGTCTGCTTTTGGAGGCGAGAATCCATGAATACGCTGTGCGTGGAAATTGATTTTATCGCACGCGGCTGGCGCAGACATTCGCACAGGCACGCTGTGCGCCAGCCGCATGCGACACTTTTGTGAGGAATTACATGAATCGGCCTGATAGTGTGTTTGCTGTTGATCAGCGCCCAAGTTATCCCAGTCTATGCAGCACCAGTCTGTTATTTGCATTGTGCAACTGGTAGAGCAGAATTTTTAATGGCGAACTTCAAATGCAAAAACTAAACCAAGGTTGGCCTGATGAGCCATTCCTTAACTAGGGCTTCTGTGCAGATACATTTTTGGATTCAAAACCTTTCTGTGTACATACGTTTATTTGCACGAGCATTTGAGTGTGTTAAATTGGTGCTTATAGATCCACCGCCTGCCATTAATGCACAGTTGTGTGCAGTTATGCATGATGTGTATGCGAAGCCAGTCGCATAACTGCAATAACACTCATTTCCGTGAAAAGCAAGCCGAGGAGAGAAGGAAGCTGGATTAAGTATCCGAGGGTCCCTGAAGTAACCAGCCAAATGCCAGCTGCCAATTGCTTTGCCATTTGCAAAGGATATATTTGGGATGGAGAATCAGAAATATTTTTAAGGCAGAAACAGTCCTGGCTGAGAAGCCCCTTCGTCAAGTGTGCAAATGATAGCGAACACAGCCTGCACGCTCCACTCTATGTGGGAAACAAAATGGACTGCAGCCTTGCACAGATGTGGATGCAGTTCCTAGTCCTGTACAGTCTGCTTCCTTTGTACAGTCTTCTCTATCTGCACTGGGACTCGCAGTGGAAACCAGCTCTAGGAAAGGCTGCACACTTAAGACACTAAACTGTTCAGGGCCGCTTCTAATCCTGCGATGATGATGGCATGTTCTCCTTCAATGTATGCTTTCTTTTGCCTGGGGGTCCTCTGACCCAGAGGCTGCTACAGCAGAAGGAAGACGACCTGGGGTCCCAGTTGTATCTACCCGCTTGCATGAGGTGTAGCTCCAGGCTCAGATGGATGAGTGAATGAATAATTATGCCTGCATGTGTTGAGCTTTATATAAGAAAAGGCTAGCTGTGAAGCAACAGAGTGCTGGTCACAGGAATACAGTAACAGGGTACAGGATACACAATGATGGCTACAATTAGAAGGATAACTTATTCAGTGGACAGTTAAAAGGATAATGGTTCGTAATGCTTTCTAAGGAGGAATCAATGAAACCTCATATCAGTGGTGTCCAGAAGAAGATGAAGTCAAACCAGTACATTATTTGTCCTTTAGAAGTCAGTGTAGGGTAGGTGAAAGGGAATAACATTGTACACCTTCTCTTCTGTGGTATTCTATTATTTCTGGGTCAGTTTAGGCAACAGATGTGAACAAAAGACCACTGTCTGCCCTTGCAGTTATGCTGCACTCCATCCATCCTCTGCGCTCCCACATCAAGGGGACTCTAGTCGGAATTCATTTGTTTTAAATTGTATTGTTCGGTTGAAGCTTAAGGGTGGTCTGTCCCTGGGATTCCGAATACATGAACAAACAAGCATTGGCAATGCCAACAGTTTGGGGTTTTGTGTACATGGGAAAGACACTTGCCAGCCACAGCCATGGTGGTATAAACTGGCCATTGATGGTAGAAGGTGTAAAGTAGTGTGAGCACTGTGCTTCCAATAGCAGTGCCTGACAAATGCCTAACACGTAAGCCAAAACTGTTGTCTTTGCCAATGCAGCAAACCTTGAGTCAGTGACAGGCATGGTGCTTATAAATCAAGTGGCTAAAGGCAGACATTTATATTACACCAGTAGTGGGTTTACAACTCCAATTAAGTCATTAACGCTCAGAAAACTGCTTTGACAAAACACTGGCAGCCCTTTGAGTGCAACGTTTGATGGTTAGTCTTAATTAAAGCAAGCTCAGAGAGTTCCCAAAAGGAGGTGTTCTGGGCAGAGAGGGGCAAGAACTGGTTGAGAATGGCCATATGGATTAGCATGGCCATGGGCAGTCAATAGGTGGGCAAATAACCGAAGAACACCTACAGGCTGTGTAATTCCAGTTTACAGGTGTCCCTAACTAGTGGGACCTCTCCTTCAGTGTCTCGCTGTCATCATCTCCCCAGCATCAGCCCCTTGCTGCCCCCACACCTCTTAATCATCCCCTCACTGCCCCCACTTGCCCCAGCACCTCTCCCTTAGTCCCTCATTGTCCTCATCTCCCCGGCACCTTCCTATCAGCCCCTTGCTGCCCCCACACCTCTCCATCATCCCCCTCACTGCCCCAGCACCTCTCCTCCAGTCCCTCACTTTCCTTATCTCCCACAGCGCCTTTCCTTCAGCCCCTTGGTGGCTCCACACCTCTCAATCTGCCTCTCACTGCCCCCACATAGCACTCATATTGTTTTAGCCTAGGCAGATAAGCTAATCTTTGACCACTAATCTTTCTTTTAAACAGTGACCACTATACTTTTGGAGTGGAATAAGAATAATAAGCAAGTGGCCCTGCAAGGCCAAACTTGCAGTCCCCAGCCACGATGCTTGTTTGTTTGTTTGTTGATTTATTTATATTGTGTACTAGAGGGAAAGGAACATGCAGCCCTGCTGCAATATGCTGAAATGTTCTGTTATCTACAGCTAGGTAGACAAGACACCATTGCATTGCTACAATGTATTTGCAACTGGCCCTGCGCTTTTATTGTTCATAGCTGCTGGACCAGTCCTGTTATGTGTTGGTCCCCTAACGGCCTTGTGAACGTTTTCTTTACTACTCCTATTCTCAATGTCACCCATCTCAGGGATCTCGCAACAAAGATGTCTTTATGGAAGGACATATGCCCTCGGGCGAATGCCAGGAGCGACCCCCACCTAGCTACTTGACAGAAAAAGGCAGTGCAGATTTGTTCAGTGCATATGCATGGCATGTTGACATTGTCTACTCTGCTGCTGAGAATCTGAGCTGGATGACTGCCTGTTGTCTTCAACTAAAGTTTTGATTGATATATTAATCAACATATTTTGTATTTATTTTATTTTATTGGGCATCTGTATGGCCCGTATACAGAAGTGTTTCCAGCCACCGCAAGACAATATGGGGGGACAGGACCCAGGAAAGAATGTAGGACTTCAAAAACAACAAAAACGGTTCCATTGGCCTTGTGAGAATCCTACTGTGTAAGTGCAAGACAGGGAGGTTAGTGATGGGGGTAGAGGCAGAAGTGCAGGAGCTGTGCCTCCTCTTGCCAATCAAGTGCTAGGGGCACCAAGATGGCAAGTGCCAGTGAGAGAGAGCGCGAAGGCAGGATGAGTGCGTCGACAGGGTGGAACAGGTTAGGGCTAGTCTGGGGAAGGGAGCCAGAGGACAAGTGCTGACAAGGGATGCTGGGGGGACCGGTAAGGGGCGGGGTCTGACCCCTGTATGACTCTGAAGGGACCAGGCCCCAGTCACAGCAGCAGAGGGAACATTAGCACAGGAGGGGGAGAGGGAAGGAAGAGGAGTAAAGGAAAATCTTGAGAATTATCTGGAAATTAAGACGATCTGGCTCAAGTCTGAGGGGGGCAGGGAGGCTGTTTCAGAGGGAGGAACCAGCCGAGGAAAGGGATCTTCCTCCAACTCTATGCTTGGAGAATCGTTTGACTTGCAGGGAGTAGGAGCCAGAGTACTGAAGCACTCTGGCATTGAGGTATTTGGGGAGGTGAAGCTGGATGTAGCGAGGTCCCAGGACCCAAACAGCCTTGTGGATGATGCAAGACTTAGCCTCATGCAGTATCTCTACACCATTGAAATCTCTGCATTGGCTCCCAGTGGCTGCAAGGATTAAGTTCAAGACCCTCTGCGTTGTCCACAAGGCCTTCTGGATCCTGTGTCCTCAATACCTCCAACTCTCTCTTCGTAAATACCTTCCTACTCAAGCTCTTCGCTCCTCCACCTCCAACTCCCTAAGGTCAGTCGCTTCTCCAAGCAACGAGTTGGTGGTAGATCTCTTTCTTTGGCTGGGGCCTCCCTCTGAAACAGCCCCCCTGCCTCTCTGAAACTTGAGGCGAACCATCTCCGGTTCCGGAAGCACCTCAAGATCTTCCTCTTTGCATATTCCTTCTCTCTTCCTCTCCCCTGCTGATTTCCTGTCTGATACTGCAGTGCTCACCTGGCTACCCTCTGATTTCGGGCCCAGGTCCCTGCCTTCCCAGCTGCACACCTGCATTGCCTCCGAGCAACCCCTGCACTTGGGTCTGTATCTGAAACCCTACAGTCCCCCTACCTGCACTTTTGGACACCTGCTGCCTGCACTTACCCTTGCACCTGCCACCTGCTGGCAGCACTTCTTGTTATTGTTTTGATCCCATGTACAGCACTGCCCCTCCCCTTTGCCCTGGCACTTTTCCCCTACCACTCCTCTGCAATTGCACGATCTCAATGTCACTTGGCCTAATAATATCGTTGTCTCTGTCCTCCCTCTGTTCCCTCTACCTTGCCTTGTCGCACCTTGAAACACTTGTGTATAGGCGTGTTACAAATGCCATATCATATCGTATCACAAAGGGTCTTGAATTTGATCCTTGCGGTCACTGGGAGCCAGTGGAGGGATTTGAGGGCTGGAGAGATGCGGTCCCTGGGCTTGAGACTAAGGATAAGGCTTGCAGTCGTATTCTGGATTAGTTGGAGGGGCGAAGGGAGGAGAGAGGCACATTGAGGAAGAGGCTGATGCAGTAGTTCAGATATAGACTTAAGAGCATCCCCAACTCTGTTCAGTGCCGGGGTAATATCAACAATAAACAAATAGGACACCCTGCCAGGAAATATTTGCCTCATCAGAAATAAATTCGAGCAACTCTTAAAGTGTGGTAGTGGCAGGGACCCTTAATGTCACTCTGCTCTCTTTTGCCCCTATGTTACCTGGGCAAACTGACTCATACATCTTTTAGGTCAGATATTACAGTTTGTCTTTTTTATCACTTGTCATTTGCAGGTTTTTTATTTAAAAAAGTAATACATCACTTTGCATCTTTTAACAAATAGACAGACATATATACATAAGACATCAATATCCAAAGAAATAATGCATATATCCACTGAAATGTAGAACATAAAAACATAAACATGGTTGGTTCATATTATACACAAAAAACTAGTTGCATAGGTCAAGGGAAGCACCATTAATTCTAGGTTTGAATAAATGTGTTATAAGACCTTAGCCCTTCTAAGCGATATTCAATCAACACTACAGCTAAGTCAATGCCTAGTCTGGGATGCTGAGGAAAACCCTTATTGATGTATTTTTATATCCAGTTCAGTACTCCGGATGACAACCCTTGTGTAACACCCCCCTCTTAGAATCCCTCTGACCCCACTGAGCCAAGAAGTAGGTTTGTTTTGCAAATTAAAAGGTTTATTTGAAAATTTAAACAATATATATATATACCACACTTCTATACATAAATTGATAATGGATATTACACTTGTGAATATGAGCAGTAGTCAGCAAGAGGTAACTTATGAATAGGAACAGAAGAATAAGGTGGGAAAGAATGCTTTATATGGTTCCAGGAAACGCAAGATGGAATAAAATGCAGTACAGAAATAACTTGTTATGATTTTAGCAAAAGGTAATATGATCACTTTTTCTTTTGACAATTCACTCCCCCCCTATGCAATACAAGAAATGGAAGGAGAGCACACAGTCTTCAAGAAACCCAACAAATCACACTTTATAATGCAATACACAGATCCAGTTCTCCCAGCAAGCATAGGGAAAACAGGGATGAGTTTTAAACACAGGCGAATTACTTTAATGTGGTTTGCAAGGAAGTGAAAAGGTGCTAAAATTGCTTTTAATTCCCTCTAGAGGTTCAGGGTAGGTGATGGCTACTTTATATTAGTTCAGGCTCACTTTAACAATACTCTATGAATGATCAGCAGATTGCAAACGAATTTTAGCAAAGAGAAGCAAAAAGCTGCTGATTTCTACAGATGAAGAAATCGGGCCAAATCGCAAATCGCGGTAAATTTCGCGAGTGCGTGTCTCGCGATTACGGAAAAAGTATAGGGAGTAGGAAGTCGGTTCTAGGTTCTCGTAAATCTTGTTCCTAGCACAAACGGTTCCGGAGATACGGATGATTTAATAAAGGTAGATTTTTGGATTTAAAGTCAAACTCAAAATGACAGTTGACAGCTTGCAGCTTTAAAAATGACAGATGACACGATTTCTAGGAGGTTGCCCTAACTAGGTTAAAATAGCTTGAATTAGATTATTTTAACTAAGAGATTGGGTTCTGCACAGTTCTGGCAGATACTCACTCCTAATTTTGAAATGAATGGGCCTCGTCACGGATCTGGTCAACTGGACTGGACTTCGGTTCTCTCTGCTCGGCGGGTCAATCAGGCACCGGTTCTGCTCATAGCGGTCTGGGTCTCTCTGGATCTCTGGTCTGGTCTCTGGCAATTGTTCTTGGCAAAGAATTCAAACAGCTCGCCCGGCTGTGGAATAGTTTGCAAATGATTTTAAGGATGCTGAGGCCTGCTGAGAAGAGTTCTCAGTTTGTGGGTTTAGGCCCTTGCTTTAAGTTCTGAAGTAAAGTTCTGGTCTTTGGAGATTGATGGATGTGAAGTCTGGAGTCTCCCGGCAGGGCGTCCCGCAGAAAATGGAATTGGCCCTCTACCTGTCCCAGCAGTCTCTTTTTATGTGTTTTAAAACGCGGGTGGAGAGGCTAGCATCCCCAAGCCTGCCCCTCTCTTGATTTGACAGGTCAATAGATTCTTTGGTCCCTGATTTGGGAAGGGATAGTGTGTCAGAGTGATGTCATTTTTATGACCTGCAGAAATGACACTCCCCTGGTCAATGTGCACACAAATCTATTCCTGATCCAAATACATATTTCCCAGGTACACAGTTGTTTGACATCACATACACACATCATATATTACTAAAGATAGTCCCTGTCCCGACTCTGGCATTTCTAGGAGGTTGCATTCAAAAATGGCAACTTATTTTCGATTTTAGTGGGTTTTGCAACATTGGTTTTTCATCAAAAATTATAAAAAGGTACATTTCCCTTCCACATATATCCCAGTAACTTTCCATGTCTCTAGCTTAAACACATTGTCTACAATAATCATAATTAGCAGGGTTTTGCCCCAGAACATGGTACAAATTGGAGTTTGGACTCAAATCGTGAGGGCATTTTTCAAACTAACACTCTCAAAGTTGTACATTCCTGTCATTTGGTTACAATAAATTATCACTGTTTCTATAAAATATATATTTGTTGCAATTCAACTCCCCAAAGTGTTTGGGTCCGCCACCAGGAGTCTGGGTGGGTCAGTGATCACATGTCTCTCCTTGCTGGCAGAGGGCTGTTGACAGGAAACACTCAAAATTAACATACCCCATTCAACAGAAAGAGCCTTTTGTGTGGGCTCCAGCAGGCTGCCTGGAAGTCTCTCCTCAATCAATCAACAGGGTCATGTGATATCCTGCCTCCTGGGGTGGGAATCTCTGAGGTGTTAAGGTTTCCCAGCCTATTGGCCTCTGGGAACAGCAGGTGGCTAAGGTTTCCAATTAACCAACAAGCTTTGAAGTCCCTGCCCCTCTTGCAACTCCTAAATACAGTTTCCCTGTCAGAGTTTAAACCGCTAGCGCCACCTTGGGGAATTTGTCGGTACTGTATCCATTTTTGAGTTGTCTTGAATTACTGCATTTCAATAGAATGGTCTTTTGCTTGACAGTATAGGACCGTTGCTTAACATTGTTTTGATGGCATCCTTACAGTAGAGTGGTGATGTGGAACCCCCCCCCACAAGAAGGTTGTATCGTTAGAGTGGTCTTGTGCCAACTGTGCAATTCTCCTATTCTGGCGTGAATGTGGGCGGCGATAGCTCATCCCCACATCCACCCAGTCTATTGATTTAGTTTGTCCTAGGATGGAATAATGGGCGCGACAGCTCATCCCCACATATACCCAGTCTATTGATTCAACATGGGTCAAAACCCTTGACAAATCCCCCTGCCCGACTGCGCTTTGATTCAAGTCGAGGTGAAGTCGGGTGCAAAGGAGGTTTTGAACCCTTGCACTGGTATGTCCCCATTATCTTCTTCCAATTCTGTAGATGGCACAGTTCAGCATCTTTTCCTCCACCCAGTTGGATCGATCGGTTCTCCTCGCCGGTCCTGATGGGAATATTGGGTGGTACCCCGGGCCTCTCGGGTCTCTGCTCCCGGTCCCCGGATCGTCCTCCTTGGCCAGTCTCCAGGTTTTCTTTCTCCTAGGACGACAAAGGAAAGTGGCAAGACATTTCTTCCCCACCATTGATATAGTGGGGTGGCATATACATTTTATAGTCAAAACATTTGCGTTCTTATTTCAACAAAAAACAAGATACAATTATAGGACTTTTTTTTTTTTCAAATCATAATATTTTAGAGACTATATGTGGGATATTTTAGGGTTGGAATTGAATTACTCTGGAGCGGTCCCCTCTGGTATTGCAGAGGACTCCTCCAGTTGTTGCAGAGTGTGCCTGGGATGGCAACACTTTAGCTGATTTATATGGACCCACTTATCTTCCCCCTCTGCCAAACTGCCTTTGGGGATGCAGATCTTATAGGCAACAGGGGAGATCTTGTCTATAATTTCAAACGGTCCCTTCCATGTAGGCAAGAATTTGCGCTGTTTGGCCTGGTTCCTTTGGAAATTGTATAGATAGACCCGATCACCCACCTTATATTCCTTTCGGGTAGTTTTTAAATAATAGTGGGTCTTCATGCTATCAGCTGATCTTTCTAGATTCCGCTTAGCATAGGCAAAAGCATGCTGAAGGTGTTTCCTTAAATTCTCCACATACTCATGAGTTGTGGAGGCATTTATCAGTGTCTGCTCTTGGGTTCTGTAGAGCAAATGCTGGGGAAGCACCATCTTGTGTCCGGTCATCAACTCAAATGGTGACATTTTAGTTGCAGATGAAGGGGTAGATCTGATGGCCATTAGGACCAGAGGTAATCGGATATCCCAACTTGGCCCTTAATCTGCCACAAACTTTTTTAAGATGCTCACAATGGTTCGGTTATAACTCTCTACTGCTCCAGAAGAAGCTGGCCTGTAAGCAATGTGTAGCTTCCTTTTAACCCCCAGTATCTCCCACATCTTTGTCATTACTTCAATGGTGAAGTGGCTACCTCTGTCTGACTCAATCCTTTGAGGTAGACCAAAACGGTAAAAGATGTGGTTAATCATCAGGGCAGCTGCTGTTTCTGCCTTGCAGTTTGGGGCTGGGAGACATTCCACCCACTTGGTAAACAAGCATGTAACGGTCAACATGTACTTGTTTCCTCTAGACGAGCGAATTACAGGGCCTACAAAGTCGATTTGCAAATCTGACCATGGCAGTGTCATCCCCATCTTTTGGAGAGGCGCACGGTGTGTGAGGGATGATGGCTGAAATTGTGCACACACAAGACACCCCTTCAAGTATTGGTCGAGGTCCTGCCCCATGTGTGGCCAGTATGCAACCTCTCTTAAGATTTCCAGTGTTGTGTGAAAACCCCTATGACCGGCGGTGGCCGCATCATGGGCGTGACTTAACATCAGGCTTCGGAATGAGGTAGGGACCACCCACTGATCATGGCCAGCTTGGGATTTCCTTACCAACAAACCGTCTTGGATTTGGAACCTTTTTGGACATTTCATCAACACTCTTAGGTCCTCTTTCCCAATGTAATCGGTATCCGTCAGGGGAAAGTTCTCAGGGTCCTCAATGTGTTGGTAAAACTTACCAATTATTGGATCCCCCTTCTGAGCTGTAATTAAATCAGCATCAGGGGTCTCCTTACTCCATTGTGCAGTTGAAAGATCATTGTGAGCATTTGTCTGGGACCTAGTGATAGCAGTGACCTGGATTTCCCCCAACAGGGACTCTATTTCTATTAGATCCCCTTCGATGGCCCCGGTTTTGGCCAGCTGATCAGCTAAGTCATTTCCAGTTTTGTCTGGTCCCTCTACTTTGGAATGACCCTTGATCTTTTTCCAGTAGATGGTCATCCCATTCGATGTGACCAGATCATCAATGTTTTGAATTAACTTCCCATGTTTCAAGGGTTTGTTATTAGCACATAACATGCCTCTGGTTTTCCAATTAACCAGGTGCTCCACTAACCCGTTCCGTACATAATCCGAATCTGTGATTATGACTAGTTCGTGGAGTTGATGTTGGACGGCAGTGAGGATGGCCTGATGCACAGCCATCAACTCTGCCACCTGACTACTTCGGGGACAAATTTTGTATCCAGCAGAGGGTTCTGGGGACTCATTCACCCATGCGTTCCCTACGCCGGCCACCAGTTCTTTCTCCCCGTTGTTGTCAACATGGTAAGAGCATCCATCCACATAGACAGTGGGCATTCCCTCACACTTGTCTTCTTCAAAGACTTTGTGTGGGGAATTAAGGTATGCCTCCATGTTGTCCTTGATTTTTAGACTTTCGTCCTCGAGACAGTTTTTTCTGGCACAATTATGCAAGTCAGCCAGACCTTGCGCGAGGGGACTCTTCTTGTTTTGGCCATATCTGACCTCCACAGGAAAGCCTTGCATTGACAGAATCCAGGAAGTAATTCGGGAATTACTCACATTTCCGGCCCGGATTCTGTCACTTGGGAGATATTGCAGAGGCTGGTGTGGAGTCTCCACTATGATGTGTTCCCCCTGGATAAACGGGCAGTAATTCTTCAATGCCCACACCGTTGCCAGGAGTGCCTTCTCACAATCGTTGAATTTTTTCTCCACAGAGGATAAAGTTTTTCTCGCATAGGAGATTACTTTATTGACCTTGTCATGCTTTTGGTATGATAATGCAGTCAAGCACATATTAGAGAACCCTGTCTCCAGGAAGAACTCCTTGTTTCTGACAGGGTAAGCTAGGCAAGGCGCTTGTGAGAGGTTTCTCTTGAGTTGTCTTACTGCCTCGGTTTGTTCTGGACCCCATTCCCACTTGACCCCCCCCCCTTCAGGAGATGAATCAGGGGTCTAGTGATCTCTGCGTAGCCTTCAATGAACTTTCTGCTGTAATTAGTCAGTCCAAGGAGGCTCCTTAGTTCCTGCAGAGTCGTGGGGTCTTTCAGTTTCTGAAGTGCTTTCACTTTCTTTTCCTGGGGACAGAGACCCTGAGGAGTAATCTCATGCCCCAAGAAATTAACACGGGTTCTACACCACTGTGCTTTCTGAAAGGAAAGTTTTGTTCCGGCGGCCCTCAACTGTGTCAGAACATAACGGATCTCCGCTATGTGTTCCTCCACAGATGAACTTTTGATAAGGACATCATCTACATAAGCCAGGTTACCCCTCGCACCCAGGTCGGGCATGGCCTTATGTAGGAAAATGTTGAATTCATTGCCAGAGTTGAGGTATCCGAAGGGTGTCCGGGTCCATGTGTACTGCTGGCCCCCAAAGGTAAAAGCCAGTTTGTATTGGTCCTCCCTACTGACAGGCACGGTCCAGTACCCATTGGTCAGGTCTATTGCAGTGAATACCTGTGACCCCTGGATCTAGGCCAGCCCTTGGTCAATGTAGAGAAGAGGCCATCGGGAAGTATGGACCCGTTTGTTGAGCTCCCTAAGGTCGGCGCAGAGTCTCCACTGGCCGTTTGGCTTCAATATTCCCAGCACCGGATTATTGAAAGTGCTGTGGACTGGACGGATTATTCCCCGGGACTCAAGGTTCTTAATTATTTCAGTAAGGGACTCCATGGATACGAGAGGCAAGCAATATTGCTTCACAAACACTGGAGTCATGCCAGGGTCCGTGGGAATTGTTGTTGTGTGGATGTCGGTGCGACCACAGTCATACGAGTCTACCCAAAGAGATCTTGGAAATCCAAGAAAACTTGTTTCAACTTTTGCTTCTGTTCCAGAGTCACACAGGCATCAGCTAGGTTGACTCTCTCTTCCACCATCTGCCTGAAGCCTGGAAAGACTTCTGGTTTGGCTATCTCAGCGGCCTCCTCCAGCTAGGTGGAGAAGTCCCTGGTCAGAGTGCTGATTTGGACTGGAGGCTTCAGGTGGGAAAGGCAGCCCTCATGGACCTGGAAAATCACCTCGTCCCCTCTGAAATCACAAGTCACATCTTCCTTACCATAAGGGCAAGAAGTGTACACCAGGAAGTTCCCCCCCATGCCGGGTAAAGATCCTGTCTGGTGTTGCATTGTCATCCCTGTCACTGTCAAAACAGTCCTTGGGGATTTGTCCTAACAGTTCATTTCCTAAATCAATGGAGAAATGTCGGTCATCAACCGCCATTCCAATGATGGTGCCTGCGGATAGAGTAATACTCTGTAAGTCGCTGTTATCCACCTCTATTGGAATGGTGTCATGTTCTATGTTGACTAATGGTGTTGGGTTTACCCCCAACCCTTGCTGTTGGAGAGAAGCATTTAGATGTATATAAGCATCAGGGTTTTTCAATTTTTGTCCTCTTTTAACTTTCACTTCCAGGGAGAATTGTCGGGTCCTTTCTGGGATGGTGACTTCCTCTTTCATCTGAATTTCAACTGCATAGGGTAGCAATTGAGCTGACCTAAATGCTTTTTCCGGATTATCAAAGCCCATGGGATTATCCGCTAATCGGGACCAACCTTTGAAGTTTATTAGGTCCAAACTAATGGCAAAGCGATTGAGAATGTCACTGCCTAAGTAAAAGGCGGCAGTGACGTCTCGCACGACCCAACAATTATGGACTATGCTCTTGTTGCCAATGGAGATTTTGAGCATACACCTGCTTGGCAGGAGATGTTTGGAATTAGGTGCTTCCAGGTCTATTTTCCATTTGTCTATCAGTTTGAATGTGGGAATGGCTGGATCTTTTGAGAGTTGGCGGAACATGGCTTCGCTGATGAAGCTCTTACCGTTGTTCACACACACTCGAGCGAGAACAGAGTCCTTCCCATCATTTAACTGAACAGGGATGAACAACTGCTCTCCAATTTGCTGAATATCAGCCAGGCTCTGAGCTGATTTCACATCTTTCTGGACTATAGGAGTGGGAGTTTCTGATTGTGGATTAGTAAAGAATTTCAGGGTGTTTCCTTCCAGTGTGGAATACCACCTTAAACTGGAAGGAAGGTTGATTTTCAGAAATAGAGAGGACCCCCCATCACCAGTCTGTTGTCCTACTGCTATTACTGTCACATCTGGAATTTGGTTGTTCTGGAAGTGAAATTCTACTTGGTCAGATTTTTGTTCAACCATGTGGCAGGTGCCATTTAAAGGGCACTCCTTCCTTGAGGAAAACCTTCTCCAGGAACAATATCAAATCCTTAGCAGTGACTTCCTTGACAGTGTCCTACTCTATCCATTTAGAATGAAAATCCACCACTACAAACAAAAATCTCAAGCCTTCACACAAGCCCACAATCGGGCCCATGATATCCACTGCTAACTTGGTCCTTGGCTGGTCAGGAATAATGTTAAGAACCAAAGGGGTTTCTCTTGTGATCTTGCTTTTATCACTAGTCTAACACGCCATACAGTTCTTTACATGTTTCTCTGCTATTTTATCAATACCTGGCCACCAATAACTTTGCCTTAATTTTCTTTTCATGGCCCCTTCCCCTGGGTGCCCCTGGTGTGCAAGTTCAACTAAACTGGTCCTGATTGTCTCCAGAGGGACCAGACAATGTCCCATCTTAGCTTGTCTTCACAGATATTCAAGTCTTCTTTGATCTCCCACCACACATCAAACTTCCTATCCAACACTTTCCTGTCTGGCCACCCTCTCACTGTCCACTCTTTGATCAATTTAAGGTCATTATTCAAACTTTCTTCGTGCAACCACTTTTCCTGATTTACAGCACCTTCCATCTCTGCCACTACCACCTCATCCTCTTCTACACTCTTCACTTCCATCTCCCCTCCTACTGGGAGTCTGGAAAGGCAATCTGCCACCAGATTCTTTTTCCCAGGTAGGTAACTCACCTCAAAATTATAATTCTGGAGGCCTAAACCCCACCGACTAATCCTGGGGGACCCCAAAGCCCATCTTCCACTTTCAAACAATTGAACCATAGGTTTGTGGTCAGATCTCACGACTAACTTTCTCCCCCACAAAAAATATTTAAAGTGGCCAATCGCCCAAAACATTGATAAAGTTTCTCACTCAATCACTGAGTAGTTACATTCTGCGCCTCTTAGCGCCCTTCAAGCAAACGCTATCACTCTTTCTGTGTTGTTCTTATCATATTGTATCAAAGACACACCTAGACCTAAAGCACTTGCATCCACCACTAGAACATTCTTGTCCTTAGGATCAAACCTTCCAATCGAAGGTGCATTGCTAACCCCTTCTTTAATGCTAAAAAATGCCTCACTGCACTCAGGAGACCACACAAACTTTGACCCCTTCTTGAGAAGCATTCTTAGGGGTGTGGACACCATCGCAAGTCTTTGACAAATTTGTGGTAGTATTCGGCCAATCCTAAAAAGGATCTTAACTGGTCTTTATCGGTTGGTACTGGGGCACACTTAACAGCTTCCACCAAACATCTCTTAGGCCGCACCCCCTCCTTATCAATTTCATGCCCAAGATACTCTACACTATCAACAGCAATTCTGCATTTGCTTCTTTTCACAGTCAACCCAGCTTCTGCCAACCTGCACAAAACTTGACTCAAAATCATGTCATGTTCACTTTTAGAGTCGGCATAGATTAACACATCATCCTGAAACACTACAATATTCTGCACCCCCTCCAATATAGGCTCCATAATCCTTTGGAACACTGCCGCTGCTGAGGCCAGGTCAAACGGCATCCTACAATATTTGAATGTTCCGAACGTTGTTAAAAATGCTGTCAGATGTTGAGAGTCCTCCTTTAAGGGAACCTGATGATATTCCTGAGAAAGATCTATTGCTGAAAATATCTTGGCGTTACTCAGTGTGGACAACTTTTCTCCAATTATGGGTAGAGGATGTCGGTCTACTAGGATATTCCTATTGAGGTCCCTTAAATCTACACACAGCCTTATCTCTCCATTAGACTTTGCAGCAACCACCACTGGTGACAACCACTCTGAACTCTCAGTGCTTTCTATGATCCCTTTTTGTAACAATGAATCAATCTCCTTTTTTAGACCATCACTGAGGCACCGTCCGCACCTTGTGCACCTTTGCAATAGCTCCAGCCTTTAAATGAATGTCATGTTTAAATCCCTTTAATATCCCTAACCCTCTTGGAACACCATCGGAAACTCTTTATCCCATTTGTCTCTGAGTTCAGCAACCGTCACTGGTTCTTCTGCATTCGCCTGGATTCTGATTCCCAATTTGCCCTGTTGGCCCCATCGTAAGAGAGAAGAGCCCTCTTGTGTGACGTACAATTCAGATTCACAACTTCTGCCTTTGTATTTTATGGACGCTTGAAATTTTCCTAGAAGCTCTATCCTCACATTTCCATAGGCATAAGGTTCAATGTTGTGCTCCATCAACTGTCTAACATCTCCTTGTAGACATCCTTCAAAGGTTCTTCTCGACATCAGGGTCCAATGTGAGCAGCTGTCCACCTTCATGGTGACAACCCTACCGTTCACTAGAAACACATTTGTTGGAGCACTGCCTTTATGTTCAGAGAGAGAGTTCAGATACTTCTAGCACAAGCTTAGCTTGACTACCTTGTAGAACCACAGAGCTTTCTTCTTGTTCCGGAACTCTTCCACTGCACTCAATGTTCTGCACATGACCTGATTCATGGCACACTCTTGCAAAATGTCCTCTTTTTTTGCACTTTAAGCACGAGACATTCCTCGCGCGACAAGCACACTTGTAGATATGTGACGGTTGCTGCCACACTTGTAGCATTTGACTTTGTTGCTAACGTTTAACTTCTTCATTCCTCTTACTGCAGCAATTTCTCCTTCTTGTTTATCACTCCTCATAGTTGAAATATATTTATGTGTCCGCTCCATGCCCCTAGCTGTTTCCACTGCCAACTCCAATAGTACATCTTTAGACAACAGCCTTTGCTGTATTTTCAAGTTATTTGTGCAGCGAACTAGTTGGTCACGTATAAGTGAGTCCGTGAGTAG
This sequence comes from Ambystoma mexicanum, assembly GCF_040938575.1. Taxonomy (NCBI): domain Eukaryota; kingdom Metazoa; phylum Chordata; class Amphibia; order Caudata; family Ambystomatidae; genus Ambystoma; species Ambystoma mexicanum. The sequence goes on along the minus strand of NC_090941.1, from coordinate 937,108,766 downwards.
CCCAAACTCACACGTGTGACTGAGCGACCTCAATGCTGCAATGAAATTTTCCACTGGCTCCTGTGGATCTTGTGACCTTTGGAAAAACGTATGCCTTTCAAAAGTGATGTTTTTCATTGCTTCAAAATGAATCTCTAACTTTCTTTCCACCACACTATACTGGTCCATATCTCCATGACCCACTTGTGGAGGCTCTGGTAATCCATCATAAACACTACCGCCCTCAGTGCCCAGATTGTGAAGTAATATTGCTTCCTTCCTTGCAGGCGCGAATTTCTCCCCACCCATTGCAACTAAATAGGTATCAAATCTACCTGTCCCACCTTATTGCTGGCGTTCTGGGACATAACAAGAAATGTGGAGGTGAAGACATGCTTTCTGCAGCCATGTCTGCAAGAATTTGTACTTAGCAGCACTGGGGTACCACTGGCACTGCTGTTGCTGGGATGTGCTGTCTATCAAAGCTTGTAGTTTATTCACCAGTTCTGTGTAACCTTCATGCATGTAATTTACATTGAATGAGGCTGAGCTGAGCTGAGCTGTCTCTTTAAGTTCGATGCAACCTTGCAGGGACCCTTCCTAAATCCACTTAGTTTGCTCTCCCTGATAGTTCCTGGTAGATTGGCTTGTATTCCCCACTTGAAAAACCCTGGGACAGTTCTCCCTCTTTCTAATATCATCTGTAGTCTGGTGACTGGCTGCTGCCCTTGGCTGTCCCCTCCCCCTTCTCCTCATCTCAGTGACTTGCAAGGCAGTGGGGCGGGGCCCAGGGCACCGTCGCAGGCTGCTCCACACGCAACCGCCAGTGAGAGCTGGATGCGGGGCTAGGAGACTGTCTCTCTGACAGACAGTGATGCGTGCCGGAGCGCTTCACCCAATGCGGCTTCAGCGGAAATTAATCTTGTTGTGGTACCGCCGGCCTGCTACAAATGGGGTGCTCCCCGTGTGCAGCCTCTGTTCTGCAGCTTGTCCTGTTGGGCTGTTGACACTGCGGTTGGCTTCCCCCCGCGGTGGGCTCGCTAAGGGGATCCTCGTCGCCATTGAAGGAAGTACTGGACACCATGGGTAAGTGGAAATAACTTTATTCCAAAGCGAGCCCAACCCAGAGGCAGCACACGGTCGCTTCAAATCCCACAGCAACCGTCTCTGCTGTCACACGACCCTCAGATCAAACAACAAGAAGGAGTCGCATGACAGCACGAGACACCAGCTATAATGCAATTCTCTACAATGAGCTAATTGGGTGGCGGGGTACGGTCAAGTCCACCCACCAGCACCTGGGGTAACAGCTTACGTGCTGCTAGAGAATCAAATACACCAGAAGGGTATATGCATGCCAACCAGTTCTAGAGAGCCATATACCAAAGGCCTTATAGTTTGAGAGCCAATGATGTATTGTGTTTCTAACCACTGTCGAAGATGACTTGCACTAAGGGAGGGCAAGAGTTGCCCACCTGACTATAGAGACCCAATCACAATCCAATCCTTTATAGAAAGTATACTTAGATACTCCCCTTAGTGCAGTCAGAATCCCACATAGGTTTTCGTAGTCATGTATGATGAGTTTGTGCTACAAAAGTTTTTTTTTTTAATGAAACGCATTGAGACCATGCTGAGTCGGTCTTATTTGGCGTGAGAGTTTTTCTCCATCCCATCCATCATACAATGTGTTAAAATGACTGTAATGGTTCACAATGTTGTCTTTAATGGTGCTGGAGGAGCAGGGGGAAACCTATTTGGAGAGACCTTAATGGAACAGACAACTCTGGTGACCTCATCAGGTCTGATAGGGAGAAGGAGGAGAGAGAGGAGGAGGGAGGGTAGGAGACCATAAGAGGCAAAGTGGTGGAGGAAGGGTCATGGTAGAGAGAAGCAAGGCTGCTCAGGATGTCCTGAGTTTTAGTGGTGAAATGAGTGGCCAATGCAGTGCAGAGGGCTTGAAAGGGGAGGGGTGAGGAAGAGTGCACGGATGGGTTGGCTAGTTCCCTGCAGATTTTAAAAAGTTCAGCGGAGTTGATGGATGCACCGGAGACCCGCGCCTGGATGTGGGCCTTTTTCTTGGTGCAGATGTAAATCTGTATTGTCTTTGGGACAGGTGACAGGCCAGTTTGTCAGCGGTTGAGCCAGAGGACTGCCACTTCCATTACACTCTCTTCACTTGCGTTTCAGGGCTGCTAGTTCAGAGTTGTACCAGGTGTTACGCTTAGAAGCAGGTTTCAGGTGGATCCTCATGACTGGGGCACTAGGCTGATGCTAATGGCCAAATGGCGGTTACTGAGAGCAGAGTCAACGGTAGAGTTTGGGGTCGGGGGATGAAGGTGGATGTGAAGGCAGCAGCTGATACTCGTTTCATCAGATGAATGTTCATGAATGAGTTTGGCAGGGCTTGAGGAGGTGCAGTCAGTGGGCCGAGGGCACCCAGGTGAGAGGCGGGGAGAGAATGGTCTGGCTAGTAGAGTGGCGTGACCAATGGAGGGTCAGATAGATCATAGAGGATGAGGGCATCCCGGGTGTCTAAACAAGTGGTTTAACCAGAAGGGAGAATGGAGAGGGAGAGCGAAGTGCAGAAGTCATGGAAGAGAGTGGATGCCATGATAGAGGAGTCTAGATGGAGTCTAGATGGATGTTGAAATTGCCCATGAGAAGGAGCTTAGAGGTGGTTGAGAGGAGAGAGGGGCAGAAGTCAGCCCATTCAGAGAGGAACAGGGTGGCCTATACATAGTGGCAATAGTCAGAGATGAGGAGGGAGAGATGACCAACTTGCAGACCAGGCTCTCAAAGGAGGAGTAAGGCTTGGTGGGTATGAGGGAGGAAGTGACCCACTCAGGGAAAATCAAGGCAACCCCACTGCCAGCACAGTTAGGGCGGGGCTTGGAAATAATCTTATAGCCATCGGGGAGAAGGGGGTCAAATGTAGTGACATTGAACTGGCATTGAACCACATCTCGGTAAGAGCGAGGAAGTCGAAGTCCAAGTTTTCAAGAAGGATGCAGATGTTGGTGGAGTGTTTGTTTGCTGAACGAGCATTCATTGTTGCTAGATGAAGGATGCTCCGCCTTTGAAGGTTTTCCAAGGAGGGGTACAGGGGTGTGGTACAACAGTAGGAGAGGGAGGGACAGAGAGAGTGGACAGGGTCGAAGCAGATGTGGAAAGGAAGTTTATGAGGGCCGGCAGGTGCCGGCCAAAGAGTAGGATGCTGGGTTGAGGATCCTGAACCAATAAAGTGCCAGTGTGGTAGATATTAATAATACACTGTGATGATGAAAAGCCTGCCAAGAGGACTTCGCACTTGGTGCCACCATTAATGGGAAAGGATGTGAAAGCAGAGAGGGTAGAGATGAGATGAGGAATCCATAGATCTTGGGAGGGTACAGAGAAGAGGAAATCAGTGAAGACATGTTTGGAAGTTGCAAAACAAATGTCTTTTCTCCACTTTTGTTTGAAGTATGTCAAAGTGCAAATCTTTTCTAATGCTCTGGTTGACCAAATGTTTAAATTAAACAACAACTTAATATGACAAGGTTTCTCTTTAACACAACGGTTCAAAGTGGGTTTTCTGGTATACTATCCTGCCAGGAAACCTCACAAAACTCTTGATGTCTTTGTTTTTTACTCTCCTGCCAGTAATATCACCCTTTTGGCTCATACAGATCCCCTGGCATACTCTCCTGCCAGGTAGCTCTTCCCAAAACAGTTCACTACCTAATCCTCATATCGGGTCTCTATGTCACATTCAGATTATTCTTGGATATAACACAATTGTACCCCTTTAATAAAACAACTTTGTTTACTTCAGGTAGGACTTGTTCCAACTTTCCCCATTCTGACATCCCATATGTGAGGGGCTGCTCAAGCTCTGGTTGCCAACTTTATTTCAATGTCTCTTGCCTCCTGACAATGCTTGTTCCAGATTTCCCCAAATAGACATCTCCGATTACAGAAATTGTACAACGTTTGCCCTTTTGTTTCATCTTTATTGTCTTTTGACTTATGGAAATGCTGGTTCCAGGTTTTCCCGAACTGACATCTCATATCAGGAGAATTGTACCACTTTTGCCTTTGCTTTTTAATTTAATGTGGTTGGTATTTAAAAATGCTTTTCAAATGTTCATTAATGTATGAGCACAGCCTGGGCACCCCAAACTCATTTAGGCTAACTAAGCAGTTTAATGTGCAGCTGCTGCAAGGAATTTTCAGTGGGCAAGCTTCCCCTTCTTGGCAGAGTCTTGTTTGGTTGCTGCGTCGGTTTCTATTGCTTCGCCCATGGAACCTTTGCCGCTTTACAGAACTGCGTCTTCTCTGGTCCTGCTGCACACAGTTCCCCTAAAGCAGTTCTTCGAGAGAACCCACTGTGACTTCACCAGAGTTCCCCTACTAGGGTCCAGAATGCCTTGAGTCTGCTACTGGCTGTCGTTTCCTGCTCACTCCATGGCTCTTCTCTGTGAGTGTGCCTCTGCCTCTAGACTCTCATCCCCCTTGCCACACTCTGCAGCCTTTTTCCTCTCTCCTTCTTCGGTCCTCGGCCTGCAGGTGATCTTGACAACTAGACTGCACAGTGTACTTGGTGTCATATTCTCTCCACATTGAATGTTTGCTCCTCTTCCTCGTTTCAGTACTTGAGGCTTTCTGGGACTTCGAGTCTGAGGAAGTTTCAAATGATTTTAGGTTACATTGTTGGACAGTTTGAACATTAGATATTGGATGTGTTCTAAACTTGTCACGTACTCCTGGAGAATTAAAAGGGTTTTGCTTAAAACAAAATCGTTTTCAGATTTTTATGTTGAACTGATTCTGAATAGTGACAACATGCTGTCGAAAACTCAGGAATTAAGGGATTGTTCTCACAAGAAAGAGAAGAATACCACTTCCTTCCTGCTGGAGTCACCACTCCTCCCTGACAACCATCTTCTGCCATATGATCCACCGTCAATATACCACCCTCAGGATCAAAATCTGGTAGCGGCTGTCTTCCACTGACCAAATAGGAGGAGACTTTAAGCGTGGGATCAGTGATGACTCTGTAGGGTTCATCAAACTTGCAGCAGTGGGAGATTGTCCAGTCTCGTGGCAGACAGATGTTTAAAGGACTTGTTAGAGCAACCAGAGAGAGGACGCAGTTCCCACAAATGAAGCTGCAGGGTGAAATGTCCCTCTGCAAGGTTTAGTCCAGGGACAACCTCATGCAGATGGCATGTAGAACTGCGGAGCTCTAGGGCCCATGTAATGCTGTATTACCAAATGTCTTCTAAAACGAGAGACTGGTCCACACCTGAAGGAGGGAACCGTTCACACCAATGGTCATCAACCAAAAATGACGACAACCCCTCGAGTGCAGGTGTGATGAATTGAAGCTGAGGAGAAGATGAATAGAGCCATGGAGGAATCCGAGCCATTGTTCTGCGTCCAACCACAAAACATTTTGCTGGAAGAAGACCGCTGCAGCAACCGTGGTTGTTTCAAGTTAGGGTAGCGGGTGAACAGAGAAAGAGCCCCAAGCCAGAGTGAGAGAAAGAGAGACTTTCATGGCAGGGAGAAAGAGAAAGTACCCCCAGCATGGGAGGAAACCGAGAGAACTCAAGAGGGGGTGAGAGACACTACTACGCAGGCGGAAATAAGTAATATTGTACCCTGGAGGGTTCGGGGGGTTGAAAGTCACAATAGCCTATGGCGGAGTACCAGAGAGCAATCCCTGATAAGGGGGGCAGTATATATCTCTGAACTGGGAACTGCACAACCAAACACCTGGTTTGGGAGAAATCTGAATAAGGAGATATTTGTCATATGGGACTTTGAACTAGTTAGCTGTGAAGATACCAGAGAGACATTTTTCGGGCATCATAAATCGGCCAAGTGCTTATAGGACTGAGACAGTCCTTTTCCATACAGGTTCTAGGAGAGTTTGTTAATCCTTTTTGCTAGTGATGGGGACAGACTTAGAGTAAACTAGGGTTGTGACTGAGGATGGATTTTCATTATAAAGACATCCTGGCGAGCACCTGTATTATTTTATTTTGTAGACTAGGTAAAATAACTCTTTAGAGTTAGGGAAATATATGCTTTTTTCATTTGATAATAAAAAGCTTCATTAAACATGACCTCTTGTCCACCTCCTGATTCTGCCCTACGATAGGGTGGAGTTCAATAGTAGCATATTCAAATAAGAAAGAGGCAATGTCAGATGGGGCAGGATGGCAATGGTGAGATTGCTATTGAGAAGGAGCCCCACTCCACCACCCTTTCCAACAGGTCCTCGAGAGTTGGGGAATGCAGAAAAGTCAGTGTGGAGATATGCTGTATTGCAGAGTCATGAGGGAAGTGTTGAGCTACCTATTGATTTGTCACTCTTTTCAGTAAGTGGCAAGCCCTGATACATCACTCACTCGTATACAATCCTACACTAAAATTGTGGGACAAGAAACAGGATGAAGTAATAATTCAAATGTGAATGTATTTAAATAAAAGAACGGCGAAGCAAGGGCACAGTGTTTGGCACCACTCTGGGGGACTGACATACTCTTTGGTTCCCGCACTTGTTCTGGCCACGCCCCCCCTGGACATATCCTGGCTCCAGATTCCCTACACTGGTGAAGCCTGCGGCGGGGCAAGGGTGCAGTGTTAGGAGCCACTCTGGGGGCCTGACATACTCTTTGTTTCCTGCACTTGTTCTGACCATGCCCCCCCCCCGGACATATCCTGGCTTGAGAGTCCCTGCAGCGGTGAAGCCTCTGGCGGGGCAAGGGCACAGTGTTTGGCGCCACTAGGGGGGCCTGACATATTCTTTGGTTCCCACACTTGTTCTAGCCATGCCCCATGGACATTTCCTGGCACCAGAGACCCCACAGCAGTGAAGCCTGTAGCAGGGCAAGGGCGCAGTGTTTAGTGGCGCTCTGGGGGCCTGAAATATTCTTTGGTTCCCGCACTTGTTCTGGCCATGTCCCCTGGACATATCCTGGCGTCAGAGTCCCTGCAGTGGTGAAGCCCGCAGCAGGGCAAGTGTGCAGTGTTTGGCACCACAGGTGTTCAGCACAGCAGGGGACCTAAGGCCAAACCTAAGTTAAGCCAACCCAGAACCTGTAACAACATTCTCTGAAGACCTGAGGTGAGAGTAAGGTAAAAGTAACATGGGGCTGTGTTGGAGATGCCTGCAGAATGTTGCTGCGGGTGACTTTCATCCCAGTAATTTGACAAATCGGCAACTACAGGGCAACCGCAGGTCCCGCTCATGGAGTCCCCACCCACCTCCCCTTTTCCCCCACTCCTCGTTTGCCCACAGTTTACCCCTCAGCCCATCACACAAGACAGCTCCCAGCGTAAGATGCTAGTTGTGAGGAGGGTGCATCAACGGGGACTCACTCAATGGGCCATGGTAGGAAGTGTGTCGTCATGACTGACTTTGTCCCTGGGGGGAAACCGGGGCATCCAACAACCATACCAGCAACTTTGTGGGGGAGGCTCACTCTCTGATAGAAGAGATCCACCAATTTCCGAGACATGGCTCAATGCCAGCTCAGTCACTGTTCTAGGCTCCCTTCTCCCTGGTGGCTTCAAGATCATTTCCAAACCACAACCTCACCGTGCTGGCAGGAGGGTTGCCTTAATCTTCCCGGGGTGGGTTCCTTCCTCCATCATACCCACCCAGCTTTACTCTTCCTTTGAAAGCCTGGTCTGCTAGTAGGTCATCTCTCCCTCCTCCTCTCTGACCATTGCCACTATCTACAGTCTCTTGATCAGACCACTCTCTCCTCTCTCCTACCTGGGTGCCCTCATGCTCTGACTCTATCTCTTCCAGCCCTGCCAACCTCGTTCACAAACATCCAACAATTGAAATGAGTGTCAGCTGCTGCCTTTGCATCCACCTTCATCCCCCCTTCTCCCGACACCCCTGACTCTACTTCTGAATCTGCCCTCAGTATTCTCCATCTGGCCATTACTAACACTCAGGACAGTCTTGCCCCAATCATGAGGAGCCGCCTGAAACCTGCACACAGTACAATTCCGAACTTGCAGCCCTGAAACACAAGTGCAGAGCTGCGGAACAGAAGTGGAAAACCTCAGAAACACCCTTTGACAAACTGGCCTGCCGTCTGCTCCAAAGGCAATACAGAATCTCCATCCATGCCAAGAAAAGTGCCCACATCCAGGATCGGGTGCTTACAACAACGTGGCTGAATGCTTTAATATCTGCAGGGAACCAGCCAATCCTTACACAGTCTCCACCTCCCCTCTTCCTTCACAGGCACTCGCAAAGCACTGGCCACACACTTCACCACTAAAACTCTGGACATCCTGAGCACCCTTGCAACCCACTCTCCCAACCCCTCTTGCACCCCCCTGCCTCCTATGACCTCTCACCTCCCTCCTTCTTCCTCTCTCTCCTCCTTCTCCCCTATCACACCTGATGAGGTTACTAGAGTTGTCCCCTCTATGAAAGTCTCCTCCAAATAGGTTTCCCCTTGTTCCTCCTGAACCATCAAGGACAACATTTGCTCTCTTGTCTCCGTTCTTGCTGATTTCTTCAACCACTCCTTTGCTACTGGATCCTTCCCCTCCTCACTCAAGCACTCCCTGGTGCGCCCCCTCCTGAAAAAAAACCTTCAGCAGAACCTACATGTCCAGGTAACTACTGCTCTATTTCTATCACCACCTTTCTTGGGAAACTCCTGGAGAAACTGGCCTCCCCCCAACTTACCTCACACACTGAACTTGTTGGCGGTCTCCACCACCATCAATCTGGATTCTGAGCATCCAGAGGCACGGCAACTGCTCTTCTGAACACCCGTAAAGAACTGCTTGAATCCCTTGATTTCAATTCTCCAGATGTCCTCATTCTACTTGATCTCTCATCTTCCTTTGACATGTTAAACCACTCTCTCCTCATACATTGACTCCATGATACCCTGGGTATCTCGGAGCGAGCATGGGACTGGCTGGCCTCTTTCCTAACAGATCGTCCATCCCAGGTTATTCTGGGCACCTTCTCCTCACCTACCTCCTTCTCCACCTTTGGGGTCCCCCAGGGCTCGAGACTTTCCTTCTGGCTCTTTAACACTTACTTTGCTTTGCTGGCCTGCATAATTTCCTCATTTTCACCCAATCTCCAGTGCTACACAGATAACACTCAACTCTTCTCCAAACTTTCTGCTGACTCTCTTGCTTTTTTAAATCATCCCGGACTGCCTTTCTGCCATCGAGTACTGGTCCATTTCCAGTGATCTCTGCCTCAATGCCAGCAAGACTGAGATCCTACCTATTGGGACCCTTGTTCTTTCTTTCTTCTCCTCACTCTATCCATCTTCTATGGGCTCTCCCCCTTCTCCTTCATCTGAAGCCAGAAACCTTGGAGTCATCTTCGACTCCTCTCTATCCTTCCTCCCTCACATCCAGGACATTGGCAAGAAGTCTAACTTTCAACTCTTCCTTCTCAAAGAAATTCTCCTTTTCTCACTTTCCCCTAGAAGCTCAATGTTACCAGAGCTCTGGTTCTCTTCAGGCTTGACTATTGCAACAGCCTTCTCTTGAATCTACCTTCTCCCTCTGTACAACCTCTCAAGCTAATCCAGAATAGGGCAGAGAGATGTATCCTTGGGCTCAAGCCCAGGGACCGCATCTCTCCTGCCCTTAAAACTGTTCACTGGCTCTCGTTTGCTGCAAAGATTAAATTCAGATCACTCTGCAGCATCCACAAGGTTGTCTGGGGCCGGGGACCACACTATCTGCAACTTGTTCTTACTAAATATTCTCCATCTAGACCTCTATGTTCCTCTGGAACCAACTCTGTGCATGTGAAGCGTTTCGCTAAACAGAGGCCCGCAGGCTAATCTCTTGCTTCTTCTGGCTCCCTCTTGTGGAACAACCTCCCCCTTCCTCAAATTCCAGAAGCTCCTCAAGAATTGAGAGAGGAAATTCCAGGACTCTGTGCCTGTTGATAAAAGGTTGTATTGGAATTTATTAATTGGTCATAAGTGACCTAAACACAAGTAGTAACAGTTGTGCCCTATAACCTGATGACACGTGTTTCGGCTCCTGAGCCTTTATCAAATCAGGGCTAAGAAATATGAAAATTAGTTCATAATTCAATAAATATTGGTTAATAAATAATAATCATATAACATCAAACATTAGACCATTAGTTTGGCCAATCAAATTAGAATAATGACAATGGTAATCACATATCCAAAACGAAAATAATAAAAAACATCATTAATGACCGACATGGCGGGATGGTAATTGGGAGGATTATGTAGGTTTGGAGAAACAACATAAAGACACACAGAGAAATAAAACAAAACCAAATAGATTAGTCAAACTTAATTACTCTGACAACCTTTGCACAATTAAGATGTGTGAATTTGTACTTAGTATCTCATAACTTGCTACCTTACCCAATACGATTTAATAGGTAGTTCCATATGAGGACATACTTCCATTGGTGGCTAACTCTTCCCGGTTTATGACTGTGCAACCTACTCCATGGGGGATGGCAGATGAGCCACCCAAGCTGCTGGATGTCATGCCTCATCGGCCGTCATCTGGTGCAATTCATGCTCCTCCCAGCACTTCTTGATGATTTTCTATTTATTGTTCGTTTATTAGGTGCTTATGCAACATGTAAATTGTGTTTCAAAGCACCCACATGGCAACAGGGAGGGAACATGGAATGAAAAAACAATATATACACTGGAGGATAAAGACAAACCTACTATGCCTTGTGAGTATTCAGAACCTCCAAGCGCAAATAGAGAAGAAGGGGAAGAGACGCTGGGGGTAGATGCTGGAGTGTCCGTGCTCGTGAATGAGCACAGGTGTAAGTACCAGGGATAGTAAGTGCTAGGGAGAGTTGAGCTGCAATAAACAGTTAATTGCAGGTCTATAATGGCGTAGGACAGTGGGTGCCAAGGAAAGTGCTGTTTGTGAGCAGAAGATGAGGAGATTGGGTGTCAGAGGCCAGGGCCCCGAGGACACATAAGGGCCCTGGTGTCATGCGCCCCTTCTTTGTCAAACAATGGAACCGATGGAGACTGGGCCGCCATTGCTAGTGCCATCACGTTTGATTCGTAATTTCTGGTTGCGGTCTAGTCTTTCTTAAGATGGCCGCCGCCGGCGTTATCAACATTCAGTTTCCCTTTGATTCTTTGCGTTGCAACTTCTTCGGCTACCCTGTTGTTGCTACGCTCCTACATCATTTCTCTTGGCTCTGCTGAGTCCCCCTTTCCTTCCCTTTCCAGGGCTCTCCGTGCCCTTTGCTTTTCCTCCTCGTTCGTTCCCTCCTTGCCTCGGAGCTGGTTCCCTTCTGGTCCTTCGTTTCTCCCCTTACTCTCTCTTTCTCTCCCTTAGGTCTTCCGCTGTCTTGGCGATCCTCTCGCTAAGGTGTGCCCTTCGGATCCTCCTCTGTTGCTCCTTCGCCCAATACTACAGTGCACTCTATCTGCTGCATACTGCATCTAGACCTACCTGTGGCTGGAGTTCCGCGTCCACACAAAGAGATCTCTGGAATTCTAAGCAACGGCTGACGTTTCGGGTTTTTTTGCCTGTTCGGCTTTTTCCCCATTGGCTATCACGGATCCGGGGCCACTGGGTTTCCGGAATCTTCGGCAACCGCGGTGCCGTCGTTCCGTGGTAGGCCGTATCTTCTAAAAAAAAGGTCACCCGTCAAGGAGTGGAGCAGGAAGACGAACAAGGACATACCCTCAGGTGAGGAGGGGGAGGAGTCCCTAACAGGGCGTGATCTGAACATTGCAGACAAGCCTGAAAGTTGTGACACCTGGTCACCAATCACAGTGCCTGTGAGGTTAGAAGAGGAGGGAAGAAGGGAAGGAGGAAATAAAAAGGAAAGTCTTGAGGAGTAAACAGAGACCTATCGGGCTTATGAAGTTGATCTGATAGGTGACCTCTTTATATACTTGTGTACTTCATGCACGTTAATTCAATGTCGGCATTAGGATTTTTAGAAAATAATCCTTGTCTGTCGCAGTTCACTGAGATTCGACGGCCATAAGCCTGAACCGTATGTGGTATGTGGTATCTTGACTTGGGCTACAACTGTAAATTAAGGGATTACTGAATTTGTGTTTTTTCTTACATTGTTTTTCTTATACTCTTGTTGTTCCCTTTTCCCTTTTTCTCTTGACATGTTGTATCATAATATTTCGATTGGATGTACTTTGATTGCCTGATGGCTGAATAAAGTTATTTTGATGATGATGATGATGATGATGACAATTCCTGATATAACACTCCCTTATATACAAACAGACACGTACATTGTGGGACAAGATTTAGTGGGACATGATTTAGTAATAGTTAATATTTGAATGTATTTAAATAAAAGCAAAGAAAAGTTGGTCCACTTTCTTTATTTAGGAGAAGTTGCCACAATAGGACCCATGACCATTGATACCTTGTTTACACACTTATAACTGTCTTGTCTGTGAGATCTTACTATAAATTGGCACATACCCAATCACTCCTTGAATCAGTTACATATATTTCTAAAGGTTCCTAGTGATTGCATTGAATGCAAAAGCATCAAATGCGAAACCATTGAAAAAAATGCATTGAAAAAATGCATTGAAAAAAATAAAATAATGGGGGCTGCCCCATCCCCTGTTTTTTACCCCTTAAAACCCATTATAGTAAAAAAAAAACTTTACCTACAAAAAAATCATTTTTTCAATGCATTTTTTTCAATGCTTTTGCATTCGATACTATGTACTTGATGTAATGCCTGGGTACCATTTCTAAACACCTGTTACTAAACAAAGCATTGTTATACCATTTCCTCACATGCCACGTGCCAACCAGTATTTTCAAATTTGAGCATTTTATAAACCACATCAATTTCCTTATAATCAATAACATTTTATTTTCTCCAATATCAATAACAGATATTGGAACCTGAGAAAGGTTGTATAAGCACTAACACTATCATCATTCCATTGAAATCTGCCTCCACCCCCATGTAAACATGGTGCTGTGGGTGGCTACTATTTGAATGCAATTTGAATGCAAGCTATAAAATGTGGCATCTGATTATACAGTTTTAGGTTTGGGAAGCAGTTATATCAATTTAGAATGCACAGGATATTGCTTCACCCACACAACATAGGACAGAGTTATGATTTTCTAATAAAAGGATGTATGTCCTCCCACTTTACTTCACATATTGAGTCCCACAGGCCTAGAGCCCTTACCCTACTGTGAAATGTCAAGAAAGAAGAGATTGTGTAATATACATTTTCAATTTTTTTTCTCCAGGAATGGAAGTAACACAGTATCTATGGCTTTTCAATTAGGGTATCGAAAATGCTCATTCCAATCACAGCCTAAGTTTTTGACTACAGCTCTGAGTCCTGTGATAACAATCCGGGTGTAATATAATTTGATTTAATTTATAAAGAATTGCAGATTAGCTTTACAGATAAGCTATCAGCTTTACGCTGCACCCATAGCACTGACAAATGGTAGTGATTCTTATTACAAGGAAATTCCATTTGGAATTCAATACTGTGTGAAAATAAAGGACATTCCCCATTACAATATCAAAGTATTTTATTTAAAATGGGCTCCCCCTCGTGACATCACCTTCCCAGTTCCCTCCGAATACAGGGACTTAGCATGTCAATGATTCAAGGGGACTTATCTGATGAATTGGGGAATTGTTACACTCACTTTTGAATAATTCTTTAAGGGACTAAGCCAAGATGAGCCCTCAGGAATTTTCAAAGGAACTCTCTGACAGCTAACCCTATTCTGGTCTGGTCTTATTCTCCTTCCCCTTGGAAAGCAGGTCTGCTTCATTTAAATCTTCTACAGGTTCCCTTAAGGGACAAGCTCATTTCATCTCAGATAGTTTTCAAGATCAGTACTCATACATTTGGGAAAGGTTTTCTCCTTCCCTACAACTTTGCTTTCATTTCAGACAGAGTTTCCTATCCCCAGTGGGTTTCTGCTTTTATAATGGTAATTATTACCACACTTTGTCATGATGATATCATACTTTTTGATTGCTCCAATAATTCCACTGGCTTGCTTAATAGCCATACAATCGCAGAGAATCCCCCCACAATCTTCATGGGATGATCAAATGTTCGGTTCATGTGAGAACAGTTTTGGCTGCCTGCTCTCTCACTTTTGAATGCAGAACAATGTTTGCTCCATATCTTCTCGGAACAATATGATACATTGATGAAATATGAATTTCTTGGGATTCCCCATCACAGATGTAGGGACATGTAGCAGAAGTATGTACAATCAGTTTTCATGAAGTTATTAATTTTCATAATTGTATCAAGCATACACAATTCAGGTTTGGATTAATGTGCTAGAGGAGAATCACATAGTTATCACACAGTTTTCTGTTTGAGTTTAGGTCATATGTGTGTGGTGTTATGGGTAAAATAATTTCAAAATGCACAAATAGTGTTAATTCAAATGGACTATTATATTTCTGAGCAATCCTTGAGTTCCATTTCTTTGGATTCTGATACCTTCATCCTCACCCCATGAGTCTTTTAAACAGCTCTCACAAGCCCCATTGTATTGTCTATTTTACTGATGTCAAAAGGATATGCTTTAAAAGCAGTAATGTTTTCTTGAAGCTAGGCCCAGCTTTCACAGGCCAGGTGGCCATGTAAACAGTTAAGATTTGTAATAGCTAAAAACACCATACATTCAGTCAGGCTGGAATTTAAAGATACATGTATCCAGAATATGCTCTTGAATATGGGTCAGATATGTCTCATTAACTCAGAAGACTAGTCCAAATGGCTTTTTTTTTTCTTTGACCGTAATGGGTTTTCATGATAAAAGAGAAACTTATTCAATGAAAATGGCCAAGACAAATCTCAAAGGTCACTTAACTTTCCCCGCATTTGGTGGTATATATGGAGGGCTAAAACAGAAGACATTAACTTGTCAGAGGTTTCACTGGAGATCTAACAAAACTATTATTGACAAAACCATGTTAGAAAATAATTGATTTCTTACATATATCAACAATAGTGTGTTCCCTATTTTAAAGTTGTGCACATACAAATCATTGTGTGATTACAATAGGCCTCTATGTGCATGTATTCTTGACATAATAATAATTTGCAGTAGGAAAAAGAAATAGACCCTATTACTGATGAAATGCACCGCTGCTCTGCACTTCATTGAAAGGTCTTGTTTGTAGATTCTGGTAATGTAAAATGATTCAATGCAGCAAGGGTACCATTTATATTGAATTCAGAGCATTTTACTTTGAAACAGGGCTTTCAACATTTCCTCTTTGTCAGTTTAAAGTTGGTTACAACCCAGTCCCTTGGCCAGTTCACAGAAATCTTTATGGTGTGTGGGAAACTCTGCACCATTTGTAGGCATATATATAGCATGAGGCAACAACTATCTGCTTATTTTATCGGTGCAATGATTTTCCTCACAGTTTAATAAATTGCAATACACTTGAAAGAAGCAGTGTAGCTTTTTGGCATCTCATACTTTAGTTGAAAATGTTTAGAATCCATCCAGGTTTCTGTCGTAGCAAGAAGGGATAATAGAGGGTGATAAGAGTCAAAGTGATCAGTGATGTAGGAATACTTATTGAAGAGGGATTGTGTATTCCAGAAAGAGTGATATGTGGTGGATTAGAGGAGCAGTTTTACTCTGGAAGCCAAGGGGGATTGATGAGGTTTGAGATTCTCCCGGGAACAGAATATGTTCCGTTTGAGGGATGTGGGTGAGGAGGAGAGAAGGGAGAAAGTGACATACAATATAAACCCAATTTTAGATAAAGGCTACAATAGAAACATGGTAGTATAGCAAGTGAAAGTTGTAAGGGTGCAAAGTCAATATTCATGATGGAGGGTAAGACAAATAAGCATTGGAGGAAGAGTGCAGCTCAAAAGAGAGAGAAGTTAGGTGGGTGAGCAGAAAATGAAGGGGGAAGGTAGACTCGAAAAAAGCATCCATAAAGTAGCACTGGGAATCAATGAGGGCAAAGCGTCATCTTATGCTTCGTTTTTCAATAAAGTCGTAGAGAAGCAACACTGTTGGTAACATTACAGCACGGTTGCAATTGATGTGACAATGCCTTTCTTGCATTGTTTGATATTATTTTGTATTCTCAAGGATCTCAGGAACTGTGGCTGGTACATTGAGGGTGAAACAAGTTGTCTGCATGCTGGAAAACCATCTTCCAAAGATAGCATTCCAAAAGGGAGTCTGAAAAGCAGTGTTTTGCAAGGTTCTGCAGGATACCAGTGCTAAAGTGCCCATTGCCTGTGGTGGAGGGGTCGAAGCCTGATATGTCGCGTTTTCTTTTTTCCAAATGTGGCCGATGCCGTATCTTGTGTGTCCACAGAAAGAGTTACCCAGATTGTTTGTCGGCTACCTTTTTTGCATGTATGTCTGGTGGCAATGTGTGGTTGTTGCATTACAGCTGAGAAAGAACTCCACACAAATACATTTTGTAGAGTGGAAACAGGCCCTAACCTTATTTCCTTTTTCAAGAGGTCTGCTTCATTGAACTTTGCTGCCTGTGCATGTTAAATGGGCTCTTTTGATAGATGTTGATGTGCAAAGATGAGCAACCACTGTGAGGAGTGTTTTTAGCCTGTCTTTGGAATTTAACATGCATTGATGCACGAAGAGGTGTGTGAAGCTTGCTACTTGTTCCCAGTGCTTGAACTGGTCAATTCTATAGATACCTAAATGTCTGCACCCTTTTGTTCTACTCATTGTCCCCCTTGCCATCTGTGTTATAATAAAAGAATATTGTTGTGTCTCAATCTGGAATCAGGGGATGGAACATGAAATGAGAACTGGGGAATCCACAGGATTTCCCCTTGTTCATCATCAGTGGTTTGCTTTCTTTCTTCCTTAGTTGATGTAATTTCTTCTCTCACTTTTCCCCTGGGTCATGGGTGCCCTACTTCCTTATCCTGAACTTATCCTGAAAGCTCCTGATTCACTTGAGGCAGATGCCACTGTTCTTTACAAATGATGATATGCATGGCCACAGATTGACTAGTATAACTGGGGCATACAATGTGGGTTTCTCCAGAGCACACTATTGCTTGTGTAGTAGATGAAACATGCCCAATAGATACATTCTTCCCCTGGCCACTTCCTGTCCTCAGCTTGACTTTAGTACAATAAGTGTACTACACAACAGTGTTGACGTGCTCTCCTCCTTTGATTATAAAATGGTGTGTGACTAAGAATGGTTTGGTGTGCTTCCTTGTGCCTTTACAAACAATGCTGTGCACCTAAGAGTGTTTTGGCGTGCTCTCCACCTATAAAAATGACATGTCACTAAGCATGCTTTGGCGTACTCTCCATGTTGCCTATGAAAAGGTAATGTGACTAAGAATTTGGCATGGTCTCTTTCCACCTACAAAATGTATGTGTGCCTCACAATATTTTTGCCTATGCTCCTCTATCTGTCTAATGAATGTGTGACTCGGAGTGCTTTAGCATATTCTCTTCCCATGTAGAAAAAATAAAGTGTGCCTCAGAATTATTTGCTGTGCTATCGTCACACCTATGAAAATAAAATGTGCCTATGAATGCTTTTGGCATCCTCTCCTCCACATTCAAAATTAATATGTGCCTAAGAATGCTTTGGTCTGCTGCCCCCACCCACAAAATAGACACTTCAATCTGCAGTCCTCCAAAACAATGCTGCATGTTCCCTAATTCTAATTAGGCCCTATTATTGATTTCAAACTACTCTAATATGACTTACACTACAATCATATACTACACCATGCATAGACAAATTCCCTTTCCTATCTAGAGCTCCATGTATTTGCCACTGCAGGGACACAAGGTACACACAACAGATGCCCCTTTTATGAAAAGTATCCGGTACTACTTCTGCCTTCTCTGATGTTGTATCAACATGTGCAAAAGTTGTAAATGTAAGGGCACAAATCAGGCAATACCCCAAGTAATTCAGAAGGACAACCTGCTACAAAACAAAGCCCTACAGGCAGCCTTTGGACTCAAAATAAACGATCACATCTCTCACACCACAAGAGAAGTACATTGGCTCCCTATCCAAGCTAGAATTCAATTTAAGACTCTGACCACTGCACATACATGTATTACCAATGATGCCCCTCTTACCAGAATAACTGTTTCACCCAAAAAAGCTCAGCTAGATCCCTCAGATCCGGATCTAGCACACACCTGTTTGTCCCGAGATTCAAGAGTTCTAGGGCGGGCGCTCCAGGTTCTCCCAGTAGTTGTACCTAAGATTTGGAACTCCCTTCCTATGCATATTAGAAATGGGCCTTTGCACCTGTATTTTAAAAGACTAATCAAAACCTAGTTATTTAATAACCTCAACTATGACCCATTTGCGCTAGCCTATCTGATCCCCCACTCTATGCATATATTTTATCACTGTATTCTATAATTTTTGTCTGTTTTGTAACACAACTTGTAACCAAATAAGTATTCTAAGTAACCTACACCGAGATGCCTTCGGGTTTGGGCGTGTAACAAATCCAATAAATACAAAATAAACCTGGGGGTCCCTCTCCTCCTTCCATCTCTTTTGTAGTGTACATAGTTGTTAATGGGTGAGGTGAAACCTCCCCTGGATCCAGGAGAGTCCCTGTGAACAGCTCCCACCTTGTGCATATGCTAATCCCAGACAGCCCCACCCTAACCCTTGTAAGGACAACCCTTAGAACCTGGATGAATACAGGATGGCAGTCTTTGCTCTCACAAGGAAGGGAAACCCCTAATATCCTTAGCTGGAACATGGCCAGAGAGACTGTAAACTCAAGATTGTACACTTATTGTAAAGCCCATCATATTCCTCAGCCTCATAACCCCTGTCTGTCATTGTCAACAACCTGCTCTTCTCCATCCTGTGGTTGTTGTACCTCTGCGTCCCCTTTTTTACATCACGTTGCAGCACATTTTTTAGCAATGCCCACCCGCCCTCCATCTTTTCTGCTCCACGTTTCATCATGAAGAATGCCCTGCAGGGTTGCAGCATCGCTGATATCCAAGGTCTAGCGCCACGTCAAAACCTGGTGAGTTTGTGTCTTTTGCTGACAGTGGAGAGGGGATTTTCACTGGGAACTTTGCAAGAAGGGTTTGGGGCTTGGTAGTGACATCAAGATAAACCTCTGGACAATATGCCCAGGGATTCTAGCTCCTGCTTCGTCCAATGATGATGAACACCT
This sequence comes from Ambystoma mexicanum, assembly GCF_040938575.1. NCBI lineage: Eukaryota > Metazoa > Chordata > Amphibia > Caudata > Ambystomatidae > Ambystoma > Ambystoma mexicanum. The sequence continues at coordinate 937,089,585 of NC_090941.1, read as the reverse complement.
GGGAAATGCTGTCTTGACGTGTCCCGGATGGGCACAATTCCCAGCAAGCCACTGACTACAACACCTGAGCATGGTAGAGTGAGCTTTGAGGCATCTCTTAGCCTATTTCTTGCATGCCTAGCCAGGCAAAATGAGAGATTTCAGACCCAAATTTCAAGTAGCTCTTTCTCTGAACCAAAAGTACTTGGCTCCCATAACACTTAGTTCTTGCTTGTGGTAAATGACTGGAGTTTACAGTATCCCTAACCTTGCCCCTCATCTGCCATATCACAAGTGCTTATTTTGCTGCACATGGGATACAATTTATCAATGAGAGAGAGAGAGAGAGAGAGAGAGAGAGAGAGAGAGAGAGAGAGAGAGAGAGAGAAATGGAGAGAGAGAGAGAGAAAAATGGAAAGAGATTGGCCGGGGTAGTGTGAGCTAGTGAAATGGAACCTGGATTGAAGAGGCCAGTGGTGGGAGTGCAAGATTCAAGATTTCAGATTGTTTTGCCTTATCTACAAGCTATTTGGTGTGCAAGTGTTCTGCATGTTCAGTATAGCAGATCCCTCACCGATAGACAGTTGCCCTACGGGTTGCCAGATTATTTATAATACCCATTCTCCCTCTTCCACAGCAACCCATATAATACAGATGAGCACCACGAAAAATGTGGTCCAGCTGTCACATAGTCACTGATAAAGCAGCCATCTCTTCAGCTGAATACAATGCTCTGAATTCTTTTAATAATTTTTTTAACTAGTCGTCTCTGCTAGTAATTGCATAGTCACCTAATTCGAATTATTATTCGCATGTAATGTAATGCTCTTTTATTTCCATGGTTGCATAGCCTATGATCTTCCTGAGGGCTTTCCACCCAACAGCGCTTTGAAGCCATAACAATGGCAGTAGGCGTTTTACAAATATCAAATAAAATAACATAACTGCTTCGTCAATGCTGATCACTAACTGTGCTGAGTTCGACAGATAGTCCTTCATAGAGATGTGAGTGTAGGACCGGTTTCAACACCTAGCACAAAAATTGCAAAAACCCTGAAAAGCCTGACTTGATCAAACTCACTGAAATCCGAGGAGTTTGACAGCCCGATTCATGGAATGAATGTGCGCTTAAAATTCCCGCGCAAGCGTGCAAAACCGTGCGAATCGCAGTGCAAGTGCGAAAATCGCAGCAAAACCAGCGCACATCGATTCATGGAAGTCCGTGCGCAAGTAAAATGTGGGATGTGCGCTGAAAATCTGCGTGGCGCACGCCGGCGCACAGGTCATCTAACGGCATGCGCTACGGCCACAGCGAAAGCGCACATAGCACGGCGTACATAACAAAAGTAGGCGTAACACGGGGCGTGACACGCGTAATGGGGAACAACATGTGAAAATGTGGGCGTCACGGGGGAAGTACAGGAGGTAAGTGCGCGGAACGCCCACACGCTCGCCTACAACACGTATTCATGGAATCGAATTCGGCAAACCAGCGCACCGGCGAAGACGCGCACAGGCCTAAACAAGTACGCCACACGAAGGCAGGCGGTAGCGTCCCTGCGCATGAAAAAAATGTGCATCAAAATGTGCGCTAACAAAAAGCACATATATACAGCTCTGATGATTGTCCCATACTGTGGCCCTCTAGGACAAATGACGTGCAAAGGGGTATGCGACAAACACGAACACCCGCTGTGTCAAAAATAACGTGTGCGTGTATTTCGGGGGTGCGTGGGAAGTTTCACACGCGATTGGCCTTGGGCGAGCGGGGTGCGTGTAAATCTGGAGTTGCGGGAAGTTTCACATGCGATAGGCCATGTGCGAGTGGGTGCGTGTATTCCTGGGGTTCGCGTGAAGTTTCACATGCGATTGGCCTGGGTATGTGTAAATCTGGGGTGCGCGGGAAGTTTCACACGCGATTGGCCTTGGGCGAGCGGGGTACGTTTATTTCGGGGGTGCGCGGGAAGTTTCACACGTGACAGGCCCTGTGTGAGTGGGGTACGTGTATATCTGGGGTGCAGGGGAGTCCTACACGTGAATTGGCAGTGTGGGTCCTCCCAGGTGTTCCTTCTACACCCTCCACGGCCCCTGCAGGCAGCCCACACCACAGGGGACTACCCTGCACCCCTGGACATGTCCCGCAGGCAGCCCATCCACCATGGGCATGCACCCCAGCCAAGCCACATGTCACCTTGCACTACTGATCACCAACGCATGACCCCCTCCACCCCCACCCCCCAGCAGTGCAGTACACCTGCCAGCAGGCCCCCACTCATGTCCCCTTGCACCCCCACGCCCCAGCAGTGCAGGGCACCTGCCAGCAGGCCCCCACTCATGTCCCCTTGCACCCCCGCCCCCCAGCAGTGCAGGGCACCTGCCAACAGGCCCCACTCATGTCCCATTGCACCCCCACCCCCCAGCAGTGCAGGGCACCTGCCAACAGGCCCCCACTCATGTCCCATTGCACCCCCACCCCCCAGCACTGAGGGGCATCTGCCAGCAGGCCCCCACTCATGTTCCCTGCACCCCCACCCCCCAGCAGTGCAGGGCACCTGCCAACAGGCCCCCAATCATGTCCCACTCATGTCCCCTTGCACCCCCATCCCCCAGCACTGAGGGGCACCTGCCAGCAGGCCCCCACTCATGTCCCCTTGCACCCCCATCCCCCAGCAGTGCAGGGCACCTGCCAACAGGCCCCCACTCATGTCCCCTTGCACCCCCACCACCCAGCAGTGCAACCTGCCAGCAGGCCCCCACTCATGTCCCACTCATGTCCCCTTGCACGGCCACCCCCCAGCACTGAGGGGCACCTGCCAGCAGGCCCCCACTCATGTCCCCTTGCACCCCACCCCCCAGCACTGAGCGGCACCTGCCAGCAGGCCCCCACTCATGTCCCCTTGCACCCCCACCCCCCAGCAGTGCAGGGCACCTGCCAACAGGCCCCCACTCGTGTCCCACCCATGTCCCCTTGTACCCCCACCCCCCAGCAGTGCAGGGTACCTGCCAGCAGGCCCCCACTCATGTCCCCTTGCACCCCCACCCCCCACAAGTGCAGGGCACCTGCCAGCAGGCCCCCACTTATGTCCCATTGCACCCCCACCCCCCAGCAGTGCAGGGCACCTGCCAACAGAGACCCACTCATGTCCCATTGCACCCCACCCCCCAGCAGTGCAGGGCACCTGCCAACAGGCCCCCACTCATGTCCCATTGCACCCCCACCCCCCAGCACTGAGGGGCACTTGCCAGCAGGCCTCCACTCATATCCCACTCATGTCCCCTTGCACCCCCACCCCACCAGCAGTGCAGGGCACCTGCCAGCAGGGCCCCACTCATGTCCCCTTGCACCCCCACCCCCCAGCAGTGCAGGGCACCTGCCAGCAGGCCCCCACTCATGTCCCACTCATGTCCCCTTGCACCCCCACCCCCCAGCAGTGCAGGGCATCTGCCAGCAGGCCCCCACTCATGTCCCCTTGTACCCCACCCCCCAGCAGTGCAGGGCACCTGCCAGCAGGCCCCCACTCATGTCCCATTGCACCCCCACCCCCCAGCAGTGCAGGGTACATGCCAACAGGCCCCCATTTATGTCCCCTTGCACCCCCACCCCCAGCAGTGCAGGGCACCTGCCAGCAGGCCCCCACTCATGTCCCATTGCACCCCCACCCCCCAGCAGTGCAGGGCACCTGCCAACAGGCCCCCACTCATGTCCCACTCATGTCCCTATGCACCCCCACCCCCCAGCAGTGCAGGGCACCTGCCAGCAGGCCCCCACTCATGTCCCCTTGCACCCCCACCCCACAGCAGTGCAGGGCACCTGCCAGCAGGCCCCCACTCATGTCCCCTTGCACCCCCACCCCCCAGCAGTGCAGGGCACCTGCCAACAGGTTCCGACTCATGTCTCACTCATGTCCCATTGCACCCCCACCCCCAGCAGTGCAGGGCACCTGCCAACAGGCCCCCACTCATGTCCCATTGCACCCCCACCCCTCAGCACTGAGGGGCACCTGCCAGCAGGCCCCCACTCATGTCCCACTTAATTCCCCTTGCACCCCCACCCCCCAGCAGTACAGGGCATCTGCCAGCAGGCCCCCACTCATGTCCCCTTGCACCCCACCCCCCCAGCAGTGCAGGGCACCTGCCAGCAGGCCCCCACTCATGTCCCATTGCACCCCCACCCCCCAGCAGTGCAGGGTACCTGCCAACAGGCCCCCATTCATGTCCCCTTGCACCCCCCACCCCTCAGCAGTGCAGGGCACCTGTCAGCAGGCCCCCACTCATGTCCCATTGCACCCCCACCCCCAAGCAGTGCAGGGCACCTGCCAACAGGCCCCCACTCATGTCCCACTCATGTCCCTATGCACCCCCACCCCCAGCAGTGCAGGGCACCTGCCAACAGGCCCCCACTCATGTCCCCTTGTACCCCCACCCCCCAGCAGTGCAGGGTACCTGCCAGCAGGCCCCCACTCATGTCCCCTTGCACCCCCGCCCCCCAGCAGTGCAGGGCACCTGCCAACATGCCCCCACTCATGTCCCACTCATGTCCCCTTGTACCCCCACCCCTCAGCAGTGCAGGGTACCTGCCAGCAGGCCTCCACTCATGTCCCCTTGCACCCCCACCCCCCAGCAGTGCAGGGCACCTGCCAGCAGGCCCCCACTTATGTCCCATTGCACCCCCACCCCCCAGCAGTGCAGGGCACCTGCCAACAGGCCCCCACTCATGTCCCATTGCACCCCTACCCCCCAGCAGTGCAGGGCACCTGCCAACAGGCCCCCACTCATGTCCCATTGCACCCCCACCCCCCAGCACTGAGGGGCACTTGCCAGCAGGCCCCCACTCATAACCCACTCATGTCCCCTTGCACCCCACCCCCCAGCAGTGCAGGGCACCTGCCAGCAGGGTCCTACTCATGTCCCCTTGCACCCCCACCCCCCAGCAGTGCAGGGCACCTGCCAGCAGGCCCCCACTCATATCCCACTCATGTCCCCTTGCACCCCCACCCCCCAGCAGTGCAGGGCATCTGCCAGCAGGCCCCCACTCAAGTCCCCTTGCACCCCACCCCCCAGCAGTGCAGGGCACCTGCCAGCAGGCCCCCACTCATGTCCCATTGCACCCCCACCCCCCAGCAGTGCAGGGTACCTGCCAACAGGCCCCCATTCATGTCCCCTTGCACCCCCACCCCCCAGCAGTGCAGGGCACCTGCCAGCAGGCCCCCACTCATGTCCCATTGCACCCCCACTCCCCAGCAGTGCAGGGCACCTGCCAACAGGCCCCCACTCATGTCCCACTCATGTCCCTATGCACTCCCACCCCCCAGCAGTGCAGGGCACCTGCCAGCAGGCCCCCACTCATGTCCCCTTGCACTCCCACCCCACAGCAGTGCAGGGCACCTGCCAGCAGGCCCCCACTCATGTCCCCTTGCACCCCCACCCCCAGCAGTGCAGGGCACCTGCCAACAGGCTCCCACTCATGTCCCACTCATGTCCCATTGCACCCCCACCCCCAGCAGTGCAGGGCACCTGCCAACAGGCCCCCACTCATGTCCCATTGCACCCCCACCCCTCAGCACTGAGGGGCACCTGCCAGCAGGCCCCCACTCATGTCCCACTTAATTCCCCCTGCACCCCCACCCCCCAGCAGTGCAGGGCATCTGCCAGCAGGCCCCCACTCATGTCCCCTTGCACCCCACCCCCCAGCAGTGCAAGGTACCTGCCAGCAGGCCCCCACTCATGTCCCATTGCACCCCCACCCCCCAGCAGTGCAGGGCACCTGCCAGCAGACCCCACTCATGTCCCATTGCACCCCCACCCCCCAGCTGTGCAGGGCACCTGCCAACAGGCACCCACTCATGTCCCACTCATGGCCCTATGCACCCCCACCCCCCAGCAGTGCAGGGCACCTGCCAGCAGGCCCCCACTCATGTCCCCTTGCATCCCCACCCCACAGCAGTGCAGGGCACCTGCCAGCAGGCCCCACTCATGTCCCCTTGCACCCCCACCCCCCAGCAGTGCAGGGCACCTGCCAACAGGCTCCCACTCATGTCCCACTCATGTCCCATTGCACCCCCACCCCCAGCAGTGCAGGGCACCTGCCAACAGGCCCCCACTCATGTCTCATTGCACCCCCACCCCTCAGCACTGAGGGGCACCTGCCAGCAGGCCCCCACTCATGTCCCCTTGCACCCGCAACCCCCAGAAGTGCAGGGCATCTGCCAACAGGCCCCCACTCATGTCCCACTCATGTCATGTCCCATTGCACCCCCACCCCCCAGCAGTGCAGGGCACCTGCCAACATGCCCCCACTCATGTCCCACTCATGTCCCCTTGCACCCCCACCCCCCAGCACTGAGGGGCACCTGTTACGCTCACCTGGTTCCCACGGGAATGTCGGTCTGGACCGGCCTGGTGCCACGTAGAGCCAAGATGACTGACTGGACACCCCCACTTACTTCGTTTGTCGGCTCGTATGAATATCTTTCTGCAAAGGAGAAAGGGAATTAACCTCCCATAATTCGAGAGTTAAGCCACCTTCCACTCCCGTTGTCTGCCCACTGACCACTCCCGATGTTCCCTCTTGTTCTCACCTGATGGTTTAGAAAGGTGGGCTCTCCATCCTGCATTGAGCGCAGGGGCGCGTAGACGACCAGTTACTTCACTGGCGTGGAGGAATTGGTGAGTTCCAGTATTGACTCTAGGATCCAATAGTTTGTAAGAGTTCAAATGTCTGATCTTCACTCTTTCCGATTCCTTGTAGGTTGCCGACTTAACCACCACGAGTCCAAAGGGCAGTTGGTGAGAGTCAGGTAAGTCTATAGTGGTTTTCCCCTTAGGGGCTGGGGTAAGGCGATGATGCAGAATTAACTGCGCCGACCCGATATGAGGTTAGTCCCCCCTGCGGTAAATCAGGTAAGTCTTTGGGGGGTTGCTTGTAATGTCCAGTGGTTTCCCCTTAGGGGCCGGGGTGCGGCCGTGATGCAGAGTTAACTGCGCCGACCCGAGATGAGGTGAGTACCCCCTGTGGTAATCCGGTAAGTCTTTGGGGGTAGTTTGTATTGCCCTTTTGCATTCCCGTGCTCACCTGGCTTTTCTTGTCCCCTTAGACATCGGAGAGCGGTGTGGAAATGCACAGTCTGCGATGGAGTGAGGAAAAGCTGCACTGGAAGGTGTGTGACGATGTGCGTGCGATGACTCCTTCTTCAAGATCGACGGCGCGATGGATCAAGAATTCAGGTAAGGTTTCAAGTTTGAACCTCTTCTCCTTCTTTCTTTTCGTTTCCAGGTGGTCCAGGACTGAAGCGGGCGTGGCCGAAGACTAAAAGATGCTGGAGGCACGGTGAGCGTTACGCTGCTGAATGCAGAATAACGCGAAGCACGTGTGGCTGTCTGGGCGTGGTTTAAATAGCCTAGGAAGAAGTCCCAGGTAAGTATTCTTCCACAGCCCCCACCCGAGAAAAAAGTAGTCCCTTAGGTAAAATAGTCCCTCCTAAGCCCCGTTTGGCTTGTGGCTTCGTGCAGCATGGTCTGCACCAGGTGAGTATGCAGCATGGTCTGCATTAGGTAAGCTTTCTGTAATGAGCCTGGCGCCCATCCCACTCATGTCCCATTGCACCCCCACGCCCCAGCAGTGCAGGGCACCTGCCAGCAGGCCCCCACTCATGTCCCACTCATGTCCCCTTGCACCCCCACCCCCAGCAGTGAAATGGCGATCTCATGACACAAACCAAAAGTCAACTATGTACATCAACACATGTCCGCTACACCAAGGCAGGCGGTAGCGTCCCTGCGCTAACAAAAAGCCCATATATACAGCTCTGATGAATGTCCCATACTGTGTCCCTCTAGGACAAATGATGTGCAAAGGGGTAAGCGACAAACACGGACACCCGCTGTGTCAAAAATAGCATGTATTGCGGGGGTGCGCAGGAAGTTTCACACGCGATTGTGCCTGGGCGAGCGGGGTATGTGTACTTCAGGGGCTCCCGGCAAGTTTTACACGCGATTGTGCCTGGGTGAGCGGGGCACGTGTACTTCAGGGGCTCGCAGGAAGTTTTTCACGCGATTGTGCCTGGGTGAGCGGGGTACGTGTACTTCAGGGGCTCGCGGGAAGTTTTACACGCGATTGTGCCTGGGTGAGCGGGGTACGTGTACTTCATTGGCTCGCGGGAAGTTTTACACGCGATTGGGCCTGGGCGAGCAGGGTATGTGTATTACTGGGGTGGGTGGAGAAGTACAGGAGGTAAATGCGCGGAACGCCCACACGCATGCACCAAAAAAGACGTGCTAATCCAGAAACACGTACGCCAAAAGGAAGCAGGCATACGTGGACCCGCGCAGCATAAAAGTGCGCAAACAACAAGCAAGCTCAGACGCCAGGATGAACATACCGTTCCTAGCAGCAGTGGTCTTGGGATACCGCAGGAGGAGGAGGAGGATAGTCAGGCCCAGAATTTTCACACCCAGAACCAGCCTTCTTGGCATGCCTGATGACCAGGTGTATGGGAGGTACAGGTTTCTATCTCACATAATACTCGACCTGGTCAGTGAGTGGGAGGATGACCTCACATCACCCACCCTCTGCTCCCAAGCACTCAGCCCCCTGGAGAAGGTCCTCAATGTACTGCACTTTTTGGCCACCGGATCATTTCAGCGGACAAGTGCCACAGTGGGGGGGGGGCGGGGTGTCACAGGCCTGCAGAAAGGCAGGCTGCCGTCCAGGATTTCTACAGGGTGGCACAATTCCCCAAAGTCCTAGGTGCCATTGATTGCACCCATGTGGCTCTACGTCCCCCCAGGGCATCAGAGCACATCTATAGAAACCGCAAGCACTGGCATTCCATCAACGTCCAGGTAGTATGTGATGCCAAGGGGATCATCACCTCAGTATATGCCAATTAATCAGGGTGCACCCACGACAGTTTCACTTACAGAATGTCAACCATAAACCGGGACATAGAAGCTGGGCGGCATAGCGATACATGGCTGCTCGGTGAGTATAAATGCCACAGCACATGCATGCATGCCAGATACTGAGTAATGTCACAACCCTACTAATGATACACATCGCCACCTCCCTAGGGGACAGTGCCTACCCTCTGAGCACCCACATGATGACACCAATTCGGAACCCCACCACGCCACCCGAGGTAAGATACAACACAGCCCATATTGCAACCCGGGCATAGTGGAGCGCACATTCGGAGTGCTCAAGTCACGCTTTCGCTCCCTTGACCATTCTGGCGGGCAGCTGTTATACGCTCCCCCAGTAGTGTGCAGGAACATAGTGGCAGCATGTGTCCTGCACAACGTTGCAACACGCCGGGGCCTGCCGGTGGACATGGTGGCGCCCCCACATCCCCAACCACATGCACGCCCACTGCGCATGGGAGGGGAAAGGGCACGGGGTGAGGCAGCCCGAACGCAGCTGGTGGCTAATTACTTCACTTAGAATCACACCCCTGTGGAGTGCACACAGCCCTGGCACATACCATCTGACAATCAATGATGATGACTCAAGGGACAGTCAACTGTCACTAACATACCAGCCTGAGATTGGTCACCTGGAAGTGTCACAATGTGTGCATACCTACCTACAGAAACACCACCAATGCTGTGTCATCAAAAGACACATATGCTGATAAATGCATTACCCCCTTGCAAAATACAACATGAGAACAGTGCCATGTCACCCAACCCCTCCCCAGCACCACCACCCAACACGCCATGGCATGCCATGCTATGTGAGAGCAAACAAAGCAATCCTGAAAACCTGACACAAGTGTCACAAAGTACAGTATCCCTAATGGAAACTGGCCACACACAATATGCTCCCAGTAATGTTGAACTAACAACACACATGACCAAATACTTACCAACAATACAATGCAGCTACACAAGCACAAACATAACTAAAACATGACAGTACTAAGTTAAAGTAGTTGTAGTCTTACAACCTGAATATGCCACCACATTGCCCCCTTCCAACTGTAGTCTTACAGGCTTCAAAACTTGTCTGTGTACTGCATACAACATGAACTCCATCTCCAAAGTAGACGGCCTTGTGAAGACATGAGGAATGAACCTGCAAATTCAGAGGGAGACATGGAAGCAGAAGCATACATAATTCCAACATGCAGTGTACAATACAACTACAATATACACAAGGAATGTCTACACAGTATTGACTACAGACTGCCCACACAGCTCATGGGAGCCCAACATCACTGTGTACATCACTGTCACTTGGTCACACCCTTTGCAAGCCCATGGAAACGGGAAGCAGGAGTGGTGTGTGTCTCACGAACCCAAGCATCGAACCCAAACTCTTGCCCAGCGTGCATGTGCCCTGCCGGAATACAGTGGATGCCCACAATAGCCACACAAGGCAACACACTGTCAAAAATAATCAAAAATCAAAAAAGCAAAAATCAAAAATCAAAAATCAAAAATGGCCATGTGGGGATCAGAGGGGGGAGGCCACCCAGGAGGTCCGAGGACAGGATGCGCACCAACAGCCTCCTGTGTGGATGTTGGGGAAAAAAAAACACCTCCATGGGCTCATGGCCTGCACGGCTATGCCAATATGGGAAAACTGCTGCTGTTGCTCTGAACACCCTCTGCTGCTGCCACAGGAGGTGGTGGTGCTATGGGAGGCAGCCCACGCAAAGCGCTGGTATGGTCCTCCATGGCAGCAAGCATGCGGGTGTGGAAGGTCTCGTTCTGGAGGATTATAGTGCGGAGATCCCCATGCAGCACCTGACGTGATGCCCGGATCTCCTCCCGAGTTGCCTGCATCTCAGCTGAGAGCGAACGTGTGAGCCGCTCCAGCTGCTGTTCTGTCCTCAAGTTAGTGGAAGTCTCAAGGTCAACAAGAGTCTCCCTGAGGTGATGGAGTTCTACCCTCAGGGCTTCCCTGTGGCCCTGGGACTCTATTGAAATCAATTGGCGTAGAGTCTCCAGTGCCGCCGTCTGTCCCTGTTGGACGCCAACATGTCCTCCCTGTGTAATTGGCAAATGGAGTCTGTTGCCTGCTGTAGTAGCTCCATCTGCCTTTCAGGGGGGACAATGGCAGTAGCCACCCTCTCCATTGCTTGAGCCATCATCTCAACTGATGCTGCCTGTTGGGTTGCCATACCGTAAATGGATTGTTCCCATGAGGTATTGCCTGGTGGTGTACGGCCACCGCGTCGGCGGGCACCGCACCTGTTTGGGGCAAGGCGATCTGCGCCTTGCTGTGCCGGCACTGCTTGAGGCTGCAGGACTGCATTCCCCCTCTGATCTGCTGGCCCAGGAACAGGATCAGATGTTGTGGAGTGTGACCCTGCACCCGTAACCGCCAAAGGCTGACTAACCAACACTGACATACCCATAGAGGGTTCTACCCCTGGTGCAGGTGGGTTGGACAGAACAGAACCCCTTCCAGAAACACTTACCTGCGATGCCACATAGGTCTCATCATCTGAATCAATACCTGAATAGAGGTCTGGGGAGGTGCACCCAGAGACACCCCTTGACAGTATCGTCTGCAGCAAGAGTGGGTTCTCACCCACCACCACACCACGTCCCCCACTGGTGGCCAGTTGTGCCTCAGGTTCCTCCTGGGTCTGCACCATCTCCTCAACCTCACCAGCATCAACTGCGTCATCCCCTGCAAAAACATGAAAGACAAAAAATGAAAACAGGCATTAGCACCATAGCAAACAAATAGGCCTGACAAGCTACAGAACCAGTACATGATTTACACATGTCCCACATGACTATAACCCTCCCATGCATGCACTGTCACAGAGTTGGAAGGGGAGGCAAAAGTCTGACACTGATGACACCAAGATGGAAGAGTAACACATTTGCTGCATGCTGGGTAGCACTGCCATGACACATTGGCCTGTGAGTGGCATGTCCTATACACATAAATGACATAGCCATGGTACATTCCACAAGTACATCCATATGTCAGTGAATGAGTACTGTCACCCATCCATGTGAGATGGACATGAAGAGATGAAAAATGCCACATAGTGTGAAAAGATACGCCATGTGCCACACACTGCAACACATCCAGTTTACAAAAATACCGTGATTGCAGGGCCATGTACACATCAATGGTTGTGCACTTCAACATGACAGGAAACAACTAGCATGTTCCGCATTCAGACAGGCCCAAAAACATCATGTGATCAGGACAATACTCATTCAGCCTGAATGGTCAAATCTTTCAACTACCAAGGTGACACATGTGGGCCTATGTGGGGTTCTTCACTGACAGAAGCATGTCACATATTTCACAATAGGGCTGAGGAATGTGTTGCAAAAGTGGGAGAATTGAAACAATCAGCTCAAAAGAACACTGAAAAATACAAACAATGTTGTTGCATGATGCCACCTCAAGGGCAACTGCCGTAATGTTGCGCTAAATTACTACTGTGGGCAGAAGGGATAGTGTCACACCCAAATTCAAGGCCGCAGAATCTTTTGGATGAAGCACATGGTGACCCATACTACTCAGTCACACACACTCTCACCTGCCACTCAATCAGAACCCGTCACCCAAACAACATACACATGCATTACACACACATGCATGGGCACTCACCGGACAATATTTCATAATCGGGTAGTTTTCCCACACCTCGGATCTGTTCCTCTGTGACGAAGGTCCCAGCAACAGACTCATGTTCAGTGGGTTCGTTGTCCTCTTGTGGAGACCCACCGCCAGTCACCAGAGTAGCGGCATGACTTGAGGCCAGCTTGTCCTTTGCGCTGCGTTTCAGGTCGTTCCACCGCTTGTAGCAATCATCAGCTGAGCGCCTCACAAATCCAAGGGCACTTATGTCGTTGGTGATGGTCTGCCAGTGTGCCTTACGTTGACCAGGTGTGGTCTTGGACCCTGCAGTCACCACCATTTTGTGGCTATGTTGCAACACATAGCTCACAAGTGCATTAAGCCCCGCGTCATTAAAGCAAGGCTTCCTTGATGTGCCGGAGTGTGTAGCCGTGCCTGGGGTCTCAGCCTGTTGTGCCAGAGCACCCTTCTTCCTCTTTTTAGAAGGTGGAGCGGAGCCAGAGTGGCTAACGCCGCTCTGGTCAGTAGGGGCAGAATCACCGGTGGACTGGGTTGTTGGAGTGTGCAAATGCACATTGACCATAGGACTTGGTGCAGGCATTGTCTGAAGTGTGATGTTGGCAGGGGGAACATCAGTATGATGGACCAGGACCGACACTGTCCTGGCTGGGAGAGTCAGAGCTGGGGGGGATGGAGCTGCAGCTGCCCCTGCAGCCTCACCACCCTGCATACTTGGGGCAGCAGATGACATAGCTGCCCCAGATCCACGTGCCTTGGTGACAACTTGCACCGCCACACGTGGCATAGACTTGCTGACCAGGAAGTCAGCCAGGGAGTCATCCTGTGCCAGGTCAGGTGCCACAATGGGCTGGTCCAACAGGGGCTGAGCTGGGATGGTCTCAGCCACGTTTCCCTCAACCATGGGGGGGGCATGGGTGTCCCTGATTGGTCCTCCACACATGGGGGTCTACGGGCAACCTTCAAATCCTGGCCACAACCCCTACTGCGCCCACCACGTCCACCTTTTGAAGGTCGGCCACCTTTGCCTCCCTTACCGCTTGGTCGCCTCCCAACCATGGCACTGATGTTGTTGTGCGTATGGGAGGAGCAGTAAACTATTGTCCCTAGTGCTCTAACAAGGCTGTCTGTGACCCCCGGGGGAAGATGACTTGTCACGCAACGCACAGGCAGCCCAAAAACAAAAAAAACGTGCACGCAACCCCTCGTAGACCACGTGCTTGGAAAAATGAACCCGCACTACGCCGTGGCACCCAGAAACACAAAAATAAGCGTACGCGTAATACACACAGCCTACAATGACCTCTATAGGGGTACGCGACACACGGGGCAAGCACAGTTGCTAAGTACGAGCGGAACTCACCGTCTGCCTGGAAAAAGAACGTGAAAAATACGCACGTGTGTGCGTTGGCAACACCCCCGCCAAAAGAAGAATTGTACGCTGTCTGAGGAGACAGGACAAAAGGAGAAGTGAACACTGTTTGAGGAAACAGGCCCAAAAACAGTAGAAAAATGAAAGCTGTCAGAGGTAACAGGGAGTACGAACTTGAAACGCTGTGAAGTAAGCGCGTGTGAACCGACAAGAAGTACAGAATCCACCCACTCGCTCTCCACAAAAGGCACGTACAAGGAAATGGCGTCCTACATGTACCTTTTAAACCAGCCCACACGTACACGTCACTTACGCGTGTATGCGCCCTTTCCTCCAATTACACGTGCTGACACTCGGACGTGCAGCTTTTCCATGTGTGCTCTGTCATCACGTGCTATGAGGGAAACACCTGCGGACGTCACGTCACAGACGCGCTTACACGCTAAGGGCCTTTGGTCCAATTGTGTTGTGATTCCTCCATTTTCTGGACCTTGTTCCGACCCCCTCCTCAACTGAACCCCCTATGTGCCAGTCGTCCTCCGTGCCATCTTCCCACCCATGTGTCACCTGGGTGCCCTGTGGAGCTGCCTCTGACCCTGCGGCCAGGCTGGTGGAGGACACATCCCTGCCACAGTCGGGAGTCGGACGTCCAGCAGGGGTGGCCACCTCAACAACTGCACCCCAGCTGGAGGAGGATGTGCAGGCAGCAGGAGCCAGGGCACAGGCAGCGGCACAGCAGCAGCAGCAACAAGGGGGGAGCCATGATGGCTCGGGGCCTTCATCATCGGAGGGGCAGGCATCGGCCGGAGGGCAGGAGGACCCTGGACGGGAAGTGTCTTCTGTGTGGCAGCGGTTAGGCCATGCGATAGATGCAGAGCGGCAGCGGGCGGAAGAGGCACGGCTCACGATGGTCAGGGTGGAGAACTTCATGCATAGGGCCCTGAGGCGGGCCGAGTGCCTCGAGGACATTCGCAGGGACCTGGAGATCCAGATGTCATCGTCCCTGCGAACTCTCGGGGCCATGGAAGAGGACCGCCTCCGGTACATCGAGCAGGAGTTTGATGATGCCCTGGCCCGGGACATCAACAAGTGAGCCGTTGGACTTGCCCGCTGCCCTTGTAAATAGTTTGTTAGTTAGTATTAGGTTTCCTTTCATTTTTTCTTTATTTTGGACCGCTTGGACAATGCACCACATTTTTGTATATAGTTTTTTTATTAGGTAGTAGTTTTTGGTAGGTTTCATTTCTTAGGTTGGGCTCATGGACCCTGGATTCTTCAATTGTACATAGTTCTACATTGGATTCATCTTTTTTAATATTTTTTTTGTGTTCAGCATGGAGCAATGGTTTTTACTTTTTATTTTCCCTTGGATTTGATTTTTTGGACTGTGACTTTGGACAACATTTCTTTTTGGATTTCTTTTGCTTATGTTTTCTTGATTTTCATTATTTATCGGACATGGACCATTTCTTTTGTTATTCCCATTGTTGTGTGTTTAATTTGATTTACGTTCATGTTATCTTTAATATATATTTTTTTATACTTCCATTTGTGGTGTTATCTCATTAGTTTCATGCATGTCATGATATGTGTTTTGACATTCACTTGCACCCATTGTGTGTTTGTGACGGACATGTGTTCATTTACATACTTGCCATTGGGGTTGTATCATGTAATTGGCATTTCTATGTGGGTGGATGCAATACTTGGGTGGGTCTTTGGCATGTGGAGGCTGGCCATAAGGGCCAGGGATCTAGATTGTGATGACGTGTTGGCTGGGGGAAATGTGTGGGGGCCTGCTGGCAGGTGCCCTGCACTAATTGGGGGGTGGGGGTGCAGGGGGACATGAGTGGGACATGAGTGGGGGCCTGCAGCAGGTGCCCTGCACTGCTGGGGGGTGGGGGTGCAAGGGGACATGAGTGGGACATGAGTGGGGGCCTGCTGGCAGGTGCCCCGCACTGCTGGGGGGTGGGTGTGCAAGGGGACATGAATGGGGGCCTGCTGGCAGGTGCCCCGCACTGCTGGGGGGTGGGCGTGCAAGGGGACATGAGTGGGGGCCTGCTGGCAGGTGCCCTGCACTGCTGGGGGGTGGGCGTGCAAGGTGACATGAGTGGGGGCCTGCTGGCAGGTGCCCTGCACTGCTTGGGGGGTGGGGGTGCAAGGGGATATGAGTGGGACATGAGTGGGGACCTGCTGGCAGGTGCCCTGCACTGCTTGGGGGGTGGGGGTGCAAGGGGACATGAATGGGGGCCTGCTGGCAGGTGCCCTGCACTGCTGGGGGTGGGGGTGCTGGTGGACATGAGTGGGGGCCTGCTGGCAGGTGCCCTGCACTGCTTGGGAGGTGGGGGTGCAAGGGGACATGAGTGGGGGCCTGCTGGCAGGTGCCTTGCACTGCTGGGGGGTGGGGGTGCAAGGGGACATGAGTGGGACATGAGTGGGGGCCTGCTGGCAGGTGCCCTGCACTGCTTGGGGGTGGGGGTGCAAGGGGACATGAGTGGGACATGAGTCGGGGGCCTGCTGGCAGGTGCCCTGCACTGCCGGGGGGTGGGGGTGCAAGGGGACATGAGTGGGGGCCTGCTGGCAGGTGCCCCTCAGTGCTGGGGGGTGGGGGTGCAAGGGGACATGAGTGGGGGCCTGCTGGCCGGTGCTCCTGACTGCTGGGGGGTGGGGGTGCTGGGGGACATGAGCGGGGGCCTGCTGGCAGGTGCCCTGCACTGCTTGGGGAGGGTGGTGCAAGGGGACATGAGTGGGACATGAGTGGGGGCCTGCTGGCAGGTGCCCTGCACTGCTGCGGGGTGGGGGTGCAAGGGGGTAATGCGTTGGTGATCACTAGTGCAAGGTGACATGTGGCTTGGCTGGGGGGGCATGCCCCTGGTGGATGGGCGGCCTGCGGGACATGACCAGGGGTGCAGGGTAGTCCCCTGTGGTGTGGGCTGCCTGCAGGGGCCGTGGAGGGTGTAGAGGGAACACCTGGGAGGACCCACACTGGCAATTCACGTGTAGGACTCCCCTGCACCCCCGAAATACACGTACCCCACTCACACAGGGCCTATCGCGTGTGAAACTTCACGCGCACCCGAGTAATACACGTACCCTGCTGAAATCGGGTGTGGAACTTCCCGCGCACCCCAGAAATACACGTAACCTGCTGAAATCGCATGTTAAACTTCCCCGCTCCCCAGAAGTACACGTACCCTGCTGAAATCGCGTGTGGAACTTCCCGCGCACTCAGAAATACACATACCCTGCTGAAATCACGTGTTACACTTCCCCGCACCCCAGAAATACATGCACCCTGCTGAAATCGCGTGTGGAACTTCCCGCGCACCCCAGTAATACACGTACCCTGCTGAAATCACGTGTTAAACTTCCCTGCACCCCAGAAATACACGTACCCTGCTGAAATCGCGTGTGGAACTTCCCACGCACCCCAGTAATACACGTACCCTGCTGAAATTGCGTGTTAAACTTCCCCGCACCCCAGAAATACACGTACCCTGCTGAAATTGCGTGTGGAACTTCCCGCGCACCCCAGTAATACACGTACCCTGCTGAAATTGCGTGTTAAACTTCCCCGCACCCCAGAAATACAAGTACCCTGCTGAAATCGCGTGTGGAACTTCCCGCGCACCCCAGTAATACACGTAACCTGCTGAAATCGCGTGTTAAACTTCCCCGAACCCCAGAAATACACGTACCCTGCTGAAATCGCGTGTGGAACTTCACGCGCACCCCAGTAATACACGTACTCTGCTTAAATTGCGTGTTAAACTTATCTGCACCCCAGAAATACACGTACCCTGCTGAAATCGCGTGTGGAACTTCCCGCACACCCCAGTAATACACTTCCCTGCTGAAATCGCATGTGGAACTTCCCGCGCACCCCAGTAATACATGTACCCTGCTGAAATCATGTGTTAAACTTCCCTGCACCCCAGAAATACACGTACCCTGCTGAAATCACGAGTGGAACTTCCCACGCACCCCAGTAATACACGTACCCTGCTGAAATTGCGTGTTAAACTTCCCCGCACCCCAGAAACACACGTACCCTGCTGAAATCGCGTGTGGAACTTCCCGCACACCCCAGTAATACACTTCCCTGCTGAAATCGCATGTGGAACTTCCCGCGCACCCCAGTAATACATGTACCCTGCTGAAATCATGTGTTAAACTTCCCTGCACCCCAGAAATACACGTACCCTGCTGAAATCACGAGTGGAACTTCCCACGCACCCCAGTAATACACGTAACCTGCTGAAATCGCGTGTTAAACTTCCCCGAACCCCAGAAATACACGTACCCTGCTGAAATCGCGTGTGGAACTTCACGCGCACCCCAGTAATACACGTACTCTGCTTAAATTGCGTGTTAAACTTATCTGCACCCCAGAAATACACGTACCCTGCTGAAATCGCGTGTGGAACTTCCCGCACACCCCAGTAATACACTTCCCTGCTGAAATCGCATGTGGAACTTCCCGCGCACCCCAGTAATACATGTACCCTGCTGAAATCATGTGTTAAACTTCCCTGCACCCCAGAAATACACGTACCCTGCTGAAATCACGAGTGGAACTTCCCACGCACCCCAGTAATACACGTACCCTGCTGAAATTGCGTGTTAAACTTCCCCGCACCCCAGAAACACACGTACCCTGCTGAAATCGCGTGTGGAACTTCCCGCGCACCCCAGTAATACACGTACCCTGCAGAAATCGCGTGTTAAACTTCCCCACACCCCAGAAATACAAGTACCCTGCTGAAATCGCGTATGGAACTTCCCGCGCACCCCAGTAATACACGTACCCTGCTGAAATTTCGTGTTAAACTTCTCCGCACCCCAGAAATACACGTACCCTGCTGAAATCGCGTGTGGAACTTCCCGCGCACCCCAGTAATACACGTACCCTGCTGAAATCGCGTGTTAAACTTCCCCGCACCCCAGAAATACACGTACCCTGCTGAAATTGCGTGTGGAACTTCCCGCGCACCCAAGTAATACACGTACCCTGCTGAAATTGCGTGTTAAACTTCCCCGCGCCCCAGAAATACACGTACCCTGCTGAAATTGCGTGTGGAACTTCCCGCGCACCCCAGTAATACACGTACCCTGCTGAAATCGCGTGTTAAACTTCCATGCACCCCAGAAATACACGGACCCTGCTGAAATCGTGTGTGGAACTTCCCGTGCACCCCAGTAATACATGTACCCTGCTGAAATCGCGTGTTAAACTTCCCTGCACCACAGAAATACACATTCCCTGCTGAAATCGCATGTGGAACTTCCCGCGCACACCCCAGTAATACACGTTCCCCGCTCGGCGTTTGCTGTTTGGCAGCCCTGTATACTGGTCCAGGGTTAGCGCAGCCCTTTGCGCTGTATTGGGAATTTTGATGGCTTTTCCTTGCGCGAGGGCGTTCTTGGGGGCGTAACTGGCACTGCTGCAGGGTCGCTGCGCCACTCTGCGCCACGGCTGGTTTTGGAGGCTAATATCCATGAATACACTGTGCACCGAAATCGATTATAGCGCAGGCGGCTGGCGCAGACATTCGCACGTGCACACTGTGTGCCAGCCGCGTGCGCCACTTTTGTGCGAAATTCTATGAATTACCCTGTGAGTGTTGATCAAACTGGCTTGATCATGCTTATCAAACATTCTGGATACTGCAGAACTACTCATCTTAACAACCCTCAATGGAACCTCAGTCTTTTGCATTCCACACAGCATCGATATATATATATATAAGAATACCCAAGCCAATGTACAGGATACCACTCACTGCATTAAAAGGAGACTGTCAATTGTGGTCTCACTCTAGCGTATGTAGTGCACTCCTCCTAATGTACTCCTCATTGGTGTTCTGTTTCAATTGTTTAACAGACTATGTTTTTCTTCGACCATCCTGGTCACAGTTTAGGGAATCGTGGCTGTTTGTATCTTTCTTTCAGTCGCGCTTCCTTTGCGCTGGTTTGTATTGCAAATGTTGTATAGTGATATTGTGTGGCGGTCAGGTTCTGCATTTCCTCTTGCAGGTGCCTTGTCCCATAGTAACCACACGCTGACTATCTAAACCTCCCAGGTCTCTATTATGGCTACTTGCCAGACATGATCATCTCACCTGCAAACTCTTCCTTGGAGGCACCAACATTCTGCTCTGCCAACTCTGGGCCCATCAGCAGCAGGGTGGGCAGTGGCAGTCTTTCCAGGACTCACTTAACTCACCATGTGGAAGCACTGATCCCGTGAAAGAGTGTATTTAACTAAATCTTTTTGACTGATTATGTCATGTTGTTTGCATACGTTGCTTTGACTCTTTTTTGCCTTTGGTGTAGCTATAATGCACTCTTAAGCAGTGAGTGCAATGTAAACAATCCAACAGGCAGGATTTATCCGCAATTTCTTTTAAATGTCAAAGCCCCTCATTAGGCCCTTCTTTCTTTACATCGTCTTGCCTGTTGATTACATCACAATCAGCACGAGCTGCATAAACTGACAGGACCAATTAAAACAATTTGAATGCAAAGTAGCTTTCCCTGTCAATGGTATCTCAGGAAGAAGGTGGAATGTAAACAACCCAACCGCCAGCACCGAATACTACACACAGTGGCTTCTTTCAGCACAGTCCTGCGGTTCTGGGATCCTTACATAGTTGAGGGAAGTGGATTTTTCTCACAAAGAACCTCTCAGTGCTAGGGAAATGATAAGCCAGAGTACACATGCCTGCTCTGTGTTTGTTTTTTATTTCGTCAGTGGGTTGGAACAAGTGTACAATGAACTGGAACACACATACTTGTAATTCTGCTTGGCGGAATACAAGAGGTTTAAGCACAACCAAATGCACAATTGTGGATTTTTAAGAATAGTATCGAATTGTTTGAGATTACATTTTTGTAAATTTTAAACTTTCAATCGACGTAGAACCCACACGCTTCTAAACGCGTGTTATGCAGGAACTTTGCGTTCCATAGATATTATTAATTGCTGTCTTGTTTGTGTACGCTAAGTAAGTGTGTACTTGCAGCAAACATATACAAATCAGTGATGTCATTCACGGGTTGCCAGGGGTCGCACCTGCGACCCCATGAGGTATATGGTTATTGGTGCACATCTGTTTTCAAAATGCAATATTTTATGTGGATCAATTACTTGTTTAAGGAGCGTTTAAGGTGCAGGGGAGGAACTGAGGTCCTGGCACAGAACCATCACTAAATACAGCAGAGAAAGAGGATCCAAAAGTATTATCCTCCCGTCCCCTGCACACTGTGGAAAACCATCAATGACAGTTAAAGACTCAATTCGAACATTTTCTACAAATGCAAATTCAATCAATAAATCTGGCAAAATATGTTTGTATGTGTTTTCGTGTTGAACCTCTTGTGGTACATCGTACAGTATGTTCAGAGCACGGGCACCTTTAAGGGGGGATAGCAACCAGTCAATGGATTCTAGTCTTGTAAACATTTCTAATGAATATTAAACTGTATAGCACGAGCGGCACTCATCCCACTTGGGCTTGCTCTACAGACTTATAACCCCTCTGGATCACTGACAGCTCGGCAGCAACAGATTCACAGTGCGCTCATAGCGCAGCGCGGTGAGTCGGGCGAAAACATGTTCATTCTACAGGGAAAGAGTTTGTTGGAGATGCACAAGATACCCCTGTGCGTACATGTCCGATCCCCAAGTGTAGTAGTCTAACGTACCGGTACTAGATTGATGATCGCAGTTCAGTGCTGAAGTTCTGGTGTCGGTTACCACGGTGATGGCTGCCGATGATGTCTAGATGGCAGGCAGCATGTTACAAAAGTTTATTGATTCTGAAGAGTCAGTGCTAAGAAGAAGGACTCTATGAAGTAAGTCTAGCCAGTCTCCATCTTGGAGTGGGATGAATCACTCATTAGCCTTACATGGAGTAGTGCATAGCCCCAAAGGGTCCCTATTGCGGAGAACCTCTAATAATGTGAAGTGCTCATTTAAGGGTAGTACTAAAAATTCTCTGGCTTCCTAAGCCCCTGGTAAAGCATGTCATATCGACTGTTAGGGAGAATTCTCAAAACATGCTAATTTCCCTTACCTTTTGAGACTCACAGCAGCTTTGCTGGATTTCTAGATTTTGATTTACCTGGGAAGAGTGTGAGCCTTTTTTCCCCACTCTTCCATGTATTTTGTGTTTATTTTACTTTTGTGTTCTTTGGTTATGGAGTTTTTAAAAGAACTTCATAGGCATCATCTTTTTCTGTGTGTCACACATCACCTTCAGTGCCGTGGCACAGGCGTGTCTTTCAGACTCCCCAAGGTTTAAATACCTTCTCGAGGACTGACTACCGTCACCCATGTAAAGTTAAATTGGCTTTACTGGTCTTTTTAAATTTACTGACCCAGCACACACTGGGCCTCATTACGACCCTGCCGGAATGGGTTAACGGGTGCCGCTAATGGATGCGGACCCGTTAAACCCATTCCACCTGATTACGAGGTCCCCTCGCGGGACCCGGTAAGGACGCCTGGTGGTCCCAGCGAGGGGATCAGGGAGCTAACAATGGGCCGGTCGTAATCAGCCCATTGTTAGCTCCCTGTACCCATTCCCATAGAGCCCTATGGGGGCTTAAATGGGAATGGGGAAGGTCTGGGCCCGTGTTCCCTGAAGGAGTAATTACAGGGCCCTCCAAACTCAGAATGGCCCGGTAATTCCCCATTCAGGGAACCCGGACCCGGTTTTGGAGGCAGCAATGCCGCCAATAGCGGTATGGCTACCGCCAAAGCCGTAATGAGGCCCACTGTCTTCCTATAGAGTGCTGGAGGGGTTGCTTAGCTTCCCGTGAGTCAAAACACTCATGTAACAGTCAAATGTTACCTTTTCCTACTTTAAATGGCTGGTGGCAGTGGTTTAGATCAAACTACCATGATTTTTCCCGACCGCTAACAAACGTAGCTAAAAATCGGGTCAGCCATGTTTTTCAATATGGCGCCCCTGACCTGTCTGTAAAAACAGACTGTGGTCCTCTTTTTTCACCATTTCTTTTAGGAAAAGTCCTTCCTGTGTTATTCTGTGCGCGCCAAACCAGGTTTGGCCACTTTGTTCGCTGGCCTTTTGCGGGCTTCAGTGCTGAAGACCTCCTCTGGCGCCTGAGTATCTGGGATGGACAGGATGTGGGGGAGGTGCCCGAAACCCCCTGTGCTTAGTCTCCTAGGAGACCTGAATGCACTCTGGCGTGATTGGCTGGCTGGCTGTCTGACAAGGACAGCCACCTTGCTGTGTGAGTGACAGCCAGGCTGGAATGATTGGGGGACAACTGTTTTAAAGCAGGTCTCTGGGACTTGGAAAGCAGAGATGACATTGGAATGAAATAACCGAAGATGATCTGAAGAAAGAGGACTGTTGCAACTCCTGGACGACCGGTGAAGCCCTGCTGCAGGTCCGAATTGCCTGAAACACCAATTGACAGAGAAGCCCTCCAAGGTTAACTTCTTCCATTGAGTTTGGTGGGAACAACCAACTCGTAAGCCACCTGGACACCATCCCCATCTGGTCGAATTTTCATTAGAGTGCTGTTGAAAACCGGATATCCAGAGGGAAAGAAACCAGCTTGTGGACTCTAAGGCACTCACACCTTAAACCGACGTCTTGCTACAGCTTTTGGCCTCATCCCTGGGCAGTGCAGGAATCTCCCGACATCCTCCTTCTTGTCCACTCGACTGAAGCTCAGGAACAGCGAGATCTGCTCGAACTGCCAGGAACAACTGCCTCAGCTACAGTTTTCTTCATTAACAAGGTACTGTGCAAACGCGGTCCGGAACTATTTTCGGCCATCGAGAAAGTATGTGAAACTTTCCTCAACTTCGAAGGCTTGTCATTCCCTAAAGATTCCTCAAACTTTTCATCTAGCCCTATTCTTCTAAACTCTGTGTCAAAGACTTAAAGGTTATCTACCAGAACTGTGCTATCCTATACAAAAGACTCCTATACAAAAGACTCTGAACCATTGACTATGGCCCAGGCCTACAAATTGAATTGCTGGTTGTAGTTAACTGAAACCTTTTGCCCTGCCTATGAATGTATTTGGGCTGCCTTTTCTTATAACCTTGTCTTTTTACCCCTTTAGTAATTATCTGAAGTGCCATTTTGCTCCCACTTCAGGGGAGCTAAACTTGTTCATTTACTTACCGGTTGTGTAATCGTGGTTTATTAGTGTGTGATATTGAGCTGCTTATGCTAGTGTAATGTTTTCTAACTGACTTGGTAAATAAATGTATATTTGTTTACCAAGAAACCTTGAATAAGTGTGTATTTGAATCACTGTATTTGTTGGTCCTTGTGTAACTTGTTCTACTGTTCACTTAAACTCTTGAGATAAGTCTGGCTGCTCAGCCATCGCTACCACTTTACTGTGTAGTACAGGCTTGTACCAAAGGTGAAATTGTGCTTACACTTGTAGTCCTAATTGCCTGTAGTGTTCCCAAAGGGTACTGCAGGTGATTCTGCCTAACACTGGTTTACAGCGGTGAGGATAAAGTATACTTGATACATTTGGAGTGCTACTTTTACTTTTGTTCAAATAATCCTCCCAAGGCAAAGCAACACTAGTAAAAGTCACTGTAACAGGCAAAAAGGCAAAAAGGTTGAATTGATAGAAAAGTTGTTAGAATACCAAAGTCTGAGGAGTGGGTCTTAAACCCCCACACCAGCAGCAAAAATGGAAAATGTTGATGAGGGTGATAATATGTCAGAGCCGAGCTCTAATATTGTGGATGAGTGTTAGGGAGAATTCTCTGTTAAGGCGAATTCCCCAAACCTAGTGAGTCCCCCAGCAGCTTTGCTGGATTTTTGGGGTTTATTTTTTTCTCCTGCTAAGAGTGAGACTCTTTTTCTCCCACTCTTAGACATGATTTGAGATATCCTTTGACTTTGTAATGTGTTTAATGGGCTATGGGGTCTTTTACTCCATAGGGTTTCATGTGGTTTTTGGTAAGTGTGTTACACAGCATCCTCAGTGCAGTAACACAGGGGTGTCATAGTGACCCCCAAACATAGACTCCATAACCTGGGACTGACTACTGTCTCCCAGGGCATGTAAAGTCACCATTGACTTTACTAGTCTTAAATTGGGAACAGAACCAGTACAAACCATCATATTGTGGAAGTACTGGTAGGGGTTGCCCCTGGGTCTGTTTTTTGAGGGGGCACTGTGCAGTCCCCCCTTGTCGAGTTTCTGGCTGGTGGCAGTGGTTACCATGCAAAATATTCCACCGGAATATTTCCTATTGGATTTTCCCATTCATTTTAAACGCACCACTTTTTGGTGCAATGTTAAAGATACCGCCGGGTTATTTATTTAATATTTATTCCCCGCTTGGGTCTTTTTGCCAGGACTCGGTTTTAAAATGGCGTTTGTGTTCGCCTCTGTAACTCCAACCCAAGTCGAGCCCTTTGTTCCACTTTTTGGCGGGCTTCTCCACAGAAAGCCTCCAAAAGTGGTGCCACTCTGTCTGGGTCTACAGGATGTGTGGGAGGGGGGTTTAGGCACCCTGGACTGAGTTGCCTCTGCAACTCAAGTTGCACTCTTGTGTGATTGGCCCAGTGGAGAGCCGCCCGGCTCACCACCTAGCATGCTTGAGTGACAGCTAGGACTGATGAATGGGGTTTTCTGCATAAAAGCAGGGCTTTGGGGACTGGAACTTCAGAAGTCGCCACAGGACCAAAGAATCCAAAGAGGGAGAAGCTGAGCCAACCTGCAACGATGACACCACCGGTGGAGCCCTGCTGAACCGTCTCACCACTTCCCAACGACAGAGAAGATCTTCATCCCGGAGAGTCTTCTTCCTCTGAGCTGGTGGGGATAACCAGTTCGCCCACTTTTTCGCCTTCCTTGATCGTCCCATGGTCGAATCACCCGTGCCAAGCACCCCAGTGGCCGGATAGCCACGCTTCACCACTACCGCGAAGAAAAGGGTAGTACCTTTTAACCGGGAAACTCCGCGGATGGTTTCTTCCCTGGCAGTGCAACGACCTCCAGCTTTCCTCCAAGTCAAGATCTCCTCTTCCCCGGGACGAAGCACGGACTTGCACCCGTTGCCAGGAACAACTGCCCCCGCTGCAGCTTTCTCACCATTTCAGGAACTGAGTCCCGCCTGGTTTCCCTTGCAACAGACTGTTCAAGGTGTCCCGTAAATCCTTGACTTTCTATCCTGGAGTGACCTGGGACCTACTAACTAACTTTTCCTAACTTGAGCCAACCCTTTTTGAACTCTTTGCAACAACTCTTTAAAAGTACTATTCAACTGTGTGTTCTTGGACACATTCCACCTTGCTCTCTTCAAGAGTGGGCCTGGCCTATGACTTTCTTGCTCCTCAGTAGACTCTGCCTTTTCTGACTTGCTCTGGTTCTCCTAAAGGGTTAGTATTGTGAATGTTCCTAATTGTGCCTTTTTCCCTCCCTTTTTAATTAACTTATTGGAGTGCCATCTTAGGTTAAGCACTCACCTCTGTCTGAAAATAAGTAGTGTTTTAACTAAGACTTGTTCAATAAGTGATCAGGATGTATATATATTAATAGTGACTGTGTTTTTAACTTGCTTGCAATATTAGTGTTAGTGTATATTACAAGGTGTGTTTTTAAATAAATAATTATATACTTTTATACCCAAGCTCTGGTCAGTGTTTGCTTGTGCTACTGTATTTTGGTACCTATCTTGTATACTCTATATACTGTCTAACTCTTCTTGAGAGAAGTCTGGCTGCTCAGCCACAGCTACCAGGTAAATCTGGGTGGTAGAGACTGCTACCAATTGGGTTTACTGCCAACACCTGTAGTCTTAAGCCTTTTGCAGTGGTCCCTAAGGGAACTTCACAGGTTTCTGCCTAACAATGAGTTAGAAGAGGCAGAACAGTCTCATAATGTAGGTCCTGTCTTACCTCTACCTGCTCATAGGCCTCAACCTTTGACCACGGGGATCCCATCAGGTCCAAACCTATGTCCTGAATTTGTCTCTTTAGAAAAATTGAGACTTGAGTTAGAATTTAAAAGAATCCAAGTTCAAACTGAAAGCAAGCATCAAGAGCTTAGACTCAGAGAAATAGAATTTAATCATACACTTGAAATGAAAAAGTTGTCTCTTGAAACGGGTTCGCTCCCAGAGTCCTCTACGTCTTCCAGTCCTGAGAGGCCTTGCATGCCCAAAGATGCTGTAAGTATGTATGAGGTTAAGCTTGATATTTTGGATTGGTTGGCTGGCTGCTTTTGAATATAGCCATGGGATTCAAGATATTACAGGGAATCAGTTGATTCATTGGCTTTTTTCTAGGATAGCCCCTGTTACAACTGATGTGGTAATGGAGTTGGGGGATATAGATAGAAAGGAGTATGAAACTGTGAAGTTAGCTTTGATAGCTAGATTTGGGAAGACCACTTCTCAGTATCTTAAGCAGTTTAGAAACCTCAACAAGCATGATGGTACCCCTTGGGCTTTTGCGGTGACTGAATGTTTGAAAAACCTAGATGGATGGGTTAACACTTATGAAGGTATGAGAAATCTGTGTATGTTGGAATCTATTTATGATTCCTGCTCTCCTGAGCTGAGACAGCACTTGGCTGACTCTAAGGAAATTGATCCCAAGAAGTTAGTAAGAGCTGCTGACCTGTGGGTTGCCAACAGGGCTACTCACAAGGATTCTGGGTAACTCAGAAGAAGGATGAGGGGAAGCAGCACAAGAAAGATACCAAAGAGATTTCTAATACTTCCACTCCAGAAGAGGGCCACAAACATAACAAGGGTAAACCACAAGGGAAACCAAATCAGGCTAGTGTACCTCCTCATGACAAACCAGAAGGAGGTCAGGACAAACCCCCATTCATAAAGACATTTGGTAAATGTTATGCTTGTGAGTCTACTGACCATGTGAAAGGGGATTCCAGATGTAAGGGTAAACCATCAGGGGTCCACATTGTCTCCTTAGCCTTCTCCCCAGTGGATGAAGTACGAATGGCAAGTGGAAACTTTCACTTACTGGCTGAGGAACCCATGAAAGTCTCAGCCAGTGTTTCTTTAGTATCCTGGGTCTGTGGGAACAACAGAACTTAGATGTGTATAACTCTATTCCAGACAATACTAAAGAGTATTACAAAGACAGTGTTCTTGTGAATGGTCAGGAGACCCCTGCCATTAGAGACACTGGGGCCAGCATAACTGTAGTTGATGAATCATTTTTCAAGGAAGAGGATGTTGCTAAGACACTCAAATGCTGGAGGTACCAGCTCTCCTCCAGTGCAATGACATGACTGTCAAGATACCTGTAAGTGTGCAGAGTGAAGTACCTGAGAGGGTCCTGTTGGGGAATGACTTAAAAACTCTTGGAGTTGTATCAAGCACCTCCAGGCCTCCCAGCAAAGAGAAACAGGAGCAAACTAGAAAGACCAGAGAGAGAGTACCTTAAGGGGCTCTCCAGAGGAGATTATAGAGGAAACTATAACTCCCAGTCCACAGGAATTACTGACTGTAATTTCTAAGAAGAAGGAGGAAAAGGGGCAAGCTAAAACCTCAAGGAAGACACCAGCCAGCACTCCTGTGCTACCAACCAGGAGATCCCAGAGAGGACTGTACAAAGTCACACCTGTGACTCCTCCACCAGCTGAGGCTGAGTGTGTGAAACAACCTTGTGCGGTTGAATCAACTGCTGAGGAATCAGAGCTGGAAGAGGACCTTGCTCCTGTTGGAGATCTGGATCCTGCAGACCATCCTGAGCTGCAGTCTTTACTGCAGAAGGTGGAACCTGTAGTGCAGACTTCAGCAGAGGTCAAGGAGAGTGTCATACTCTTGAAGGTCTTCGCCAACAGGCAGCTTCCCAGCTGGATGGGCAAGAGCCAGGGTAGCATATGTTGTACTGGGAAGATGGCCTCTTCTACAGTGAACCGATTGTCTATCCCAGGGGATTACAGAAGACTTGTAGTGCCTCTTGAAAGCGGACTCCAGTTCCTACAGTTAGCCCATGAGATACCTTTGGTGGTCACTTAAGTTTTAATAAGACCAAGGAAAGGCTCTCTTTATATTTCTATTGGCCTAAACTGGGGTCTGATCAAGATAAGTTCTGTAGGAGCTATCACACTTGCCAAACCTCTGGAAAGAGTGGAGCCAAGAGTGTGGCACCCATGGTGCCTCTCCCAGTGGCGGGAGTTCCTTTTTAGAGGGTAGGAATCAACATTTTGGTCCCTTAGACTCCCCCACATCTTCTGGAAACAGGTTTATCCTGGTTGTAGTGGACCATGCTACTAGGTATCCTGAAGCAATAGCTATGACAACTGTTACAGCTCAGGCTGTTGCTAAGGCCCTACTTGGTATTTTTACCAGGGTAGGTTTTCCTAAGGAAGTTATCTCTGACAGGCAATGCAATTGTATGTTCCACTACATGCAGGCCATTTGGAAAAATTGTGGAGTAACTTACAAGTTCTCAACTGCCTACCATCCTCAGACAAATGGATTGGTGGAGAGGTTCAACCGTACAATGAAGAGCATGATAGGTGCTTAAGAGGAACCCCTTAGATGAAAGTGGGACCTTCTACTGCCATGCCCTTTCTTTGCTTATAGAGAAGTCCCTCAGGAGGGAGTTGGATTTAGTCCCTTTGATCTTCTTTATGGCCATCCAGTTAGAGGCCTCTTGGCCCTAATTAAGTAGGGGTTGGAGAGTGTTCCTTCCCCCAAGCCAGTGAGAGTCACTGACTATGTGATAGATCTCCAGAGGAGAATGTCACACATGTTGACAGAAGCATCAGATAACTTGAAAGCAGGTCAGGCTCTGGTGAAACATTGGTATAACCAGAAGGCCAACATGGTTAAGTTCACTCAAGACCAGCTAGTTCTAGTTACGGTACCTACAAGGCAGAGGGCCTTACAGGACAAATGGATAGGACCCTTCAAGGTTGTGGGTAAACCTGGAGAGGTCAACTATCTGGTGGACTTAGGCAATCCTAAGGAGGCTCCCAGAGTCTTTCACACCAACTGTCTAAAAGTTTATGTCTCAAGACCAGAAGTGGGAGCTTTTCTTCCAGCTTCAGTTCATGGGGAGGAGGAGAGTGAACCTCTACCTGACCTATTGAGAGGCCAGCCTTTAGATGAGAAAATAGAAGGAGTCAATCTCTCTTCTAATTTGACACCTGAATAACAGGAGGAGTGCACGTTTTTGTTAAATCAGTTTGCCTCCCTGTTTTCACTATCACCAGGCTTGACTCCTTGGGGCCAGCATGATATTCAAACTTAAGTTGTGACTGTTTACCTGTTAAAAACAGAGGTTACAGGATGTCAGATCATGTAAGATCCCACATAAAGGAGTAGGTCAACAAGGTGCCTGATCTCGGGGTAATAGAGGCCTCTACCAGTGCATGGTCTAGTCCAGTTGTTCTAGTACCAAAGGCAGGATCCAAGGTGTTGAGATTCTGTGTGAACTATAGCACTCTTAATGTGGTCGCCAAGACTGATGCCCACCCTTTACCAAGGACAGATGAGCTGGTGGATAAAATTGGTTCAGCCAAGTACCTCAGTACATTTGATCTCACTTCAGGCTATTGGCAAATAGCATGGACAGACCATGCCGAGGAGAAAACTGCATTCTACACCCCACCAGGCCTCTACCAATTTAAGGTAATGCCTTTTGGACTAAAGAATGCACCTGCTACATTCCAAAGGATGGATAATCAAGTTCTGGATGGGATGGAGGATTTCTGCATGGCATACTTGGATGACATTGCAGTGTTCAGCCCTACTTGGAAAGAACATGTTGACCACTTAGGTTATGTTTTACAGGCTCTTAAGCAGGCCCATCTGACCATAAAGGCTAGTAAATGTCAAATTGGTCAGAGTAAAGTGGTCTACCTTGGACATGAGGTAGGAGGAGGTATAATCAGGCCATTGCTCAGAAAAATACAAGCTGTACAAAACTGGCCCACCCCTACTACTCAAACGCAAGTGAGAGCCTTCCTAGGCCTCACTGGCTACTATATGAACTTCCATGAACTAGAGGTGAGAGAAATATGCTGGGAAAAGGAAAGGTTAGAATCAAAGTGGAGACCGAAGTTACGAGCAGTAGGAGAGATTGGGAGATTAGAGGGAGGGAAGTATATGAGCAGGGTGGAAGATGGGGAGAATGAGTAGTATCAGGGAAGAACAGAACCTCTGTCTTCCCTGTATTAAGGGTGTGAAAGTGAGAAGACATCCAAGAT
Organism: Ambystoma mexicanum; assembly: GCF_040938575.1. Lineage (NCBI taxonomy): Eukaryota > Metazoa > Chordata > Amphibia > Caudata > Ambystomatidae > Ambystoma > Ambystoma mexicanum. The sequence continues at coordinate 937,058,452 of NC_090941.1, read as the reverse complement.
GTAATAGCAGTATGACAGGCTGTGAGAGTGTGGTGGATTTCAGGAGTAAAGGAAAAAAAAGATAGAAAGAGTTGAGTATCATCCGCATAGTAGTGATGTGAGAGACCAAAGGAGGAGATAATAGCCGTGAGTTGTGTAGTGTACAATGAAAAAAGAAAGAGGCTAGGACTGGCCCTTGGGGTACTCCATAATTAAGAGGGAAAGATGTAGAGGTTGTACCCACCCATGAGACAGAGAAAGTTCAATTGGACAGATAGGAACTAAACCAAGATAGAACAGAACCCTTAAGACCAAAAGAAGAGATTGAGGCCAGGAGTAAAAAGTGATCCACAGTGTCAAATGCAGCAGACAAATAAAGACGAATGAGAAAGGAAGAATGTTATGATATGATATGATATGGCATTTGTAACGCACCTATACACAAATGTTTCAATGCGCAACGAGGCAGGGGGGGAACAAGGGGAGACAGACAATGATCCTACTAGGCCAGGTGTCATTCAGATCGGTAGGGGGACTGGGAAAAGAGCAAGGAGAAGGGGAGAGGGGAAAGTGCAGTACATGGTTAGTAGAATACAAGAAAAATAATAGGGCCAGCTAGTGGCAAGTGCAAGGAAAGTGCAATACATGGTTAGTAGAATACAAGATAAATAATAGGGCCAGCTGGTGGCAAGTGCAAGGTAAGTGCCGGGAGAAGGGGCTGTAGGATACAGAGACAGTCCCGTAGTGCAGGTAGGCAGTGCAGGGAAGAGTGGCTGGGCCAAGGACCGAGATCGGTGAGCGGCCCAGTTGCAGATTCAGTGCAGGTTCAGTGATTTTAGCAGGGGAGAGAGGGGGAGAAAGCGGAGGCAAAGAGGAAGGTTTCGAGGTGCTTCCGGAACCGCAGATGGTTCTCCTCAAGTTTCAGGGAGGCAGGAAGGCTGTTCCAGAGGGAGGCCCCTGCTGCACAGAGAGAGTATTGAGCTGAAAGAATGGGGTTGAGGACAGAAATCAGAGCAGTTTCAGTAGAGTGGAGAGGACGAAAGCCAGATTAAAATCGAGGAAGAAGAGATAGATCAGTGACAAAATATGAGGTCTGAGAATACACAAGACGCTCTAGGAGCTTAGAAAGATAGTGTAGAAGGGAGATAGGGCAGACATTGGAAACAATGAAAGGAATTACTCTAGGTGTTTTAAGATATGAATAATAGTTGCATGTTTAAAGGAAACAGGAAAGTCATAGGTAGAAAGGCAGGTGCTAAAGAAGGACACAAATAGGGTATTAGAACAGGATAGACCTTGGGTATGTGCGCAGAGGGAATTGGATCGGTGGGGGTAGCAATAGAGTGGGCTAGGATAAGTAGGAGAAGAACATCAGTGTTTGAAATAGGAGCACAGTGAGAAATAAGAGCAGAACGGTAGAAAAATAGGGAGGTGATGTGCCTAAGGGAAGAGAAGCTTCAATAAACTGATGGAGAGAGAGAACTTTTGATGAGAAGAAATGAGCAGTCAGAAGCAGATGGGGTATGATGGGTGGGTGGGGGTTGAAAGAGTGGCAGTAGTGTGGGTGGGGGTAGCTAAGGTGGCTGATAGAGAAGGTGGGTGTATGGTGGGTTGGTGGTGTTATATAGGGTGTGGGTAGGTTGGGTGGGTTGGTGTAGAGAGAGTGGGGATTGGGTGGGTGAAAGTAGAAAGGTAGGGGATTGAGGTGCATTTGGGTAGAGAGAATGTGTGTAGGTTGTGTGGGTGGATGTAGATACATTTGGGGTAGGGTGGATGGGTGGAGTAGAGAGAGTGGGGTCAGTGTCAGTGGGTGGGGGTAGTGTGAGTGGTTTTAGGGTGGGTGGGGCTAGTAAGTGTGGTGCAAGGGTGGGTCAATGGTGGTAGAGAGAGTGGAGGTAGGTTGAGTCGAACTAGAGGGAGTGGAGATATAGTGGGTGGGTGGGTGTAGAGAGAATTGAGGTAGGGTGGGTTGAATTTGGTAGAGAGAGTGGTGGTAGGGTGAGTGGTTGTAGAGAGAATGGAGGTTGGGTGGGTGGAGTAAGAGAGACTGGAGGGTAGGGTGGGTGGGCATCTAGCAGTATAGAGAGTGGGGGTAGTAGGGAGGGTGGGTGTACAGATAGCTGGAATTGGGTGAGTGGGGTTAGGGTGGTTGGGTGGGGTAGAGAGAGTGGGGTTGGAGTGGGAGGGTGGGGTATGTAGAAAACCTGGGCATGGGGTGGGTGGTAGTAAAATGGGTGGGTAGAGAGAGTGGAATTAAGGTGGGTTGGTGGTGCAATAAAGTGTGGGTAGGGTGGGTGGATGGGGACACAGAGAGTGGGGGTAGGGAAGGTGGGTGGGGTTAAAGAGGGTGGAGGTAGGTGGGTGGGGTAGAGAGAGTGGGATAGAGTGGATTGGTAGTTTTAGAGAGAGGGCGTATGGGGGTGGGGTAGAGAGAGTGCTGGTAGGGTTGGTGAAGAGAGAATGGGGGTACTGTGGGTGGGTGAGGTAGATAGAGTAGGGGTACGGTAGGCTAGGTGTAGTGGGGGTAGAGAGAGTGGGGGTTGGGGTAGGATGAGTGGGGGTAGGGTAGATGTAGTGGGGTAGAGAGAGCAGGGGTTGTGGTTGGATGGGTGGGAGGGCATTGTGGTATTGTACATTTTTAGCTGACTTTAAAAGTCCGATCCCACCAAAATACCTAAAACAAACACCATGAAAAGTTCAGACTACCAAAAGTCTGAACTTTTCGTGGTGTGTGTTTAGGTGTTTCGGTGGGGTCGGAGTTGGGGCTGGGGCGTTGTCCCCACCAACCCCCGCTCACTACAGTGAAATAAAAAAACAGGGGCTGCGGGGGTGTCTCCCGCAACACCCCGCTCACTATACTTTTTAGTATAGTGAGCGGGGGTTGCGGGGGAAACCCCTGCAGCTTCTGAAAAAAAGAAAAAAAGAAAAAAGAAAAGGACCCTGCGGTGCCGGTTCCCGATCACGGAAGTGAAAGGGAACTGGTGCCGCAGGGACACAGTGTGAACGAAAGGCAAGTAGGGTTTGGTTATGTTGGGGGTGTGGGTGGGGGTGTGTTGTGGCTATGTTGTGGGTTTGGGTAGGGGTGTGGGTATGTAGGGGTTTTGAATGTGTGTTTGCAAAGGAAATGTGCAAGCCTTTTGTGGTTCGCACATTTCTCATGCAAACCTTTCCATCGCTGACTTTTCCACAACGGAAAAATCACACAGATCCAGGCATTGTGAGAGCAGGGGTTGGGGTAGAATGGGTGGGTGGGGGTTGTGAGAGCGGTGGTAGCATGATTGGGGGCATAGATGGTGGGGTTGCAGTGGGTGGTTGTAGACAGGGTGTGAGTAAGGTGAGTGGGAGTAAAGAGGGAGAGGTTTGGGGTGCATTGGGTAGAAAGAGTGGGGCTAAGTTGGGTGGGTGGATGTAGAGAGATTTGGGGTAGGGTGTGTGTGTTCTGTAGACAGGGTGGGGGAAGGGTGGGTGGATGGGGTAGAGAAAGAGAGGGGATTGGGGCGGGTGAATTGGGTAGATTGAGTAGGGGTAAGGTGGGTGGGCTAGAGAGAGGTTGGCTAGGGTGTGTGGGTAGGGACAGAGTGAGCATGGGGGTAGGGTGGGTGGGAGTAGTTAGAGTGGGGGTAGGTGTGTTAGTGAGGTTACAGAGGGTAGCAGTATGTGAGTCGGGGTAGTTAGTGTGAATGTATAGTGCTTGGGTGGTGGTAGCCAAGCTGGGACTAGGGTGCGTAGGTGTGGGTACAGAAAACAGGGATTGGGTGGGTAACAGTAGACAGGGAGGGGTTACGGTGGGTAGATGGGGTAGAGCGAGTGGGATTGAATGGGTAAGGGTAGACAGGGTGGGATTGTGGGTTGGGGTACAGTGAGAGAGTGGGGGTAGGGTGGGTAGTGGTGGATGAGTGGATGGGTTTAGAGAGAGTGGGGGTGGGGTAGATGGGTGATGGTAGTTAGTTGGCAGTCTCAGGAGTAGTGCAACACAGCCCAAACAAAACCCAAACAGCACATGTAATGAGGGTGGAGTGGGTGAATGGGGGTAGAGAGAGTGGGAGTGGGTTGGGTGGGGGTAGAGACTGGGCGTGAGGGGTGGAGGGAATGGGCATGGGGTTAGGTAGGTGAGTATAGAAAGTCAGCGTCAGAAGGACAAAAGAACAGATCTGCAGTCCAGTACATAGACTAAAATTAGCAAAATTGTTTGTGGAAAATAGCCCAAAATGGCCTAATTGAAAGCCTGACTCTCAAGGTGCTTCTTACAAAGCTACTGATTGGAGAAAATGTTGTTAGGGACCTTCTCATTGGGTTGTATGGCAGAGGAGTTTGGAAAAAGAGATTTTAGCGATTTGGCAGTTTCATGCAATGGCATTGCCTGTTGCTATGGCAACCAGATTTTCTCAGTTCAGAACCCCAATTTCCTCTCTATCTCTTCTGTAACCATTTTTTCAGCAATTTTGTGGCACAAGCACCACACAAATCTGCCAAAACCAAAAATGGAGAGATGTACGGTTTGAAGGATGTTTTACTCAGCCAACGTCTAATTCAGGGGAGCTCTCCACCCACCTCAAACCAGCCATGAGGTCATCAATGACATTTATGATGTCATCTTTGATGTTCTGGGTGTTAGTCTTAGCAGTGCACGGTGGTGGCGCGAGTTATGGTTGCTTACCGTACCATAACTGGTGAATTTCTGGGGGTTTTCAGTTTTACTTGTAACCATAACATCCCCTTAACAAAGTGTTTTCATTGAATTGCATTGGTTTGTATTAGTGCAACGTAACCATAACATCCCTTTAACAAGGTTTTTTTCACTAAATTTCATAGGTTTACATAATGCAACTTAACCATAACGTACCTTTAACAAAGTTTGTTCACTGAATTTCATAGGTTTTTACCGGTGCACCCTAAATTTGCTACACGTTCCTTGTATTATACTCACCCCCAATGTAGCATCTGTAGAGTCTGCAGACAGTGTGGTAGTCCGCGGACAGAAGGCAGCATTCACAAAGCCCAGAAGCACAGGGGACAACAGAAAATGTTCAACCCATCAACCAACAATAGATATACATAAAACAACATTATTTATATTTACTGCATGCAAATATACGTTTGTGTACACAAGATCACTTCAAAATGTAATTTAAAAAAAATGTATAACACAATATAATGGAATGCACCAAGCATACACCATAACATTATACCTCCTATTATCAGTTCAGTACAACTGTTCATAGAGACTCCATAAACAAAGCGCTTATTCTAAAACAATTGGTCACCAAACAGTAAGTACACTGTATTTCTTTCTTTTTTGCTACCATTCATTATGTAGAGATATCTTATAAGAAAATCTTGCCTAGTGGTTGGAAGAAAACATTCCAACAGAAGAAATGAGTGACGATAACTTCGTCACTCATTTAATGGTAAACAATACATATTTTAATACAGACAAATTATGTAATTTGTACAGACCTCAGTGAAATAATAATTTCTTTTTTTCTTATAGTACATAGTTTACATGAAAAAACAACACCCCAATTTTGTTCTCGAGAATCCGGACAATCACAAAGAGAAACCCTATCCCCAAGTGTACATAATGAAAGCATTATGTTGTCTGCAACCTTGGATGAACTTAGTAATGACTTTAAGGAACTTTTAAATTATGTTAAAAATCATGTTATTAAAAATGTTGATTATCACTGTCCTTCTTGCACCTGTCCACCTTTCGCCAGCCATCATCCCCATCAAATTCTCAAAAATGAAATGAAAGATGCTTCAATGAAACTTCACTCCCTTCCTCCCCTGATCATTATTGTACAGAAATTCTAAATTCTCCCATTTATGTTTCCCATCGTGATACCCCATCCCTTTCATACATATATACATTTATTATACTATAAATATCTTGTAGATTGTTCTGTCATTTTTTTAAAACCCCAATTAATAGTCTGCAGACAATATGACTGTCCGGGGTGTCCGGTTTACAAAATAGGGTGTCTATGGACAGTGTGCAGTGTACGGACATGTATGTTTTCACATGATGCAGTTTTAATTAGTACACAGACAGCATGCCAGTTCTACGGACACTTACGCGCATGCGCCCTTCCTCTCCCAGCCGACGGATGTCTGTGGACGGCCGTCAGTGCCATGGACATCCCCGGACGTCATCATGTCATCATGTGATTGCACCAGTGCTGCATGATGGCCCGACTGTTTCAAGTGGAAAGTTTATCCTTCCGGAACTCCTAGACCAATTCTTAGGTGATCTGGCAACTTTTTACAACTTTTCAAGGCCTATTTTCAAATCAGTTGTCCATGGACCCAACCATTACTTCCAGTCATTCTGAATCTGGCTTTCAAGGAGAAAGCATCTTACAGCACCTGCTTGGCAGAACTGAATTCAATGGCATCTGTCATTGCCATCCCTCCTCCCCGGGGGCCACCATCACCATTTGGAGAGACTGGAAAGGGGAACAGGCGTGAAGATCTAGAATTGGATGAGGAGGAAGACGAAGATGAGGTAGAGGAAATGCCTTTCTTGAGCGCCCCGAGTGAGTCCTGGGTGTGGTGGTTTTTCACCAACTTTGGGGGTGTACCAAAGGCTCGGGCAGCCGAGGTTCGGTGTACCGATTGCAAAGATGTACTCAGTCGTGGAAAGCCGGGGCTGTGCTCCTACGGGACCACCACCATGTTCCGCCACACCAGATCCACCCACCTGTGTGCTCTGAAAGAGGTGGTACCTTTTTCAGGGAGAAGCAGGTTGACGGCCTTTATACCATTATCCTCGGCCGCTCCAGTCACCACACAAACTACTGCTGTGGGACAGAGGATCCCAGCGGCCGTCTTGCAGGCCATAAAGAACGCTGTTGACAATTACATTTCAATGGTCACAGTACTATGTATATACTGCGATGCACCAATCTGCAGGAGGGAGCAGTTTCGTAGTGCTTTCGAGGCCACAGTCAAGGAGCACAAAAAATACACAGTCAACCTTAAATTTAAGGCCCACCCGACATCTTCATCTATCCACCTGTTCCTCCATCTCTGTGGGAAGTGCCCCATTACCTCCCTTTCCTCCCCCACCTTACTTGCCTTTACTGAAAAAAAACAAAAAAGCCAAACAAATACAAAATCAAAAACAAAACAATACTGTTCCTTTAGGAGCTAACTTTTACAGTCAAAAGATAGAACTGAATAAAAAACTCACAGGCCCCTTTGCTTCGGACACCAGAAAAATGACAAGCATGTGGTGTGGGAAGGAAAATAATTTAAATTGTTTTTGTGAAAAAATGGTGGCTCTTAAAAGAACCTTTTTTGTCTTTTGGACTTTTTAATATTTTTTTTATATAATTGTATGTACTAAACTAACAAATATTCTACAAAACGTAATACATTTTTGTAACATTCACCAAAAGTGCTTCTAATTCTTTTGTCTATTTTTCATTCATTTTTAATGCATTTTCTAAGTTATAAGTTGAATACATATTTTATGTGTTTACATAAACTGCTTCAATGCATTTTTTATGTTTTCAAGACAAATCTCATTGCTTGCATCAGTTAAATGCACTCCATCTCTTTAAAAAATGTTTTTAATATTTTCATCATGTAAAGATGTCATGCCAACATCCCCCGAAAAGGCACATATGACTTTGTTCACATTGTGCCTTGCTTTCTCAATTTGTGGACAAAATAAATTCGAACGCATCCGCATTTGTCTCTGAGGTATTCAGGAAAACATTATTTTCGAATGTGGAAATAGTTCTATCAACATCCCAAATGTATTCTTCATTGCAGACTGTAATGATATTCCAGAAACATAGCCCAAACAGTTGCCTCCATAGTGAACTGCATTTATGTTTGGATGCTTCAAGTGAACCATATTCTCACAAAATCGGAGGGAGTGCACTCACTTCATTTCTCAAACTCCATACCATGAAACTTGAAATTGATCGAAATCAAGATTCTCAGACAATCCACGCTGCTCAAAATACACCTTCAGCCAATGGATCCAAGAGTCTCCCAGAATCCATACACTCTGTTTCCTCAAAGACATACCAATAGCCATCTTCAGTGCACTCACCAAACTAAACTTCTGTAACCCTCACTTTCTGTACACCACACCCTGGAAACCTGATTGGCTGATCCCCTGATGTGCATGGACATCCACATCTGTCTGCGGTATTCACAGTACCCTTCCCATGACAGGGATCCTAAAAAGACCTGGATGGCACATGCAGTGTCCGCGGACTACCGCCATGTCTGCAGATGGAATGGCCAATTTAAGGGGGTGGGGAGGTTCACACTCAATTTAAAAAATGTATTCAACTACGGTGGCTCATACAAATAAACTCACATTGCCAACATGTCATACTAATGCTTCTAAGGTACAATGCAGATGGTGCCAAAAATAACTGTACACTCAGTAGCGTTACACAAGGCAAGAATCTCTTGGAAGAAAAAGCCTTCACAACAGTAGGCATAATATAGAACACTGGCAACTCTAACAAATGCCTACTTAATATTCTTTCAACACAAATGCACTCAATAAACTGTAGCACAATAAACAGTTAGAATATTCCAACAGGTATCTAACTACATTCATAATACTAAAATAGTATTTTTAAAAGTCAAGATAGTTAGAATATGCCAACAGGTATTTAACTACATAAAGAATACCCTTCAATGCAATCCACTTCAAATGTGCCATCACAGTCCTTGTTACTAAAAAATGTCTTGTAAAGTCTAATGTAGTAAGAATACACAGCCAGTTATCTAACTACTTTAAACATTACCTTAATTACAACACACTTCAAACGTACATACTATACTCACAGAATTATAATCGTTTTTTTGTAATCTTCTATGGGTTTCTTTCCCCAATGACCCAATGATTATTTCGTGTCAATACAACAGCAGTGTAGCACACACTAATGTAGTACTAAACATAGTACATAGAATATACTGTTTATGAGGGTCAAATAAATTGAATGCATATGTAAAATTGTATGCAATTGAAGCTTTCAAACTATCCTGCTTAACATATTATACTGTTGTTTTTTCTCACAGAATAAGAACCAAAGATTCCAGCTTTATCACTGTGTGCAACTAGGTAACCATACCAAGCATAAACAAATCACATTCCGTAAGTACTGTACTCAATTGTACTACAATCATGAATACCATATACACTAACAAAAGCCGCTGTGAACCCCCTGTAATTGGAATAATGTCTGTGAACACTAAAATTCACTGCAGACATGGCGGCATCTGCAAACTCTTGTTTTTACTTATAAACCAGCTCCATATAATCTCTATTCCACTTGCCCACCCTTTCCATGCCCTCTTTCAGCCATCAAATAGCCACAAAAGTGTTTTCCAAACTGTTTACAACACTGTCCGTAGACTATCGCGGCACCTGCACACCCTTTTTTACCTATAAAAACAGCATCATACTATCTTTATTCCAGCTCCTCTTTCAATGACCAAATAACCCCAAATGTGTTGTCCAGACTTTTTCCCCACTGCGCTATCCGTGGACACATGCAGCTGTCCACATATCCAACATGTCAACAGTTATAAAAACTATGACGCATCTTGCGCTTTTCACCATCCAATGAGCGGGTGCGTCCGATGCCTGTGGCCATCATGCTGGCCTCTGATTGGTCCAGGGGGTGTCAGCAGACCCAATAAGGAAGTGAGTCCGTGGACCGGACCAAGATATCATAATTTATTTTATCTACTTTTTGCCCATTTTAAAAAAAAAACGACGGGATGCATTTACACCAAATTTACAAAAGCACGCTTTTGGGGCCAAGCTGAAAATATGTCCAGCGGTTTGGGCTATAGGCGTGAGCAAAACATTTTTACCATTGCATCAATGAGAATTTCCACTAATTTTGGAACCCTCCTACAACGTTGCCCCCACCCCCTGGACGAAACCGCACCAAACGTCACACAATCATTCCGAGGGGGCCATATACTTTTTCTGCAAAGTTTTGTGAGAATTTGTCCATGGAGGGTTTGACGTTATAAGCCACCCAAAAAGTACTCTTCCAATGGGTTGTGCAACTTAACCATAACTACAGGGCCACTAATGCACGCCCTTTAACATATATATTCAAGGAAAACACTTAAGTTGCAAGGATGTTAATGTGAGAACTTAAAGCAACAAAACCCTAGAAATTCTGCTAAAGCCACCTTAACTTCATGCCCCCTGTTGCGCAGCCCATGACCACAATGGCGACCTCACAGCTGACATCACTATTGACATCCCTGATGGCATCACTGGTGAAATCACTAATGTCATAATCTATGCCAACTCTTTTGACATCACTGATAACATCACTGATGATATCGCTGGTGACATAACTAATATCATATATTAGCACAGATGTTAAGGTGAGAACATATAGCAACAACACCCTTGAAATTCAGCTAAAGGCACCTGAACTTTGCACCCCAAGTTGCACAGCCTATGACCACAATGATGACATCACATATTACATCACTGATGACCTCATGGATGGCATCACTGGTGACATCAATAGTGACATCACATATATCATCTCTGATGACATCACTGATGGCATCACTGATGACATCACTGGTGACATTGCTAATATCATACATTAGCATGGATATTAAGGAGAGAGCTTGAAGCAACACAACCCCAGAAACTCAGCTAAAGCCATCTTTACTTTGTGCCCCTTGCTACGCAGCCTATGACCACAATGATTTCATTACCAATGACATCACTAATGACAACACTGATAACATAACTAATGACATCAACTATGCCATTTCTGATGACATCACTGATTAAATCAGTGAAAGAAAGGTATTGGCTTGTAGGGTCCGGTTTGCCACAGCGACGCTAAGTAGGTAATGAGCAAATCGATATTTTTCAAAATAGCTAAGAGATGTTGGAGCCTTTTGTTGCGTCTTCCAGAGTTGTGGTTGCAAAGCCAAAGTAAACCACTAGTAAATATTTGAAACCAGAAGTACTCAGGAGTCAGACAGCTCCAACATTGACGCTTGGAACATGCATTTATTCAAAGTAATGCCCTTAGTGATGACACGTGTTTCGGCTTGTTTTATAAGCCTTTTTCAAATCAGGACCTTATTGCAATTTCTTCAGATGTCTGTCCCCATTATGCTGTATATTAGTTAGTTGGTCAAATAACAGGGTTCAATCCTGTGGTTCATCTTGAAAGGTGTATCTCCACGTGCGTCGGCTAGCACAATGCGGCCTCATTACAAAAAATACAATAAGGCCCTGACTTTAAAAAGTCTTATAAGACAAGCCAAAACACTTGTCAACACTAAGGGCTATTACTTTGAATAAATGCATGTTCCAAGCATCAATGTTGGCGCTGTCTGACTCCTGAGTACTTCTGGTTTAAAATCACTGATTACATAACTGATGACAGCACTAGTGACATCACCAATAACATCATATATTAGCAAGGCCGTTAAAATGAGAACTTAAAGCAACAACACTTCTTAAATGTAGCTAAAGCCATCGTAACTTCATGCCCCCTGATGCACAGCCTATGATTACAATGATGCCATCACAGGTGACATCACTAATAACATTATATATGACATCAAAAATTATTAATCTAATGGCATCAGACAAAAAAATCGCTCTAGGTATTTTTCCATATTTAGACCGCCCTTATGTTTCTTCATTTATGATATTAGTATTTTTTAATACTTGATAACAATGAGTGCAAACAGCTTCACAGACATCATATCAATACTTGTGAAGCTTTCTTTTGTAGTACTTTGGTAAAAAATATATCTGAATTATGAACAGTACATTTCGTAGAATGTTTCTGTTTGTGCCAAATATATCTAAGGCATGCTCAATATGATATAATCTGTATATACATTTACAAAACAATGAGTAGAACTAAATTGAAAGATACACATGTTGAACCCTAATGATTTACAACATTTTAAAATAAACATGTACATTTGTTTTATTGTAAGAAAAATGTGTAAACATATTTTCTAAAAGACATGAGAAATGCTTTAAAATGAGAAACAACATTGTATTAAAAATGCTTTAAGATTTCCATACATGGGTATTGAAAAAAAGTGATTACTCTAAATGGATATATATATAGAATATAAATGAAGTTTTAAATTCAACATTTGCTTGAAACATGTACGTAAATATGTATTTCTTTCTGTGTGTTTTTTGTATGTGATTAAAATTGAAATAAAGCATATACTATGCAAAGAACAGGTGATCTTTAAATAGTATCGCCTTTTTATGACATTGATTTTTGTGTATATCATAGATGATGTCATAAGTGATATTGCACCGAATCAGCAACTGAGCCACTCTCACCGATCTCGGTCCTTGGCCCAGCCACTCTCCCCTTGCAATGCCTCCCGGGCAACCCCTGCACTGTGGGACTGTCTCTGTATCCCTACAGCCCCCCTTCCCAGCACTTGTCTGCACTTACCTTGCACTTGCTACCAGCTGGCCCTTGTTATTTTTCGTGTTATTCTACTACCCCTGTACTGCACTTTCCCCTCTCCCTTTCCCCTTGCACTTTTCCCTTCCCCTCTACCCATGCACTTGCGCGATCTGAATGACACCTGGCCTAGTAGGATCGTTGTCTGTCTTCCCTTTGTTCCCCCTCCCTGCCTCGTCGCGCCTTGAAACACTTGTGTATAGGCGCGCTACAAATGCCATATCATATCATATCATATCATATAACCAGTGATGCCATCAGTGATGTTATCAGTGATATCATCATTGTGGTCATAGGCTCCGCAACAGATGTGAAGTTATGGTGGCTTTAGTTGATTTTCAACTTTTTTTGCGTTAAGGTCTCACCTTAACGTCCCTGAAACTAAATTGTTTTCCTTGACTTTCAAAGGTTCTGTTACACTGTATTTCTCACTTTAACAACCCTTCAACTAAAGTTTTTTCCCTTGAATTTCGAGGGTTTTGTTATTCCATTGATGTATTCCGCACATGGCCAGTGGGCACTGCCTATGACGGTGCCCACTGTCAATTTTAGAACACTACCAGACCAGTAGCGATGGGCTTTGACCAAGATTAATGGGCACAGCCACTTTATGTTTTAAAACACTTGAAATCCATCACTCAAAGATGTTCATCAATAACAAACTGATCTTGACCTGTTTTGACAGTGGTATTGTTATGTATAGAATATTTTTAAGCAGTGCGCAGTGAGATTAAATAATTTGCTGAGGATCTCTCACTTTGGTTAAGCAGCGTGCTACAAGTCCCTTGTTTTATGGCCACTCTCTTGTTGTCAGTTGTGATTCAACGCACAACCCCAACTAACCACATTCAAGCAGTACTGAAAAAGTAATAAAATTACCAGCTGCAAGAATAACATATGCCCAGGTACTTTTGCCCCCATTGGGAAATTCAAAAGCTGGCAACCATGAATTTACACACAGTAAGTGAACATATATGTTAAAATGAAATATACAAATGTAGTTAATTCGTAGACAAGACAAAATAGTAATTAATACAAGAAAAATAACCTGAGAGAGCAAATGTTCAATAAATATGCTAAAAACAAGGGGTGTCCTGCGAGTCCCTCTGTCGGACAATAGTCCCTGTTATGGGAGACTTACCCAGAGTCTTTAGCTCATTATCTTTCACAGAGGAGAACTATCTAAAACATTCTTTGTCCTGCCCTAGGGCAGTCAAGCACCTAACTATTCAACAATTCTCCTTTGAACAAGAGTACTAACAGCAACCCCAGACACATGTTCTGGTCGGGTTGGACCTCACCAGTAGGGTGGAGCTCAGCCTCTCTAAGAATAGTGAGCAAGGGTTCATGTCTGGGTTCTCCTAGTAACTGTGAGTGAGACCCAAAGTTACTTAAATATGCAAAAAACAAGGGGGTTCCTGGGATTCCCTCTGCCGGACATTAGTCCTGGTTATAAGTGACTTACCTAGAGTCTTCAGCTCACTATTCTTCACAAAGGAGAATATCTAAAACATATCAGTCTTTGTCCTGCCCTAGGGCAGTCCAGCAGCAAAATGCTCAGCAATTCTCCTCTGAACAAGAGTACCAACAGAAACCCCAGATACATGTTTCGGTCTGGTTTTTTCCCAATAAATATGCTTGCAAATAACACAAGGTGCTCACCTTTTAAACCCAGCAATCTGTGTGAAATATTCCCAGGAAAACAAAATCCCAATATAAACAAGTGTGTGTGGTCTTGTGAGTAAGCGTCTGCACTGGGAACATGACAACCTGAGTAAAATCCTGGTAGCTCAAATACTTGAGCAAGCTTGCCAACCTAAAAAAAAAACACATTCAGGTTAAAATAATTGCACAAGTGTCCAGGATTACAAACTCTCTTGCCACATCATGGGCAAATACTCATGACTTACTTGCCCTCTCATCATTTCCCCTGCTTTTGTTTGTCATCTTAATAACTTTTTTATTTTTTAACAAATATTTACAAAATGTTGAAGTCTGGATGGGGGGAAGGGTGCATCCAGAACCAACTTCAAAATGTCTACCAAATCCGTTAACTAAATCAGAAGTTATTAACAATAGAATTTTTCGAGGTTCCTATAGGAGTTCAACTCACCTTAACTATAGTGTGGCTATCGCCTGCCTATTACATATATATATATATATATATATATAGGAAAGTCCATTTGAGTCAAGTCACACATCCCACAACACCTCCCAGTAGCATGGTTTCACACTTATTAGTGATCATCAGTGCATTATAGTCCTGAGAGCCTTGTGGTTGAGGAATTTGCCCCTGTTTTCCCATGAAACCAGGTATGTAGTTGTTCTGGCAGCCTTGCAAATGTCTGGCTTGGGTTGATTAAGCTATGTATGAAGTGGCACAGCCCTCTTAGACAAAGACAATTTCCTAGAGAAAAAGCTTTACATTTGAGCTCATTTCCATATACACAATGCTTTGCTGTTGTGGCTCAGAACTGGAGGTGAACTTCCAGCGATGGCTACTAGGTGGCATTGTGGAATGTGTGATGATGATGATGATAATACGAAAAGGGTCCAAAAAAAGAGAAATCTATTGCATTTCTTTCTGGTTGTTATTAACTCTCCATTCTCTGTTTGTTCCCCATCAGTCAGTGAGTGAGCAAGTGAGTGTGTCCGTGTCCTGAGTGAAAATGTGTTGAATCATGTATAGAAAAGTAACCCCACCATTTGAGGTGTGTATCTTTTCCCAAATCAAATTGGTCAATGTATATAATTGTACAGCGTTCCAAAAATGACATCACAGTAGGCATACCCCTCCACAGTCATTGGGCATATTCATGAAGAGGGCTGTCTAATGGATGTAACTTCTAAACCAGGTTTTCCTCCATTTAATGTGACTTCATCGCAGGGATTTTTTGCATTAAATGTTATCACCTTTGGTTCATTAAATGTGTCCATTAATAATCAGCTCATCAGATTTATCTCTCTCAAACAAATTGAATGATGCATGTTTTTATCATTATTACACAAATATGCAGTTGCTTACAGATTTTGGCTTATAACTTATTGATACTTTTCTGTACACATTATTTTTCCATCATAACAACATAACAGGCTTTTCACTGCAATTGATTGGCTGCATTGAAACACTGGTGTGCATCATTTATTTGTGACAAAATACAAATTTGTCTAATTTGCATATTGAAAATACATTAAAGAAAACTTTTTGCGCCAACTGATAGATGATGTTCCGTTAAATGTTTCTCTAAGAGGTTTGGTTCTAGAGATACAGGTGATATAAGCAATTCAGTGTACACATTTTCCTTCATACAAAAATAGTGTATTAAAATTGCAGCTCTTCAGACTAGATACAATGACTAGGAACATGGTATTCATTCTCTGATGAGTCAGGGCTGCTAATTTACTCTTGGTGATTCAGGCCTGACTCATTTGGTATTTAAGGCTCAGGCCGTGGCTGATGATAAAAGCCTTTGTACAGTGTTACTTCTGTCTCCTCTTGAGAAGTTTCCAGACCTGTATTCCTGTCAAGTGTTGCATTTTTTCATTTAGGAAGGCCGTAAGATGGTGGTAATAGATTTGCACTGAGCAGGACCATGAATTCATCTGAATGTAACTTATTTTTTTAAAAAAATGTTTACCCGTAGCATACACACAAGGCAAGTAATACAATTCATAGAATCGCAATAGCGCGCTAAGGCTGATGTGCACCGGCAGAGGAACGGCTCCTGCATCTCACAGGTACAAGCCCATGTCGAGTCCGAGCACCAGAATGCATGCAACACCATAGGGAGTGAGCACCCTCCACAAGGAAGGCCACAATTCTTTATGAATGTCTCTCATCTGCAACTAAAGTGGTTTCTTTTTTGGTCCTGAGGAAGGTGGTGAATATCCTTTTCTGATTAACAGCATAGGGATGCCAAATTTGATGAATTAAGAATTGTCGCACATTGCCTAGAAGTGATGACAAGTGTTGTTGGGCTGACATCACACTAATGCACACTGGGGTCGGGTAGATTAAAGTTGAAAAACCCCTCCCCAAATGCTGATGGGATTCTTCTGGCAACAATGTCATTTTAGCATTCTCAAAAAAATTGAGATTCTAACGTCTGACTTGCAAGTGACTGCCTCTTTGGTTTTTAAGCTTTTGGGCGAGCACTTTTTAAGTAAATCTTTGAGGATTCTTGTATGTTTGTTAGATTGAGTTCAGTGTAGGGAATGTTTCCTATTTAACTATCCCTGTTAGATATGCAGCGCAACACCTCTTCCGGGGGTTAGATTTCTCCCACAGATAGCGTAGTCCTTCGTTCAGTTGTAAAGATAGTTTAAGTAGTTATTCTGATTCAATCCAAGCACTAAAATTGTTGTTCTTACTAAGGTCACCCATGTTTACTACAGGTAATAAAATTCAAAACTTAAACCTTATAGCTCCGTCTGATTTGCTTCACATGTTTGCAGAATGACCATATCCGAATTTGCCATGCTTCAAAGAGTTCATTAGCTTGGGACAGGAAAGTATCTGTCCTCCCAATCTATATGCTAGGGGTTGGGGTCTTCGTGAGTTGGAAGGATTGCCATATGTTAGAATTTTGTGCTGGCTCAGTGTAAAGTTAGTTTCAGTCCCAATTGCAGCTTTTAATGTGTCACATTTCATAAAACACCTCAGTTCATTTCGCATTGGCTTATCAAACTCCTATCAACACTCCATATTTTCAGCATCTGTAGGTTGATTTATACTGACTTTATTTCTGTAAATGAAAACGAAAGCACAGAGCAAGACACGTGAAAATCCACTTTTCTTTCTATACTTTGAAGTTGCTGCTTTTTTTCCTCCCCAGATTCAGCAGTTCCCCATTTTAATAAAAGTTGCAGGATGTGCTCTTGCATTTGGACATCTTGATCTTTGGCTTTGTCTCTATATTCTCTCTTTAGGGGACTTGAAAATATTAAAATGTTGCTTGCATGTGTGTGCTGTGCGCCGGCTGCAGCCCTCATCTTGTCTTTTTACATTAGCACTTTTTTTCAGTGGTGATTTCTTTACAGGTTGAACGAAGTTGGTGAACTGAAGAAGTTTCTCAACAGCATCAGAAGTTTTTTTTTTCTCTCCACAGTTGCAAGCATTTGCCACAGTTCATTTGCCACAATATCAAGACTACATTAGTAATACATAGCCATTGGTCTTAATTTATCATAATTTACAACATTTTTAGATTTGGCATTCATTAACTATTGCTCCCATGATCTGAAGCAGTCATTTGAAAAGTGAGCTATTCCAAAATGATACCATCCAGACCATTACAGACAACATATTTCCTGGAATTCTGATGTTTGTGTGTGTGCTCCCCTTGCTCTACTGTTTCCAATGGAGTTCTATTGTGTTGAAGTGGCAGACGTGAGATGTTCATTGCGCCGTTTGTACATTTTTTGTATGACAGTCTGTATAGGAAGGGGAGCAGATCCCAAGTCGATCAGTGTTGCCTGCAACCTCTTGGGGAGACTTGGTGACCTTTATAGTATGTTTTCAAAGAACACCAAGGAAAGAGGTAAACTGCACTCAGGGCATTTGTGAAATGCTTTTGCCTCAAATGTTCTCTTTGAATGTACTGAGTGTTTCTAAAAGAGGCATAGGCGTCATGAGAACTTCGTGATATACAGATGGTTGGCTCGTTTTGTTGTCTTACTCTGTTGCATAACTCTACTGCCTGACGTTTGGCGATTTCATTTTGCACATGCATAAAATGGAGTCTACCACATTAGTACTGAAAAATACAAACCGCATTTTAAAGTTTTACAAAACATTCGGACACCACCTGCACATTATTTACAGTATTAGCAATTGGTACATTTAAATACTGATTCATACAATGAATACAGTGGCCAGTGGGTGTCGCTTCTTGCACCCATTCTTGCATCACCATTTCCACAACCTCTCCTCACAGTGGCAGTATTATCGCCTTCACCAACCCATTCATTTTTATGTATACATAGGGACGATAGCAATGTGAATATGTTCTTGGTTAAGGACTCAGCATCAAGACAGTGAGCTTTATGCATCTTTAGAAATTGTTCATGAACAGTTTGTATCATGGAAAAACCTTGCAATCTTTAGTTTCATCTGCCACATTGGAAAACGGATTTCCTTTCTGGCTCCCTGCAATAAGCTTTCTCACAAGAGTGGCTATGAAGGAAAGCATCTCATCTTGAATCAAGGGGTGTAAAAAATGTGCATTTATTGGCCCATTACGTTTCCTTTTCACAATGGGGTCTGTCTCTGCAATCAAACACAGGATTTCTCTCAGTTTTTCACAATCTAGCTGGTCCGTCTCAGAATTGCAGCAATGCTCTTTTTCTGCAATTTTGGTTTTTACTTTTAAGGTGGGATCTGCAGCTGTCATTTTAATGCAGTGCTTGTTTTCGTGACCTTCTTTGTTGTCTGCTTCACAGAGCCCTTTAAAAACGAAGATCTCATTTTTAGTATTTCTGTTAAAATCCTGCCATCTTTCATGGCATTCCTTAGGTGTGGCTGGCCGAGCATTTGGCATATTGTGTTTACATTTTCTAATGCTTTTCTTCCAATTGTGGAAACCTGTGTGTTGGGTACCACGTACGCACTGGGAGCATGCGCAAGCCTCGTTCGGGCTCGCGCATGCGCATTGTTAATAAAGGATGTCCCGGCCAGCAGTTGCAGCCGGGACCCCGTACCAGCAACACGCATCCCGTGTGTCTCTCTGCCTGCATGCGTGCAAGCGTGTGTGTACATGCGGGGGTCTGGGAGTCACACGCCACCTCTAACACTGGCGACGAGGAACCGCAACGGTGGGGAACGCGACATTGCTCCGGCTGCTGCTGAGTCAGAGAAAGTGCTTTCTTTCCCCACGTGGTCGCGAACCTACGCACTTGGCCATTTTTGGATACATGCGGATCACATCGGTTGCGGCCCACATGGGTGCTTGTGTGCCGGCCGTGGTCCGGATTACAATTCAACAATTTTTGGACACTCCATGGTCCTTTTGAGATACAGGGCCATGGTTCATCTAGAAGAAAAGGCTGAGGGCGCCACACACAACTGCTACAGGCTCACCACGCCTCCAACCTGGCCCCCCTTTGTGCCTGGACACCCATTCTGAACACCTGAAGAGACTGGAACGAGCATTGGAGAGACTTAAGCGTCTGGGGCTGACCCTACACCGAAAGAAATGTGAATTCCTCAAGGACCGGATAGAGTTCTTCGGGTTTGTATTCTATGCAGGGGACATCTCGCCCGACCCGGAGAAGGTGAGAGACATACGTGAAGCAGCCCCACCAGAGTCATTGACTGAGATAATAAGGCCGTGGCTAAGGCTCAGGCCGTGGCTGATGATAAAAGCCTTTGTACAGTGTTACTTCTGTCTCCTCTTGAGAAGTTTCCAGACCTGTATTCCTGTCAAGTGTTGCATTTTTTCATTTAGGAAGGCCGTAAGATGGTGGTAATAGATTTGCACTGAGCAGGACCATGAATTCATCTGAATGTAACTTATTTTTTTAAAAAAATGTTTACCCGTAGCATACACACAAGGCAAGTAATACAATTCATAGAATCGCAATAGCGCGCTAAGGCTGATGTGCACCGGCAGAGGAACGGCTCCTGCATCTCACAGGTACAAGCCCATGTCGAGTCCGAGCACCAGAATGCATGCAACACCATAGGGAGTGAGCACCCTCCACAAGGAAGGCCACAATTCTTTATGAATGTCTCTCATCTGCAACTAAAGTGGTTTCTTTTTTGGTCCTGAGGAAGGTGGTGAATATCCTTTTCTGATTAACAGCATAGGGATGCCAAATTTGATGAATTAAGAATTGTCGCACATTGCCTAGAAGTGATGACAAGTGTTGTTGGGCTGACATCACACTAATGCACACTGGGGTCGGGTAGATTAAAGTTGAAAAACCCCTCCCCAAATGCTGATGGGATTCTTCTGGCAACAATGTCATTTTAGCATTCTCAAAAAAATTGAGATTCTAACGTCTGACTTGCAAGTGACTGCCTCTTTGGTTTTTAAGCTTTTGGGCGAGCACTTTTTAAGTAAATCTTTGAGGATTCTTGTATGTTTGTTAGATTGAGTTCAGTGTAGGGAATGTTTCCTATTTAACTATCCCTGTTAGATATGCAGCGCAACACCTCTTCCGGGGGTTAGATTTCTCCCACAGATAGCGTAGTCCTTCGTTCAGTTGTAAAGATAGTTTAAGTAGTTATTCTGATTCAATCCAAGCACTAAAATTGTTGTTCTTACTAAGGTCACCCATGTTTACTACAGGTAATAAAATTCAAAACTTAAACCTTATAGCTCCGTCTGATTTGCTTCACATGTTTGCAGAATGACCATATCCGAATTTGCCATGCTTCAAAGAGTTCATTAGCTTGGGACAGGAAAGTATCTGTCCTCCCAATCTATATGCTAGGGGTTGGGGTCTTCGTGAGTTGGAAGGATTGCCATATGTTAGAATTTTGTGCTGGCTCAGTGTAAAGTTAGTTTCAGTCCCAATTGCAGCTTTTAATGTGTCACATTTCATAAAACACCTCAGTTCATTTCGCATTGGCTTATCAAACTCCTATCAACACTCCATATTTTCAGCATCTGTAGGTTGATTTATACTGACTTTATTTCTGTAAATGAAAACGAAAGCACAGAGCAAGACACGTGAAAATCCACTTTTCTTTCTATACTTTGAAGTTGCTGCTTTTTTTCCTCCCCAGATTCAGCAGTTCCCCATTTTAATAAAAGTTGCAGGATGTGCTCTTGCATTTGGACATCTTGATCTTTGGCTTTGTCTCTATATTCTCTATTTAGGGGACTTGAAAATATTAAAATGTTGCTTGCATGTGTGTGCTGTGCGCCGGCTGCAGCCCTCATCTTGTCTTTTTACATTAGCACTTTTTTTCAGTGGTGATTTCTTTACAGGTTGAACGAAGTTGGTGAACTGAAGAAGTTTCTCAACAGCATCAGAAGTTTTTTTTTTCTCTCCACAGTTGCAAGCATTTGCCACAGTTCATTTGCCACAATATCAAGACTACATTAGTAATACATAGCCATTGGTCTTAATTTATCATAATTTACAACATTTTTAGATTTGGCATTCATTAACTATTGCTCCCATGATCTGAAGCAGTCATTTGAAAAGTGAGCTATTCCAAAATGATACCATCCAGACCATTACAGACAACATATTTCCTGGAATTCTGATGTTTGTGTGTGTGCTCCCCTTGCTCTACTGTTTCCAATGGAGTTCTATTGTGTTGAAGTGGCAGACGTGAGATGTTCATTGCGCCGTTTGTACATTTTTTGTATGACAGTCTGTATAGGAAGGGGAGCAGATCCCAAGTCGATCAGTGTTGCCTGCAACCTCTTGGGGAGACTTGGTGACCTTTATAGTATGTTTTCAAAGAACACCAAGGAAAGAGGTAAACTGCACTCAGGGCATTTGTGAAATGCTTTTGCCTCAAATGTTCTCTTTGAATGTACTGAGTGTTTCTAAAAGAGGCATAGGCGTCATGAGAACTTCGTGATATACAGATGGTTGGCTCGTTTTGTTGTCTTACTCTGTTGCATAACTCTACTGCCTGACGTTTGGCGATTTCATTTTGCACATGCATAAAATGGAGTCTACCACATTAGTACTGAAAAATACAAACCGCATTTTAAAGTTTTACAAAACATTCGGACACCACCTGCACATTATTTACAGTATTAGCAATTGGTACATTTAAATACTGATTCATACAATGAATACAGTGGCCAGTGGGTGTCGCTTCTTGCACCCATTCTTGCATCACCATTTCCACAACCTCTCCTCACAGTGGCAGTATTATCGCCTTCACCAACCCATTCATTTTTATGTATACATAGGGACGATAGCAATGTGAATATGTTCTTGGTTAAGGACTCAGCATCAAGACAGTGAGCTTTATGCATCTTTAGAAATTGTTCATGAACAGTTTGTATCATGGAAAAACCTTGCAATCTTTAGTTTCATCTGCCACATTGGAAAACGGATTTCCTTTCTGGCTCCCTGCAATAAGCTTTCTCACAAGAGTGGCTATGAAGGAAAGCATCTCATCTTGAATCAAGGGGTGTAAAAAATGTGCATTTATTGGCCCATTACGTTTCCTTTTCACAATGGGGTCTGTCTCTGCAATCAAACACAGGATTTCTCTCAGTTTTTCACAATCTAGCTGGTCCGTCTCAGAATTGCAGCAATGCTCTTTTTCTGCAATTTTGGTTTTTACTTTTAAGGTGGGATCTGCAGCTGTCATTTTAATGCAGTGCTTGTTTTCGTGACCTTCTTTGTTGTCTGCTTCACAGAGCCCTTTAAAAACGAAGATCTCATTTTTAGTATTTCTGTTAAAATCCTGCCATCTTTCATGGCATTCCTTAGGTGTGGCTGGCCGAGCATTTGGCATATTGTGTTTACATTTTCTAATGCTTTTCTTCCAATTGTGGAAACCTGTGTGTTGGGTACCACGTACGCACTGGGAGCATGCGCAAGCCTCGTTCGGGCTCGCGCATGCGCATTGTTAATAAAGGATGTCCCGGCCAGCAGTTGCAGCCGGGACCCCGTACCAGCAACACGCATCCCGTGTGTCTCTCTGCCTGCATGCGTGCAAGCGTGTGTGTACATGCGGGGGTCTGGGAGTCACACGCCACCTCTAACACTGGCGACGAGGAACCGCAACGGTGGGGAACGCGACATTGCTCCGGCTGCTGCTGAGTCAGAGAAAGTGCTTTCTTTCCCCACGTGGTCGCGAACCTACGCACTTGGCCATTTTTGGATACATGCGGATCACATCGGTTGCGGCCCACATGGGTGCTTGTGTGCCGGCCGTGGTCCGGATTACAATTCAACAATTTTTGGACACTCCATGGTCCTTTTGAGATACAGGGCCATGGTTCATCTAGAAGAAAAGGCTGAGGGCGCCACACACAACTGCTACAGGCTCACCACGCCTCCAACCTGGCCCCCCTTTGTGCCTGGACACCCATTCTGAACACCTGAAGAGACTGGAACGAGCATTGGAGAGACTTAAGCGTCTGGGGCTGACCCTACACCGAAAGAAATGTGAATTCCTCAAGGACCGGATAGAGTTCTTCGGGTTTGTATTCTATGCAGGGGACATCTCGCCCGACCCGGAGAAGGTGAGAGACATACGTGAAGCAGCCCCACCAGAGTCATTGACTGAGATAATAAGCTTCCTCGGCATGGTGAACTATTGTGGGCGATTCATTTGCGACCCGGCATCGCTGTCGGAGCCTTTGCGGGCCCTGACGAGGAACAACGTTGCATGGGCGTGGACTTCCAAGGAACAAAGGGCATTTGCCGAGATCAAGAATGTTCTGTCGGGCCAGGAAACCATGGCATACTTTAGCCTGGACAGGGAGTCAGAAATAGTCGTAGATGCCAGCCCGGTGGGGCTGGGTGCGGTGCTCATGCAAGCAGGCTCTCAGGGATTCATGAGTCCAATTGCGTATGCCAGCAAGGCGATCACAGAAACGGAAAAAAGGAACTCGCAGATTGAGCGGGAGGCCCTGGCCATTCTGTGGGGCTGCAAGCACTTTAAGATCTACATTCTGGGAAAGCCTGTTGTGGTGATAACCGACCACAAGCTGCTCATCCCAATCATGACGGGCGCCTCCTCCAAGCCACCTCCACGCATCGAGAGGTGGATGCTGTCGCTGATAGAATATGGGTCAAGCTGCAATATCGCCCGGGCACCCATAACCCAGCGGACTACCTGTCCAGACATCCAGGGGCCGGGCACCCCCGAGACACGGCCGAGGTGGTGGATTACATTGAGATGGTGCACAATGTCATGGAGGCGGCCCTGCCAGTGGCCCTGGCATGCCAGAAGATCGTGGATGCTTCGACAGAAGGTGAGATGTTCCTGATCATCAAGGAGGCAATGGACAGCGGGGAGTGGAGAGAGGTGCTCACTAACAACGCCAGACGGGAAACCGGGGCTCAGAAGGACCTCCAAGTGCTGTGGAAGGTGTACAATGAGCTCTCGGTTGCGGACGACGGCCTTCTGTTGAGAGGTCGTCGGATTGTCATCCCGCGAGCCTTGGTGACGAAAGTGCTACAGCTGGCCCACAAGGGCGATGTGGGCTTAGGCAGACAGGAAAGAACACTGCACAACACCAGGTCACCCAAATCTCTTGTGGATACGGTTGTGGTTGGCGTTGCATCAGCAATTCAAAAAGCCAGCAAGCCTCTCATCTGTTACATCTTTGGAGGATAGAAAACCTCCCTGGAAATGATAGCCAACACATTTGTTTGGTGTGTTGCATTATGGGGCAGAAGAAATATAGGTGGCTATCAGGCTTGGGTGATTGTTGCATGTTTGGAGACATGTGTATCTTTGGTAATTTGTTTGGGTGAGGGAATGGTTTGGACAACATTGAATACCGGAAATGTTTTAAGGGTGTGCTGGGCGAGAGTGTGGTGCAAGGTGGCTATGCTCACTACAGTTTCCTGGTTTACATTGCATGTTAGTCACACGTGTTGGCAAATAAATCATATGATAATAATATATCTAGTCATTCTAGCCTCCTGGACATTTGTATTCAGGTTCTCCAAAGAAATTGTCAGTGATATGTTTCATCACTTAGCCATCAGAGTGAGAAGGTAGATACTAGCCATCATAAATGTCCTCATCTCTGCCTTCTAGCATAGCATCCTATGATATGATGGGCATGTGAGGCCTGATGCCCGTAATGTGCATCGTGAGGTACAACATCACTATTTTGCCCATATTAGCTGACCTATATTGGAGAGCATCAATTTTTTGATGTTACCCTTTTGTTTGACGGTGTTGTTTACTGAACCTGCTGTGCTCAGTGTGGGTCGCAGATGTTCCAGATTAGAGAGACCATAGCCTTTGTGGATCTCTGCTACTACTAGCTGCTGCTCACCACTAAAGTGACTACTGGGTGGTGGGTTGGTAATGTGTTCAGCAACATCAGAAAAAGGACATGCAATGAAAACCTGAACACAGAAAGTTAGCTCTCATATCTCATGCAGAGCAGCACCAACACCACATATCGTACCTGGCTAGGCCAGTCCTGGTGTTGATGCATCTTCATTGATTGGATTATGAAGATGATGGTCCATTCAGCTGCCGCAGGAGAATGATTTGTTCATTGGTTAGTGTCCATTGTAATGGCTAGGTCCTTTATAAAGTGTGCCCCCATGCCTGTCTTTCGGCCATCTGTCATCTTTCTCCCTGTCACTAGGCGTGTGCGCATTTCCAGAACTCCACCTTCGCACACTTTGTGAATTTGACTACAAAACGTTGCCAACTTCAAAATGTTTCACAGGCTCCAATAAATACCCACATTTCTTTTGGGGTACTTAATCATGCATATTCTATATTAACACAATTAATGCTGTTGTGGAGTTGCAGCTTTTTTTTTTCTTTCCACAAACAGCTTTATCCAAAGAACACATTCTGCTAATATACACAAACCACGAAGCAAAACACTGGAAAGATTTCCAGAAGCAAACTACCGAAATTATTTCCCATAAGCCAATTACTTCCATGCCAAAAAGATAATAGAGGTGACGATGTCATTCACAGAAACAGCAAACTGGATGGACCATATGCCACTTACACTTCCTGTTTTCTCCCATGAGATCCCTGGGAGTGATGATTGACTATATCTTTAGGATTGAAATAATCTGGATGCATCCTATAGTCTGCTGTGTAATCGTCAAATTAATTCACACTAAAACACGTTATTAAAATTATAGCTTTTAGAATTAATTAGTTAAAATGGGTGACTTTTATTTTTACTTGTATTCTTTTGTTGGTGTGGATGCATGTTGGAGGAGGCCCTACTCAGGTTTCTTAAATTGTATCATGTCTTTACAACATATGATTTGTTTTTAGATGCACAGCTTACTACACCACTGGTCAACAGAGGAGGCAGAAGCAGGATGACAATTCCAGGGTGGACAAGGTTGCCACGAATTTACTGGATGGATGTACACCAAACCTGTACTGCTTTGTGTTCATATGGCTTCTGTTAGGCAGAATCACATGCAGTACCCTTTGGGAACACTACATGCAATTAAGACTACAAGTGTAAGCACAATGTCACCTTTGGTGCAAGCCTGTACTACACAGTAAAGTGGTAGTGATGCCTGAGCAGCCAGACTTTTCTCAAGAGTTTAAGTGAGCAGTAGAACAAGTTACACAAAGGACCAACTAATACAGTGATTCAAACAAACACTTACTCAAGGTTTCTGGGTAAAAAGAATATACATTTATTTACTCAGTCAGGTTGAAAACATTACACTAGCAGGATAGCTCAATAGCACACACTAATAAACAACACATACACAACCGGTAAGTAAATGAACAAGTTTGGCTCTCCTGAAGTGGGAGCAAAATGGCACTTGATATACTTTTAAAAGGGGTAAAAAGACATGGTTATAAGAATCAACAGCACAAATGCATTCATAGACAGGGCAAAGGGTTACAGTAACTACAACCAGCAATTCATCTCATAGGCCTAGGCCAAAGTCAATGGTTCAGAGTCTTTATATTGGATATCACAGTTCTAGTAGTAACGGTAAAGTCCTTGCCACGTTTTTAGAAGAATTTGGCTAGTCGAAATGTTTGACGAAAGTTTAGGGAAGGACAAGCCTTGGAAGTAGGGAAAGTTTCACGCACTTTCTCGGTGGCCGAAAAGATTTCCGGACCGCGTTTGCACAGTACCTTCTTAGTGAAGAAAAGCTGTAGCTGAGCCAGTTGTTCCTGGCAGTTCGAGCAGATCTCGCTGTTCCTGAGCTTCAGTCGGCGAGACAAGAAGGAGGACGTTGGGAGGTTCCTGCACTGCCCAGGGATGAGGCCAAAAGCTTAGCAAGAGGTCGGTTTAAGGTGTGAGTGCCTTAAAGTCCATAAGCTGGTTTCCTTCCCTCTGGTTATCCAGTTTTCAACGCACTCTGATGAAAATTCGACCAGATGGGGATGGTATCCAGGTGGCTCGCAAGTTGGTTGTTCCCACCAGCCTCAAGGGAAGAAGTTAACCTTGAAGGGCGTCTCGTCGATGGAGTTTCAGGCATTTCGGACCAGCAGCAGGGCCTCACCGGTCGTACAGGAGTTGCAGCAGTCCTCTTCCTTCAGCTCGTCTTTGATTCTTTCGTTCCAGTAGTCGACTCTGCTTTCCAAGTCCCAGAGTCCTGCTTTTAAACAGTTTTCCCACATTCATTCCAGCCTGGCTGTCACTCGCACAGCAGGGTGGCTGTCCTTGCCAGAAAGTCAGATGGCCAATCACGCCAGAACGCATTCAGGTCTCCTAGGAGATTAATCACCGGGAGTTTCGGGCACCTCCCTCACATCCTGTCCACCCCAGACACTCAGGCGCCAGAGGAGGGCTTCAGCACCGAAGCCCGCCAAAGGCCAACAAACAAAGGGACCAAACCTGGTTTGGCACGCAGACACAAACACAAGAAGGACTTTTCCTAAAAGAAATGGCGAAAAAAGATGACCAGAGTCTGTTTTTACAGATAGGTCTTGTGGTCCATATTCAAAAACATGGCTGACCCGATTTTTAGCTACCGTTGTTAGCTGTCAGGAAAAATCATGGTAGTTGATCTAAACCAATGCCACCAGCCATTTAAAGTAGGAAAGGGTAACATTTGACTGTTACATGAGTTTTTTGACTCAGAGGAAGCTAGGCAACCCCTCCAGCACTCTATAGGAAGATAGGGTGTGCTGGGTCAGTACATTTAAAAAGACTAGTAAAGCCAATTTAACTTTACATGCTCTGGGAGACAGTAGTCATTCTCAGGGAAGGTATTTAAACCTTGGGAAGTCTGAAAGACATCCCTGTGCCACTGCACTGAAGGTGCTGTGTGACACAAACAAAGATGATGCCCATGGAGTTGTTTTAAAACTCCATAACCAAAGAACACAAAAGTAAAATACATTGAAAATGAAAAGTTCAAAGCCCCAAAATATAGCAAAAGAGCTGGAGGGCTCTTAGGTAGAGGGCATTAAGCACTTGTGTGAGAAATCTCCCTAGCAGCTTCCTATTCGGTTCAAATCCACCCATGCAGCTGTTTTTCCTCTGTGCCTATTTAAATGATGCACCCCTTTCTTTAAGGGAAAAGGAATAGGCTTAGCCCGAAATCATTTTATTTTTCTTCTCTCAACAACCTTTGGACCATTTCATGAATTTGGCCCACATTTCCTAGCTCCGAGTTGGGGCCTGTCCCAGGGAATTTGCTTTTAGAAAATATCATCCAGATAGCAAAAGAATGTCAAAGGTTAACATTGTACATACTTAGATCTTTTTTAACACCATCCTCAAGTAATTGAGTTTGAAGACTTTAAAGCATTTCTGCTTATTCAAAGTCTGCAGATTGCCGCCTAGTGACAGCAAGTTATATGTACTGGAAGCAATTCCAGTGATTTGCTTTGCCTATATTGCAATAGATTTCTGAGTATCATTGAAACAAAGAGCCTGGAAGGATGGTTGTCGTTTCAGAGGAGTTAACCATAGTTGTATGCCGAAAACAAGTATATGTTTCCCTCCAAGCAGTATCTCGTAATCAGTCTACAGGACCTTTTGTATTAGCAAACTGACAAAAGCTATTTTAAGATTATTTACCATGATAACTTTATTCACAAACAGAACTTGCACTTTCTGGAGAATGTGTCCTCGTTCTTGGCCAGTTGTGCCAGAGAATTCTATATTCCAACTTGTAATCATGCTTCACTGGTTGCACCAACAAGCGATGCAGCGTAACACCTCTTAAGTTAAATTGAGCCAAACCTGTGGAGGGGACTCACAAGATAAGAGGCAGTGCAGCCACTTCCCTGCTGGACTAAAGATCTCAATGCATGAATGATAAATGCTTTCCATGTTTCAGCCTGTCCACACACTTGCACTCACACAGGATGATACTGCACACAGGAGCATTAATGGATCTGATGCTTCAAACCATGCAAGCAGCTTTCTTTAATTCCTTCTGCTTTGTGTTAATATTCGACCCTATTGTATCTAAATCAATATGTAGGTCCTTTGCTTGCCCCATAGCATGCTTGACTTCCTCCATGGCATCACAGTTTGCACCAGTGCATCCTCGCCATGAGCGTTCTGATGCCCTTGCAGAGACTCTTATTTCCCTAGAGAGGATCATTTTATATTTCTGTTTCCACCAGTTCTTCTTGATGATATTCCTGTTCTAACATTTCTGCATACTGTTGAAATATATATATTGTGTTTATTTATTTTGTATATGGTTTTAGACTAAACCTTTACAAAAATTACTTAAAAGGATACAATATAAAATTACTGAAATAGAAACCTACAAAATTGAACTTTACAACATTACGAGGGAAGAATTACAAACATTGGCCTCTTCCCAAAATGCAACTACAATCAATGTGAGATTAACTTCTTAAAATATGTCAGTTAAAATCCAGCATTTAGTGGTTAAAACTTGAATAAGAAAAAGACTTCTTTATTCATACAATTGACAAACATTTTTTAAAACCTTTAAACTGCTAATTTCAGGGATACTGATTTCCCATTTAAGATGCTGAACCATAAATAGTCAATCAGACCCCATTACAAACTGGGAACATATTTACTAAAGTGATCAATACACTTGTTCCCTGAGAGCAGGACAGGAAAGTGCTGCTACAGAATCTACAGGAAGCTGCCTCCGGCCAGAGGTTATGCCTAATACAGATGATCTCTTTGGTAAGGAGAACATTTAGTCTGAAACGCATACAATAATTTCTAGGACATCTTGCTGTACACAGTCTCAAGTACAATTCTGTACCCCCCAGACATTTATGATGTAAAATTAGATGAGAATAGAGGGGAGATTTTAATAAGGTTTCTGTCATGCTAATCCAGTCATTGCACTGTATCAGCTTTTCGACTTTATTCAGATAGACGATCAGAGTTTCCAAAGAGGTTCCGGCAGTCGATAGAAGCTGGGTGCAGTATGCAAAGAATACACTGATTGAATTCTCTGTGAGCACACCCCATTTGCCAACTTACACATTTAATATGTGTTTTGAGGAAAAAGGAAATGTCCTAAAAAGGGCTAACTGCTTCAACCAGACTTTGCCTTGGAGCGACTATAGCCCCAATTCTATGTCAAGACAGGAGGCGAGCATTATGCTTTACTTTCTTTATTACTGCAAGTCACAGCGTTTCAAAAAACATGAACATTTAAATTGGTAATTTTGTTTTACTCATATGTCCATGAGAAAAAGGGAAATCCAATAGTTTAAAGCATTCAGGAAAGGAATTTCAAAGGATGGACCCTGGCACTACAAGCCCCATGAGTCTCTAGTCTCGGGTAGACCTGGGTCTCTCACCTTCCACCTATCAGTTGCTAGTCCCGAGTATAAGAGACCCCTGCACTCAGTCCCTTCCTCTTTCTTTTACCTGCAGCTCTCAGATAAGTGCTTTTAGGTCTAATTGCCATGTCATGATTTCATAGTTAAGGCATTGTGTATTATTTCCTTACGTTATGGCATCAAGTCTATAAATATTTCACTCATTATTTGAGGCAGCGCACGTGCATTATATTATATAAGAGCGTGATTACTGGACACCTTTTGGCCCGCAAGTAAACTAAAGGCTGTAATGTAAAGAGAGAGTGTGTGTGCGTGTGTGTGTATGCGCACAAGCGTATACTACCATCAGCCTCCATTTATCTGTGGCATGCATGTTATCAAGTTGGCAACATGTTCATCTTCACCAGTAGCCAGTGGGGAAGCTAAAAGCCTAAATGACCACTTACGAAAAGCTATTCAGTTTGCTTTGCCAGTCGCAGCAGTCCTCCGCCCCCCTTCTCCTCTCCACACGTGTGTTTGGTGGAAGCAAGGGGTGGCATTCAGTGGAAAGTATGTTGAAAAGCCCAATTCTGGCCCCACGTGCCTGGTTTTGTTTGTGATGATAAATCTAACAATGTATGACCTTTTAAAAAATATTTGTTAATATTAGTTAACTCCACCTGCTATACCGCGATAACTATGATATACCGTCATTTGGCAAGAAGGTTAGCGTACCGTCATAAAACTAATACTGTGACACCCATAGGTGTAAGAAGGCTCGGAAAATGCCAAACTCTTTGACCCCCGAGCCAACATGAAAGGGTAAACGCTGTTCCCCAGGAGATGGCTGACCCAGTCGCCAGGCTAAAAAAGGCCTTCCTATTAAAGTTTGCTATACACGATCGACCCCCTGCCCTAGGGGTGAATTTTTTAGGGGACGATGGCGAAGGCTATTCGCCAGATGATGAGGGGGGTGAGGTAGAAGTTATCCCCAAAGAGCCCCTCGATGAAGAACAAGTCCCAGAAGAGGAAGCAGGGACAGGCAATATGTTTGATCTGGAGTCCATCAGACATCCAAAGTCATCAGAGTGGGTACCGTCACCAAGAGCAGCCCTTTATATGTCACAACACATTTTAAAGGCCCTGGACAGGGAAGTGCGCACAAGAATGAGATCAAAATGCCCACGTCCAGAGTTGCCTAGTAAGTTGGCACACACCACTGGCCCGGATCCAAGCACTATCCTCGGAGAGGAGAAGAGGTGTTATATTAAAAATCGAAGCAGGGGAAGGAGCTCCATAAGGAAGATCTTCCCTGAGTGAGTTTTTGCTGGGCAGGGTGACAATGGGCTCGATTGTCCTGTCACTTCAACTTCCATCGCAGACCTCAGGTCCCTAGGCCCAATATTGGGAAGGGAGGCAACAAGACACGTTCTTCCCGGCGAGAGCAAGGTTTCCCAGAGGGCGCAGAGGAAGATGCTTGTACAGATAACCAGGCGCATCAAGTGGTGAGTACACCAAACGCATTGTTGCCCAAAGTGGGAGGCAGTACGCTTCTATGTCTGAGCAAATGGTGAGCTTTATCCAGCGATGCGTGGGTGCTGCAAGCAGCAGCAGGGTTATCCCTAGAGTTCACAGGTGAACCAGTGAGAAAAGTAAAGCCTTGCCAATACATATGCCACAAGAGGAGCGAGAGCTCCTGCAAACAGAACTACGCAAGCTGGTAGACAAAAACACGATAGAGCGCGACTCCCAAAGGGGCCCAGGGCTCCTCTGCAATAAGTTTCTAGTTCACAGGGGAGAAAAGATAAGGCCAGTAGTAAACCTAAAGAGCCTGAACGAGTGGCTAACATACAGCCATTTCAAGATGGAGGGAATTCACCTCCTCTGAGACCTCCTTCGCACGGGAGATCGGCTGGCGCACTTAGATCTCAGAGACACATACCTCACGATCCAGCTAGCTCATCGGAGTTCCCTCCGTTTTCGGTGGAACGAAGAGACGTGGCACTTCACATGTCTCCCTTTTGGCCTGGAATCCGCCCCTTGGGCTATTACCAAGATAATGAGGCCAGTGACCTCGGCCATAGGAGAGAGAGGAATAAGGATTAGCTCTTCAAGAGAAAGTTTCCTGGGTCTTCACTCTAATATCCTCCCTGGGATTTATCGTGAACATAGACAATTCTCAGCTTCAACTAGAACAGAGAATAGAATTCTTAGGATTCATGATAGATACTAAGAAAGCAGTGCTTGAATTACCAATCCACGAAGAAGGAGCTGAGGGCAGTCATAGCGAAGAAGGTTATTTCGCTTCGCAGTCTGGCCAGGATAGTGGGCCTACTAGCGGCCTCGATTCAGGCAATCTTTCACGGGCCTCTTCATTACAGAGCTTTACAAAGGCTCAAGATCAGGCACTTACAAGGTGGAATGGGATATCATCAGATAGTGCCCCTAGACATGGAAGCACTGACAGAGCTCCACTGGTGGCTGCAGAATATGGAAGCCTGAACGATTTTCGGTGACATACCAGACTTAGTCATATAATCAGATGCGAGCAGAGCAGGTTGGGGAGCAAGATGCGAACATGCAGAGATTGAAATTGCACATAAATTGTCTCAAGCTCCTAGGCGGCTCATTTGCAATGCGAGCATTTACCAAATGTAAAGCCAGATGTTTCTTACTCAAGATGGACAACATTTCTGCCGTGGACTATATAAACAAGTTAGGAGGCACAAAATCCAAGATGTTAGCAGAGCTAGCAAAAGATTTCTGGCATCACTGCCTACAACATCAGATTGTGGTTTCAACAGAATTCTTACCAAGCGTGCAGAACAGTGGAGTGGATTGGAACCTTTAGTATCTCAAAGACTCCATCCTCAATTGTTCAGTCAGTTGTAGGAGATTTAGTGTCCCCTGGACATTGACCTCTTTGGGTCCAAGTTGGACGCTCAGAAGCCCAAATACATCCGTTGGAGGATAGACCCGGGAGCAGTAGGGACAGATACATTCTTGCACCCGTGGATCGGAGCGGTGCACTATGCCTTTCCACCTTAAGTCATGCTGACGAGAGTACTAGCGAAAATTTGCAGGGAGGAATCAGAGCTTTTGATGATAATACCATTTTGGAAGTCCCAGGCATGGTTTCCAGTAGCGATGGAACTTTCTTCGGATTTCCCGGGATAGTTCCTCATCGGCAGGACCTTCTGCTCAGGCCAACCACTCTCCCACACCCCCTGATAGAGGCAGGCACTCTCCAACTAATAGCCTGCAGAGTTTCAGGAAAAGATGGGAATTGCCAGGCATTTCACAACTCGCTGCCGACTGCATTAGAGATTCCTGGGTGTCTTCCACCATACGGAGCTATGGCGCCACTTGGGACCGGTGGTCGTAGTGGTGCGCAGAGCACGATATTCATCCCGTTTCAGCCCCTATAGTTCATATTTCCTGGCTGAAAGTTTCCAAGACGGCTGGACCTACAGGACAATAGTAGTGTATAGATCAGCAGCGTCAGCAGGGCATGATAAAATATAAGGGAAACTAGTGGGGGAACAGCCGGTGGTTCTCTGTCTGCTCAAGGGAGTAAAGATAAAGAAACCACCAGAGCCTAAATATGCAGTATTATGGGACATCAGAGGCATATTTTGTCTCTTTCTCAGCTGGCCAAAGAATAGCAGCCTATCCCGTTCACAATTGTCAGGGAAGCTAGCGCTGCTGCTCTGCTTAGCAGCATGTAGGAGAGTGTCGGATGTTAGAGCATTGGAGATAGACAGTAAGATATTTTACCCAGAAGGTGTGGCATTTAGCATAGCCAAGAGAACGAAGTGTGATTCTGAAATCATCTCCTACCCCTATTTTGCAGAGAATAAATACATATGCATAGCGCACTGCATAAAAGATTATGACATAGCGACAGCACACATTAGACCAGCAGGGGGGACGCAGCTGCTTATCGCATGGAGGAAGCCATAACGTGCCATAGCTATAGCTACTATAGCAAGATGGGTTAGAGAAGTGATGCACTGGGCAGTCATATACCTATCTATATTTGGTGCTGATTCCGCTAGAGGGGCAATGGCATCTAGAGCTTTCTCAGCAGGGGTCTTGTTACAAGATATTATGAAGTTGGCTGATTGGTCTTCTAAAGCAACGTTTAAAATGTTTTATTTCAAACCTGTGTCTGAGATAACTAGTAGAGAAGTGGAAAGCTTTGAACAAGCATAATGCTCGCCTACTGTGTTGACATAGAATGAAGATTGCCCATGGTTATAGCGCAGGGTAGTCTTGATTCTATTAAAGACATAGAGGCAAGCATTATATCCCACCCTGAAAATGGCAAAGGCTTGATGTTCATCATTTATATGCATACTGTGGAAGCTCTTTATCACATTTCCGACCCTCATAATATCCTCTACATTCCTCATAGGAGACGAACGGAAACCAGCCTAAGAGGTAGCTGGAGGATGCAGAGGTTGTTGCAGATCACGTACGTTGCCTCGTTGGGCCAAAGCGACCGTGGCATTGACAGGACAGTTGGAAGTCTGAAACACAGAAGAGGTCACAGACAGCAACAGTTTCTACTTTTGGAATCGGGCAGAGTTTGCTGCCAACAGAAAGAGGAAAGGACCTAGTGCAGGGGTCTCTTATACTGGGGACTAGCACCTGATAGTTGGAAGGTGGGAGACCCAGGACTACCAGAGACTAGAGACTCATGGGGCTTGTAGTGCCAGGGTCCAACCTTTGGAAATTCCTTTCCTTAAAGCTTTAAACTCTTAGGTTTCCCTTTTCTATCATGGACTTATGAGTAAAACAAAATTCCCAGTTTAAATGTTCATGTTTTTTTAAAAGCTGTGAGTTTCAGTGTTAAAGAAATTAAAGCATAATGCTCACTTCTGTGTCTTTAATAGAATCAAGACTGCCCTGCGCTATAAGCATGCGCATACTTCATTCTTGGTGGATTGCAACCATTGAAGCGCTGCGAGGTAAAGATAACAGTACTTTACGCCACATCAAAGCTTCATAAAAGTTTTGTTCTCCTAACATCCACCCTGGGGAAAATTCCCAGCCATAAATAAACTTTCGGAATAACTTTCCTTAAATGAAATTGCAGAAAATTTACCATATTTTCTATCAATTCTGCTAATTTTTGCATGGTAGCTTTCTGCTTTAAAACATTCCTAAAAATACGTTTGGAGAGGGGAGAAATAAAGGGATAACCCATGTACACCATGCTGTCTTTAAACAATACATTAGTTTTGTCAGGAAAAGGTGTTTCTCTTTTTTACTTCACAACATTTAAAAACCACAGTTTTCAGACAGTCGATTCTTAATTTATTTGTTAAAATGTATTGATTAAAAGCATCAATTAATCTCTGTAGCCCTATCAGCATACAATCAAATAACAGAAAGTCATTGGCATACGCCATCCATGAGATTCTAAGCTCACACATTTTTGGAGGGACAACACAGGCTTTTAAGAGAGTATCTCCCACATCCGTCATATAGAAATTAAAGAGACATGAGGCTAAAATACACCCCTGTCTAAGACCATTGCACATTGGGATTTGCTTAGACAACCCTCCTTCATTATTTAGTTGAACATAAACTCAGGTGCCTTCATGGATCTGAATAAGGATGCTCAACAAGCCTTTAGGAAAGCCTAAGGTATCTACATTGGGCCACAAAATTGCCTGATGCACCAGATCAAAGGCCATAGATAAGTCCTTAGATGCAGCGTACACTGGCATAGCATCCTCCTCCCACGCCAAACTTTTTATACAGGTCATTGATCAGTACCTATGCATTTCCTAAAGCCAGTTTGGAACATGTGCAAAATATGTTTTTTCTGTACACTAATCTTGAATTTTTCCCAATAACAAAGAGTCAAATATTTTAGAGTCAGCGTCCAAAAGGGGTATAGGTTGATAGTTTAGTGGAGACAACTTATTTCCGCTTTTTATATATCGGGATAACATACGCTGTTTTCAATGAGGGGTGGTGGACATGGTGGCAGTAATAACTGAGAACAAGGCAAACATTATCCGAGACCAAAGCCCAGTATAATTTTTAAAGATCTTGTTCGTCAATTGATTACAGCGTCCCGCCCGAGATGAACTAGCCTTAATAAGGAAACTTTCAATATCCTTAATAGAGAATTCCAAAGACCAGGCATTAGTATGGGATGGATGACTCTCTAGACATTTAGGGTCACTGGGGACATATAGTGCAGAAAAGTGGGAGAACTAGATATTTTCAGGTACAGGATTGCATTGTACTACCATTTGGTTCATTGCCAGTCCATTAATCAACTTCCAGAAATCATGAGAGTTACCTTTGTTCAAAGCTGCCAGCATGTCCTCCCCATTGGTAAAGCCTCTGTGGATTTTGCTTCACTTTTTTTATCCTACAAAATATATCCTTTGTAGAGGAGGATCTTTTAATTTGCCAAACAAATTGACGTGTGGACCTTTTCATATTATGTGAATATATTATAATTATAATATATATAATTATATTTGTGAGTAAACTGTATCTTCGGGGATTTCCACAAGTGCCCCTTAAATGGAGAATCAATTGCTAATTTCAAATATTGGTTAAAAGATTTAGAGGAGTATGTCAATAGTTTAGCTTCACATGACAGAGTCACAAATTCTTCCACCATCAACATATTGAGACTCTTAATGTTATCCTCATGCCAGCTAAGGTGATTGCATCTCACATTCGCTGTCAACACAATTGGATTTTTTAGCTCCAGTTACTCTTCGCCTTTCCATAGAAATGTCATAATTAGCATACTGTGGTCACTATTATGATTACAAACAATTTCTAATTTGGTACATAAGTCTAATAAGACTCTAGATACAGATTCATAGTCGATTGTGGATAAGCTTTTCCTACCATGCCAGGTCGAATTGGCCATATTTTTACTTACCAAAAGCTCATTTAGCATGTATAGTCCCCACCCTTCCAAATTGTTATGCCACACATTTCCTTGCACAGTTTTACCCCACACTACACCCTCCCTGCCAGCAAAAATGTGGTCAATATCTATGGTCTGTGAGTAAGCACAGTCAGCATTCAAGTCCCCTGAGACAATCACCTGCCCCCCTCCCCGGAAAATGTTGCAGACCAGTCTTCCAGTATCACACAAAGTTTTTCTATGGTGTGTTTTAAATCCATAGAAGGATTCAAATAAATATTAACAAGTAGAATATTTCTTACCACTTTACCTTCCTATTTATTGAAAATGAGCACTAACATCCCCCTAATAGGGTTTGTATAGTTAAGAATGGTAATCCCCAGCCCATTGCGTATCACTAATAGCAAACAGCCCGCCGGCCACCCACACAATCCTTGCACCGCTGATTCAGTAACAATTGTGTATCCGTCAAAGAAAGGAGGATTCACTAATCAGGTTTCTTGCAAAAAGATAATGGAAAATATTTGGAGGTAAGAGCAAAGTGTGACATCAGAATAAAGGGCAGAAACACCTCTCAGATTCTATGAAATGCACAAGGTTGAGGCTATGGTGCTAAAGATGCCCCTTTATATCTTTAAGTAGGTAGATTGCTTTTCTTAGAGTCAGTGCTAACCAGCACCATTCACCATGCACCCCCACCCATCATTGCTTCTCTTAAATGGATCCTCAGTTTGCTTACTTGTTTCCTCATAAACCACATGAGGAACCTCTATTCCCATTCCACCTGTCTTATAGGGAGAAAGATCGTAGCCTAGTTTAATTAGATGGGCCGCTCATTTAAAAAGACCTCATATACCAATACGAGATGGCATAACTAGTCTAACTTGGTCAAATCTCAAAGGGTGCATAAAATCCACCAGTTTGATATCTTTGGTGGTTATTAAACTGAGAGTCAGCACTTTTTTGAAGAGGGCCAGTACTCATTTTCTATTCAATGAGCTAGGACCACCTCTGTCAAACATATAATCCAACAGCATACTCAATTCCCCTGGCATAGCAAGCTTTTGCCACCTACCCTCCAATTTTCGGGAGGAGGTATCTGGAGTGGTGTGAAATTCCTGCAATGGAAGCCTTTTAAAGCTTTGGTTACCCCAGGGGTGATCAAGTTCTCTAATTGTCTTGTAGCTCAGGAGTTGAGTCTGTTTACTCAACCATTTCTTACCCTCAGGTCAAATCCTGATGTATTCATTTGCGAGATCACAACCCTAAATCTGTGGCTCCTGCAGTTTAGCTTTCGCAGAGATGTTACCTGGATTGGTCTCTACCTTAACTAGCTCACCACTACCCATTTGCGGCTTCTCTGTCTCAATCATAGGGATTTTCTATCCTACTTGAGATAGTACAGCCTTAATAATCTCTCTAAGGGTTGCCTCATTTAATGGTTGCTGTGAAACCTCCTGCCTATGCAGGTCTCCCTGGATTTCCAGGGTCTTTAACTTCAAATTAGCCTGGATCCCACTGCCTGATCCCTGCAGATCTCCTCTCTCTCCTTGAACTTCTTTAGGACCAATGTAGCCCCATCCCCCAAGACCTTCCCACATTGCTTAGCTAGCACGGCTGTTTTTCTTGAAAGGTTGTCTTAGAACAAACCTTGTTATCTGGAAGCGATATTGGCAAGCGCACAAAAATATCAAATACTAGGGAACTATTCGGGGAATTATTAGACTGAACAGTTTTTGGCACCGTTCTGAGATCTTTATTTATTTGAACATTTGTAAAGCGCACAAAGCCTGAAGGCAGCTAGGCGCTGAAACTTGAGAAGGTGGTTACAGTTTTTTTTTTTTAAGGTTTCCATAAAAAAAACATTTAAAATACATTTACAAAGTAAGAATACATATCCATAAAACATTCAAGAATTACATGCAGAGAGCAGCTAGAATTACAATGGCTAAGTATACTTGGTATTTGTCCTGGTGGCAGCGGAGTCATCAACATGAACGCTGAGAACTGAAGAGCATGGTATCTGTATTGAGAGGTCGGACGTAAATAGTAGGGTTTTTAAGTTTTTCCTGAATGACCAGATGGATATGTCATTTCTAAATTGAGTGGGGAGAGCGTTTCACAGTTTGGGTACAATTACCGGAAAGCTTGAGCCTCCCATTTTCTGCCTTCTATGTCTCAGGGTGATGAGCAGGTTAGTGTAATAAGACCGAATATGTTTCATGGATGCAAACAACCCGGTAGTAGATATTTCATAGGCAAGTCCATGTACCTTTTTCCCCACCTTTTCCTGAGCCACATGGCTGGCGGATGATTCACCTTGCATCAAATTAGAGCTACTTCCTAATAGATCATCTAATGCATCTGCCACAATTTTCTCTGTTCCCAGCTGCGTGTCACTATCCCTCCCACTGAATTGATAAAGGGGGTCCTCTGGTAAGGGCACATTTCGTAGATATTTACTAGAGGATTTTTTGTTTTTTTATTTTTTATTACTATTTTAATTTTTGGTTGAACCTTTTTTCTGGTTTTGGGGCATTAGCTTATTACCTTCCCCAATGGGTTGTGCTACAGTTGCACCTTGATTATCTTGATTTAGAGCAGTTTCAAAACCACTCAAAACAGCCATCTCAGCACCCCCAGCCTCCCCCACTTGCATACCTTAATTCCTAGCATGTGCATGCTACTGATATTGATTTGATATTGATATTTTATTTGTATCACGCTCATACACAGGTGTTTCAGAGCGCGATGAGGCAGGGGAGGGGAAAAAGGGAGTACAAAAACAACGATCTTACTAGGCCCAGTGACACAGAGAACATGCAAGTGCAGGGGAGAGGGAAGTGGGAAAGTGCTGGAGGGAGCGGGGAAAAGTGGAAAGTGCTAAGCAAGGGAAAGTAAGAACAACAAAGTGGTAGTTCGGACAGCAAGCGGCAAGTGCTAGGTGTAAGGTGCAGACATAGGGTGACTGATAAGTACAGAAAAAGGGGAGGACTGTAGGGTTACAAATACAGATCCAAGTGCAAGGGGTTCCTGGAGGCAGTGCAGGTGTGTGGCAGGGTGAGCAAGTAGCTGTGCTCAAAATCAGAGGGTAACCAGGTGCACAATGCCAAAGCATAGCAGATCAACAGGGGAGAAGAGAAGCGAAGGCAGTAGCAAAGAGGAAGGTCTTGAGGTGCTTCCGGAACCAGAGATGGTTCTCCTCAAGTTTGAGAGTGGCAGGGAGGCTGTTCCAGAGGAAGTCCCGAGGCAAAGACAGAGATCTACCCCAGCTCGTTTCTTTGAGAAACGACTGACCCTGAGGGAGTTGGAGGTGGAGGAGCGAAAAGCTCAAGAGGGAAGGTGTTTACGGAGGGAAAGTTGAAGATATTTTGGATCCAGGCCCCAGAAGGCCTTGTGGACAATGTAAAGGATCTTGAATTTAATCCTTGCAGCCACTGGGAGCCAATGAAGCGATTTCAGGGCTGGAGAGATACAATGTCGGGGCTTGAGGCCAAGGACAAGTCTTGCAGTCTTGTTCTGGATGAGTTGCAAAGGGCGGAGAGAAGAAGCAGGAATATTTGGAAAGAGGCTTTTGCAGTAATCCAACCTAGAGAGAACCAGGGCTCAAGAGACAGTGTGCTTCTGGGGAAAGCAGAGTAAAGGCAGAATACCTCTGAGGAGGTGCTGTTGGAAGTTTGACTTTTTTGAGACATCAGAGATGTGGGCAGAAAAAGAAAGCGTGGAGTCAAAGATGACCCTGGAGTTCTTAGCCTCGCAGGTGGGGGTAGAGGGAGGGCCAAGGGAGGCCAGCCAGGGGATTATAGGAAAGGAGGGTGAGGGTGTGCCGATGAGGTGTATCTCAGTCTTGCTGGCATTCAGGCAGAGATCATTGGCGGCACACCATCTTGAATGGCAGACAGGCAATCAGAGATGAGAGAAGGAGAAGAGGTGACCGAGGGAAGCCTGAAAATGAGTTGAGTGTCATTCGCATAGCAATGAAAATTGGAGCAGAAAACGGCAATGCAATGGCCGAGAGTTGCCAGGTATTGGTTGAAAAGCCAGGGTGAAAGATTAGACCCCTGGGGAATACCACAGGTAGAGAGGGAGAGAAAGGAAAGGATGGACCTAAGTTGGACCTGGGAAGGTCGATCATAGAGGAAAGAGGTCAGCCAGGCCAGAGCCTGATCAGTGATAACCAGGTTGTCACAGAGATGGTTGAGCAGGATGGTATGGTTGACCGTGTCGAAGGCAGAAGAGAGATCGAGTAGGATGAGGACAGAGGGGATGTTAGAGTCAAGGTTGGAGAGCAGTTCTTCACAGAAGTTCAGGAGAGCAGTTTCCGTGCTTCTGGCAGATCTAAAGCCAGACTGATGGTCGTGGAGACAGCCAACAGAATCAGAGTGAAGATTAAGCTTGTAGATGGCCAGCTTTTCCAGGAGTTTGTCCAGGAAGGGAGTGATAGAGATCGGGCGATAGTATGCCGGGCAAGAAGCATCGGCTGTGAGTTTTTTGAGAAGAGGGTGCACAAGAGAGTGCTTCAGAGGGGAGAGGAAGGCTCCCAAGGTGAAGGAGAGGTTGCAGAAATTGGCCAGGGAAGGAGCAAGGGTGTCAATGTGGTCCTCGATAGTTTAGGTGGAACAGGGAAGAACCTGTTTTGACAAGACTTTGAAAGATCGGACTTGTGTAGAGATCTCGTCAGTGGAGAAAATGGGAAAGGAAGAGAAGGAGGGTGGGGGGTGGCTGCAGGAGGGCCAGCGTCTTCAGAAGGAGAAAGGAGAGGAGGGGGAGGGGAAGAGAGGATGGACAGGAAGTCCTGGGTTTTTGAGATGAAGTGAGAGGCAAGGGCCGTGCACAGGGCCTGGGAGGTGACAGGTGAGGTAGAGACTGCAGCAGCGTTGGCCAGCACCTTACAGATGTTGAAGAGTTCAGCTGAGTTGTTAGATGCCGCAGAGACACAGGCTTGGATGTGTGCTCTCTTTTTTGAGTTGTACCAAGAATTGCACTTGGCTTTGGGCTTCAAGTGGATCCTCATGAAAGGGTAAGAGCATTAAGAGATAGAAGAGTGTCAGAGATAGAAGAGTAGAGCATGGAAAAGGCTATGTCAGGGTGTGAGTCAGCCGGAGGCGGGGGGGGTGAAAGCCTCAACTGACACACGTTTCATAGGATGGATGTCCGTGAAGGTATGCGGCAGTGTTGGGGATGGCTTTGCCTGGGGGATGGAGAGGGAGAGATGAGAGGAGAGGAGGGAGTGATCGCTCCAGGTGAGAGGAGTGGTTAGAGGGATGAAGAGGGAGAGGTCAGAGCAGATCAAAATATCAAGCGTGTGCCCTGCAGAATGAGTCGGGCCAGAGGGGAGGATAGAAAGGGAGAGGGAATTGCAGAGGTTATGGAAGAGTACAGAGGAGGAACAAGGAGAGTCAAGATGGTTATTGAGGTCAACTAGAAGGTGAAGTTGAGTGGTTGAGGCCAGGAGGGAGGAGGAGAGGTCTGCCCACTCAGAGAGGAAGGAAGTGATCTAACCAGGGGTGCGATAGATAGTAGCCACAGTAAGAGATCGGCCAGGAGAGAGAGAAAGCCTGCACAGAATGCATTTGAAAGAGGAATATGTCTGCATGGGAATGATAGCGACAGGAATCCACTCAGGGAAGATCACGGCTACACCCCCTCCTGACCGGGTGGATCTGGGAGCAGAGAGGATTTTGTAGCCGTCAGGGAGGAGAGTGTCAAAGCTTGTGACAGAGCTGGGGATGAACCATGTCTCAGTGAGACCAAGGACATCGAAGTCAAGTTCTTCAAAGAGGTGGCAGATGTCGGTGTTTGACAGCAGAGCGAGAGTTGAGAGTGACAAGATGAAGAAGGTTGCCAGCCTTAAAGGCCTTCTGGGGAGGAGTACAAAATCAGAGGTACGCCCTGCAGAGGTGAAGAAGAAGGAGCCTGAGGGGGCAGAAGAGGGGGGAAGAGAGGGAAAGGAAGCCAGTGGGGGGTGTAGGGGACAGCAGGAGATGAAAGGAAATTGATGAGGTGAGGGAAGCGCCTATCAAAGAGGAGGAGATTGGCTTGAGGGCCTTGGACTTTGACGGTGCCATTTAGGTAGACATTAATGATGACCTTAGAGAAGTCGAACGGGGCCATAAGGGCTTGCCAGCGGTTTCCACCATTAATGGGAGAAGAGGAGAGAGGACAGAGCACAGAGATCAGATGAAGAGTCCATAGATCTGGCAAAGGAATGACAAAGAGGATGTTGGTGAGGGTCTGTCTGGAGGACGTGCTGGAATAGGTATAGGTATCAGCGATAGGGAGACCAGGGTTGGCAGCCAAGATATCCTTTTTAAACTTCTTCCTACCAGACTTAGTGAGAAGGGAAGGATAGTTGATGGAGAA
Organism: Ambystoma mexicanum; assembly: GCF_040938575.1. Taxonomy (NCBI): domain Eukaryota; kingdom Metazoa; phylum Chordata; class Amphibia; order Caudata; family Ambystomatidae; genus Ambystoma; species Ambystoma mexicanum. The sequence continues at coordinate 937,014,393 of NC_090941.1, read as the reverse complement.
GCAGTTGGAGAAGATAGGAGCATCAGAAAGCACCATGGGTGAGTAGAGAGAGGGGCATCGGGAAGAGTAGAACAAGTACAGGATACTACCATAAAAAGGCCCCAAAGGTGGCTGATCCTTAACAATCTCTTCCAAAGAGGACATGTAACCAGATATTATTTTTAAGTAGATTGTTTGTGCTTTCATCTCACACCAAATATTATCCCACAAATTCTGTACAGCAAGAAATGTCGTCTGCGACTCCTTTCAATTGGTGGGCTTTAGTCGAGTCAGCTCCTGTACCAGTGTTATACTCCCCTCCCCATCTGATGCTGCATGTAAATATTCAGATGGAGCCAAAAGGGAGACCTCAACTATTGAAAACAAAATGTGGGGTATCCAGAAAAGAGCAGTCCAAAGTCTCTTTGTCTGATAGCGAAGAGTCTAGATTTTCAGCACCTAGAATATGGTTTTGAATGCTCTGGGGGAGGTTATCAAGGACATCATTCACCCCTGGGAAAGAGTCAGAGCTTAGGTTTGATTGAGTGTTCCCCTCCTTTTCTCCCCTTCACCTTCTCCAGGCCCATGGGGGGAACTCCCATCAGAGACGGGGGAGCAAGGTAACAGTAAAGCCAAACCTGCCCTGTCCCTTTTTTCATTATCAGTGACTTACGGTGATAGCACTCCTCCAAGACTGGTTAGGTGAGATTGTGTAGCAGCAGGTATATACATGTTGAGTTACTCACACAATTGGGGGATGAGAATGAAAATAGATTTCACACCCTCCGTCGATCAATGCTTCACACCTGCTATGTAGTCATGGACATAATTGTACGATCAGACTGAAAAAAAATGGGCAGACCGTACAAAAAGTCTGAAAAATGGTACCACCTGAACTAAAAGTTTGAACCTTTGGTGGTAGCATTGTACGTATGTATAAAAGGAAAAAAAGACTGTAGGGGTGTCCCCGGCAACACCCTGCTCACTATACACAAGTGCCACGATGCCGAGGGGATGATGTACACTCTACAAATCTGAATAAATAAATAAATATACTGTGTGGTATAGTGAACGGGGTGTTGTGGGGGACAACCCCGCAGCACACCCAAAAAAAAAATAATAACAATAAAACAGAGGCTGCTGGGGTGTCCCGTCCCCACAACACCCCGCTCACTGTACTTTGCAGTATAGTGAGCGGGCGTTGTGGGGGAAATCCCTGCAGCTCCTGAAAAAGAAGAAAGAAAAAAAGAAAAAGAAAAGGTCCCTGCGGCACCAGTTTCCGATCCCGGAAGTGACAGGGAACTGGCACCACAGGGACACAGCGTGAAGAGAAGGTAAGTAGGGTTTGTTTATGTTGGGGTGTGGGTGGGGGTGTGTTGAGGGTGTGGGTGGAGGGTGTGTCATGTGTTGTGGGTGTGGGTGTGGGTATGTAGGAGTATTGAACGTGTGTTTGCATGGGAAATGTACAAACATTTTGTGGTTCGTACATTTCACATGCAAACATTCCGGCTGCGGGAAAATCAGCCGCGGTCGGATCACGTAGATCCATCATGGACAAATCATGGCTCTTAGAGATAAGAGCAGGAGTCACCGTCCCTCAGGCACCACAAGTCCACGATCAAAGTTGATGAAAAAGGTACAGATGGAAAGACTAGTTAGGCAGAGATGCTACAAGTGCTATATGCCTATTCAGTCAGGTGTGGCTCAAAGGGCAGGGGAAAAGAGAATACTTATCCACACAGCATTCACTGCAACCCACGCTGGTAACACTGGTGAAGCTGGCTGCTAAGGCAGAGCACCGGAGCAGTGTATTTGACAAAGAGAAGTCATGGCTCAAAGGGCACGTGCCCCGCAATCACCACATCTCACACCAGTTGGGTGAATACATTTCACAAAGCAGACAAAGGAGGCATACGAGATCTTCACACAGTTTCCCACTAGGCAACTTGTCATCAGCTAGGAAAGCTCCACACACTGGTTGTAGACTCACGATTATGCATCCTCATGCTGAGCAGTGTTATTGTGCTGCTTTATATGTGAAGTAGTTTATGCAGTGTTATGCTTTGGGTTCACCTTGTTGAGCTTTCTGCAACTGATGTGGTTGCTTCTAGGTTAGTAAAGAAACCAATGTTCATGGATACAATGGAAGCTATGTTAGCTTTGTTGGGTGATTGCCTCTTTTTTCACTATCCCAGCACCCAATTACTGAGCTAGTGCCTAAATCATTCTCCCTCTTAGTTGTACTAGTGTTTAAATCCTTATTCTTTACATTACCCAAGTGTTACTTTTTCGAGTCTCAGGAACCCATCAGTAAGTCATCAAATTCTACCTTGTCCTTCACTTCCATATCTTGGTATCCTATTAGTAATCTATCATGCTGTTTCTGTATCTTACATATGTGCATTAGTATGTGAATACTAATCCATTGTTGTACCATAGTTATCTAAAATTTAGCAGGGAAGTAAAACAGTATTACAGTGTGATAAATGCTTCTTTTTGGCATTGTGGACACTTAAAAATTAGCTTAAGTGTTAACTGCAGTTGTAATAGAAATATGCTACTCTTCTATTTGTGCCTTTACCACATCAGCCATTTCAAACATGTTCCAGTGTGTCTTTCTGTCTGCAATAAAAACAATGTTTAATGTGTTAATTAATATTTTGTTGACTCATATTAAAATGGTATGTTTTGAACTTTTTTATACATTGTTTTTATTTGGTTTCTTAAATCTTGGTATGATTTGTTTTAATATTTTCATTTTGTAGCCGATTGTTGCAAGAAGCCTACCAAGCAATGTCCAAGCAATGGCCATCTGCACGGTAGTACAATTTCTTCCAATGATTGTATTGAAAATGTCATTATATCATCTGAAAAAATACTAATATGTCCCATGTGTAAAATATTTCTCATCTACAAATCTATTTGCAAAATTATATCCAAAATAAAACTTCATCAGGAACCACGTGTAAATTGCAGCTGTCAAAGAATATGCTCAAAAACAAAACAAAAATGTTTTAAAAGAAATGTGTGCAGCAATTAGATGATCAGAAAAGAGAGGGTACAACTACCAGGTGCTTTTAGAGCATACAATTGAATAAAAGCAACCCATTAAACAATGTTTCAGCATCAGCTTTTTCCAATTTATGGAAAACTGTAAAGCAAAACAGATTTTTCTCCAGAGGTTTACACACAAACGAAAAGTGGAATGATTAATTACTATATATGTCCATCTGAAAACTAAGCTACTTATTAAAAAATGAATCACTTAAGGCAGTTGAGCAAGTTTGGAAAATAACTCTTGCAGAAATGTCAGTCTCACAAAACAGGAATTTATGTTTTGTACACTCTTTGGTGGGAGTGTCTCCACACTTCTATAAAGCATTTTTTAAAGAGGAAAGTTATCATCAAAAGTCAGCTGTGATTTTTGAATCAGGGAGATGATTTGAAGTTTAAAACAATGTAATCAATAGATGTGAGTTGATAAAGCAGAGTCTTACCAACACAACAGTGAAGTTAGGGAAAATTTCTCCTGAAATGAGGAACCCTCCCCTCCATTCCGAGTGCTCTTCTATGTGAAACATTCACCCACAATTATGCAAACTTTGAACATTTGGCTAATTTCTTTTCACAATATGAAAATGTGCAAAAAACAAATCAAACTACTATAGAACATGAATCAGTATAAAGTTCAAGAATGCACAGGTTGCAAAGTCATTCCGTTCAGTTTGTTTAGGAAAATAAAATTGTATCAATCAGTTCCTCCAACTATGTATGTTGGCTGCACAGCATACACAGTGTGATACCTTCTTGTTAAGATGTATTTCTGTAAAAGACCACATGGGTCTTTTGCATGCCTTTTTAAACTGCTGAATACTGGCCGCATAAATGAAGTGAAATTTACTTTGGAATCTCTTCAAGAGTCATATTTTAAGTTGTACTTTCTACTAAACTTTCAGATTTTACAAGTAGCCCTCATGACCCAATGCTTTCAAAGAAATGTATCTTTAAAAGGTGTACCATTGAAAAGCCTGAAAAGACTTTTGTGTCTTACTGATGCACATTCTTTATATCACAGATACTGGAAGTGGGTATCACTCAGGATGTATATGATGGTAGAGAAGAGAGTTGGAAAGCACTCTTTCTGCAGAATTGTAGAACACCATTTTTATCCTAGTGAAACTCATGTCATGTGGCAATATTATTTCACTATCTTCATAAAAGATTATAGGCCTCATTACGAGTTTGGCGGGAGCCATGCCGGCAAAACTCGTGAAATTACCGCTACTCAGCAATGGGGACATACGGGGGCCATTCCAACCCCGGAGGACCCGTTCCATCCCCATTGCCGGGTGCCGGTATTCATTACTCCCCATTCCCATTAAGCCCATAAGCCACTTGGAGCCAGTGGAAGGAGTTCACAGCTGGAGAGACGCAATCCCTGGGCTTGAGGCCAAGGATAAGTCTTGTGGTCCTGTTCTGGATGATTTGAAGAGGGCGAAGAGTAGAGATAGGTAGGTTCAGAAAGAGGCTGTTGCAGTAGTCCAGCCTAGAGAAAACCAGGGCTCTGAAGACAGTGAGCTTCTGTCGGAAGGTGAGAAAATGGAGAATACCTCTGAGGAGGAACAACTGGAAATGGGCCTTCTTGGCAAGGTCTGTGATGTGCGAAGAGAAGGAGAGAGTGGAGTCGAAGATTACCCCAAGGTTTTTTGCCTCACAAGAGGGTGAGGGCAGAGGGTCCAAGGAGGGTGGCCATAGTGAGAGAGGAAAGGTGTGAGCAGGGGTCCCAATGAGAATTATCTCAGTCTAACTGGCATTAAAGCAGAGATCATTAGAGGTGCACCATGCCTAATTTGCGGACAGACAGGCAGGGGTGAGTGAGTAGGAGGAGGAAGAGGAGGGTAGCCTGAAAGAGAGATGTGTGTCATCCACATAACACTGAAGGTTAGAGAAAAAGGTAGAGATTCAGAGGTCCAAAGGGGCTAGATAGACATTGAAGAGCTACGGGGAGAAGATAGAACCCTGGGGACCACCGCATGTGGAGAGAGAGGTGATGGAGAGAAAGGACCTAAGCTGAACCTGGGATGGTCAATCCAGGAGGAAGGAGGTCAACCATGCCAGAGCATGATCTGTGATGCCAAGGGTCTTGCAGAGATGGGTAATCAAGATGTTGTAGTTGACTGTGTCAAATGCAGAGGAAAAATCAAGGAGAATGAGGACAGAGGGAGAGCTAGAGTCAAGATTAGAGAGCACATCTTCACTGTTGTTCAGGAGTGCAGTTTCTGTGCCTCTGGTTGCTCTGAAGCCAGGCTGATGGTCATGGAGACAGCCAACAGATTCAGTGTGGAGGGTTAGCTATGAGATATCCAACTTCTCCAGGAGTTTGCCCATAAAAGGAGTGATAGAGATTGAGCAATAGTTTGATGGAAAGGAGGAGTTGGCAGAAGGCTTTTTTAGTAGGGGGTGCACAAGGCAGTGCTTGAGAAGAGAGGGGAAATATCCAGTGATGATGGAGTGATTACAGAAATTGGCCAAGGCTGGAGCAGAGAACCAATGTTGTCCTTAATGGTTCTGGATGAGCAGGGAGTCACCTGTTTGGGTGAGCCTTTCATAGACCAGACTTGTCTGGACATATCCTCAGTTGTTACATGGGAGAAGAAGGAGAGAAGGAGTGGAGTGGGGTTGGCCAAGAGGGTCTGCTAGAGGTGGAGGCAGAGAGAAGAGGAGAAGAGGAGAGTGCAGACAGGATGTCCTGGGTTTTAGTGGTGAAATGAGAAGCCAGAGTAGGTGTAGAAGAGGTAGCTACTGCAGTTGGATTATCCAGCTGCTTGCAGATTTAGAAACGTTTGGCTGTGTTGTTAGAGGTCTCAGAGATGTGGGCTTGAATAAGAACCCTCTTCTTAAAGTAGATGGAGAGTCTGTATTGCTTTTGGAGCAGGCGGCAGGCCATTTTGTCAGAGGGTGCATCCAAAGCGACACACTTCCGTTCAGCTTCTCTGCACCTTATTCAGAACAGTCAGATTGGAGTCATACCAAGAATTGCACTTGATGGCAGTCTTCGGGTGGATCCTCAGGGGCAATGATATCCAAAGAGTTAGAGATGCAGAGGTTAAGGTTGGAAAGGGCTGTGTAAGGATGGGAGTCAGCTGCAGGAGTAGGTGGGGGAGAGAAAGTGGAGGCGAAGGCAGCCACTAAAACTTTCTTCATAGGTCGAATGACCGCGAAGGAAGATGGCAGTGCTGGATGTTCCTTTGTCAAGGAAACAGGAAGCTTCAAGTGAGAAGAAAGAAGAAAGTGGTCAGTATGGATAGAAGAGTAGTGAAAAGATTAGAGAGAGGGATGTCTGAAGAGATGAGAAAATCCAAGATGTGGCCGGCAGAGTGAGTCAGACAAGAGGGTCGAATGGAGGGAGGAAGAGAGTTGCATAGGTTGTGAAAAAAGCCCAGAGAAGACTGGGGAGTCCAGATGGATGTTGAGATCCCCAAGCAGGAGAAGCTGGGAAGTAGAAGAAAGGAGAGAGGAAGTGAGGTCAGCCAATTTGGAGAGGAAGAAGGGGACCTGGCCAGGTGGCCTGCAGATGGTGGCCAAGGTCAGAAAGAGGCCAGGAGAGATAGAGAGCCTGCAGACTAGGCATTCAAAGGAGTAATAGGTCTGAGTGGTGATGACAGAAGCAGGGATCCACTCAGGAAATACCAGGGCCACTCTGCCTCCAAGTCTATTGGGCCTGGGATCGGAGAGGATCTTGTAGCCCTCAGGGAGGAGTGTGTCAAAACTTGTGACAGAGCTGGCTTGAACCATGTCTCGGTAAGAGCGAGAACATCCAGGTCCAGGAGTTCAAGTAAGTGGCAGATGTTAGAGGAGTGTTTGACAGCAGAGCGAGCGTTAAGAGTAGCCACGTGGAGCAGGTTGCCACTTTTGAAAGACTTCTGGGGGAGGGGGTGCAGGGGAAAGCAGAACCCCTCCGAAGTGGTGTAGTTGAAATCTCTTGGTGCTGTAATTATAAACTCTTCATTGTCAATTCTAAATGACATCATTATTTGAATGCCATATATTTATTGATCAATAATAATAATAATAATAATAATAATAATAATAATAATAATTCACTAGAAAACACAAAAGTCATTCCTCCCGCCTGATCCTATCAACCTAAGGATGTTACTAGGAGAAAAAGAATATCTAAACACACTCTCAGATCCTTGTAATGTCAAACCCTGAATTTACATTTGTCTCAGTACTCATTTTGTTCACATTATAAATCGCTACCAATTCACATGGTGCACACTTACCATCTTCCTATATTAAATCATATTCTGTAACACAAACCACACACAGTTTAAATAAAGTTTCTATAATCAAAAAATGAGAAATTTGCCACAAGATGAACAATCTTTAAATACAAAAAGTACACTCAACCTATTTTAAAAGTTACACATAAAATACACTATGTCCTATGCCTATTATAAAACTCACAACTCCCACTACGCCATCTCTCTTCCACCTCCTTCCAACAAACAAAGCTGTTGAGCTTATGATACCTCCTCTATCACATATCCACATCACATCTCTTCCTCTGAGACTCAACTTCTCTTGCTTATCTCATAAACTGAACATTGCACTTTGAAATGCTTAGTCAGCATGCAACAAAGCTTTCTTTATCACTGACTACTTTCATTCCAGCTCTCCACCCCTAGACCTTCTTGCTATCACTGGAACCTGGAATTATCCATATGATACTGCCACTCTGGTGGCCCTTCATGGCTCTAAACTATCCTTTATTCACTCTCCTTGACTGACTGGCAGAGGTGGAGACATTGGACACCTACTCTCTTCCCGCCTAAATGCCTCACACATCTCAAATGCCACCTCCTCTCCTACCTCTTTTGAATTCACCATAAACTATTGCTCTGCCTCACTTGGTTCACATCATCTCCATCTATCACCATTCTGGCTGCAATGGACCGTTATTTTATGATTTTGGGCAACTCATTGATTCTCTTTCCACTAAACATCATCTCATTCTCTGAGGTGGCTTTAACCCCTGTCTCCAACCACTTCTCAGAATCTGAACTTCAGTATTTTCTTAGTGACGAAACTCCCCACTCTATCCATAACCTACCTACCCACACAGTGGGTAACTCTTCGGACCTCTTATTCATCTCCCCCTCTCTCTCAGCCACTAATACTACTGTCACACCATCCATATCTGATCACCGAATTATTTGCACCACCATCTACCTTCCACCACATGACCTTTCCTCACCACTTGCTTCACCTTTTCCTAAAAGGAATTGCAAACCTTCTGCCATCCCCCTTTCTCTCAGACCTACAATTCTCACTCTCCTCCTTCACACCCTCTTCTCCATCAAACCCGATTCACCAACACCGCCCTCTCCAGCTTCCAATCCCTACTATATGGCTCATTCTCCTCTCACTTCCCACTACTTATATTCACCCCAAAGTCTCAGCATCCTCAACTATGGGTCACACCATTCATATGCTTTTTCTACACAGACATGCATTACTTGCCCAACAAATGAAGGCATACCCATTGCATGAGGACCTGCAATGCTACCTCTCTGGCCTGAACTCTCTCAAGCCCACTCTTGATAGAGCGAAAAGGGAATTCTGCCTAACCCTCATTGACTCTCACTCCAACCATCTTTGCCGACTAGAGGTTACCCTAAACTCATTCCTCACTCCTCCTAAGTATATGGCTAGCAACTCCACCCTCACAGCTAATGACATAGCTGAATACTTTGCTGCAAACATTTCAGAAATTAGAGACTCTCTTGACCTTCCTCACACTCCCTCCTCCTACATTTTACACTCTGCCTACTCTACCATCATCCTCTGGCTCTATCTCCCTTTTTAGTCACCGTACTACTGAAAAAGTGCTATCTCTACTGATGAAGGCTAATCCCTCTTGTGCCCCATAAGACCCTCTAGTCAAACCTATTGCCCCTTGTGTTTCCTCTCACCTCAGGGAACTCTTCAATCTATCCTTTGATTCTGCTTGCCTTCCCCTCTGTTTTCAAAACAGCACCGGTCATCCCTCTGCTAAAAAAGCAAGAGGCTGGCCCAACCTACTGGCTAATTTTCGCCCTGTGTCTCTCCCTCTGCACTGCTCTAAAGTGCTAGAAAGGGTTGTGTTCAACCGTTTTACCAATTTCATAGACATCCACAACCTTCAAGAGCCCCTACAAGCAGGTTTATACTCCTGTCACTCCACGGAAACTGCTATCATGAATTTGTCTAACTTCATCGCCTCGGCTGAGAACTCCAATCTATCCTCTACCGTAATTCCCCTTGTCCAGTCTGCTGCCTTTGACACTGTTGATCACTCTGATCTCCTTAATACTCTCTTTCTTCTTGGGATTTGTAATCAAGCCATTTTGCCTGGATTGAATCCAACCTTGCACCCCACACATTCTCTGTCTCCTGGAGCAACAACACCTCTCTCCTATAAATTCTGATGTTCCCTAAGGCTCTGTCTTGAGTTTGCTCCTCTTTACACTCTACACCTCTGCTCTTGTGGCACTAATCTCCTCATTTGGGTTCTCCTACCAACTCTTTGCAGACCACACCAAACTCTTCTTCTCTTTTCATAAACTCTACTCTGATCTCTCTATCAAAATGTCCAACTGTCTCTCTGCCATTACAGTTTGGATGGCTTCACACTCTCTGATTTTAAACTCTACCAAAACAAAGGTGCTCTTCTTTGCTGCCAAACGCTCTCTCGAATCTCTTCCTCTGCCTATCAAGTTCCCACCTGACACTCTCCCCTACTCTTCTTCAGCTAGAAACCGCAGAATCATCTATGACCCTTCTCAAACCTTCTCAAATTTCATCTAAAAAATTGGAAGAGCAGCTCGCCTCAACCTCTTAATATCAGGAAAGTCAGGCACCTCCTTCCTTTCAACACTGCCAATCATCTCTTACCAACTCTTGTCTTCTCTAAACTGGACTACTGAGCCAGCATCCTCTTTGGGCTCCACAACTATGCTTTCTATCCTCTCAACAAGATCTTTAACTTCACTATCAGGACTCTCTTTGAACTCCCTCACATCACACCTACTTCCTTGTAAAGTCACCAGGCTGGATAGCTGATGATTCAAAACAGGGCCAGATTTAAATTCACAAATCTATCCACAGTAAGGCACCACTGTATCTATCCTCCTTTACCCAACTATACAAGCCTTCTCGTAATCTCTGCTCTGCCTCCTCGACTACCGTTGTGGGCCCTCGCCCTCGTGGTGCTTTCTCTCTTCTTGCTCCACTTGCATGTAATTCTCTTCCCTCCGACATCCGTGAAATAGTCCACACGGATTTGTTCAAAACCAAACTGAAAGCCTATCTCCTAGGCTTTGAGTTACCCTCTTAACCTACCTCTCATCTGCCTGCTAGCTAACATGTGTTCCTCACATCTAACCTGCCTCTGTCCCTCACTTCTTCTGCCTACCCTCTAGCACTTCACCCATCATGGTCACATCCAGACCACAGCTGGCTGTTCCTCCTACCGCCACTTAAAATGGTCTTAATCTATGTATGTCCACTTGTTCTTAAACTATGTATGTCCACTTATGTATTGTCCCCAGTGACTTTTCCATTTGCTCCCCTCCACAACCTGGTCAGAATGTCCCTCAAACTCACCCCATTGTAAGAAGCTCCATGCTTCCCGTCAAATCCAATTTTGTATCTATTGTATGTTCTTTTGTGATCAAAATAACATTGTTCCTCCTATATATAAATGCATTGATTACATTAATTACATTACATAAAAAGCTTACTATTTACGCATGTGCCAATGAAATAAACAAACTGCTAAAATATACAACAACTAGTAATATTGCTGCACCAAGAAAAGTCATACAAAATCTTAACCTACACAGCCATCATTATGGCACATTACAATGTTCCCCACAAGTAAATACTTGATCTAAATTAAAACGTAGGTAACTGACATGTAAATAAACCAAATAGTTCATTTTGCACCATAATTAGTATTGACAAATGTAATAATAAGAAGGCTCGGGACTTCATGCTGCAATTGTGCTTTAATCAGCTGCCTACCCAGGAGATACTAGGAGCATAGATGGGAATTCCCTGGGGTGAGAGTCTGTAGATTGTGTAGATCCGAGGTTGAAACCTTCTGCCATATAGCCACTGCGTGTCCTCGGATCAAAGCCAATTACAACTGTGGTTATATCTCACTTGTCTCTAAAATAGAAAGTGTTGTAACAGATACATTTTGTGGAGCAGTGTTCACTAGAGAATGCACAGAAAGAACTATAGTATTTTATACTTGGCAGCTATTTGTTAGGAACATTGATATAGCTTAAAGAGTGATTTCTGTAGTTTAAAATGGTGAATAATTATTTATTTACTGTATATGTCTTAAGTATGTGGCAATCTGTAATTGTTTTAAAAACATTGTAAACATGTTTTTTTGGTATAAGTAAATGTAAATGTAATGTATATTGTAAATGTGTATGTACAAACTGTTTAATGTATACGATGTGTTAAAGTTTTGTACAAAATCAAAATGACACAATATAACAGCAAAAAATGTGTTCTTTATTGAGTACTTTCCACATTTATCCACGCATGCCCTCTGTATGACAAAGTCATACTTTTCTTTAAAAATGACCAGCTACTACACTTATAAAGTAGTATGCTCTCTCCCGTTGATTTTACTAATTAATGTCTGAAAAATATGTATTCTACTCCAATAAGTCTTTTTTACATGGGTGGAACTGAAACATGTGTACACACTGATCTAATGGGAACGGCACATTGAAGGGAATGCACAGCATGGAGCTCATAAAATCTTCTTTGAAAACATTAGCATGTAAATGAGACAAAGCACCCAATCCAATAAAATGCCCCCAACATTTATTACCAGTGAACCATTCAATGTGCATTCAGAAACACCTACATCTTAAAATCTCTGCCAAGAAATGATTTCTTACAAATCAACCTCTTCTGTTTCACAACTCAAAGCAAACCACCAATTCCAAACACTTTGGAGTGTGGTTCCCTACAAAACTGAAACAGTCAGCACCTTGACAGGTGCTTTCTTGTCTTGCATTGCCGTATAAAGAAGGCATGAACTCTCAAGGTAAAACTCTTTGGTTCATGAGGGATTTATGGATCTATTGGTTTTTGATCTATCACAGATTCTTAAATAAGGATATTAATTGTTCCAATTTTTGAATAATTGGTTTGGTGTAAGATATATAAAATGGAATAAAAGCTATTCGATGACTAACAGCCAAATGTCATGCTAATTCATTGTGGAGGAAATGGTTTGGGGAATGTACAAGGTTTGTCCATTACATTAATGATGAAACAAGACTTGGAAAAACTAATGGAACTATTTCCTCACCCCATCTTTATCTTTTCCAATCTGACTCAGAGGAAAAAATGGAGATAGACCACCAGATGTAATGTAATGGTAACATTTAGAAATCCAGGATAAATGTTAATAAACCATTTTCAGCATTCATGACAGACCACAACCAATTAGTGATTTCGAAAACAACATCATACAGTTCTGCATGACCAATTATAGACATGACGGACTACACCTAACTGATGCAGGAAATGCAGTGTTCCTTCAAAGCATCAAACCAGTACTCCAGATGTGCTAATATACTACACTCAGAGTACCCCAAAAGAGTCCTTTTTACCGACTACTAATGACCTATAAATAAACAAATACAATAACATTTATTTTACCTGTGGTTGCAGTTCATTGACTTTTATCATAACCGTGGTTTCATAAATTGGTTAATAAAGGGGACTCACTTCAGGTTTTATACTGCAATACTACTTGAAAGATCAATACAGTATAACACTACTCATGTACTTATGTAAAGTAGCTAAAGATAAAGAAAGCAGAGAATAATACATAACAGTAAACTGGGTATGGAAACATTTCACAACCATACAATATAATAGCATGAGTGAGAATACACAACCTAAAATACATTGTGTGGGGTATCTATCTAAAACTAGAGTATGATTCCTCCTTTTTATATTCATTTTGTCAAACTATTTTCTTCTATTTTTTGCCAAAGTCTCACATACACAAAATTCTAATAAAAACACACACCGAAAATAAGAAAGACTCACAAATACCTACCAGGTCACTGAGCATGGCCTTTGGCCATAGCCCGTGATTTATCACACCCGCCGTCACTATACCTATAAAAATAACCTGAAGAAATAAATAAAACACTGAAACCCCAAAATATATAGCCGCAGGCCTGGAACTACTCCTACCGCGGTTATCTGAAATCCTTAATGGCCTCGGATATAGCCACGAATAACTGCAAACGGCAGAATTTTTCTTTCTTCGTTCCTACTCCCCAAGGTCCTCACCAAGTGCTCCCCTTAACTCTGGCAGCTCCCCCACTCCCCAGATAGCCTCCTCACCTGCCCTGCCCTCTCCCTTGCCCCCCACAACAGATGCTGTTTCTGTGACGCAGTTTGCTTTCAGATGTCGGCTATTCGCTGCTGCTATAGCTGAGGCTACAGATAGCTTTGTGTTGCAAACTGGTGGTCGGACCACCTCCAACTCCCAAATTTGACTTGGTGCCCTCTAGCAACCCCCCAACCTCTAGCATGATGGTATTTGCATATTTTTTTTACCTGCAAATAGCTTTTTCCCTGAATTTCATTTTACCTTCTCCTCGGCTATAGCTGTGGATATCGTTCGCATCGAGAGAAAAAAAAATGGCTGTCGTTTAATTTTTTTTTAAAACATTTTTTGGATAAACCCCCTTCTCTGTCAAATATTTAAAAAACTACTGCACTTTTGGAAAATTATTTAGTTTTTTATGCTTAATAACTATCTAATTTTTTAACAAATCTTTACAAGACTTTGCAGTCTGGGGGTGCCCATGGGCTTTTAATCACTTACAGAATTTTGGCCAAATCGTTACTGGAATCAAAGGTTATCAACAATTTTGAGGGGTTCCTATGGGAGTACGACTCACCTTAACTATAGGGCTGTGACCACTGCCCCATTATATTTATATATATATATATATATATATATATATATATATATATATATATATATATATATATATATATATATATATATATATATATATATATATTATAGGGTGGTGATCCTCCCTATAGCTAATGTGAGCCTGTGACATATAGGAATCCCTCAAAATTCTATTGTTAATAACTTTTAGTTTGAGTAATGGATTTGCCCGAAATTTCAAAAGTGATTCAAAGTCTGCAGGCCCTCTCAGACTGCAATGGTTTGTAATTATTTGTTAAAAAATCAAAGTTATTAAGCGTCCCAAAAAAAATCTCCAAAATTGCGGCCTACTTCCCATTCATTTTGCCATAGACAATAAAGGTCAAGTTTTGCCAAAGTGCACAGCCGAAACCGCTGGACGGATTTGGAACAGGTCCAAAACAACTTGGGCATGAAGCGTTGACTCATGATCATTGTGTGGTTTGGGGTTATTCCGTGCTGTGGTTATTCTAAAATTTGTAGCAGAAGGGTGTGCCCCCTTTTCCAAAAATTATAGTTATATCTACCGTGGTGCATTGCAGGATCATGTTTTTCAAAAATGAAATGACTGCCATCTTGTTTTTCTCTCGATGCGAGAGATACTTGCGGCTGTAGCCGAGATTAGGGTAAAAGGAAACGCAGTAAAAAGCTATTTGCGGGTAAAGAAAAATACAAATCCTGTCAGGGTAGAGTTGGGTGGGAGGGCTAGAGGGCACCGAATGACATTTGGGAGTTGAAGGAGGTACAGGGACTGAGTTTGCCACACAAAGCTTTCTGTAGCCTCGGCTACAGTCATGAATAGCTGACATCTCATAGAAAACTGTGTCAAAGAAGCAGCGTGTGTTGTAGGGGAAAAAGGAGAGGGCAGGGAAGGTAAGGAAGCCAGCTGGGGGCTGAAGGGAGCTGGCACAGATGAGGGGGGCACTTGGTGAGGTGTAGGGTGGGCAGGAAAGCATTTGTATTCACCATTTTGCCGATTATTGTCCCTCTTTCCGAAGCTACAAAAGACTACAGATAGCTGAGGCTATATGTAGTATGGTAACTGCGGCTATGTAGTTTGGGCGGTGTCAGTGTTATTATATTTTTTTGTTGTTGTAAATTTCTTTTTATTGGGTTTTGACAGAGTCATGCATCAATTGAACCAAACAACAGGAGGGTCATACCCGCTAATAATACAGTGGACAGCATGTTACGCTACACCATTATGATTCAGGTGAACTCTTGTCTGGCAGTAGGATATCCGAACTGTGCTCTTGCAAATAAATTATTGACCGATGGGCTACAACAATGTAGTCCTCGTCCCCTCAGTGTTTGTGGCGCACATTTCATGCTTAATTGATTGACGGGCTGGGTCGGTCCCTCTTCTTGGGCATCATGCCCCCATTCCCTTCACTGGAACCCATTATGGAACTGTAACCATTCTGATTCCACGGAGGAACTCCCTCCGTGGGTTGCTTCTGTGATCTTTTCCATTAAGTATATGTCATTGGCTCTGCTGGACCACTCTTGTACTGTGGGGAGGAACCTTCTTTTCCAGTATCTGGCCCGGCATGCTTGTGCCGCCAGAAGAAGAAAATGCCCCACAGGTGGGGGCGCACTCCATTTGTCTTCACATTTCTCCATCCCAAACAGTACAAATAGAGGGTCCAGACTCTGCATTCCCCCTCATGCATCCCTGATCGACCCCAAAACCTCTGCCCAAAACTCCTGTACCTTGGGGCATTCCCACCATATGTGCCAGTAGTCGGCTCTGGCTCCGCATCCATGCCAACAGCGGGGGGTCCACCGTTGGGAATATTCTGGACAGACGAACTGGGTCATATTGCCATCAGTGGAGCAGTTTTATCATGTGTAGCTTGTATTGGCATAAGATGGAATTCTTAAAATCACACCTTCACATTTTCTGGCACAGATTATCTCCAATTAGCATGCCCAGGACTCTCTCCCACTGTGTTCTGAGTCCCTGGGTTCTAGCAATGCCCCATAGAGGCGTAAAATGAGGCCTTTCATGACTGCATACCCATCCAGGACCTTCTCCACTTGGCTGAGATCCCTTTAGATGAGTTCCTTCCACTTTCCTAACATGAATATCCCTTTTAGTCTGAGGTATAACAACAGTGATAATTTGCCTCTGCCCAATGCCTCTTCCAGCTTCTGTATGCATATACATTCCTCTATTTGTACTAGTTGACCCACCCTGGTCAGTCACTCCTCAAACCATGACTGGTAGCGCTCAATCTCCGGAATTTCATCTCTAACCGGTGGCGCCAAAATGTGGCTCATGGGGAGGGCCAGGTAGTAATACCCCCTCTTTCCCCCCATGGCCAGGACTTCCCAGAGAACCCACAGGATTGGATGATCTCTAATACGTCTTGGGAGATTAATCCTTGGGATCAAGAGCCATTCCCCCACAGTTGCAGGGATTAAGTGTTGATTTTCAAGGAATACCCATTGTTTGTCTGGGTCGTCCCTCAAGTGTGGGACCATTGTCCTGAGTTGTGCCACCATATAATATGTCATCAGCTCTGGTAGGCCTACCCCCCTCTCTTTTGGCAAGATGAGTGTCCCATATCCCACAATGGGTTTCTGACCCTGCCAAATGAACCTCATAATACGTTGCTTGGCTTCTTTCAGGTGTGCGTCCGGTGCCTGGATCGGAAGCATTTGGAACAGGTATAGCACCCTCGGGGGGAGATTCATTTTTATCGCATTAAGCCTCCCCATCCAAGACAGCTGCCCTTTTCCCCATGTTTCCATTTCAGAACACAACCTTTCAAACAACAGAGGGTTGTTAGCTTGGACTAGGTCTTGTCCAGGTTGAACAATATTGATCCCGAGGTACTTCACCCCCTCCAGCTGAATCTGCAACCCCAGAGGTTCCAGTTCTTCTATCTTTCTAACGGTATCGGAAGCACATGGAAAGACCACTGATTTTCTGATGTTCTCCTTGAACCCCGAGAACCCCCCAAACTCTTTGATTACCTTCATAGCCACGGGGATGGACTGTGCTGGATTTCTCAGGTGCAGCATGACGTCTTCTGCATAAAACCCAAGTTTAAACTACCTACCTTGATGCCCTCTACCTGTGGGGTTTTTCTCAGATGCTCGCCAGTATTTCCTTCATCAGGGCAAAGAGCAGGGGCAACATAGGACACCCCTGCCTCATCCCACTTTGCAGCGGGAAGGCCTGGGACAAACTCCCATTGACTGTGTCCCTGGCCATTGGGTTTGCATATAGTGCCTGGATGCCCTGTTGGATCCCCCTACCGAATCCA
Source organism: Ambystoma mexicanum (assembly GCF_040938575.1). Classification (NCBI taxonomy): domain Eukaryota; kingdom Metazoa; phylum Chordata; class Amphibia; order Caudata; family Ambystomatidae; genus Ambystoma; species Ambystoma mexicanum. Next base: position 936,997,101 of record NC_090941.1, on the reverse strand, counting down.
AATTTTTGGAGTACCCTTTAAAGAAATCCCCAGTCCACCCCATCAAAGACCTTCTCAGCATCTATGGACACCAGAACTGGGTTCCCCTCCTCCCCTGTGGCAGCTCCCATGTGGAGTAGTGTCTTGTGCAGAGTGTCAGCCCTCTGTCTGCCCTGAATAAATCCCACTTGATCTGAGTGGATGAGTCTCGGCATGAGGCCCTTCATCCTTGTGGCCAGTATTCTTGTGAAGAGTTTAACATCCACGTTTAGTAGAGATATGGGTCGATAGGATTTTCAGCTCTCGGGGTCTTTATCCGCCTTTGGTATAACTGTGATCAGCGCCTTTCCAAATGACAGCCCCCCCCCAGTGGCCAGTATGTTAGAAAATAGGCCCGCCAGGTGCCGCGCCAAGGGTCCTGCAAATGTTTTATAGAACCCTGCTGTATAACCATCTTCCCTTGGTGCCTTCCCCAGTTTTAATCCCGCTATGGCTTTCAATACCTCTTCTTGTGTATTGGGTTTATCTAGTTCAAGGCTCTCCCCGGCACAAAGACTCGAGAGGGGCACTACTGCAAAATATGCTCCCAGTGTTTCCTCATCAGAGACCCCCCTCTTTCCCTTGCAGGTTTTCATACAAAGTGTCAAATTCGCCGGCCACTTTCCCTGCTTCTGAGCGCCTCCGACCCCCTTCTCCCCGGATTGTGGTCAACCCATCTCTCTGCTCTCTTGCCTCGGCATCTCCCCACCAATATCGCGTCTGCCTTGTCCCTCTTCTCATAGTATTTTTGTTTCAGGCATTGCAAGCTAGAGAGCACCTTTCCCATCTCTATGGGCCTCATTACGACCCAGGCGGAGGACCATGGTGCTAATAGCACCATGGTCCATGCCGGTAACTTACCAACTCCGTCATGGAGAAAGGGGGAATTACCACCCCATTACAAGGTTGGCGGGGCGGTAATTCCCCCTTCCTCCATGGCCCTTCCCCCTTCCCATTTTTGCCCCATAGGGCTCAATGGGAATGGGGAAGGCGCTAAGTACGGTACCGCAAATTGCGGTACCGTACTTAGCACCAAGGTCCCTTTGCAGGTCCCTACTTTAACGGCTGGTAAAACCAGCCGTTAAGGTCCGGTCCCGCAAAGGGACCTCATAATTAGGCGCTAAGGGTTTAACGGCGCCGCAGCCTTTTACGGCGCCGTTAAACACTTAGCGCCAGGTTCGTAATGAGGACAATGTCCCTTAGTTCCAGATGTTTTCCACTAGCCAATTTAAGATCCTCCTCCATCTCCCTGTCCCCTTTACCTGCCACCCTTTCTAAGAAGCAAATCTCTCCCCGGAGGTTTCGGGACAGTAAGGTCCTGATTCTCTTTTTGGAGGCGCTCTCCCTGATGAGGACACCCCTTCATGTTGCTTTTGCTGCATCCCAAACAATGCCCCTTTCAACTTCTCCGGTGTCATTGAGTCAGAAGAATACTTCAATTAGCCTCTTTCATATCCTCCACAATTACAGTGTCCCTAAGTAGAAGGTCATTACATCGCCAGAGAGATTCCCGGGATTTCCAGTCTGACAGGGCTACATCCATCTCTACCATGTCGTGGTCCGACCAACTGATTAGAACACTCTCACAACTGCCCACCTTATTAATATGCTGTTGTTGCATTAACAGGTATTCTATCCTTGTTCTGGAACCGTGGACTGACGAGTAGAAGGTATAGCCCCTCAACGTTGGGTAGGAGTCCCTCCAGATGTCGATTAGCCTATGGTCCCACATGTAGTCCACTAATCCTTTATTTTCTGATCCCCCTGCTCCCTGAGGGGATTTGCCCACCATTGTGATCCATCCCCCTGTCTGCCCACATATGAAAATCTCCCCCATAATGAGGAGGCCCTCTGTCCTGTCCAGAACCTCTCCCGCGGCTTCTCTCAAAACTGCATTTGGCCAACATTTGGGCAAAAACAGACAATATGGTTATTCTGGAATTTTCTATGGTCCCCGAAACCACCAGTGCCCTCTCATCGGCTCGACCTCAGACCACCAGGTCTACTAGTCTGATCCTCTGATTCAATATGATCCCCACTCCTCCCTTTTTAAGGGGCCTGATGCCTAGAAGACCTGCCCATTATGCCCCCTGGAGTGGCGCCTTTCTTCCCCATGTACTGTACGGGTTTCTTGTAACAGAAGTACATCTAGATCGCAATTATGTAATTCTTTTCACAGCAAAGAGTGTTTTGTGGGGGAATTGAGGCCTTTCACATTTAGGGAACCTATCCTGAGGGCCTCCACCTGGCCTCCAATCTCAGGGTGTGCCATATAGCCTCATGATTTCCTCTCCTGACCACTCGGTTTTGAACAATACAGTGTTGTCACTCTGCACCTTGGATCTGCCTATCCATGTATAGAGCCCTATGTCCACACTATCCCCCTCCCCCTCTTCTCCCCTGAACAGTACACAGACTGAGATGCCCACCCTAATGTGTGCCACTAATGAAGAAGACTTGATTCCTCTGTTGCCGTTTACCACCTCACCTACCCCCGGCAGGGATTTTTCACTTTTAGGTACCCCCATTCTGCTTAACCATGGTTCCCTAACCTTCATTTATTATTCCCCCTCCCCTCATGGGGGGGGTGTTCAATGTTTTACATTTTCTGCTGCCATGCATCTTCCTCTTTGTGACACCCTCCTGGTCTCCAGCCACCTTTCACTCTTGATGACCTGGAGCACCTGAAGTGCCTCTTGCCCACTGGTTACCTGATAGTCTATTCTCCACGTTTGAAAGTCAGGGCAAAGGGAAAGGACCACCGATATCTGATGCCCTTGTCGGTGAGCCATTGCTTGAGTGGGCGGCAATCTCTGCGAAGGGCCAGTGTCAGGGCGGACAGGTCCTGGAACACCTTAATCGTGTCGCCCTCATAAAGGAAGCTTCCAAGGCGCTTTGCTTTCTTGAGCACTTCCATATTCTCCCCATATCTAAGGAAGCGGACCACTATGGACCCGGGGCCTCTCCCACCAGCGCATCCACCTCTGTGGGCCATTTCCAGCTGCACTTCCGTGCCTCTGGGTTTATCAGACCTTGTACCTTCCACCCTACTTCGACTGCTGACTCCCCTTTCTGTTCGTTCACTCCCAGAATTAGTAAGTTGTTGCACCTCTCTTGGTTTTCCAGGTCATCCAGCTTCAACAATGTTTCTTCCTCCCTCATTTCAAGGTCTGCTAAGGGTACTTCGTATTTCATGTTGAAGACATCCATTTGTAGGTGGTTGTTCTCCATCCCCTCCATTTTGTTCTCTAATTTATCTACCCTGTCCTTGAGATCACAAATAGATTCTTGAATGTCCGTTCTGATTGCTTGAATCATGTGGAATATATCCTTCAGATCTTCTCTGGTGAGCGCTGGGGCAGGGGTGTCCTCTCCGGTCGCCATCTCGTGAGAGCTGGGATGCAGTCTCCCCCTGATTCTTCCCCAAATGTCTCTGGTAGCGTTGCAATGATAGGACCCCTGTGGGAACTTCCTCGTGGTTGCAGACTGCTCACGTGTGTCCTCCAGGACAACTCCTTTGTCTTCCGGCAGGGTGCAGGCCCCTTTCTTCTGTGGCTATAGGCGATATAATGTCGAGGGTTTGGTCTGTTGCCCTCCACTTACTGACAGTATCTGGGCATCTGTACCTGGCCTTGTACATCTGCCTCCAAAACTTCAGCGAAGTCCAAGGCCAGTCTGTAGGCCCCTGCTTAAGCTTGATCTTATAGGTGGGTGTCTGTCCTCTCTCTCACTTGGGTTTCCCACTTGGGTAGAGTCTTCTCCCCGCTGAGGCTTGGATTCTGCTTCAAGTTGGCCATCTCAGGGGTAGGGGTTTTCTCTCCCCCACAGTCATGTACCGCATTAGATCAATTCCTCTCAAGCACTGTGCAGATCCAGGGCCCTCAGTTAGGGCTCCATGGTACCCCGGTTTGCTTTCAAGCGGCCTCGTGCCACATATATCTCTGGGGCGCCTAAGCATCTTGTGTCTGCCCACTAGGTCCGGGATGCAGAGGGTATTAGTCCGCTGTGTCCACTTGCTCAGTCGGTTTTTGGTATTCTTAATATGTGTATGTTTCCTGGGCCAAGTTATTGTTCACATCTGTCCCGGGGGAATCTCGCCACTTGGTGCCAAATGCGGAGTCAAAAGCCCTTCTGGGGCATTCTTTTCACTCCTTGGGCCAGGGTTGCAGTCTTAACGGTGTTGCACTCTCCATCCCGCCCTCACGGTGGGCCTTGGCGCAAATGGTATGGGTTCCCATGACCCTCTCATCAGATGGCGCCTCCGCGTCGCAGTCGGGCCACTCCTCTCTTGACTTTCTTGATATCTCACTGTGTCCCACTAGCACCGGGCCGCCACTTCTCCCTCACCGGTCTTTGCGCCTTTCGGGGCTGTTCACCATCCGGCTGCCGGCAATCGGCCCACCGGGTCTCTGGTTCTTCTGGGAATAGCCCACGAGGGGGTGGCTGTGTTCGTGCCACTGGTAATGGGCACCATTGTTGTCTGACAGGGGCCAGCACGGCTCTTCTGAATCTTCTACCCGACTGCAGTAGTGGTAGGGAGGATGTCCTCCTGTGCTCTTTGAACATGTTGTGGGGCCCAGTCCCCACCGAGGGTACCTTTGGCTCTCTCGTTCACCTGGGGTCTGGCCACCACATGCCAGTCCCCCCTCCAGGGGTAGCTTGAGTCCCGAAGCTGTCTCGGGACGCCGTTCAGATCCCCAGTTAAGTCACCCCTGCTTGTCCGTTGGGGGTAGCGTGTTGGAACCCTCTCCGCCTTGGGGCAGAGTCCACGGTCTTTTCACTGTCTGGAATTCTCTATGACGCCACATTCCCTTGAACCTCCGTATCAGCCTTGGGCAGGAAGGCACTACATCCCACAGCTCTGCAGGGGCCGCTTGTGCCTTAGGGTGGCATCTGGCCATGTGTACTCCACAGGGGGAGAACGTAACTCTGCAGGCCCAACCGCTTGGAGCGGAGCGGTGTCTTCACGCGTCCATCCTGGTACGCGCCCCCTAGGGGTCTCCATTTCATATTTTTTTTAAAAGTACTTTGTATAAGTATAGTGACATTGGGGTTGAAAAATCACTGGCCATGGCCAAAGGCCATGATCAGTGACCTGGTAGGTATTAGAGAGTCTTTTTTACTTTGCATTTGTGTTTTCATGATTAGTTTTAAACGTTCAATCTTCTTTTTCTTTGCTTGCATGTCTTTTTGAATATTCATCATTATTTATTTTAATTCTATCAAGGAATCCATAATCAGATGTGTGGGTCCTTGTTGTGGTGCTTCCTTTTTGAATCTTCTAGAGACTTGAATCATTTCTTCATCCGTTTAACAATATTTGAAATATTTTTAAACTTTCAAAATATGTGTGTTGGTTGTATACACATTTGATCGTTTAATAATCGGTAGAAACATTATGTGCTTGGTGACTGATATTTGTTACTTTAAACGTAATTGCTATTCTCATTTTACATGACTATATAGAATGTACTTAGGAAAACCTGATTGTGGTATATTTCCTTCTGGAGCATTGTTTTGAGCATCTTCTTTTCTAATCTCTTTCTCTGTAGGGTAATTCTCCTCCAGCCAATCCATTTATTGTTCCATTGTTTTAGTGGTACAGAGAATCAGTTCTTGTCAGTTCAGAGTTAGAATTTAAAATGGAGGACGATTAATGAGGAGAGAAGGTGGAATGTTTGTGTTTGCTTTGTGATTGATTGTTCATTGTTTGTGTGGTGGGTGGCTGCCAACAGGATTTCAAGTACCTCAGATGCTGTTGAATTGTATAGAATCTTTGAGAGAGTGTATGCTTTTTGAGTGATGTTTATACATGCCAATAAAATTGTAGAAGGGTGAGGTGCACCCTTAGCAAACAGTTCTGTTTTGGGGTATATTTATTGTTGTGTTTGATATTTGAAACATGGAGTCAATTTCAGAAGGAGAGGAATCTCTTTGCTCGGAAGATTGTGGAAAATGTTTTGATAATGGGGTTAATAGTGATGTTGAGTACATAGGTGATGAGTTCTTAATGCATTGGCTTACAAGGTTTTTTTGGTTTTATAATATTATTTTAGATGGACTGTTTGGTTTGAACTGAGATGTATATGCTGCAATGGTGGAGAAATATTTTTGACAGGGAGTACAGGTTTTTTTATTCTCTTTGGAAAAAGAAAATTAATTAATCGTCTAAAGAAAGAGCACAGACAAGTTTTTCAAAATGTTTTGAATCATAGAGGTGAAGAGTATTTCTCTGAATGTAAATGTTGGTAATACATTGGTAAAACGACCCCAAAGGCTCTTTTAAGAGCCATTCAGAGAACCTTTTAAGTATATGGGGAAAGGAAAATACCTTTGATGACTTTTTTTATAAATAGTTGCGGTTACGATAGCAGCCAATGAAATGTCACGCCCTGTTCTGTCAGGTGTATTATAGCCGCAGGAACGGACCACAGAAAAGGTTATAGACGTGGGTACGAGCAAGCAAATGGCACATCATGCATTTTTGGCAGGAGTAGCCGCGCTATCACCATTGCGCTTTACCTGCAGTTATTGTTAGACAGAAAATCATATCGTGTCTGCTTTATTGTATATATTGGCCTAAGCCCAGTCGCTCTACGAAGAAATCTGCGCTTTAAGGTTCTGACCTTAGATCGATCAAACCGCCATTTTAGGTTCATCTGCCATTTTGATTCTCGCTCCAAAGTCACCCTTTGTTCTAAGATGGTGGACAGTGTTCTTCTGTTAGTAACATGGCCGTCTTGACCTCTGCATGCATGTTAATGCTTAAACTGCCCGTAGGCCAAATGTTAGGGTCATGTACTGAGACCTTGCCCTTCGTTGACCTATGGATAGAGGATTACCTGTACCAACGATACTAATCCATGAACATATATTATGCACAATACTGTTCGAGCATTTGATCTGAGCACTTGTTTGACTATATTGTATGAAATTATGTACGAAGACTTAATATAGAATCCAAAGACACACTGTTGCTATTGTAAACTATTGGAAATGTATTAAGGATAATCCGTAAATGTATAGACGCATAAATTAGGAACAAACTCGGCATGAACCCCTAGCCCAAGGAAATGGTTAACCTGCAAGTGGGCTGAACATCAGATTACATATTGTATAAAAGACACGACCATTCTGATGTACAGTCCCACTCACTGCACACACCGAACAGGGCTGGTATTCGCTGTGTTGTACTGAGGGCCTGATAGCTATCTGTTGCTTTGTCCTTTGAAAACTATTCAGTTGTAGAATAAAGATCTGTGTATCTTTTGAACCCACGTTTGGTCTATTTCCTTTTGGGGTACTCAGCCTCGATATTCTTTTTTTGCTTTCACAAATGGCGCCCGAATAGGGACCCTCAAGATTGATGCCAGCTTGTTGAAGGTTGACGCGGCTATCGGACTGGGATCGAACAGTGTAAAGGGGGCCCCTTTCCTGAATGAGAAGCGAAACCTCAGGAGCGCTGCACGGCCCAATCCCTGGACGGTGAGCACATGGTCCGAGTCGGCATCTTGACGAGGGTCCACATATCGAGGCGGGCAGATTTGCCGAAATCACCAAACACGAGGTAAACTTTGTTAGAAAACTTTGAAATCCGATCGGACCTCCTTAGGATTTGATCAGGTGAGTCGTGACCCGATTCTTACGTATCCTGATAATTTGTTTTGGTGCATTGCACTCGCGAGTTCAATTACTGACCAGGTAACACCAGTATTCTGATATGCCTGGGAAATTGTCTGCCTGCTTCAGGGCATTATTCCGCAGTGACAGACAATCTTTGGAATTTGGCCAACCAGCGCCAATGGAGTGGTCGCCGGGGTGTACTATGTACTGTAAGCACGGCATTGGCAGTATAGTATTTAATGATATTTGGCACAGACAAACTAGACATGCTTCCGAACTTCAGTGGCCAATCAATGGTAGTTTTGAAATCCCTCGTATTGAGTATTTAGAATCTATATTGTTAAAGAAAAAGGCTATACCTGCAGCATTTGATGTATTACAGAATTGGAAGAAAGATGCTTTACAGCAGTTTAAGAGTAGAGAAAAGCATGCGCGCCGTCATAAAACGAATGCCGAAAAAGCATTGCTATATGACCAAGATAAACAGTCTGAGTCAGCTAGGAATATGAATAGGGCTTTCTCACTTGGTATCCAGAAAATCTATCCTTCTAAAGACTTTTATGTCTCTGATGAACTTATCGATAAATTGCTGAATGAACGAAGGCCTGGTGCCACTGCGCCACCTCCGTATGTACCTCTTCCTGCTGCTTTGCCTCCTCCTGCTCCACCTGCTCCTCCTGTTGCTCTTCCTATTGTTCCTCTTCCTCCAGTTATCGGTCCTCCTTTTGTCGCTGCTCCCCTCCCTGCTCCTCTGCTTTTACCTGCTGTACCTGATGTTCAAAATGTGCCTACTCTCCCTCTTACGAGTGGTTCTACACCGCTCATAGTAGATCGGGTAGCGGGATCGAGGGTTGTCACTCGTAATACTGTGTCTCCTCAGAAAAAACGTGAGTTAATTGCGTGGGCTAAGCATTGTATGGAGAAGGGTGATCAAGCTAGTGTTTTGCCACACTTTCTAATACAGACAGTTTTCCTGAGAAAAACGTTTTTATTGAGGGTTTAGGGATTCATTTATGTGTAATGTGGGACAGACTAAATGATATAGATCTTCCACAAGGATTGAGGGATCTAAATACTTTAGCATAGAGACACCGCAGAGAAAGTGCAAGAGCATGTTGAGAGGGTACTTGAGTATAAAAGGGAGCTGGAAAGGTTACAGAATGAAGATGAAGTTGGAGATAGTTTGTGTACTATGTTCGTACAAAAATGGTTTCTTCCTTGTCATAAATTGATAACTGAGGAAACATGGATTTGCACGAAAGACGCGATTAGATGGATTTCAGACGCATCTCTAACTCCCGTTGAAGTATATGACATGTATAGTCAATATACGCCAGAAATGCAGAGGAGAGTGATAAAGGTAATGGTAGAATACCTACAGGATAAGTGTGTAAAAAGAAAGATTTGTTGTCCTGCGGAGTTATTGAGTATTTACAAGAGAGCTTTTTCGTTTATCACTTCTTCGGCTGCTTTAGCGCTCGATTTGGCTCTGTTGCTTAGTAAGCGTTCGGAGTTGCCTACTTCTCAGTTACCTATAAGAGAGGTTCCTCTGACATTTGTCCCGAAAGTGGAGATTGCTGCTGATGTTGTAGCAGGTACAGTTGCTCGAGACATTCCTGCACACTATGTGTCACAGTTCGTTCACGTCCCGTTCTCGAGACAGGAAGTGAACACCATTAGACACTCTATTCCCGACATTAGGAAGAATCCGACAGGGTTCTACAAAGAAATAGAGTCTGTTTTGCAATCCTCAGTATTCAAGCTAAGTGATATTGATCTGTTATTTCCTGTACTCCTGCCTGTAGATTTGTGGAAGGAAACAGATTATAACTATAGACGACATAGCAGGACTAGGAGACACATGGACTAACATAATTAGACTCGATGGAGAAAGGCCAGCTGGCGAAAGACCGCCTCAGGTGATACAAACTTTACCTGACAGAATAGTTGTGAAACTGAAAACTATAATTCCTGAAAAGAGAATTATTTGGGACAAGCTTACTGCCTGTGTTCAAGGGAAGTCTGAGGGTGCTACGGTTCGAACAGGTATTCTCAGATTTCAGTGGACAGGACTTAGGAAGAGAGTCTGGGAAAAGATTATTCGTAAACAAATTTGTGTGTGGATTGCTGTCTGACATCCATTCGCAAATTATGTCTTCTGAGAGCGCTTGGCAAGCAAAGTCTCAGTCAGAAGTACTACACATGGCTCAGTACTATGAGAATTGTGTCAATAATGAAAAAGAAAGAGTCGAAAAAAGGAAAGGAGATTTAAAGACAAAAGTATTATTACAGCAAATTGTTAGAGGCCCTAGAGGGGGTAACACACAATTCAGAGGTCAGTATGTTCCACAGGGAAATGCACCCTTGGGTCCTGTAAACATTAACCAGTGTGCCTATTGTAGGGAAGAGGGTCATTGGCATGCACAATGCCCGATCCTCCAACAGAGGTCAAATAACACCTTTGGGAATATTGGCAGACGATCCAGAGGTCGCCCGGGTATAGGGGGCCCTGATAGAGGTCAGTTTTCACAGGATTCACAGCAACCTTTTTCACAGGACAATCAGGCATGAAGTGTGGATACTAGTAACATTTTTTACCATCCTTCTGCCGCTTACCTCTCTGTAGAACTTTCTTTTGACGACATTCTGTTTCTCTCGGATTGCCCGAAGCAGGGTTTGGAAATTGCAGGTAGTTTGTGCAATAGTCCGATTTTACCCGTGAACAGAAAAGGCGATAATGCAATTCCTTTTCGTTTCATAATAGATCTGCGTGCCATCAACAAGATCGTCGCTCCACAATTTCTGATTGTGCCTGATGTGACGACGATATTAACCATGATCCCGGCTTCAGCTACTTACTTTAGTGTTGCGGATCTAAAGAACGCTTTCTTTAGTATTCCTATACACAAGGACAGTAGATACTTGTTCGCGTTCACATTAGGGGGACACTCGTTTACCTTCACCCGTGCACCACAAGGTTACATGGAAAGTCCTAGCATTTATAGTAGGGCTTTGAAAGAGCAGCTCGATACCCTTGAGTTTCCCTCTACTTGTACACTGCTTCAATATGTTGATGACTTGCTTTTAGCTGCTGACTCAGAGAGCGCTTGTAAGGAGGGCACTGTGTTGTTGCTTATTCACCTGGCTAAACATGGACATAAAGCTTTGCTTAAAAAATTTCAATATTGTTGTCAGGAGTGTTAAAATGGATTTCTGAACTTGGACCTGGAGGGGTAGAGGTTCAGAAGGCCAGCATAGTTTCTTGGAACAGGGTAACCTCTGGACAAGCCAGACCAATCAGGGTAGAAATGGCGGCGGTCAAGACTAAGGGCCTCATTACACGGAATGCGGTAAACCATGGTGCTATTAGCACCATGGTTGCCGCCGGTACCATACCGGTACCACCATGGAGAAAAGGGGAATTACTACCCCATTCCAAGGTTGGCAGGACGGTAATTCCCCCTTTCTCCATGGCCCTTCCCCATTCACATTTTTGCCCCATAGGGCATAATGGGAATGGGGAAGGAGCTAATTACGGTACCATAAATTGCGGTACCGTAATTAGCACCAAGATCCCTTTGCGGGACCCAACTTTAACGGCTGGTCTACACCAGGCGTTAAGGTCGGGTCCCGCAAAGGGACCTCGTAGTAAGGCGGTACGGGTTAACTGTCACCAGTACCCTTACCGGTGACTGTTAACCCTTACCACCTTCTGTGTAATGAGGCCCTAAGTCTCAAGAGGGGTGAGGGTGACGGAAAGACCTCAATGAGCAAACAAAGCAAGGACACTTACAAATTACTCCAGACAGGTGCTATATTAAAAATATAGACACATTTATTACAAGGCCTTTGTAACATCGACCATAGCAAAGAATCACACTAATACTAAAGTAAACCAACACATCACCATCAATACTACACCTAACTAGGAGGAAGTCCGAGCCCTACGAAGAGAGGAGCCTTATGCTCCAAAGTACCTGCACGCGCTGGTGCCAATGGATAAAGTAGAGTCTCTTCAAGGGTCTCAGGCAGTTCAGGAAGGTGAATGAAGCGATGCAGAACAAGTCCCCACTACTCAAGCAAGGCCTCCACTTGTGGGCAGAGGCAGGGTGAGAGTGCGGGATAGAGTCGCTATTTCGCAACAGCGGAAAAAAAGAAAGGGGCTCCTGCTCGAGGGGCCACTGGTTGGGGTATGGACTACTCACCGGTCCCCGACGCAGGCAGACCTAGACTTCTCCAGTTCAGTTCACGTTGCTGGCAGGTTCAGCTGCGATGATCAGGACGTCTCAACACCGTGTAGGTTCTGCATAGCAGGATACAGGGTCGAGGGTGTCCCAAATGCAGCGGACATGCACAGATTGTTACCGCAGCAGGGCAACACGGCAACCACGTTTACTCTGGTCCGGGCGCACTCGTCTCACTTCAGACCTGGGAATGCCAATTGTACAAAATTCGGTGTGAGGGTGCCGTAGACGCAGAGCAAGCATTATACCAAGTTTTGAGGGCTTCCCCGAAACAGCGGCGTTGACAGAGCAAAGCGTCCTGCGTAAGCTGATCAGCCGACTGGTTGGCCCAGGGACTCTTCCGAAGAGGCTAACTTGCAGGGTTTGATGAAGGCGCACGGAATAGTTGATCCCACTATTCCAATGGGTCGAAGCACCTTCGCAGACCTTCTAGGACGATCAGATGCAGAGGGGTCTCGCAGGACGACAGCAGTTCAGGGTGCCAAACCTTCCACGGGTCACCAGCGGTTCCTCGACTCAGCTTCTTGTTGCAGGATACTTGGCTCCTTATCCCTCGTTCGGTGTGAACTCAGTTGATCGACATGGTAGTGGTGTGTGTCAGCCTCCTCTTATCCAAAGTTCCCTTTGTGCCAAAACAGAGAGGACCCAATGGGAGATCCGCTCACAAACACTCACACCATACGTGGACCTATCACGGGCCACGGTGGTCCCAGGCATTCAGGACACTCCAGACTCTCTGGCAGCCAGGATGTGTATTGGAAACAGACATCCCAGTCCACATCCTGGAGGCACACACAACGCATGCAGAAGCCCGCAAAAGCATTGTGTTTTGCGGGAAAGTGAATGACCAAATAAGGACGGTCCTGGGTCCGCTCCACCTGGGGAAGGTGAAGGGGCAAGACGGTCAGAGGACAGGACAAAGAACCTCGTGGCATGGCCATTTTGGAGCCAGGCCACTCATTTGTGCCAAATGCGTTAAGCGCGGATAACATGGCGAAAAAGGGTTCAAAACACAAGAGAAATGATAGCTGCCACCAGTCCTCTCCGTGACACACTTGCACAGTTCATAATGAGTCGGGCGATAGTTTCTAGGGCCTTTGGAATGACTAGAGACTCAAGAGCATGGTAAAGTAAGTTACAGTGCACTCTTGTTTCATGTTGCACAAAAGCTGCAATATGAGGAAAGGACTAAGGGAAACAAAGTCTCCCAGTACTGACTGTCTTAAGGGCATGTCAGTTTCCCCATAAGAATTGAGCGAAAGCCCAGAGGAGTGCGGCGGAAGGCTGTGCTTCTCTGGCAAAGTCTAGATCCGGGTGTAAAACAACAGCAAAATGTTTGGGGGTTGCCACATGGAGGGAAAATTACATACAATTATGAAATCTTTCCTAACAAGGAGGTCGCCTATTTAGGCTTTCTCCTGTCAAAGGAGGGAAGAAGATTGACGCCTGAATGGATAAAACTCATTTCTAGCATTTCTGTCCCAAATACACAGAAAGAAGTCAGAGCCTTGATAGGAATGGCTTCTTACTGTAGGCAGTGGATCCCCAACTTTTCACTAGTGATTAAGCCGATGTTGGCTCTGACGAAGAAGGGCATTTCGTCGCCATTGCCGTGGAACATGGAGCACCAGCGTGCATTTGATTTGCTCAAGACTGCATTGTGCTCGGCACCGGTTTTGGGCACACCAAACTATGAAAAGGCCTTGGGCCTCATTAGGACCCAGGCGGTAAGGGGTTTACGGCGGCGTAAACAGCGCCGACCCTTACCGCCTGATTCCGAGGTCCCTTAGCGCCATGGAGGATTTAACACCTGCTTTTAGCAGGTGTTAAAATCCATGGCACTAAGGGACCATGTTGTTAATTACGCCACCGTAATTTACGGTGGCGTAATTAACGCCTTCCCCACTCCCATTATGCCCTATGGGGCAAAAATGGGAATGGGGAAGGGTAAATGGGGATTGGGGAGTTACCGCCCCATCAACCTCGGAAAGGGGCGGTAAGTCCGCCAACCACCATGGCGTAAACTATGTTTACGCCATGGTGGTAAAGGTACGACCCAGGCGGTAACTTACCGCCTGGGTCGTAATGAGGCCCCTTGTGTTGTTTGTGCAAGAATGTGATGGATGTACTTTGGCTGTATTAACGCAGGAACATGGAGGGAAGAATTGGCTGTGCAGCTATTTTTCTTCCGCCCTGCTGCGTCTGTAAAACAGAGTGAGGGAATGGTCCTAGGCCATGTTTTAACCCTGATGGTACCTCACTCTGTAGATGTTCTACTGAACAGAACTCAAACGCAACAGCTCACTTCCGCACGGTTGACAAGATATCAATTGATCATGTTTGCACCACACATTCAAATTAAGAGGTGTTGTGTTCATAATCCGACTGAACTCTTACCTTTCCCGCAAGGTACTGCTTGAAGTGACGAAGAGTCACATGATTGCCTTTACACTACCGAACAAGAGACAAAGGGTAGAATTGAGCTGAAAGATACTCCTCTGAACAATCCACAAGGGGAGCTGTTTTGCGATGGCTCCTGTTTCAAACTTGCAGATGGTACATCCACAGCTGCTTATGCAATCACTACATTGAGCACAGTCGTGGAAACCAAGAGAATCACGCATAACTCTGCGCAGGCCGCAGAGATTATAACATTGACCCAAGCTTGTGAACTTTCCGAAGGGCTCACTGTGAATATATACAGTGACATCCAGTATGCATTTGGGGTGGTTCACAACTTTGGGAGACTTTGGTCAGAAAGAGGGTTCTTGACTTCACATGGTACAAAAATCTAGCATGGCTCCTTGTTAGTACGGCTACTCTCAGTGCTTGCACTCCCTACTCAGCTAGCTATCGTAAAATGCGCAGCGCATCAGAAGATTGTAGATGATGTAGGAAAAGGGAATTCTTTTGCTGGTCAGATAGCTAAACAGACTGCCACTGATCTCTCTTCAGACATGTATACTTCAAGGGAAGCCACAAATGCCTGTACTATGGATGAGGGTATTGATTCCGTAAGGGATATCCAAGCTGATGCCACATTAGAAGAGTCTAAGAAATGGGCTGAGGGCTTGGGGAAGCTTGATGACGATGGGTGTTGGGTGGACAGAGTTGAAGGGAAGTGGCTACTTCCTGACGCGTACATTATGATGATGGTTGTTTTGGCTCATGGTCTCACACACATATGTGCTCGTAAAATCACAAATATGTTGGAAAAAGTATGGGTAAATGATAAAAACTCTAAATTAGCTGAACGCTTTGTTCAGAAATGTATGATCTGTTTGCAGCATAATGTGGGAAAGGGAACATCAGCTCCTAGGGGTAGTTTTGGTCCACCTTCTGTCCCCTTCGAGGTTATTCACTTTGATTTTATTGAGATGGAACGCTGTAATAATCTAAAGTACATGTTAGTTGTCATCTGTGCTTTTAGCAAATGGGTTGAGGCTTTTCCTTTTAAAGACGCTACAGCCATGACTACTGCAAAGACTATGTTAAAAGAATACTTACCGAGATGCGGGCTACCACAAGTCATCTGGTCGGACAATGGTCCACATTTTATCGCTGCTGTAATTCTGCGGATATGTGCGGAATTGCAGACCGATAAACGGTTCCATTCTGCCATACATGCTCAGAGTGCTGGATTAGTGGAAAGACACAACGGCATCATCAAAAACAAGCTTGCTAAGACGTGTGCTGGCACCAAACTAAAATGGCCAGACGCCTTACCGATCGTGTTATTATCAATGCGGACAACCCCTCAAACTAAGACTGGGCTCTCTCCCTTTGAGGTGGTTATGGGGAGGCCTGCTAATATCTGGAATGTTCCGAAATGTCGTTCTTTGCGAAATGTTGAAAATGTACTTCTTTCAGATTACTGTAGCCAGTTGACTAAAAACTTGTATTTGATTTATCACCTGGTGCGAAAGGCTTTACCTGTATTATATGAGTGCCCCGGCCACAGCATACGGCCTGGGGATTGGGTCTTCGTAAAATCCTTCGAGCAATCCTCTTGCCTCACACCTCATTGGCGGGGCCCCTTCCAAGTATTGCTGGTCACACAGACTGCGGTGCGGGTGGCGGACCGGAAAAATTGGATCCACGTGACACATACCAAGAAGATTCCACACCCAGTGCCATACATTACAGAAGAAGCAGAACCCCTCCTCAGTACTGCAACCAACGATCCAAAGCAGTAACCAACATCAAAAGTGTGTCAGGGATTCTCCCTGATCCTGTGAGGTCTGGGGAAACAGCCATTTCACCCCACACACTCCAACCATCTTCTTTCCGGAGGCGATCCCCAATTGTGCCTCTGACCTTGCTTCCGCTTATTCGCCGCTTCCACTGGGAAGTGACGACACGTTGTTCATGGATCAATCAGTACCAGGGATCACAAGGTACGATCTGCGTCCAAGAAAATAGACTTACGGCACTGTTCGGCTGTGCGCTCAGAGAAGAAAGTCATCAAGGGCTTGCCTTTTTGGGCCGATTAATTTTTTGAAAAGGGGATTCTGTTGGCTAGGGTTGTGGAAGGACTAAGAAGACGCTCGGCCTGCAGGTCGCCAGCTAAGAACACTGGTGTTTTCGTTTGAAGATTACGATGCCTGCAACTGCTACCGCTCGTACAGGACTGATAAGTGGACATGTGACCAGCTGTGAAAATGGACAAACTGTTACATGGGCCCCGAAAACGTACTGCTGTTTTATGATAATATTAATTGGGTTTATAATAGTCATTGTTTTAGGCTTCTGGTATCTAGAAGAAGTGCATCTGCTTGAGAATTTGTTGCCGACTGAAAATGTACCTACTGTTTCCACTCCTTTCGTGCATCTGCATACTCTATCTCCTAGAGACTCTCAGCTCAGACAGAGATATCATAATAATACACTATTACTTATCATGAATGCTACACATGCCATTTTTAACAAATCTAATTGCTGGGTCTGCTCGCATTTACTGCAACAAAGGGATAAGGGGCTAGGTTGGTATATTCATCCTCTACAATTGACAACTGCATGTTATGCTTCTCTTAGAGCACTATTCTTTGGTCGCTGGAACAATAGCATCTCAGGGAACTTTGATGGGACTAATTTGAATCAGTTTGAAAATCGTGTTCTGACTCCCTTGGGATGCTCGCTCTTCACAAACAGGAGTAAGCCTAATGGTGCTTCTATTAGGCATTCTGATAGACTGTCTCATCCATTTTAATCCTTGATTTCTTTTAAAATGGCTAAAATAGGCAATAAGGATGCCAGGCCTCCTTCTTACACTGTTAATCATAGCCCCGATTCAGTTTCTTTCTGCATACAGAGGAATGGTACTCAGTCAATGGGTGATTTTAAAGGTTGCGCCAACGTTGCGAATTTGACTAGTGAGGACAGACCTTTGTATGTAGGCGAACCTGTCTACTTTTTTTGCAGTAATGTAGCATTTCCATGGTTACCCAGGGATTGGCAGGGAACTTGTTATTTAAGGATCCTGTTACCCGGGGTATTCATAGCCAGTACTGTAGAAATTTCAAAGGCTATTCCATGGTGGGACGAGAATGGTGACACTTCAGCACAAGTTCTGGGAGATGTAGCGTAATCCTTTGTGCCATTTTGGGGGCAAAAAATGAACGCTGAAGATACCAGGAGACTAGCGAGAGTACTGGAGAGGACCATCAACCGGACCACTGACCTACTCTATAATATGACTTTATAAAAGAAAGCAATAAGGTTAGTAGCACTTCAGAACCGGATGGCATTAGATGTCATCCTTGCTGAACGTGGTGGGGTATGTAAATTAGTGGGGTCCACTTGCTGTGTTTTCATGCCAGATTCCTCCCCAACTATCTTCAAGGCAATACAGAATATGCATGTCCTAAATTCAGAAGTACATGTTCCCGAAGGAAACTGGGATCTTAGCGCTTGGTTTTGGGACTTCTTGCAATCTTGGGGTTGGATGCTACTTTCGGTCTTGCTGATCATTTTAGAAGTTGTGTTGTGTGTTGTTGTTGTATACAATGTCTTCCTGGTATATGTTTGATGCTAGGGGGATGTTGCGCACAGGCGATGGGTACATTAGGAGGCAAGGTATATGCCCCAGACAAGAACTCTAATGAATACGTGTTGAAAGAAATCTTAGTAACTGATCTTATGGCAATTGACATCTCAGATAGTGATTCAGGATGTATGGACGTTGAGACGTGGAGTTACTCGTAAAGTGACTAGAAGTAGTATAGCACTTGGCTTAGGCCAAAAGGAGGGTTTGTTAGACAGAAAATCATATTGTGTCTCCTTTATTGTATATGTTGGCCTAAACCCAGTCGCTCTACGAAGAAATCCGCGCTTCAAGGTTCTGACCTTAGATCGATCAAACCGCCATTTTAGGTTCATCTGCCATTTTGATTCTCGCTCCAAAGTCACCATGTGTTCTAAAATGGTGGACAGTGTTCTTCTGTTAGTAAAATGGCCGTCTTGACCTCTGCATGCATGTTAATGCTTAAACTTCCCGTAGGCCAAATGTTAGGGTCACGTTGAACTGTGGATAGAGGATTACCTGTACCAACGATTCTAATCCATGAACATATATTATGCACAATACTGTTCGAGCATTTGATGTGAACACTTGTTTGACTATATTGTATGAAAATATGTACAAAGACTTAATATAGAATCCAAAGACACACTGTTGCTATTGTAAACTATTGGAGAATGTATTAAGGATAATCCGTAAATGTATAGATGCATAAATTAGGAACAAACTCGGCATGAACCCCTAGCCCAAGGAAATGGTTAACCTGCAAGTGGGCTGAACATCAGATTACATATTGTATAAAAGACACAACCATTCTGATGTACAGTCCCACTCACTGCACACACCGAACAGGGCTGGTATTCGCTGTGTTGTGCCGAGGGCCTGATAGCTATCTGTTGCTTTGTCCTTTGAAAACTGTTCAGTTGTAGAATAAAGATCTGTGTATCTTTTGAACCCACCTTTGGTGTATTTCCTTTTGGTGTACTCAGCCTCGATATTCTTTTTTTGCTTTCACATTATAACCATTCCAATTTCTATGCATTGATCGTGTTGTTCCATTGATTTTACACCACACAATTTCACATCTGATTCTGATTCCATGCCCTTATTTGTACCTTTATTTTATTTGAATTGTTACAGCTTGTCAATATGTTCTTTTGAATCTGTAAAAATGGTACGGTAGCCTCGACTACTGGCGGTTGAGATGGTTTGTGGGTATGAATGGGCCAATTGGATGTTGTGCTTTTTGGCAATCTTTTAAACCCGCGGGTGCAAGACGAGTCAAAGCTGTGGGTATGAGCAGGCAAATGGCATGTTGTGTATTTTTGGCGGGTGCCGCCACTGCTCTCACTATCATGCTTACCCGTGGGTATATACATTCCAATTTCTATGCATTGATTATGTTGTTCCATTGAATTTACACCGCACAATTCCACAGGTGTTTACAATTTCATGTCCTCATATTTCCCTGTATGTTGTTTGAATTGCTACAGCTTGTCAATGTGTCTTTTTTGAATCTGTAAAAATGGTACGGGTAGCCGCAACTCGGTGACGCGATTCACAGCTATGAATGGGCCAATTGGATGTTGTTTGTTTAGGTGGTCTTTGATAGCTACACATATGGATCCGTCACTATACTCGCGACTATATGTTAATGTAAATGTTAAAGGACATTTGTACCGCGCACTATCACCACCGGAGTGGTCCCTTGGCACTCTGGTGGCTCTGAAAGAGGAGGGGAGGTTGAGTTAGTGGGAGGAAGCAGGAAAAGTGCAAGTGCAAGAGAGCAGTGATGTGCTGTTGGCGGCCTCAGCCCGGTAGGTCCGTTGGCTGGGCCTGGGTGTTTGCGGCCGGTAGTCGTCGTGTACTGTTGTGCAGACCTATGTGTGTTTTTTTGTTTTGTTGTTGTAATGTAGTGAAGTTTGTGCGGTTTGTTGTGCTGTAGGTTTTGGTTGTGTTTGGTTTGGAGTTTGAGAGGTGTATGCAGAAAGGGAAATTGTTAGTAGGGTTGGTTAGTTTGCGTCTTTATCCTGAATTGAAGCGCTCAATTTGTTTAGACTTCCCTGTTGTGGCTCTGTCCAGATCTGGGTCTGACTGGCATACAGTTTCCTTACTCCTCTAGCCCCCGCCTCTAACATGCTCTCTCATAGCTCCCCTTACCTTCCGTTCATACTCCTGTGGCCATTGCACCTGCCAATGACAACTTCTTAGGTAGTGGGGTGATTGCCAATATCTCAATAATTCCACACCAGTGTGGTACCTGGCGGTGATTAAATAAGGGCGTGCGAGAGTGTTGGTGGGGTAGTTGACTCAGTCTCCGAGCGTGCCGCCTGTGTTCCAGTCTATCCTGTGTCATCCATCCAGGTGCCATGTGCTTTACTCTCTCGGGTCAGGGATGTCTGTGTCTTTTCGGTTTAGTCATCCTTTTTTTCCAGTTTTGGTTTCTTGGTTTAGTCTGTGGTGTTGTAGAGCCAGGTTTTTAGTGATTTCCTGAATTTTAGGTGATCTTCAGTGTTTCTTATTTCTTTTGGGATGTTGTTCCAGGTTTTTGCGGCTAAGTGGTAGAGGAGGTGCCTCCAAGTTTTTTCTTATGGTATGGTTTGAGTTCCAGGCGGATTTCGTTGCTTGATCGGAGGGGTCTCGCTGGTTTGTAGACTGTTATTTTCTTTTGTAGGAATTCTGCTCCTTGTCCGCTGACTGCTCTGTGCGTTATGCACATTGTTTTGAAGGTGATGCGATGTTTTACTGGGAGCCAGTGTAGTGATTTTAGGGCTGGAGTGAATATAGGCGATTGTATTTTGGTGCAGTGATCATATTATCTTGTGGACATTTTAGCTCAGATTTGTACATGTGTTTCTGTTTGGATGTTCTCACCTGAAGGCTAATGTGAATTGATTTTGAAATATTTGTAATATGTGTTTTTTTGCACGTTTGTATAGCCACACCTATAGGTGGGTTTTCGTTGTGTAACTGGGGATATAGCCGCAGTTATGTTATTGGGAACAATCACAAAGAAAATAAAAGATTTTTTTTAATGAAGTGTGTACATATTGTATAAAGTATTCTTTGAAGGATTGTATTGGGGTTTATTGATTGATATAGCTTGTAATATAAATGTGTTTGCCATTTTACTTGTTCTCTTTATACAGTCCTCTTTTTGTGCTATTGAATTGTGAAAGCTATCAAAGCGACATTTGTGTGAACTTTTGACAGTATGATTTGAGAACTCAGAGTGTGCACATGTTCTGTGTTTGGCTCTGGTGAAGATCTATTCATTATTTTGAGCAGCTGAAGGTGAGTGATAGTGTGTTTTATATATTTTATGTACAGTTTCAATTATTGTATTTGTAAGATAACTGAAATATGTTTAGGTGTCTCATTTGGTCAAGTTTATAAGTATTATTCACAAAGTAGTGTTTTCTATATTTTACTTCAGTGGTTTAAGTAGAGTGATGAAGCAGTATGAAATGGTATGCTATGCTTATGTTTGCGAGAAAATATATTTGCAAATAAAGGTTGTTTCTCAGTGACATTGAACAATGTGATATTTTTGTATTTTGTATTTTATTGAATTTATATTAATCCAAAGTGCTTTGCATGACAACAAGCAAAAATACAACAAGCATAAGATGGCAATTGAATCACAACTCGAAAACAGTATAAGGAACAATTTACAATATTGTTGAGGTGAGGGGGGAGTGGAGAAGGACAGAGGTGTGAGAGGGAATGGGAGGTATTAGTGGAGGTAAAAATGGAAGTAAGAGGTAAGGCGAGAAGGTTTGAGGAAGAAGAGAGGAAAGAGTAAGACTAGATAAGAGCCAGAGGTGGGGTAAAAGATATGAATGAGGGTGCATATGAAATCCTATTTTGAACCAATCAGTAAAACTCTACCCTTGACAACTATTGTGGCTGTGTGTTTGCTTTGCAGTTGGATATTAAGCTGTTGCTTTGTGACCCTATATTGGTGATTTTCTACTGTGTTAGAATTGTGGAAGTGTGAAATTACGAAGTGAAGAAGGTGAAGTTGTAGTGGCTAAGTGGATAGGGTTTCATAGTATATGGGACTTTTTATTCTGCTGAATGTTCACTGTCATGTAATTGTTGGTAGTAAATTAGAAGTAATAATGAACAATCATATTTGGCATGTTTCCAATTTGCTTGCAAATGGTGTGCTTTGAAAGTACAGGAATCTGTTTGGGTTCCATGCTATGTAATGCAAGATGTTGTTATGCAATGCACTGACATAGAGAGATGTGAAATGAATGGGGGTGCATAGTGGGTTGGGGGAACAAGTAGTATGGATGAGGTTTGCTAACATGGTTTTCTGAGTGTGCTTAGGTCACATGGCCATTGAAGTTTAGTGCAGTGAGGATGGGCAGTGAAGGGAGGACATACAAGTTGCTATGTTTTGTTGATTAGTAGTAGTAGTGAATAGTTTGTAGGTGAAATGTAGGATAGTGGGTCTGCCTATTGGCCCAATGATAGTTGAATTGATAGGAGCTGGTCCGATAGCACAGCAAGTAGAGCGCTCGCTTTGACATCTGTGCAGAGACTGCTGATGCAGGTTCGCATCCTGGCAGGGCCAAACTCAGCCTTTCATCCTTCCGAGGTCGATAAATGAGCACCACATACTGTGGGTAATAATAAGCAGCGCTCAGATACCTGAGGGTTCGTAGCACTATATAAATGCTAAATTATTATTATTATTATTATTATTATAGAAACAGGTGAGGCATTTGACTTTGTATCTTATTGGATGAGGATGACTAAGAAGGACTGATTACATGGGTGTTAGAAGGATGAAGGTTGTGACAGAGCACAGTTATGTGAGTAGCAGTAACTGAATGTTGTCTATCTGGAGTTGACCTACAGTCCTTAAGCAAAGGGTTGTTGGGTGTGACAACTGGAGCTGGATGGAGTAACTCGGTGCTAGTGCATTATTTTTCAGCTTGGTTTCTCTTGATATCTTTGTCATGAATGGTTTATAGATATATTGCTTGCATTATGTGTATGCTTTATTAAGAATTGTTATGTAATGTAAAAAATGCGTATTGTGGTGTATAAGATTAGCTCACTTTACATTTAGGTTTATCATTGAAAAATGTATCGTCCCAAGCACAGATATATTAGAAGATGGCAACGTTAAGCGCCAGTTGCACCTCTATTCCCTTTCAGAGCACGTGGCAGTCATGCCCCCCTCCTTAGTGGTGGAGGTTATTTTGATGGTTTAATATGCTATATTTGGCATTGCAGGTAGACCAAATGGCTGATTTTCCAGCATTCTGTTAGGTTATCTACATCCTGTTTTTTCTAAATCCTGTTTTTTCTGTTATGGCATATATTGGGTTTCAACATATCACACACTTCTTTTCTGAATATGGTGTGGATGTCAAATATTATGGTGTTTAAGAAATGGGAAATGTGGTGTATAAGATGTCAAATGTATGGGGTTGCATAGTGGGTTGGGGGAAACAGTATTATTGATGAGGTTTGTTATGAAAACTTTCAGGGGCTGGTTAGGGCATATGACCATTGAAACATTAGTACAGTGGGGTGGACAGTGAAGGAAGGCCATAAATGCTGATATCTTTGTGTTGATTAGTAGTGGCAGTAGTAGTTAGCAGTAGTAGTTATTCGTTTGTAGGGGAAAGTCAGGATAGTGCATTAGGGTATTGTGTTATTATGCTGAGATGGGTGGAATCAGGTGAGGTAGTTAATTGTGTATGCTTTTTGTTGAGGATGGCTAAGGAGGAGTAATTGAATGGGTCCTGGGAGAATCAAGGTTGTGGTAGGGCCTAGTTATGTGAACATGAATATACTTAACGCTGTGTACTTGGAGTGGTCGTTTTGCTGTTAAGTAGAGGTTTGTGAGGCGTTTTATGGCACTATTAGGGTACTTAGCCATTCAAACGATAGTGATAGTGGGGACAGGTAGTGGATGGAGCGTGGACATGCTGACATGTTTTGTAGAGTAGTTCAGTTTAGTTTAGTTAATTATTTGTAGAGTGCACCTAACCCTGAGGTATCTGGGCACTTACCCTTGAGTACATGTTACAGGTACAATAACAATGGAGCAATTGACAGTTGGCCGATGACATGTGTTACATATCAGTCAACATGCCGGCATAAGAAACGTATACAAAGAGGATTAGGACATATAAACATTTACAATTAAAATTAATCAATACAGACAGATGAAGAGCAGGCAGAATTATAAGTGGGAGAAAACTCCAGAGCTGGAGATGGACAGATCTGAATTTAATTTTGCTGGCTGAAGAGCCATGCTTTCACTTTGGATCTAAAGGCCTAGAAAAATGGTTCTGCCCTGAGAATTGTGGGAAGGGATTTCCAGAGTAGCACTACATTTATTTTAAAGGTTCCATTTTTAATTATGGTGGCCAATTTGGAACTGTTTTTTATGTTAGCTATCGTCTGAAAAGGGAACTAGTGTCTTTTTAATTTAAATCGTGGTGGTATACTTTTTCTTCTGGTGGGAGGTGTACTGTTTTTAGTATATATCTTGTGAGGAATAAAAAAAGAAAATGATATGCACCCAGGACAATTCCCAGGGTGCAACTAACTATTACACTTGGGCTGACAGGCAGACCTAGGCTTTTCTGTTCTGCAGCTTTGAGTGAGTGTCTTCTTTCGCTTGGCCTTACAAATCCTGGGTTGTGGGCTGTTAAAGTCCATCTCCACCTGTCAGCCTCTTATATTTTATATTGAAAATATAAAGAAACAAAATACCCGAACTTAAACTTTTCATTTTTTTTTTTATACAACTCTATTTGTAAAATACCATCAAGAAAATAACAACAACGTTCTTTAAGAAAGGGTAATCTGCTGGGAAATAGACTTAAACAGTATAATTTTTTTTAAAGTAGTGTTTTTAAATCTGTAGATACACATTCTGAAGATAATGCAACAATTCTAGTGTTGAGGATAGTTTTAAAATTGTTGAAGTTGAAATAATAGATATGCTAACACAAAGTTTTGCTGGAACCAATAATGTTTTTATTGAAATTAAAAAAAGAAAAACAATTTAAAATGTGTTATTAGCTAGTATAAAAGGAAATATTTTTAGAAAAAAGGTAGTGAATGTGCTATGAATGTGAAACAGAGTAATTAAGATATATATAGGAAAATGTATCACTCCTGAG
Source organism: Ambystoma mexicanum (assembly GCF_040938575.1). Taxonomy (NCBI): domain Eukaryota; kingdom Metazoa; phylum Chordata; class Amphibia; order Caudata; family Ambystomatidae; genus Ambystoma; species Ambystoma mexicanum. Next base: position 936,972,037 of record NC_090941.1, on the reverse strand, counting down.
TTTTTACCAATCTTTGGAGAAGCATGAAACCAAAATCTAGATAGGTGGTAAAACTTTTTTTGCAAAAGAAAAAAGTAGAAGTAATCATTAAGAAAGCTTTTGATATGAAAAGAAAATTGTTCATTTTCGTATAAAATTAACTTAAGAAATTGCTTAAGGTGTCTACACCATTCTATACAAATATATAAACAGTTCATGTGCTTACACGTGACAACTTTTGTGACATCTTTGCTGGAGAGTGGAAACATACTTCTCACACTGAAAGATTTTTTTAATGAGGAGAGTTGCATTTAAGGAAAGAATGTTCCACTAGCTATTGATGAGAGTAGACATAGCTATGAAGTCTGCAGATCAGCTAACTAGTTTGCCCCTCTATGGACGTAGCGTTAATCTAGTTTGGTTAAGTCTTGGACCAGCTAGTGCTAGAAATCGGGTGTTGAAGCCTTTAACTGAAATTAGTTAGCTGAATCAGCACCTGACAGTACAGAGATTTTGAAAACCAACTTCATTGATACATATTATTTAAAATTGACATGAATTGTTGAGAGATCTTTATTTATATGAAGTAGCACAACACTACTCATATCAAAATATTGAAGCAAACAATGACCGAGGACGGTTTAAAGTGCATGGATGTAGTGGTGAAAAGGCAATCCTCATTAACACATGAAACTGACTTGCCGAAGTAGAGACAATGGAATTATTTTATTTTTGTATTTTGCAGTTGTTCCTCCCATGGCATGCAGAGAGTGATTTACTTTGATGTTTTGAAACTTAAAAAAAAATAATTTTTTGCTAAAGAAATGCTCAATTACATATCCAAAATGTGAGCAGTATTTGGACTTACTGGAGAAAGAACTACGTCACGAAAATCGTTTGGCAGCTGAATTGGCAAAAGAGACTCCTGAGGGCAGTCATATTCTGCAGCAGGAAGTTAAAATATTCTTAGTGAGCCAATTATTCAAACTGATGTTGAGCTAGCCATGGACGAAGTAGAAATTGTAATGCAGCACAGTTGTAGATATGAATTGTTTGTTTGTTTGGGGTTGATTATTTTATTTATATGGCACACTTGACAAAGGGGTATCTGGGTGCTCTTGGTAAAATGTTACAGACAGAGACAATGCAGTTAAAGTGGAGTTTGTGCATACAGTGAGCATGTAGACAGTTACAAGTGGGTAAAAAGATAATTGTGATGAAATTGTTAGTAAACTTAATATAGAGATAAAAGAAGTTTATAATACAATTAAAGATAGGTTCTTGCATGGTTTACTGTATGACAATCGTGAATGCTCATGTGTGCAATACAAACCTGTATTGTTGTATGTTAGTGGACAAGCAGGACAGCTAAATCTTTTTAATTAATGCAATAAGAGTTATGATGCAAAATGTAACAGATTCCTCTTTGTCATGTATTGTAACTGCTCCAACAGGTTTAGCAGTATTTAATGTAGGAGGTGTAACTTTACATCACATGTCAATGTTTCCAGTGGATCATGACAACAAACTAGATTATCAGATACTTGTATCAAGTGCAGCACAAGAAGTAGGAAAAGTTCTTAGAAAAGTAAATACCTTAATTGTAGATAAAGTAAGTATGTTGTCTAACTTGGTGCTAGCTTTCATTCACTTGGGGATGTGAGATGTTTGAAGACTGACTGCACCATTTTGTTTGGAGGTAAACATGTACTAAGTTTTTGGAGACTTTTTACAATGAACTCCTGTGAACGGTCAACCAGTTTTTTTTTTTTAATGCTGCAATCTAAGTATAGAAAGTATTGCGCCTTGAAACACTTGTGTATAGGCGTGTTATAAATGCCATACCATATCATATCATTGGTAATTTTAACCTTTGGAATTGTTTTGAATTCCAGGAATTTACCATTAATATGAGGCAATCTGGAGACTTAGAATATGCAGAAATACTTACTAACATTTGTATACGTGTTCTTGAGGAAAATGCGGAAGTGGTTTTAAAGGGAAGACTGATTTCTAACATGTTTCATGTAGATTGCAGTCCGTCTGATGTTATGTGGACTCTTAAGGAAAGAAACATGTTTTGCGTTGCTCTGATGTGCACAGTTGCAGAGTGTAACAAGTTTACCACTACAATGCTACTGTCAGAGAACCAAAATATTGAAGAGATAAAGTCATGTGATGTTTTAGGTGGTCATGTTATGCATTAGTTTTGTATAAGAGAGCAAAAGCTCGATTTGGTCAACTAGAGAATTCAATTTCTAAAATAGCAAGTCTGGAAGGAGTTTTAAAACTGTGCATCAATGCATAAGTAATGTTGAAGAGGAATTTGAATGTAGAGATTGGTCTAGTCAATGGAGCGATGGGAAGAGTGATTGCATTTCACACTTTTCCTCACAGTAACAAGTATTGAACATATTGAAGTTAAGTTTGATTTTCTAGAAGGAACTCACTTGATTTCTCTGAGCTCTGCACATTTCATACTTTTTAAATATATCTTTGTGAAAAGAGCAAAGCTTCCATTGTGTCCTGCTTATGAAATAACTATTCATAAAACAACCTATGGGCCAGGGAGAGTCTTGATTCCTGCCCCCACTAAACCCAAGAAATTGCAGCATAGGCCTTCTTGGGGCCAGTCCTGGCGCCTTTGGTGCCAGGCTCATGTTTGAAAATGAACTTGTGCTTGGGAACTACTTTTCATTAATGCCAGTCATGTGGAGGCACCCTCACAACCTGGCTCCTTGAAACCAGGCTTGCAGTGTAGTGTTTTTGGGTGTGGGACCATGGGGACTATTTTACCTGGACTTCTTTCTTGAAGCTATTTAAACCACACCCGAATAGACTGACACGCTTCACGTTAGTTTGCATTACTGCAACGTAACGCTCACCGTGTTCAGCTTCAGCCTCGAACCTCGTAAGGACAGCACCTGCAAAAGAAAGGAGAAGACATCATGAGAAAAAGGCAGCAGCTTACCTAATCTTCATCGCTGGCGGTCCGCAGCTCTTCCGACCATCATCCTGGAACCAGCGCACCCCCGGATCGACGGACCTGTAAAAGAGAAGAAACAAGGCATTAGACATTGTACAATTAACGAACTGTGCCTTAAGGCTTACCTCGCCGGCCGCTCCTCAATCAGCATCACAACGGAAATTCCATACTCCGGCCGAGTACCGCAACCTGTGTAGAGGAAAAGATAACCAGTTAGCAAAGGCAAGGCATCTTAAGCGCAGCGAATAGCGCCTAGTCACCGCATCAAGGCGCTCAAAAAACGCCCATACTTACCGGCGAAACACAGGTTCTGCCTTGCCACATATTGGACTTCCGCGTACCTAGGAAGAAAAAGACATTGGGCCTCATTATAACTCAGGCGGTCTGGAAATAACGGTGGCGGTAAACCGCCGCCATCGTTGTTTCCGGACCGCCTGATCCCGACTCCTGCAGGCGGGAGGTTATGTTCCCGCCAGGTCTGACCTGGCGGGTTTAACACCGCCCGCCTGCAGGCGGACGAGGAAACACCGGCAGCATTACAAGATGCTGCCGGTGTTTCCATGATCCCCATTCCCATTGAGTCCTATAGGACTCAATGGGAATGGGGATTAACACCATTCTGCCTCCGTGATTCCCGGAAAACCGGGGTTGTAATGCCCCGGTATTTCCGGGAATCACAGAGGCGGAATGGTAATACGAGTCCGGCGGCAACCAGGTGGTTTTACGGCCTTGGTTACCGCCGGACTCGTAATGAGGCCCACTGTTTAAAAGGCTTGCAGAACAGCAATATTCACAGCAATAAGACCTACTTGAAAGACTCAAGACGGGCTGGCATCAGTGAAGCAACTCGATCAACATTGCCCACCAAACTCAACGCGCCCCTGCCAAGACAGCAGGACGGAGAACACGCCAACATCTAAAACAAGGTGAGGAGAAGTCCTGAAGGGTCGCAGACCTACAGGGAGGCGGGAGGCTGTTTACCCCGGCTGCCCAGTCCTGAACATAGCTTACCTGTATTCCAGGCAGAACTCTTCCGCTGGTCGCATCTGGGCATCGCAAGGAGGGACATCTGAACCCCAACTACTGGGTGGCGCCGCCGTGGAACCAGGTGAGTGCAACACAAGGGTAGACTTTAGAAGCAGCAGTTATTGACATTGGTCATACAGTGTTTAAAGAAGGAGTATCATATGTGGCTTTGTCACGTGTGAAAAATATACAAGGCTTATTTTTAATAAACTTTGATGAAAGAAAAGTGACAACTGACATTGTTTGCACTGAAGAATATAATAGGTTGCATGTAATGTATGCTCCTCACCTGAACGTTATACCTGTAACTGTGAAGCACTCATCCAGGAAATGTAATGAGTCAGTGAAAGGACATTCAAATTAAATCAGTCCTTGTAAGACTAAAAAACAACAATGGAGTTGGAGAGTCGATCAACTGTAATTTACTCTCATTGCAGCTTTACAAATGAAACAGGAGTTGAATGCTATTGTAATGCACTATTGTGTATGTTGTTTCAAATTACTCCATTGATGCAAGAAATTGCTTCAAAAGCAGAGAAGCAGCCATGTGTTGAACTTCTTTTCTTAAAATCTCTGTAGATGAATATTGACACAGTTTACATACGGCAATGTCAATATGAAATGTAATAGCGGTTGCACGTGGAAATCAACAATTTTCTCAAAATACACAGGACGCTAGTCAAGAATTTAAAATCAACACTGCAAAATCTAGTTTTTAATAAGTATGTATTGATTAGGTTTCAAAGATACAATGTAGATGGCAGGAAAATTAACACGTCAATAAAGAATTTTGTACATTTGCAATTATTTTCCATGAGGGGGCATACATTGAATCTGAATATTTCACAACATGGATGCGTACAGAAGTAGATAGACTTGTTTGTAATGACTCTATAGTGGTTTATGTAAAGTAGGACACGGTTTGTTACTAGGATGTTTTGTTAAAAACAGTACTAAATAAATGTAGATGTAATATTGTGAAGATTATATAATTTAGAAGAGAAAATAGCATTCTGCAATCTTCTACTCCTGTTTTATTGTGTAAAACACTGTGGGGGTAATTCATAGAATTTAGTGCAGAAGCAGCGCACACGGGCAGCACAGAGAGGGAGCGTGTGCCAGCGTGCGCTAGCTGCGTGTGCCAAAACTCATTTTCACTTACGGCGTATTCATGGATACTTACATCCATAACCAGCCGTGGCGCAGAGTGGCGCAGTGACCCTGCAGCAGCACCAGTTATGCCCCCAACGCCGCCTCATGTGCCAAAAACATTGCAAAAATCCCCTACATGGCGCAAAGGCCAGTGGACCAGCATGCAGCCCCCCAACCACGAAAAAACGCACTAAAAACACCACACAACCCTCATGCATCAGCGAAATCCTGTGTAAAACTCCCGCGCACCCCTCGGAATATGCGTACGCCACGCGTTCCAGCGAAATCGCGTGTAAAAATCCCTGCGCACCCCTCTGAATATGCGTACCCCGCTCATGCCAGCAAAATCGCATGTTAAACCACCCGTGTTCCCCTCAGAATACGCGTACCCTGATTATGCCAGCGAAAAACACATGTGGAATACGCGTACCCCGCTCGCACCAATGACATCATGTGTAAAATTCCCCGCACACCCCCGGAATATGTGTACCCCGCTCGCGCCAGCAAAATCGCATGTAAAACGTCCTGCGCACCCCTGGAATATGCGTACCCCACTCGCGCCAGCAGAATTGCGTGTTAAACCCCTGTGCACCCCTGGAATACGTGTACCCCGCTCACGCCAGCGAAATCACGTGTAAAACCCCCCACGCGCCTCTGGAATACGCATACCCCGCTCGCACCAGCGAAAATCATGTGTAAAACTTCCTGCGCACCCTCGGAATACGCGTACCCCACTCGCGGCAGTGAAATCATGTGTAAAACCCCCCACGCACCCCTGGAATATGCGTACCCAGCTCGAGCCAGCGAAATTGTGTGTAAAACCCCCGCACACCCCTGGCCAGAAAAATCACGTGTAAAACTTCCTGCGCACCCCCGGAATACGCGTACCCTGCTCGCGCCAGCGGAATCGCGTGTTAAACTCCATGCGCACCCTCAGAATACATGTACCCCGCTCGTGCCAGCAAAATTGCATGTAAAACTCCCAGCGCACCCCTGGCAGTGTACCCCACTTGTGCAGCCCAATAGCGTGTAATTCTCACTCCCGTACCCCTGGATTCACGCAGCAGTGTGGTGAGAAGCCACATGCACCCCCTGCAGCCAGACCACACCACAGGGGTCCACCCTACACCCCTCCCCATGCCCCGCAGGAAGCCCATCCACCCTGACCATGCCCCGCAGGCAGCCCATCCACTCTGACCATGCCCCGCAGGCACCCCTTCCACCCTCCCCATGCCCCGCAGGCAGCCCATCTATCCTGACCATGCCCCTTAGGCAGCCCATCCACTCTGACCATGCTCCTCAGGCAGCCCATCCACTCTGACCATGCCCCATAGGCAGCCCATCCACTCTGACCATGCCCCACAGGCAGCCCATCCACACTGACCATGCCCCGCAGGCAGCCCATCCACCCTGACCATGCCCTGCAGGAACCCCATCCACTCTGACCATGCCCCGCAGGCAGGCCACATGGCACCATGCACTTGGAAGCCCTGACTAATGTCCCCCGCACCCACCCCCCATTGACGGGCACCTGCCAGCAGGCCCCGACTCATGTCCCCCCCACCAACCCCCCATTGACAGGTACCTGCCAGCAGGCCCCGACTCATATATCCCCCCACCCACCCCCCATTTACAGGCACCTGCCAGCTGGCCCCACCTCATGCCCCCACCCCCATTGAGGGGCACCTGCCAGCAGGCACCAACTCATTTATCCCCACCCACCCCCCATTGAGAGGCACCTGCCAGCAGGCCCCAACTCATGTCTCCCCCACCAACCCCCCATTGACAGGCACCTTCCAGCAGGCCCGACACATGTGACCCCAGCCACCCCCCATTGACAGGCACCTGCCAGCAGGCCCCGACACATGTCCCCCCACCCCCCATTGATGGGCACCTGCCAGCAGGCCCCGAATCATGTCCCCCACCAACCCCTCATTGACAGTCCCCTCCCAGCAGGCCCCGACTCATGTAACCATATTGATAGGCACCTGCCAGCAGGCCCCGACACATGTCCCCCCAACCACCCCCCATTGACAGGCACCTGCCAGCAAGCCCTGACTCATGTCCCCCCACCGACCCCCCAATGACGGGCACCTGCCAGCAAGTCCCAACACATGTCCCCCCACTCACCCCCCATTTACAGGCACCTGCCAGCAGGCCCCGACACATGTCCCCCCACCCACCCCCCATTGTCGGGCACCTGCCAGCTGGCCCTGACTCATGTGATCCCACCAACCCCCCATTGACAGGCACCTGCCAGCAGGCCCCGACTCATGTCCCCCCACCCACCCCCCATTGATGGGCACCTGCCAGCAAGACCCGACACAAACACCACGTCATAACAAAACAGACCCATGGCCATAATGCCAACCCAAATCCCCCCGCACTCCAGTACAAGCACGCAACCATCCACTGCACCCACTCCCTACTAAATTACCCATGCCATGAAAGCCTGAAAACAACCAGCATGGCCATGAATAAATGTCCAATAGAGCCACATAGAGACATGCACAAAACCAATGAGAGTAGACCACACCAATAATGAGGACATAAGAAATGTATTAAAAGGTAAACAAAATGACATAATGAAAATCACACATGCAAATGAAGAAACAATGAATGCAATAACAAAAATAAAGTAAACTCCAATGAAAAATCCACGACATTAAAAATGAAAAGTTGTCCATCGCAAAAGTTCATAGAAAGTAAAGAAAAATTCAAAAGCACAAAAAAAAAATGTCTCCATGGGATAATGTAATAACGAAAGTATGTACTGGTACTATTTACAATGAAAGTCAGACGGGTCCATGATCCCAAAACAAAAGGAAACCTATCTAAAATACAACTGTATACAAAAAGTGGAGCAAAGTCCATGAACTCCAAATAATAATTAAAACCAAATGAAACCTAAACTTAAATAACTATATACAAAGGCGGCGGGCTAGTCCGACGGCTCACTTTTTGATGTCCCAGGGCAGGACATCATCGAACTCCACGTCGATGTTCCGGAGGCGGACCTCTTCTCTGCCCTCGAGGTCTCGCAGGGATGCAGGAATGGCCTCCTCCAACTCCCTGCGAGTTGCCATGAGGCACCCAGCCCACCTCAAAGCCCTGTCCATGGAGTTCTCTGCCCTGACCATTGTGAGCTGTGCCCTCTCCGTCCACCACCGCTCTGCACCTATTTGCTGGCCCAACCGCTGCCACACGGAAGACACTCCCAATCTTGGGTCCTCCTGCCCGCCGGCCGATGCCTGCCCCGATGATGTAGATGGCCCTGAGGCCATATGCCTCCTACGCCGAGCCTGCCGCTGCATTTCTGCTGCCTGCCGCCGCCGCCACGACTGCCCCCGGGTAGATGGCAATACCCGGGGCTGTCATGTAGGTGCCTTGCTTGAATGTGCCTGTACATCGTCCTTTGCCAGGGGCCATGATATACTTAATTGGTTAGGCTAGCTCTTGAAACTTTCAGCCTCAGATGAAGAGTCGGTGATGACTCGAAACACGTGTCAGGCTACTTCGTTATTAAACTTCTTGGACTCATGAGAAATCCCTCCTTCTTTGAATTACTTGGAACACCTGTCACTATTGCACTGTTCAGCTCAGTGAGACTGATAACTGTCTGAGTTAATTTAGGTTCTTAACTGTGGGTAGCATCTGGCAGTGCTCCCACACCCCTCAGCCACCTGCAGCTTTAGTGCTTCCCTAATTTCTTCAGTGTACAAGCGCTGTGGACTTTGACTTGTTCTGCCAAACCTACAAGTATGACTAGGCTGTATCAGTGAATCAACACATCGTTACGGACATGTGTCATGCATCCATGGCGTTTACCAGTCCTTCGCACACTACTCAGACACATGGACATGTACACCATGGATGTCCATGACAGCAGCACCCATCTCTCACACCCCAAACATGTCCAACTACAGACACAGGCATGCATACATCTGTGCATTCCGCATGCTGCTCTGCATGATGCGTTGTAACAAATACACTATCCATGTTGGTCACACCTGACTGGAATCACATGCACCCTCATCATGTCCCTCCACACACACATCCATACATGACCCATGTCACACATACAGCCAAATAGCTAACTACCACCACACTGCAACATGCACTGTTTTAAACGGGAATGCATGGGCATTTACTGCTCGACTCCAGACGGGCCTGCATCCTGAGGATCTGGTGTTGAAGCACTGGGCAAATGCGCTCCAGGACCCTCATCTGCTGGGTGGTAAGCTGGCCCCAGTGCCCCATTGCATCCACTGCCTCCAAGAGGCGCCGGGCCTTCTTGAGGGTCCTGGATTTGTAGTCCTCCCAGCACTTCTGGACGTGTTTGATGTCGCGTGGTGCCACCCCCTCAGCGTTGATGGCACCCACTATGTCCTTCCAGATCCTCTTCCATCCTTCCTTGTCGGCGCACGATGCTGTGAAGAGGGCATCATAATGCCCCAGGACTTGTTCCACCAGGATGCCAACTTCATTTGCACTGAAGCTGGCAGCCCTCTGCCTCTCTGCTGGGGGTTTGCCACTGGTGCCAGATGGTGTTGGTTCGAACATGGCAACCCCCGAGGCAGGTCCTGGGGCTGGGCTGTGGAGCGATTGAACACCAGTCAGAGTCTTCTGTTCCAGCAGGGGTGGTCACAGCAACTGGACCCCTGCAGATGGCTGATGTGCAGGCACCAAATGGCAGGGCACTGTTGGCAGCAGCAAGGCAGGCAGGCAGGAGCAGATGGCTTGTAGGAGGCTCCCCGGGCCCTGGGGGGCAGGAAAATAGCTTTCTGGGCAGGAGCATGGTCTTCTGTGTTTTGTCTCGTGGTCTGCTTGATGCAGAGTGAATTGGCACATAAAAAAAACAGCACGTCAGCATGTAATTCGAGGAAAGGGCCTTAGCGCGTAAGTGCGCAAGTGACGTAATGCATGCAGGCGTTTCCTTCTGCACATATAAATGGTCCACACAGGTCTGCATAGCGCTGTATGTGCTTTCAGTGGAGACCGATGCGTGTGTTTTCCTACTTTGGGGTTCACACGTGATTACTTCATAGAGATTACAGTGCTACGCGTATTTCTTTTCCATGCAGACTGTGAGTCATGCACACTATTGCACGCTATTTTGCCCACTGTGGGTGGCCCTGTTTGTTGCGTTCCCAATTTATTGAGGTCATAGTAGCCCGCGTGTTAATCGCCTATGCTTTTTTGTGTTCCTGGGTGCCACAGCGTACTGCGTGAGGTCTTTTTACATACATGTGGGCTACAGGGTATGCGTATACATTTGTCCTGTATTTTTGGGGTGCCAGAGCATTGCGTGAACGTCATTTATCCCCAGGGTACACAGGCAGCCTTGCAGGAGCACAGGGGTGCATCTACCATCACATACTCTGCCCCCTTCACCTCTATTGACCAGGACAACTGTTCAGTGCAGCTCCCATTGGCATTAGTACATCTGTTCCATGGTTGTGAGGCCACCAAATGTTAAAGGGGGCTCAGCTGGGCGTCCTGCCAGTGTTGGGAGTGGTAGGGCACGTGGCCAGGGTGACCGGGGAATATGTGGAGTCCAGGGTGGCCAGAGAGGCTGTAGAGCGGGAAGAGGCAGGGGCGCACCACAGGGGCAGGATGTCCAGCCATGTGCTGGCGCAGCCATGCCACCACCCCCTGACGCTCCAGGTGATGCTGCTGTTGCATCCAACCCCGGAATATGCACCTCGCATGTGTTCCTTTTGGTCACACCAGATTGGTTATTTTTAAGTATTTAGGGATGCACACAATGTAGCACTTCGGTGAAAACATTCTCAGGGTGGTAAGGTTCTGACAGTTGACTTTCTCTTTGTCATCATCGATTGTCACCTGGTATGTGCCAGGCCTGTGTGCACTCCGCAGGGGTGGGAGTTTAGGTGATAAATGTGGCCACAAGCTGGGTCCGGGCTGCCTCACCACGTACCCTTTCCCCTCCCATGAGCAGCTCCTGTGCATGTGGTCGGGGATGTGGGGGCACCACCATGTCCACCGGTACTCCCCGCCGTGTTGCAACATTATGCAGGACACATGCTGCCACAATGATCCTGCACACTACTGGGGGTGCATATGTAGCTGGCCGCCAGAGTGGTCAAGGGAGTGTAAGCGTGACTTGAGCACTCCGAATGTGCGCTTCACTATGGCCCTGGTTGCAATATGGGCTGCGTTGTATCTTACCTTAGGTAGTGTGGTGGGGTTCCGTATTGGCGTCATCATGTGGGTGCTCAGAGGGTAGGCACTGTCCCCTGGGGAGCTGATGATGGTCGTCATTAGTTGGGTTTGTGTATTTGTCAGTGTATGACATGCATGCATGTGCACAGGCATTTGTACTGACCTATTAGCCATGTGTCGCTAAGCTTCCCAGCTTCCAGGGCCCGGATCAGGGTGTACATTCTGTATATGAAACTGTCATGGGTGGACCCTGGATAGTTTGCATAGATCGAGATGATGATTCCCTTGGCATCGCATTCAACCTGCACGTTCATGGAATGCCAGTGCTTGCGGTTGTGGCGGATGTTTTCAGTGGCCCTAGGTGGACGTAGGGCCACCTGGGTGCAATCTATGGAACCAAGCACTTTGGGGAAGTGTGCCACCTTGTAGAAGTGCAGGACCACAGCCTGCCTTTCTACGGGCATGTATATGTGCCTGCGGACTGAGGGGTGCGCAGTGATGATTGCCAAAACGTGGTGTAGGCAACGTTACCGCGCGGGCTGTGAGACCCCCCCACTATGGCAGTTGTCCGCTGAAATTACCCAGTGGCCCAAAAATGCAGTACATTGAGCACCTTCTATAAAAGTTTTTCTTGTATATATATATATATATATATATATATATATATATATATATACATTTTATTTTTTCCAGGGCCTGTGCTTGTGGATCATAGGATGAGCACTTTTTGGGCGGCTTACAACTTTGCCCTCCCTGAACGAATCTTCATGAAACTTTGCAGAAAACATATATGGCCCCTTCAGATCGACCCCGCAAAGTTCTGTGAGGTTTTGTCAAGGGGGGCAATGTTATAGGAGGGGTCCCAAAATGTGTGGTTTTTCCCAGAGATGCGATGGAAAAATAAATGTGCTAATGTCTACGGCCCAAACCGCTGGACGGATTTTCACCAAATTTGCGGCTTTCGGCAGGAGAGGCGGCTTGGTCCCCAAAGCGTGCTTTTGTAAATTTGGTGTAATCTGTCCAGTATTTTTTTTAAACGACCCAAAAGTAGGTAAAAAAATATGAATGATACCTTGGTTCTGTTCGCAGACTTACTTCCCTGTTGCGTCCACGGACGGGCATACGATTGGTCTAGAGTGCGGCATGAGGTCCGCAGACATCGGACGTGCCTGCTGATTGGTCAATAACAAACGTGTTATGCCTCAGATTTTTGGAAACACCCACCATGATGGATTCAATGACAGCGGCCTGTGTCCACGAACATTGCAGTAAAAACATTAAAAAACACAACATTGCAATTGTCAAACTAATGAAACAATCTCTGGGGAGCTGAGGGGTGATGAGAATGGGATGGGATATGGCCTGAAAAGGGCAAAAAAAATGTGTTTTCTTCTCTGATGTTCGTGAACAGTCCAGGGCAGTCCTGTAATGTCCGCCAACATATTAGATGTTCGGGGCCATCTATGCTTATTTGTGCATTACAGGGTTGGTGAAAAATAGTTTTTGGATGGCTACCACTCAATGAAACTGCTTGAAATGTAAGAATTTCATTCTAGACCTGATTATGAATGGTTTTGAAAAGTGTGGTGCTGTTTTGTCAAGAGGGAAAAAAATTAGAGTGGGAGTCCCAAAATATTGTAAAGACTTATACATGTGGTGCCATTTGACGAATATGCACAAAAGTTTGCAAAAGATTCTAGATCTAGATATTAATTGTTATGCAAAGTTTCGAGGGATTTTGTCAAGAGGGTGCACAATGAAAGGGGGTCTCAAAATACTGTAAATGGTTATAATTGTTGTGCCATTTGACAAATCTGCACAAAAGTTTGCAAAAAAGATTTTAGATCTCGATATAAATATGTTTGCAAAGTTTGGTGGGATTTTGCCAAGAGGGGTTAAATTAGAGGGGGTGTCTCAACATTTTTTTGATGGCTTATTACTTTGTTGCTGTTTGACGACAAAGATTTTCAGGAAGATTAGAACCCAACCTTGAATGTTTGTGCAAAGTCTGAATGGATTTTGTTAAGTGCGGGCTAAGTTATGTGACTATTATATGTCCGCACGTTTAGACACTTTTGACACTTCCAGCAAACTTGTGTAAGGAGCATTGGCAAGTCCTGAAAGCATGGTTTTGCAAATGTGTTCATGTTTTATTTTTTTACAAGTGTCACAATGTAGGTACACAAAATAGTTATATGCCTTTGGTGAATGAGGTATTGCCTGTGGCCTTGGGCAGTGGCCAGATAGTCTGGGTCATGGCATAAGGTTATGTCCGTGACAATCTGGCTACTTACCATGACCACAAGGAATGACCAATGGGGATAAAGCAGCCATGTCCACCAGGGATCGGCTATGTGGTAAAGTTTTTTGAAATTGGTATAGTTTGAAAGGAAAAACAAATGTGCTTGTGGTAATATGATTTTAGGGTTCTCTCGTTGCCTATTGCAGGCTGCCATGGAAAGGGAAGAGGGGCTCTGCGAGCCTTCCCTTTCCATGGTGGCCATATTGGAAAAGGATTTTCCTTCCTACACTGGGACATTGCGCGCATCCCGATGCAGGAAGAAAAATCTTATTTTTAGCACCCCAGGTTACGGCTTTGGCAAACTGGGGTGCTAATGGCCTTCATCCTTCATTTCAGGAGGTGGAATGGGGGATAACAATCCGGAGCCTTCGTTATCCACCCTCGCTTCGCTTGGGCCGATAACTTGGCTGGCAGTCCGTTATCCCCTATTCCAGGCACTGGAACGTGGGATAAACGCCACATTATTCCCATTAGTATAACATAAAATGCTAATGATAATAAAAATATATATACAATTACACACCTCATTCCTAAAAAATTCAATACTCCAACATTATTACCGTAAGATATAGAGGGGGTCATTCATAGAATTTAACGCACAAGTGTCGCATGCGGCTTGCGCACAGAGTGCGCGTGCGGAAGTCTGCACCAGCCGCCTGCGCCAAAACCCATTTTAGCACCAGCGTATTCATGGATACTAACATCCATAACCAGCCGTGGTGCAGAGTGGCACAGCAACCCTGCAGCAGTGCCAGTTACGCCCCCAATCCTGCACGCCAAAAACATTGCACAAACCCCTACATGGCGCAAAGGCCAGTGGACCAGCCTACAGCCCCCCCAACCACGAAAATGCGTGGAAAACTCCCTGTGCACCCCTCGGAATACGCGTACCAGCTCACGCTAGCGAGAACGTGTGGAAAACTCCTTGCGCACTCCTCAGAATACAAGTACCCTGCCGGCGCTAGTGAAAACGCACGTGAAAGTCCTCACGCACCCCCTGAATACGCGTAGGCCAGCGAAAACGTGTGTGAAAGTCCACGTGCACCCCCGGAATACACATACCCCGCCCGCGCTAGCGAAAACGCATGTGAAAGTCCACACGCACCCCCAGAATTCACATACCCCACCCGCGCTAGTGAAATCGCCTGTGGGCCATGCCCAGGGGTGATGGGCTGCCTGCAGGCCTTGCCGACGGGTGATGGGCTGCCTGCGGGCCATGCCCAGGGTTGATGGGCTGCCTGCGGGCCTTGCCCAGGGGTGTTGGACTGCCTGCGGGGCATTCCCAGGGGTGATGGGCTGCCTGCGGGGCATGCCCAGGGGTGATGGGCTGCCTGCAGGCCTTGCCAAGGGGTGATGGGCTGCCTGCGGGCCATGCCCAGGGTTGATGGGCTGCCTGCGGGCCTTGCCCAGGGGTGATGGGCTGCCTGTGGGGCATGCCCAGGGGTAATGGGATGCCTGCGGGGCATGCCCAGGGGTGATGGGCTGCCTGCAGGCCTTGCCCAGGGGTGATGGGCTGCCTGCGCGCCATGCCCAGGGTTGATGGGCTGCCTGCGGGTCTTGCCCAGGGGTGATGGGCTGCCTGCGGGCCATGCCCTGGGGTAATGGGCTGCCTGTGGGGCATGCCCAGGGGTGATAGGCTGCCTGTGGGCCTTGCCCAGGGGTGATGGGCTGCCTGCGGGCCATGGGGAGGGTGGATTGGCTGCCTGCACGTATTCCAGGGGTACGCGTGGACTTTCACACGTGATTTCACTAGCGCGGGTGGGGTACGTGTATTCCGGGGGTGCACGTGGACTTTCACACGCGATTTCACTAGTGTGGGTGGGGTACGTGTATTCCGGGGGTGCGCGTGGACTTTCACACGCATTTTCATTAGCCTACGTGTATTCCAGGGGTGCGCGTGGACTTTCACACGTGTTTTCGCTAGCGCGGGTGGGGTATGTGTATTCCGGGAGTGCGTGTGGACTTTCACACGCGTTTTCGCTAGAGCGGGTGCGGTACGTGTATTCCGGTGGTGCGCGTGGACTTTCACAAAAGTTTTCGCTAGCGCGGGTGGGGTATGTGTATTCCGGGAGTGCGTGTGGACTTTCACACGCGTTTTCGCTAGAGCGGGTGCGGTACGTGTATTCCGGTGGTGCGTGTGGACTTTCACACGTGTTTTCGCTAGCGCGGGTGGGGTACGTGTATTCCGGGGGGTGCGCGTGGACTTTCACATGCGATTTCGCTAGCGCGGGTGGGGTACGTGTATTCCAGGGGTGCGCATGGACTTTCACACGTGTTTTCGCTGTCTAGGTGTATTCCGGGGGTGCATGTGGACTTTCACACGCGATTTGGCAGTGTGTGGCCTCCTGGGTGTGCCCCCCCTCCCATTGTCCCACAGGCAGCCCATCACCCAGACCATGTCCCACAGGCAGCCCATCATCCCACACCATGCCCCACAAGCACCCCACATGGCACCATGTACACGGGAGCACCGACACATGTCCCCCACCCACCCCCATTGATGGGCACCTGCCAGCAGGCCCCGACTCATGTCCCCCCACTCCCCTATTGACGGGCATCTGCCAGCAGGCCCCGACTCATGTCCCCTCACACCCCCACCCACCCCCATTGACGGGCACCTGCCAGAAGGCCCCGACTCATGTCCCCCCACACCCCCACCTACCCCCATTGATGGGCACCTGCCAGCAGGCCCCAACTCATGCCCACCCCACACCCCGCCCACCCCCATTGACGGGCACCTGCCAGCAGGCCCCGACTCATGTCCCCCCACACCCCACCCCCACCCCCATTGACGGGCACCTGCCAGCAGGCCCCGACTCATGTCCCCCCACGCCCCCACCCACCCCCATTGATGGGCCCCTACCAGCAGGCCCGACTCATGTCCCCCCACACTCCCATCCACCCCCATTGACGGGCACCTGCCAGCAGGCCCCCGACTCATGTCCCCCCACACTCCCCACCCAACCCCATGACGGCACCTGCGAGCAGGCCCTGACTCATGTCCCACCACACCCCCCACCCACCCCCATTGACGGGCACCTGCCAGCAGGCCCTGACTCATGTCCCCCCAAACCCCCCACCCACCCCCATTGATGGCACCTGCCAGCAGGCCCCGACACATGGCCCACCAAACAACATGTCCTAACAAAACAGACCCATGGTCCTAATGCCAACCCAAATCCCCCTTGCCCCCCAGTACAAGCATGCAACCATCCATAGCACCCACTCCCAAATTACCCATGCCATGACAGTCTTAAAAGAACCACCATGCCAATGCATAAATGCCACACAGTGGCAACACATGACTGAGGCAATGTTCATTGAGACATGCACAAAACCAATGATAGTACACAACACCAATCATGAAGTTAGAATAAATGTATTAAAAACATAATAAAATAACATAAAGAAAAACAAACTTGAAAATCAATAAACAATGACAGATATTACCAAAAAACCCAGAAAATCCAATGAAAAACCAAAATCCACGGCATGAAAAAAGAAAAGTGGGCAATCGCAAATGTCGATATGAAAAAAATAATCCCAAAAAAATTAAACCATTGATCCATGGAAAATTTCAAAAAAGAAAGTATGTACAAGTCTTCATCTATATACAAACCAAGTCCAAAGGGTCCATGATCCCCCAAAAAAATTAAACCTACCAAAAAGTCCTATGAATAAAAAACTATATACATGAAGTGGAGCAAAGTCCATTAACTCCAAAAAAAAAAAAACATAGGAAACCTAACACTAAAGAACTATGTACAAAGGCGGCGGGCAAGTCCAATGGCTCACTTGTTGATGTTCCGGGCCAGGGCATCATCAAACTCCATGTCGATGTCCCGGAGGCGGGCCTCTTCCCTGGCCTTGAGGTCTCGCAGGGATGCAGTCATGGCGTCCTCCAACCCCTTGCGAGTTGCTTCAAGGCACTCAGCCCGCCTCAATGCCCTGCGCATGGAGTTCTCCGCCCTGACCATAATGAGCCGTGCCTCTTCCGCCCGCCGCAGCTCTGCCGCATCTATCTGGTGGCCCAACCGCTGCCACACGGAAGACATTCCCAATCCAGGGTCCTCCTGCCCTCTGGCCGACCCCTGCCCCTGCGATGTTGAAGGCCCCGGGCCATCATCGCTCCCACCCTGAGCCTGCTGCTGCTGTACATGTGCCCTGCTTGTCGATGCCTGCATGTCCTCCTCTTGCTGGGATCCAGTTGTTGGGGTGGCCACCCCTGCTGGACCTCCGACTCCCGACTGTGGCAGGGATGTGTCCTCCACCAGCCTGGCCACTGGGTCAGGGGCAGCTCCACAGGGTGCCCAGGTGATACTTGGGCAGGAAGATGGCATGAAGGACGACTGGCATATAGGGGGTTCAGTTGAGGAGGGGGTCGCTAAAAGATCCAGCACACGGAGGAACCCAGCCTTGGTGACCTGTCCTAGTAGGCCGACGTAGTCAATGAGGTATTCAAAATGAGGTGCATTGTCCTCACGAGAGCCCTGCACGTCATCCCGAATACCACGTTGACGCAACGCCATCCCAACCAGGACAGGCTCAACCCGATCACAGATTGCCACGTCCGCAGGGAGAGGAAGGCCAGTTGTTGTGTGTGCATCCCCTCCCTGAAAACGGGTCTGGACGAAGGCATCCCTGCTGGTGTGGGATGATGCAGTCACAGGATCGGGGACAGGATTACACACAGGCACCTCTGCGGCGGCCTGTGCTGCCTCCTGTCCCTGCCCCGGACTGCACCACTAGCACCAGTGGAATCCCCCCTCCAGGCCCTGTATGTGGGCCTTCCACGGCCTCCCCCCCAACCGAACCCCCCACCAACCTGGATGACTCTGTGCCATCTTCCTCCATAGGCCCCTGTGGGGGCTCAGCTGCCCCTACTGCTGCCGAGGAGTCCACCTCCAACCTCCGCCTCTTGGACCTCCCCTTGGCAGCTGCGGCCATGGACGCGGCACCAGACTCCGCACTCCCGGAAGAGATGACAACGTGGGAGGAGACCTGGGCCTTGCGTCTCCGACTGGTGGTGCGATCCCTGCCGCTGTGCTCCACAGCACTGTCTCCGCCCTCTTCATTAGTCGGTGCTGCAGACAGGGAGAGACGGAACACAGGCATCAGGGCACTGTACAATGGTCGGATACACACATGACAGTTGCACATGAGTGGCAGTGTCAAACTTCACAGATGGCATCACACCCCCCAACACTCATATCATATGAATCCACACACATACACAAATGAATAGGAATCGTGAAGCAAGCAGCAGCATCCATACACACTCACCAGCATCAACATCTGAAGGTTGGCATGATGTCACAAGCAACATGCGGAGTGCCAAACACATGCACACACGTCAACAGACGGACATGCATCTGTACATCTCCACTACCTGTCACATTGCAATCATCAGCAACTATGTCACATCTGCCAATCGGGTTCATACATGTCCGTGTCACATGCATCCATGTTGTGTCACTGTCAAACGCGTGCAACCCACACACACATGCAGTTGTGCATCATGCTTTGGAACACATACACCATTAATGTGCATCACTCATCCATACCTTGACCTTTTCAGACATATGTCCAAACTGCACACTCCTGGCACACCTCAACATGCACTGCGTACAACAAGTACGCATGGACACTTACTGCTCAACTCCGGACCGGTCTCCCTCACGAGGAGCTGGCGGTGAAGCGCTGGGTTAATGCTTTCCAGGACCCTCATGTCGTTGGTGGTTAGGTTGACCCGGTGCCTCACTGCATGCGCTGCTTCCAAGAGGCGCCGGGCCTTCCTGAGGGACCTAAACCTGTAGTCCTCCCAGCGCTTACGGACATGTTGTATGTGACCCGGCAGTCCGTTTCATCGACTGCCACGGGCCCAAGGGTAGTGGTAGCTGCAGGTGAAGCTGTGGACACCACCACCCAGGCTCAGGGTCAGCCAGCGCATGCTACGTTGGCACCTGAAGAGTCCCAGGATGATTTCTAGGAGGTCAGGAGGCACACGGTATGTGCACGCATGGCTGCCCTGACTGAGGCACATGTCCCTGGGGCAGTATTGTCATCTGCTGCCCCATCAGCTGGGTGTTGGCAAGTGCATGGGCAGATGCAGCCGACACCACCCCTGCTGTGAGTCTATCATCCAGGACAGTCCCGGTCAATGACCTTGGCACAGCAGATGTTGCTGCGCAGGGTCAAGTCAAGGGCACCCAGCAGCCACTGACGCAGGTCAGGGCTTCCATCCTTGTTCCACCTGCCACTCCCTCGGTTCAATCCACCAGTGCCACTGCCCATACTGATCAGGGCGGCATTTTCCAGTCAGGGTCCGGACCACTGCCCAAGAGGAGGAAGGTTGCATTTGCAGCAGAGGCTGGGACCCCAGATACAGCTCCGGCCTCTGGCATATTGAAGAAGAAGCCTTTCTGCAAGCAGGAACGGGACTTCCTTGTCGACTACGTGTCGGGACACGACCGTGATATGCTAGTGGGCCCGAATTGTCACACTATGGCTGCCCAGAGTTTGTCCCACTGGAAGCATGTTGCGCAGGGTGTCAGTGCAATCGGACATGAGGTGCGCACAGCTCAGGAGTGCAAAAAGCGTTTGGATGACCTCCGACGCTCTGCTAAGCTAAAGCGTGCCTCTAATTATAACATGACTCTGATGACTGACAGTGGGCCACCACCTGAGGAGGAAGATCTCACTTCGCACGAGTCAGTCGCTGCAGAGTTCATACCGGCAGAATTGTACAAAGGAGTGGGAGAGATGCTGGACTTTGATGCCCCGTCCAGTGAGTGTTGTCGCGTGTTTGTACAGACCATGTGTGGTTTGCTTGTGTGATGTATTGTGCTTGACTGCCACTACATGCTATGTGTACATGGTTCTCATGTGCGAGTCATGCAATGCTTCACTGATGCGTGCCTGCTGTGCAGGATGCTGGACATGTAGAGCAGACGGGGACTGTCCTCATCACCACACCTGCACCCTGCTCACATGCTAGTTACCCAGCTGCTCCTCCCGGCCATGTTTTAGCTCACTGGCCCTTCTGCATGTAGCCTGGGGTGTCTTTCTACTCTGCACTGAGGCTATGTCATCGCATGACAGACGTGCATGTGTGTTCTGCCTGCATGCGGGTATTCCACGTAGGCATGCTGCCTTGCCCCTCCACCCCCTGCAACCCAATTTCACCATGGCACTGGCAGGTATCATGTTGGAGTACTGCAATGGCCTGTTTAACGCTTCTGTGTACATGCACACTTCCCCCTGCCAACCTGCCAGACACATACAGTGGGGTACATCCTTTGTCCTTGATGCAGGGTGTCTCACTCGGACTGTGCAGATGGCAGATGCTCCGCAGGGACATGAGTGCCCATTCATGCTCCATTTGCATTCCATGTATGCCCCTATGTGACCTTTCCCGGATTATCATTGTAGTACGTGTCCAGGATGACATTCATTTAATGGCATTTGATCATCCATTCCATGCCCACTCTGGCTCAGTCCTGCATCACGCACATGTTTAGGGTGTCACAGTCTGTGTGGGGAACAGCCCCCCCCCTTGTTTCAGGCCCCCTGACTCTGTTCAACTGGTGCAGTGGCTTCTGCACACACGGGTGTACTACTGAGGTTTCATCATTTGTTCTGCTTACTGTCCCATTCTCATCTGCTGTGTTGTCAGTTGACTCAGATGATGCAATTGACACTAGTCAACACTGTCTGCCAATACACAGTTCTCTCGTCACCCTTTCGCTGCCATGCAATGCCTCCCTGCATTTTCACTAAGGGGTGGGATTGCCTGTAGCCATGCAACCCATTGCATGCACATTGCACGTGATGCCTGAACTTGCTCTTACACTATCTTCATGTTTATTGATTGACATCATAATGTACTTGTTCATGTAGATAGTGGGTAACATACACATGTTCTGCACTGCATCAACCCACTTCTGAGCCATGTTACACCATTCTACATGCCTACTCACTGCTGCAATGTCAAAGTGACCTGGCATGTATGGTCGGATTTTCATCCCTTCACTGTCATGAATGCCACGGGCACAGGTGCATCCTGTGACACATGTACTCAGTATTGGAACACTCTAGTGGGTGTTTAGCAAAGTTGATTGGTCAATCTGCGGCCTATACCAACTGGTATAGGGTGCAGATTGATTGCAGCCTGCCAATCGGGTTGTAATGACTGTGGAGCTGCCTTCACGTGTGTATGTGTACACTTTCACATACATCAAAGCAAGCAGCGTTGTAACTGCTTGCTTTGCTGTATTGGATGCTGTTCATGTTCACAATACAAGTGTATAGGGAAAGGGGTGTTTTTGAACACTTTCACATGTACATATGCAAGCAGCTTCAACGTTGTGTATTGTAACATTGTGGCTACTCACTTATGTGTGTGTGAAAGTGTTCATTTACACGTGTCTTCCGCAGCTTTTTTGTTGACTGACTAATATGTAGTTGATTGACGTTAATGCTGGTGAGATTTCAACATTGCGCCTGTTATGTTCAACTGGCATAATCCTGAAGGTGCACTGTTGTGCAGTATGTGTACGCCCAGGCCCAATTAGCTAATATGCTGGGGCCGGGCCATGATGAATTTACACACGGAATAATGGAATAGGGCACATTCATAGCACAAAGTGCTCAATCAGGCCCTGAGGGGTGTTCTGGAGGCTTCATGGCCTGCAGCTAGGACCGTACTGGGTGTTATGGTCCCTCATGCCTGGTTGCAGGCCCTCGCTTTTCCCGGGACATTCACTATATCTACATGGCCCATGACACCCGGTATGGGCCGAGTTGCAGATGAATGAAGCTATATTGGTGAGGATGGTTTAGTGACGCATGTGAACATGCATATTCTGTGTGTCATTGTGTGTTTGGATTCACTTGCAGCTGTGGCCATTTTGCAGTTCAGACATGCTTATGGTATGTGCCATCTCTTTGTTGCCATCTGTCTGTGACATGTGCCTGACAGAGGTGGTGTGTGATGGAGGTGATATACTACATATTGTACTTGTGTAAGCTTTGCTATTTAGACACATCCTGTTACGCTCACCTGGTTCCCACAGGGGCGTCGATCGGACCCGGACAGCTGCGGTCTCCACCAACGCGATGCGTAGTGCCGAGATGACTGTTTGGACTGGCCCGCCTAATTTGCTTGATCCATAGAAGTATTCACCTGCAAGTGGAGAAAGGGATTTAGCCACCCGTGGATATGAGTGATAGCCCCCTCCCACTGTTCTCGTTCTCCCTTCTTGGTATCTCCGATATCCCCTTTTAGGAACCTCAACTTATGTTTTTAAATGATGAGCTCTCCATCCTGCGTGGATTGCAGGGGCGCGTTGATGCCAGTTACTTCACTGGTTTGAAGGCGTGGGAGAGATCCGGAGAGTATTGACTCTGAGGTTCCTGGCAATGTTTGGTAAGTATCAGGTTCATAGAGTTCAATATGTCCGATGATTCACTCTTGTCCCCCCTTCCTTCCTTGTTTTGCAACTAAGATCGTGAGAAGATACCCCTCGTGGAAGTTGGTGGCGCTCAGGTAAGAGTCTGTATTACCCGACGCCGTCCGGTAAATGTTGCCGGTGTTTAACGTGTTTCTCTCCCTTTGCAGGTGCGGCACATGAAGATGTGGAGAGTTATAGAATAATGCCTCCGGTGGTAATCAGGTAAGTTTATGATGATAAGTGTTTTATTTGTTGGTTTTCTCGGCTCACCTTGTTGTTTTCTTTTGTCCCACAGGTGCCGGAGTTCGGCGAAGAAATGATGGAGGCAGTGCCGAATCGAAAGATGCTGCGAGGACTGGTGAGTATGACGCGGCGCTGTAGCTGGAGCTGCGACGCGTACAGAAATGATGTTCCTTCAGGTCCGGAGGCGAGATGAATCCGAAATCAGGTGAGGAATTCGAAATAGTTTGTTTTCTAATCTTGTCCTTTTCTTTCCTCTTAGTTTTAGGAGCTCCAGGTTCGAGGCGGGCGTGGCAGAAGACTGGATGCAGACTGCAGGCATGGTGAGCGTTACGCTGCTAGATGCAGAACAACGCGAAGCATGTGCTGTTGTTCGGGCGTGGTTTAAATAGCCTCCAAAGTAGTTCCAGGAAAGAAGTTCCCTAGAACCACGCCCGAGTAAAAAATAGTCCCTGTAGAAAAATAGTCCCATCCAGGCCTCATGTTGGCTTGGACTAGCAGCATGGTCTGCATCAGGTAAGTAAAGTCTATGAGCCTGGCGCCTATGGTGCCAGGACTGATTTCCATAATGAGCCTGGCGCCTAAGGCGCCAGGACTGAACCCAAACAGCCCCCAGCCGGGGCTGTTGGGGTTTTAAAAGGTATCTGGATGCCTGCTTCCGGAGCTGATGGGCTTGGTCCTGATGCCCGGGAGTAGGCATCATGACACATCCATTTTTGCTTTTGGGATGTGTTTGCATATCTGGATGCATGCGTTTGGATCATATGTGTTTGCATGCCACTGGATGCATGCCGGATTCTCATTCGTGTGTGACATGTCTGCTTCATGTGTTGGCTGTCGATGTGATGTCCATGTTTGTGTGGGTTATGTGCTTCTGACATGTGTACTTATGTTTGTTTTTCCCACTTTTCAGATGATGACGCAATGGAGGCAGAGGATGGTGATGTCATTCCAGACACAGGGTTGCTATTACACCAGCAACCCAGCACAAGTGGGGGTCGTGGGGTGGTAGGCCACGAGAACCCACTTGTGCTCCAGACCATTGTGTCTAGGGCTGGCAATGAGTCTAGCCCGGATAATCACTCTGATGACAATGTTGTGTTGGATGTGTGTCATGTCCATTCGTCAACAGTGAGTGATTCTGATGTGGAGAATCCTCTGCCTGCAACACCTGCACTGAGGGGCCATACGGTGGTGGGACCTCCGCCTGTGGTGGATCAGGACACATGGTCATACTACACACCAATTGCTGATGTGCCTGGAGCATCATGTCAATGGAGGAATGTAGTCCTGCAGCCGCGGGCGGTGCCAACCCAACAAGGACTGCCGCACGGGCCCCAAGCCATGGTTGCCAATTCCAAACAACAGGGAGTAGCAATTGATAATATCGCTCAGAGCATGGAAAATGTGGCCCAATCCGTGCTCCCCCCTGCTAGGCAGGTGGATCTCCAGCAGCGGGCAGCACAGTCCATGGCCCGCTCACTCAGGCTGGGCATTGTGGCCTCAGACAGGGCATACCAGGCTGAAATGGTGTCTCTGCATCAAGCACTTGCTGCTCACACAGAGGCACAGAGGGTTGCCCTGAGGGAAGACCATGCTTCCCTCAGATCTACTCTGAGTGTGCTCTTAATGTCCCAGAGGCAGCGGACAGAGGAGAGGTTGGAGCAGCTTGAGAATACCATCGTCTGAGCTACGTGCTTGCAGGGAGGTGCTCCAGATGTCATGCCAGGCCATGCAGGAAGAACTCCATGTTACACATGCTACCTTGCAAGAGGAAGCATGCGTATCACGTGAGGTTCTGCATGCTGACCTACGTGTCATCGCCACACAGAACCAGGCTCACCTGTCCCACAGACTTGCTGCCGACGAGGGGCAAGCTGCACATAGGCGTGGTCAGGGTACTGTGCCACGTCCACCTTTTGAGTCAGAGCGTGAGGAAGACGACGACTTATCTCCCACATAGGTTGGGCCGTGCAGGCGTTGAGCCCATGGAGTTTTTTTTTTAAATCTCAACATCATCGCACGTGGGTGTTGAGGTGCACCCTGTACCCCCCCCCGGGTGCCTTCCCCCCGTGTCGTATATGGCCATTCGATATTTTTATTTAGTTTAATTAGTTCATATAGTTTAAAATTGTGTGTCTATTGGGCATTCAAATGATGGTGTGGTGATTTGTGGCTTTTGAAAGCATCCACTGTCTGCTCCAGCTGGGCCCTTCAAGATTGTCTTGTGTATGTGTTTGCAGTTTAGGGTCCTGACTCACATATGCCACTCCTGCTTCCCCTATCTACGGGCTCGCAAGGATGGTTTGGTGTTACAACCATTTACACAAGGGCATTGTACTCTCGTCATATCTGTGGCCTGTCTGCTGCTGTACAACTTGTGTTAACACCCCTAGTGGGGATTATGGATGTTTTCCCCATGGCATGTCTGCAATCAATTTTGGTGACTACATTATTAAAATGTCAATTTATTGAGGTTGATTGTGATGTATGTTATTTTCTTGCCTGTAGATGTTCTTGATGCTCTTCATGCTGTAGACAGTAGCCTGCACCCTTTACCTGTCAGAGTCACACTGATGGTGGGAGGGGGCCAGATGTTGACAATGCCAAGTTGGTGCATGTTAAGTTCAGCCACTGGGGATTGTGTCAAAGGAGGATGCATTAGGAATGTGACCCAAGAGGCACAAGTCACGGTCCAGTCCTCACCTGAGATGTTCGCCCATACTACTGCTACGCTCTGTTCACTTTGGACAGCACGTTGTGTCGTTCTTCCCTCTTGGACTTTGATGCTGCCTGAGGGCGCAGTTTTCCTACTGGACTACTGCTCTTTACTTGTTTTCCACACTCTGGTGCCTTTAGTCCCTGTTCTTCTTCCTGCTACTGTCCTTGATGCAGATCTGTGTCAGGCTCTGGGTCAAACTCCCCCTTCTCCTCACCTGAATCCTCGGAGGTGCTGTCCTTAAGTGCCACTTCAGGCTTCTTTTGATCCTTCTTCTTTTTCTTGGGTTTGTTATCCTTGAGTTTCAGACCTCTTTGTTCGTGTAGATAAGGTCTGGCCCCTCCAGAGGCCACCGTGACAGAGATGAGAATCTGCCTTGGGGGGCCCCCAGGGGGCCAGCCTCGGCCCAGGGAAAAAGCCGGAAGGCAGAAAAAACCCTGGATATGACGTGTTTCAGATGTAATGAAATGTAGTATCCAAAGACCAATGTCCAGCAAGAATAACTGTCCAACGAGATGGGAAGGGCTCAATAATAATGAGGAATCTGGGAAAGAAAGAAAGAAAGAAAGAATAATCAGGAGAATGAGAACTAGAGCAGTATTAGCCAAGCATGAACGGACAGGTGCCGTGTGCAGAATGGTAAGGAAAGATAAAATAACCAAAGCTGCCCGTATGCGAGGTGGGAGAAAGCAACAGCGCTAAACAGCAAGGCGCCGTGAATGTATAAATATAGAAATGAAAGTAAAGAGTAGCGAGAGCTGCTCGCGTGCAAGGCAGATGAAAGTAGCAGAGTAAAACGTCAAGGTGCCTTAAAAGTAAAGTGTTGAAATGGAAGTAAAGGATAGCGAGTGCTGCTAGCGGGCAGATGAAAGCAGCAGTGTTTAACGACAAGGCGCCTTGAAAGTAAAGTGAAAAATAGAAAACGTAGGAGGAATATACGTAACCGGGAACAGGAATAAGGCGAACACACAAGAGTTTCACAAGAGTGGATACGAGAGTACGGAGCATAGTAACATGAGGGTAAACAGATACAACGCACTGGCTGAGGGGGCGGAGCCGGAAGTTATAGGGCAAGCCGCCATGTTAGATGAGGACTAGAGGGCCACTTAGAGCAGGTCAGTGCCTCCAGTAGTTCCATAGTCTCCACCCGCTAGTCCTGACAGTATACCCCCTTCTCCTCGGGGGTCCCCCGGGTTTACTCGGGTGAAAGTGGTGAAATCTCCTTATCAATCGGGGTGCATGAATGTGTCTCACCCGTTCCCAGGACCTCTCCTCCAATGGGTAACCCTTCCAATGGACCAGGTATTGTAACCTATCCCTGCGGTACCGGGAATCAACCAAGTAGGCCACTTCATATTCTTCTGGAATCGGGTTTACTCAAGCACGCACCCTGCGGACAGGTCTTTGAAAAGGATCATCCTTGTATTCCTTGAGTAAGGAGACATGGAAAACCGGATGTACTCTTTTGAGATAGTCCGGGAGTCTAAGCTTAAAGGCCAATGGGTTGTTGTACAATGGGGAAAGGCCCGAGGAATCGTGATGAGAACTTGCCTGAATGGACCCATCTAGGCAAGAATCGGGTGGACAACCAGACCAATTGTCCTATCTGCCACGCAGGATTGGGGCTCCTGCCCTTGTCTGCCCATCTCTTTTGTGCTTGTTGGCTGACCAGGTGTGCTTTCTTAGCGAGTTCATGTACTTCATGGAGGTCCTTCAGAACCCCATCTACAGCCGGGATCTTGGTGGAAGGAGAACTGAGCCAGGGCAGATGCTGGGGATTATACCCATAGGTACAAAAAAAGGACTCATCTGGATAGATGTGTGAACTGCATTGTTGTAGGCAAACTCTGCTTGTGGAAGGAAGCGATACCAATTCCCCTGCTGTGGGCTACAAAAACACCTCAGATATTGTTCTAGACTGGCGTTCAATCTTTCAGTCTGTCCATTACTCTGCGGGTGGTAACCCGAAGAGAGAGCCCTGTGAATCCCCAGAGTCTGGCAAAGAGAAGCCCAGAATCTAGAAGTAAATTGAGGCCCCCGATCTGAAACCACAGTCCGGGGCAAACCATGTAAGCGGACTATATCTCGGAGAAACACAACCGCTGTCTCCGAGGCTGAAGAACTTGCTTGAAAGCGGAGAAGTGGGCTAACTTACTGAAAGAATCAACAGTCACCATGATCACTGTCATGTCATCAGATGGGGGGAGATCCACAATGAAATCGGTGGAAATATGTTCCCAAGGGCGTTCAGGCAATGAGTGTTGCTGTAGTAGTCCTACCGGCCTCCCAGTTCGATGCTTGTTGGAGGCACAAACTGAACAGGCAGATACATACTGACCAACATCATTTCGAAGTGTAGGCAACCAAAAGCCCCTGCGTAGCAGGTTGTAAGTCTTTCTAACACCTGGATGTCCTGTTAAGGGGGTGTCGTGACACCAGGATAGGACAAGAGTCTGGAGCTTTTTGGTGGGAATGAACAGTGCTTCTTCATGATAATATAACCCATCCTTACCTTGGATGATAGAGGAAGAAAGATCTAAGCCTGTTTGATATTGGGGTATCAAATCTTGAAGAAAAGAGAGAGTGGATGCTACGATCCTGAGTCCTGGTAAGATCAATTCGTGACCCACATAGGTTCCGGAACCTTCCCCTAGACTACGAGACAAGGCATCCGCCTTCATGTTTTCTGTACCGGGAATGTAGGTGATAATAAAGTCAAATTGCAGGAAAAAATAGGCCCACCTGGCGTGACGTGCGTTAGTGCATTCCATCTGTTGTAAGACCCGAAGGTTACGATGGTCAGTTCTGATGACAAAGCTGTGAGCGGCTCCTTGTAATAGATGACGCCACTCTTGACATGCCAACTTTATCGCCAAAAGTTCCCTTTTGAGTACAGAATAGTTGCGCTCACTGGTAGTCAGGGTCTTGGAGTAATAGGCCACAGGATGCTCAAAATCGTCCTCTGATTTCTGTAGTAGGATGGCCCCGACTGCCCCTAAGGAAGCATCCGTTTCCAAAATGTAAGGTTTCGCTTGATCCGGCTGGACCAGTATGGGTGCCGTAGAAATGCAATTCTTGAGGGTTAGAAATGCTCTTCTGGGTTCCTCCCCAAAGACGAACCTTACACCCTTCCTCAAGAGAAAAGTGAGAGGAAGCATGGTGTTAGAGAAATTGGGTATGAACCTTCAATAAAAGTTAGCTAAACCCAGAAAACTCTGTAACTCCTTGATATTGGTAGGTTCCTTCCACTCTCTGATTGCCCTTGTCTTGATATGATCCATCTCTATTCCCTCCTTGGATAGTATAAATCCCAAGTAGGACACCGATGTAGTTTCAAAATGGCACTTTTCCAGTTTGATCAGTAGTTGATGGGACTTAAGTCGCTGCAACACCCGCTTGACAAGTTGTCTGTGCTCTGCAAGCGTCTTGGAAAATATCAAAATGTCATCGAGGTACACCACCACCGTTATGAACAACATATCGGCAAACACCTTATCCATGTATCTTTGGAACACTGCTGGAGCATTTACAAGGCCAAACAGCATCACCCTGTATTCATATAAGCCAAAGGGAGTGTGGAAAGCCGTCTTCCATTCGTCTCCTTGTCTTATTCGCAACAGGTGATAGGCACCTCTTAGGTCAAGCTTCGTGAAGTAGACTGCTCATTGTACGGCTTCTAATATGTTCCGTATCAATGGCATGGGATACCTGTCACGGCTGGTTACCTTATTCAGACCTCGGTAGTCTATAGAGGGGCGTAACTCTGCTGAATCCTTCTTGGGGATAAAAAATAAAGAAGCCCCACAGGAAGACCTAGATTCCCGGATAAGTCCATTCTGTAGATTTGCAACCAAGTAATCCCCAAGGGCACTCTGCTTGGGGAGTGATAAAGGATACATGCGTCCAAAGGGAATCACGGCCTCTGGTATCAAGTCGATGCAGCAGTCTTCCGCCCTTTGTGGAGGCAGCATTCTGGGTAGAGTATCCATAAATACTTCTGAAAATGCTTGATACTGAAGAGGGACAGAAGATACTATCAAGGGATTGTGGGCAGGTCTTCCTTCTTCCGATCTAGCATTGGTAGCTGGGGCAGTGGACAGGGTTATGCAGTTGGTCTGACAGAACAGTGAATCAAAGTTCACCTTGTTGTCCGTCCAGTCGATGTGCGGGTTATGTTTTCTTAACCACGGAATGCCTATAACCAAAGGGAAATGAGCTGCTCTGATCTGATCAAACACCAAAAACTCTTCATGGTGGCCCATTCTCATCTTAAGAGGGATCGTCTCTGTGGTGATGGGTCCCGATGATAGAGGCCTGCCATCTACGCCCTCTACTGGTATTGGAGCTGACTTAGGTCTTGTGGACACCTGGTGTTCCGTTGTCCATCTTAAGTCCATGAAATTACCTGCTGCTCCGCAGTCCAACATGGCCAATACCTCGGTGGGAGCAGACTCAGACAACCACAGTTTAACCTTAAACACCATCAGACTGTTTTCTTCCGTCTTTTCTAGGGTTCTTGAGTTGTTGCAAGGGTACTTGTCAAGTCCCCCGACACTTCCCTTGCAGCAGAGCGGGGGCTGAAATTCTCCTTCCGTCTAGGTGGTACCTCTGGGCAGTCTCTTAATAAGTGTTTAGAAGAACCACAGTACATACATAATCCAGCATCACATCGTCGTCTTCGCTCTTCTGGAGTCAGAGGACCTCGGGTGGCTCCAATTTGCATAGGTTCTTCCGCCATGGTTGAGGATCTTGCTTGAGGTGAAGGGGAAGGGAGACTTATAGCCTGAGGAGTTCCTCTGGGCCGTCTTCTTTCTTGTCGCCGTTCCTGTAGACGAGATTCTATCTGGAGAGACAAAGTTATCAGATCCCGGAAAGAAGCTGGTCTGGCTACTCTAGCCAGCTCATCCTTAATTTCGTCATGAAGACCTTGTCTGAATATGGTCTGTTGGGCTGAATCTGGCCAATCTGCCTTGGCAGCTGGTCTCTGGAAGCGGGAAATGTAGGTTTGAAGATCGGTGTTTCCCTGACTAACATCTAGAATGGCTTCCAAAGTGGAGTAGAGCACTTCAGGTCTGTCAAACCTTTCCTTGAACAACTCCAAAAAACGGTCATAGTCATTCAGGGATAGATCGTTATTTGTAACTAACGGAGTGACCCAGGATAATGCATTTCCAGGAGGTTCGCGATGATGAAACTGACCCTTGATCTGGCCGTGGCATAAGCATGGGGCCTGTTGGGTATTTTTGTGGAGATTTGGGGCCTGACGGTATTTTCTTACTGTCAAAATAATCATTCAGATTGGGCTATGTATAACAATAACACAGTGCATATGCATTATTTCAGCACACAGACCTATTTAGATGGCATGCGGGGTTGGTATGTATGTATAGTGGTGAGCATAATTCCTTTGGTTTATTTGTGACCCCAATATCCAGAACCCCTTGTTTTGTTTAGATTTTTCATGTGATCACTAGAGAGACCTCAGGCCTACATTTCAGAAATACCACATCTTCAGTTTTAGTGTGCCACCATGGCCGATTCCCACTGAATTATTTACAACAGTGAGCTATATGTGGTAATTTTCACTACCTCATATACGGTGGTGAACTATGTCCCGGGCCTCCCTTTCTGCCGACTCATAGACCTCCGGCAGACTACAACACACACAGTTAGTTATAATTGCTCATACTGAATGACATTGTTCACACAGCTGCAGCCAAATCTTATTTTTAGCTACCTTAAAAATGACAATTGCACTGTCTAAACATCTCCCCACATCATCAGCACTGTATTGGTAAATATAAAACACAGCACCCGTCTGCTTTCAGATATTTGTGTGTATTATAAAAGTTGCATTTAAACACGATCTCACTCTTTACAGAAATAAATGAAATAGCACAGTAACAGCATTATTTGTGATACACTGAAAAGAGAGTGGCAGAGACAAGAATTCAATTTGTAATATTAAACACGTGGGTAAAGCACAGGAATCTCCTTTCCTACACTGACTGAATATTTTCATACACACTCAGCCCCGACACCTCAGCGAGATAATTACCAGGCTTATTCAGTGTGTAACTTCTTTGGCTGGTCGCCTTCTGGAGGGATTCACCCAGCAAGGACAAGCATCTGCTGTCACTCAAACTAGGACTTGTTGACTGGAAAAGCCAGTCTCTGCAACCAAGTTGAATCTGCTTTAGGAATCAGCCATCCCCAGCTGTCAACCCCGTCCTTCTTCGAGCTGTGTCAAGATCGTCTGCCTCTAGCTCCTTCCTCGAGATTAAACAAAAAAAAAACTCTGGTTCCCTCCTACCAAAGGATCCTAACGAATAAAATTCTATCATGCCCTAACCACCCTCTGTACACAATGGCTTGGCTTATACAGTGGCAACTGATTTCCTGCTTATTCAAAGTCTTTGCTTCCTGCAGTTACTGTTGACAGAGCACAGAAAGGCATAAGAAAAAAAAAAAACTTGAATATGTGTTTAAAACTGATTTTCAGAGTAGGCCTCATTTTGCAGTGAAGACACATTCTTTTATTAATGAGTTATAATTATTAGTCTTGTTAGTGAGATTCGTTTGTTAATTACCAAATGTCTCTCTTGCAACATAGGCATTTCAGGTGAGAAATGGTGTGCATTTTGAAGGTACAGATGTGTGCTTTTAACTGTGAAAAATGTATTTGCATTTTATATGTAAAAATCGTTTTTGACTGAATAACCTGCTCTTACTTATATATCCATGTTACACTGGCAACACATAGCTTGAAACAACTGCATCATAGCAATGCACCAAACCCATGCAGTGGTGCTGCATAAAAAAAAACATGCTATACATTGATCCTGTGCAGTGGTGCTGTACTCTGTGCTCCCAAAACATGCTAAACAATCCTACATATACCCTCCTTTTTTTTAATTTGGCTAATCCGAGCCACAATTGGAAAAAATCCAACTTGTTCCTTTTCTTCTTTCAAAAATGTAACAATCCAATACAATTAACATTCTTGTTGTGAAGATGAAAATTGAAAGTCGCTGTTCAATCAATATAATATTAAAATTAATCTGAATTTATCAATTCTTATAAAATGTTCTACATTTGCCTTCCCAATGGAAGTGTCCAGTCCAGTATTTCAATTTTATACTTGAAGTCAATTAAAAAATAAAATAAAACAACTAACTAAAACAAATAATTAACATAACAGATTAAAACAATTAATTAAAATAATAAATACGTGGAACTCCATATGTCAGGACTCTTGTCTGCCTCTTTTGGTTCATTCGGGTGCTCTTTCATCTTGGTACTCTTGGATCCTTCTCTATAGAAGTCATCTTTTCTTTGGCATTCCGGCTATTTTGTCTTCACCTCCACCCGGAGGCAGGCATCTTTTGGTCTTCATCCAGGGGACTCCATATTCCATCGTCTCCCGTGACCTCCGGTATAAATAGTTTATTTTCTAAACCAAAATAGAAAAGAAACAGATTAAGTATATAGCACAATTCCAACTTCACCCTTTTGCCAAAAATAAAACATGCTTGGTAAAAACATTTTGCTTTTTTTTTTTTCCTTCTGAAATTAAACACAAGTTAAAAAGAAAATAAGCATACATGAAACAACATTTTAAATTCAATGCATTTTCATTCTGCACACCGACCATGAGCTTCCATTATATATATATTTTTTTTAATATTATTTATTTATTTACATATATTACAGTGTTTATGTGCCATTATAATAATCAACTTTTTAACTTCTCTGTCACTGCCTCCTGACTGTACCCATTTATTTTATCTTTTTGTGTTCAAGGGACTTTCTGTTGTATTGTGTGCATCAGTGGGCAGTAGCCCCAGGGCTTTCTGTTTCTACATGCTCAAGCCGCCTGATCTCGTGTCTGGGATGGCATGGCTTGATCTGATTTACATGGACAAACTGCTCTATCGCTGTTTCACCTTCATTCTTCAAAATGTTATACACTACAGGAGAGATCTTATCTATAATTCGAAATGGCCCTTGGCAGGCTGCTAGAAATTTAGAATTTTTCTGTTTACTTTTTCCAAAATGAAACTTGTACACCTGATCCCCTACACTGTATTCTCTCACTGATGTTCTTTTATCATAGTATGTCTTAGCACTGTCAGCAGCCCTTTCCAGATTTCTCTGCACAAAAGCAAATGCATGTTGCAAATGCTTCCTCAGTTCATCAATGTACTCATGAACTGTGGATGCACTCACAAGTGTCTGCTCATGTGTTCTGTATAGCAGGTGTTGTGGTAACACCATTTTCCTACCTGTCAAGACCTCATTGTGGCTAACACCTGTTGCTTTGGCAGGAGTTGATCTGATTGCCATTAAAACTAAAGGTAGACGTAAATCCCAGCAGGAACCTGCTTCTGCCACGAATTTCTTTAAAATATCCACAACAGACCTATTGTTCCTTTCAACTGTACCTGAAGACGCTGCCCGATATGCGATATGTAGTTTCCTTTTCACAGCTAGTATTTGCCATACCTTACTCATTAGAGTACTTGTGAAATGACTTCCTCTGTCTGACTCAATTCTTTGTGGCAACCCAAACCTTGAGAACACATGGTTCACCAGCAACGTGGCTGCTGTTTGCGCACTACAATCTGGTGCAGGAATGCATTCAATCCACTTCGACATCAAACATACCACACTTAAAATATAACGGTTTCCCCTGCTCGACCTTTTTAAAGGGCCTACATTGTCTATTTGCAAATCTGACCATGGGAGAGTTAGGCCTCTTTTCATCAATGGTGCTCTATGCATTGGTGAAGCAGGTTTAAATTGGGCACATACTAGACATCCTCTAGTATACAATTACACAACTTGGGACATATGTGGCCAGTAAGCATAATCTATTAGTATCTCCAATGTTTTTTGTGAACCTCTGTGGCCTGCAGTTATGGCATCATGTGCATGGGGTAGCATCAGCCCTCTGAATGAAAGGGGTACCACCCACTGTATTTGTCCTGTTATGGACTCTCTAATCATGAGTCCATCCTGTAATCTAATTCATTTTTTATTCTTTACTAGCACCCTCAACTCTTCTTTTCCCATACAATCATTTTCTGTTAAAGGGTTTTGTTCAGGATCTATCAAATGATTATAATAGATTCCCAAAGTTCGATCATTCTTTTGTGCCTCAATCAAATCTTGGTCTGGCGTGTCATGGCCCCATTGCACCACTGGTTGATCTACCTCGTTGGGTGCTTTAGAACGTGTTACTGCATCAATTTGTATTTCACCCAGTAAATCATCAATAGGTAGCAATTCTCCCATCACAGCCCCAATTTTAGCCAGGTGGTCTGCCTTATCATTTCCCTCCTTATCCTCTCCTGGTGTTTTTAAATGTCCACGAATTTTTCTCCAGTATATTGTCAAATCATTTTCTGACACCAATTTGTCTATGGCTTGTATCATTTTTCCATGTTTAAGTGGCTTTTTGTTGTATGTAACCATGCCTCTCGCTTTCCAGCCAGGTAAATACTCCACAAAGCTATTTCGTGCATAGTCAGAATCAGTCACCAGGACAATTTCACTGAACTTTCTATCAACTGCAGTAGTAATTGCTTTATAAATGGCCGCCAATTCCGCCACTTGACTGCTCCTAGCTCCAATCCTCATCCCTATACTGGGGACTCCTTCACATTTCAACCAGACATTTCCTATTCCTGACACTAATTGTTTATTACTGTCATTTTCAATGTGAAAAGCACAACCATCCACATATACAGTTGGCAAATCCTTGCATGTTTTTTCATCAAAAGCTTTGTGTGGTGATTGTTCACATTCCTGCCAATTAGGTTCCACTTCCATTTCATTTGATATTTGTTCAGCTGCGCAGTCATGTAAGTCAGCTAACCCTTGAGCAATTGGGCTCTTTTTATTTTGTCCATATCTCACTTCTATAGGAAAACCTTGTAATGCCAGCGTCCATGAAGTGATTCTGCACTGCGCTAGATTACCTGACCTAATTCTTTTACTCTCTAAAAACTGCAAAGGTTGATGATTTTTTTTCAATAATCACCTTTTCTCCCTGAACAATGGGGCGGAAATGTTGTAGCGCCCACACAGTGGTTAATAGGGCCTTTTCACATTCATTAAATTTAATTTCAACTTGGGAAAATGCCTTACTTGCATAGGCAATTGTTTTGTGATTCAAATCATGTTTTTGTGATAACACTGCTGACATACAATGTTCAGAAAAACCTATTTCTATAAAGAAATCCCTACCTTTTATGGGATATGCTAAACATGGTGCCTTTACCAGACATTCCTTCATTTTAGCCACTGCCTCAGACTATTTTTTCCATTTTCACGGAGTATTCAGTTTAAGCAGTTTAGTCAATGGTTGAGTGATTTCAGCATAATTTTCAATGAATTTTCTGTTATACCCTGTCATTCCTAACAAACTTTTTACTCCTTTCACATTCTTAGGATCTTTTAATCTTTGTATGTCCTCTATCTTCTTCTTTTGTGGATTTAGCCCATGTTCAGTCACTTCAGGGCCTAGAAAGTTCACTTTTTTCTTGCACCATTGTGCTTTTTGCAAAGATACTTTGGCGCCTGCTTTCTGCAATTGGCCAAGCACATGTCTTATTTCATCGAAATGGCTTTTCAGGCCTTCATTTTTATCAAGACATCATCCACGTAAACTATGGTTCCTCTTTCCGCTGCATCAGGCATGGCCTTTCTCAAAAATATGCCAAATTCACTCCCACTATTGATGTACCCGAACGGCGTTCTAAGCCAGGCGTATTGAGTCCTGTCAAATGTAAAGGAAAATAAGTTCTGTATCTCCTCTGCCAATGGCACGCACCAATATCCAGAGGTGAGATCTAATGTGGTAAACACTTTTGAACCATGTACCTGAGCTAAACCCTGATCAATGAATGGTAGTGGCCATCTGGAAACTGGCACTCTTTTATTCAACTCCCTCAAGTCTGCACATAGCCGCCATTGACCATTTGGCTTTAACACACCTAAAATAGGTGTATTGGATGTGCTATGAATGGGCCTGATGATTCCCCAGCTTCCAAATTCTTTATAATCTCTGCTAATGATTCTAAACATGCCAGCGGTAGCCTATACTGGCGTACAAATACTGGACTTCTGCTACACCCTTCTGGTAGTGTGGCCACATGTAAATCAGTTAAACCGCAATCATAAGCATCTTTTGCAAATACATCCTTAAACTCCATAAATATCTCCCTCAGATTGTTTCTATCCTCATCGCTGTCACACGCATCCGCTAAGGAGATCTGCTCTTCTATCATTTTGGAAAATTCTGGAAAATCTTCTGGTAAGGGAATCTCGGCGCTTTCCTCTAACTGTGTGGCTGTGTCTTTTTGTAAAGCTGCCACTTTTAAATATTTTGGCATATCAGCTTCCACTTCAATGGGCTGATTTTCTGTTTCATTTTCATTTAAATCAAATATTATGCAATCCTCTTGATGGCAGCACACTGTCTCATTTGAATCATATGGATACACAGAATTAATTTTAAATATTCCTTTGGGCTGAGAGTCCAGGTGTTCTGGCAACTCGGCCTTGGCATCTACATACTTTTCAGGGATATTTCCAATCACCATGTTATTTAAATCTGCCGTATAATGTGATTTTTGTATGGCCATTCCTAATGGGGAGTTTTCCTCTAAATGAATATCCTGACAACCTTTATTATTTACCATCATTTTTACAGATCCTTCACCAATATCTACCAATGGAATGTATTCATAATCCAGGCCTTGCTGTTTTATGGATTCATTTAGGCATACAAATGCATCAGAGTCTTTCATCTGCTGTCCATTTCTGCACTTCAGTGTTATTGCAACCTGTTTGGTGAATGCAGGAATAATAGTATCCTTCCTCATCTGTAATTCAACTGCATATGGGACCAGCTGCGCGCAATGAAAAGCTCTTCTTTTGCCTTCAAATTCAGGTGCAGGCCCACCTAGGCGTGACCATATCTTTTGATTAAGGAAATCTAACACCATGCACATCCTCTGCATGATGTCGTTGCCCATGTAAAAGTAATTTTGTGCTCCACTCACTATCCACACATTATGGTGAATTGTTTTTTGTCCAATGTTAATTTTCAGCATGCATCTGCCTGCAATTCGGTTTTCAAAGTCTGGACTGTCCAAACCAGAGACATATTGGTACTTAATTCTAAATTTCGGGATCTTCTCCCTTTCCATCATTTTTTGCAACAATTTCTCATTAATGAAGCTCCTCTCCTGTTCAAGTGCTAAAGTGGCTTTTATTGTTTTAAAACAGTCATTTATACCAACATGAACCCATGGTTGCTTATCTTCCATGTGTATTTCAGCAAGAGTGGTAATGTGTTTTTCTGAATCTGTTTTAGGAGCAATATTCTGTTTGCATGTTTTCTCTTTTAAATAAAAACATAATGTGTGCTCATCTATGGCAGTCTGCCAATTTTTCCTTGGGTCCAAGTATATTTGTACAGGTAGTTTTTCATTGTCGCTCTGCATTTTGTCTTGACACATCAATATAACAGTGACACTAGGTATGCAACTATTCTGGAGATATACCTCCACTGCATCATTTGTTTTGGCAACGGTGTGACATTCATTTATGTTGCTGTTTTGTGATTTTAATTTCTTAGGCCTCAATGTTTTTTTTGTTAAAGACCACAGCACTCCAATCACCCCATCTATGAGAGGAGACAATCTTTTCCGGCAATCTGTCCCCATCAGAAATAGAATTTCACAAATAGATATGATCAATACCTCTTGTTTCATTCTGTTTTTTCCTATTTTTATGTCAACCTCAGTTACACCTATGATGGCCACCTCCTCCCCATTAAAATTATGCACTGGACCTTGATTTTCCTTCACTGTGATCTGACTCTGTGGGGGTCTCCCTTCATTGATACTCTTTACCAGCTCCTTGGACATAATTGTGGCCTGTGCGCCAGTGTCAATCATAGCAAATGTGTGGCATTTTTCTTCTACAGTGATGGGTGCATAATATCTGTCCTCAACTTCCTCTAATACGGATAAGAAGTGTGAATTCTTACTGATCTCAGGGTTCACCTTTCTCAGGCCTTTTTCACTTTTGGCTAAGAACATTGGTAAATGGAAAGACATTTTTCCCTCCTTTTTTCCCATTTCTGCGCGAGAGACTTTATTCATTTCTCCATGATCAGAGGTTTTTTGGAGTGTGGCCACTGTTCGCCCATCCATCTGGGTAACATCAGAGACCACATTACAACCTTCCAACTGAACATGTGTAACAACATCATTCAGCAATTTGTCATAGTTTAATACTGTGCATTTGTGATAATTTAGTGTGATACCAGCCCTTTCAGCCTCTTCAAAAATATGTGGCTCAAAGAATTCTTCAGATGATTGACCCGTACCCTCCTTTTGAGTATTTCCTTTTTCTACCTGTGTTTGGACATTGTTTTGCTTGCCCAGGGAAGGAGCTATAGCATCCCCACTTACTCCCTGTTCACTGGTATTCCTCATGCATGAGTCATTTTTCTTAAATCTGTCTCTTTGTTCTTTTGGAATTCCAGGTGTTTCTTTTTTATTTGCATAAATCTTCAATGTTTGATTTAGTTCTAGGTTAAACCGTACCTCTTTTTTAGAAGTATTTTCATTTTCTGTTACATGTTAATTTATTGGTGCTTTCACTTTTAAATCATTAGGCATCTCAGAGTCATTATGCAAAATTACATCAGGGCAATCTGTCTTTTTGGCACTGCAGGTGTCATAAGTACTTAGTCACTTCTCAGAAGCCCCCCGGTCATTGCTAGGGCCATCAGCCCCCTCTTTAGATGGTTGTTTTTGTGCTGTATAGAGCTTTCCTATTTGCTCAGCTAAAATTTTCACTTGGGCCTCAAGGCAATGGAACCTTTCCA
Organism: Ambystoma mexicanum; assembly: GCF_040938575.1. NCBI lineage: Eukaryota > Metazoa > Chordata > Amphibia > Caudata > Ambystomatidae > Ambystoma > Ambystoma mexicanum. Next base: position 936,932,086 of record NC_090941.1, on the reverse strand, counting down.
TCTCTCTAGAATCCTCTTTCTGTGGCCTAGGTCGATATTGGTTGTTTTCCCCCTGATTGGATCTATTCTGATACCTCTCAGGTGATTGATGTCTGTTGGGATGGTTTCTGAACTCTTGATTCATTTGTGGAGGGGAGCGGGGTGTACCCATCCTTTGATTATAGTCCCCTGGTGGGGAATCATTGTACTGACGTGGATTGTAGTTCATGTTTTGCCTCATGTCCTGTCTCTCAGATTGTGGGTACTGGCCCCTATGTTGATTTCCATTATCAGTAAATCGATCCACATATCGGGGTCTATCCTGATTACCATATATCATGGTGTTGGGATCAAATCTGCTCTGTGTCCCCAATGACTGGTAGGGACCATCATTTCTTTGATCTTGATTTTGTCTCTGGTTATTGTTCATACCTGCCATATCAGGCTGATATCCTACCCGGGGTCTGTCCCCTAAATACATAGGGCTGATGTAGCTCTCCCTATTACTAGGATCATGTGATTGGAACATTGGTACAGGAAAGGGCGATCTTTGTTGATTACCCCTTTGTTCAGGTGTCACATTATTTTTACCTTGGCTTTGAGCAGACTCAAGGGACATTTTGGCTGACCTGGTTTCCATTACTGTGGCTGAGGGTTCTTTAGATTTAGGTCTAGTATCTTTCATTTTATCACTTTCTCTACCCTGACAATAGAGTACCTCATATAGTTTTGTGCTTTGATGTACAATCCATTCAAGGGACTTGTCACGGTAAAATTCACGGACCAATTGGGATATGATGTCTTTCTGTAGCCCATAGAAGTATGCAGTTTTAAACTCATTGGAATTTGGGTCAAAAGATACATCAAAGCAAGAAAATGCTCTTTTTAAGTCTTGTAAAAATTGGCGAGGGGATGTATGAGATCCAGCAGTGATTGTGTAAGCGACTTTCTTTGCCTCCTGCAATGACTGAAAAGGAGAAAAATGACGCCTAATTTCTTTTTCAAACTCCACCCATGTCATATTCTGCTGTTCATTTAATCCCATTATGATGCTGGCCGTCGGGGCATCTAAAGTTAAATGAAAATATTGTCTGTACTGTTCCTTAGGTATCTGGAGTGCTTTAAAAATGTCATGAACCGCTTCTAAGTGATCCTCAATGCAGCATTCACCTCCCTTTTTAAATGGTTTGATCAGGGCTTTAATGGATTTCATTATTTTTATGGGGCTACTTGTTGCAATGCATGGAATTGCATTACTTTGTGATTCAATCCTGTTTTCAGGTGTATGAGATTGGTGGCTGCCCCCAATGGGAGTATCAAATCCCCCAAGGGCTCTGCAACCAAGTTCAGTCACCGGCCCAGTCACTGGAGCACTAGCTCTTTGGGCAGAACTAGAATTCACCTCCACTCCATTGAATGTGGTACCCTGCCGCCTCTCCTGGGACCTGGGAATGCACATTTGCTGTTCTAAGTCCTTACACTTTTTAAGGAGTCTGTTTGCTTCATTTTGCAAATAGTTGTTTTCATCACTCATCTTATTAATCACCTACTGCATGTCGCACATTTGCATTTGGCATTCATTGAACTCTTTATTTCTCTTGTCTCTTTCTTGAGTCATTTTAATCATTTCTTGTTCTGCACTCTGGAGATCACATTCTTTTTCACAATGTTCTTTTTGTAAAATCTGCATTTCTGAAACAACCTCATCTTTATCCTGTCTAATGTGGTCCACTAAGGCTTTTAAGTGTACCAATTCTTGCTCACTTTCCTCAAATTTTTTCTTGCTTTTGGATAACTGAGCATCAAAGTCTCTGCATTTTAATTGCATATCTTTCTGGCATACATCCAATTCTGCTCTTAACATTTCCTGATTTTTACTTGTCCCATCTAATTCAGTCTTTAACCTGTTAATTAGCTGGGTATCATTTTCCTGCATTCGCAGGGACCTATTCAAAATAAACCATATTTTGCTGCATAGCCGTATTAAACAGTCTTTCTCTGCACTTTTATTGGCTGAATTCAATAACCTTGTAAGGCAGACCTGAATTATGCTGCCTTCTGCAAAAATATTGTCTAGATTTTCTTTCTGCACCTCACCCTGAATGCAGTCATGCCATTCTATGGTACTGTTCGACGACCACGTCCCATGTGCAAACAACTTTGCCTCTAGATATTGCACTAGCTCTGGGAATGTGGCTTCCATTTGAGACATTCTGAAATTCGTTTTTAGTGGCACACTGCTATTATAAAATGGGTTCCCTTTAATGTGCAAATGGCAGTGTGTGACACGCTTGCAACGCCCAGTAGGTACTCTATGATCACTTTCCCGGCCAACGCACCATAAATATGTTGGGTATTTTTGTGGAGATTTGGGGCCTGACGGTATTTTCTCACTGCCAAAATAATCATTCAGATTGGGTTATGTATAACAATAACACAGTGCATATGCATTATTTCAGCACACAGACCTATTTAGATGGCATGCGCGGTTGGTATGTATGTATGCTGGTGAGCATAATTCCTTTGGTTTATTTGTGACCACAATATCCAGAACCCCTTGTTTTGTTTAGATTTTTCGTGTGATCACTAGAGAGACCTCAGGCCTACATTTCAGAAATACCACATCTTCAGTTTTAGTGTGCCACCATGGCCGATTCCCACTGAATTATTTACAACAGTGAGCTATATGTGGTAATTTTCACTACCTCATATACGGTAGTGAACTATGTCCCGGGCCTCCCTTTCTGCCGACTCATAGACCTCCGGCAGACTACAACACACACAGTTAGTTATAATTTCTCATACTGAATGACATTGTGCACACAGCTGCAGCCAAATCTTATTTTTAGCTACCTTAAAAATGACAATTGCACTGTCTAAACATCTCCCCACATCATCAACACTGTATTGGTAAATATAAAACACACCACCCGTCTGCTTTCAGATATTTTTGTGTATTATAAAAGTTGCATTTAAACACGATCTCACTCTTTACAGAAATAAATGAAATAGCACAGTAACAGCATTATTTGTGATACACTGAAAAGAGAGTGGCGGAGACAAGAATTCAATTTGTAATATTAAACACGTGGGTAAAGCACAGGAATTTCCTTTCCTACACTAACTGAATATTTTCGTACACACTCAGCCCCCACACCTCAGCGAGATAATTACCAGGTTTATTCAGTGTGTAACTTCTTTGGCTGATCGCCTTCTGGAGGGATTCACCCAGTAAGGACAAGCATCTGCTGTCACTCAAACTGGGACTTGTTGACTGGAAAAGCCAGTCTCTGCAACCAAGTTGAATCTGCTTTAGGAATCAGGCATCCCCAGCTGTCAACCCCGTCCTTCTTCGAGCTGTGTCAAGATCGTCTGCCTCTAGCTCCTTCCTTGAGATTAAACAAAAAAAAAACTCTGGTTCCCTCCTACCAAAGGATCCTAACCAATAAAATTCTATCATGCCCTAACCACCCTCTGTACACAATGGCTTGGCTTATACAGTTGCAACTGTAACCAAACTGATTTCCTGCTTATTCGAAGTCTTTGCTTCCTGCAGTTACTGTGGACAGAGCACAGAAAGGCAAAAGAAAATAAAACTTGAATATGTGTTTAAAACTGATTTTCAGAGTAGGCCTCATTTTGCAGTAAAGACACATTCTTTTATTAATGAGTTATAATTATTAGTCTTGTTAGTGAGATTAGTTTGTTAATTACCAAATGTGTCTCTTGCAACATAGGCATTTCAGGTGAGAAATGGTGTGCATTTTGAAGGTACAGATGTGTGCTTTTAACTGTGAAAAATGTATTTGCATTTTATATGTAAAAATCGTTTTTGACTGAATAACCTGCCCTTACTTATATGTCCATGTTACACTGGCAACACATAGCTTGAAACAACTGCATCATAGCAATGCACCAAACCCATGCAGTGGTGCTGCATAAAAAAAAAACATGCTATACATTGATCCTGTGCAGTGGTGCTGTACTCTGTGCTCCCAAAACACGCTAAACAATCCTACAGGCCTGAAGGCAAAGTATACATTGTAAGCATCTAGAAAGTCCTTAAGGCCTCCGGGGTACCCATTATACTTTCCAAAGGAGAGTGGCATAGTCAGCAAGTCGCCATAATCATCCCGGCGTAGAACCACCTGTTGTCGGAGTGCAACATTCTCTGTTCTCAAGGCTTGGACCTCTGCGGTTAAATTCTGCATAGCAGTCACCAGTTCTTGGTATTGCTCCAAAGAAGCCATAGTGTGAGTCGGGCGTTGTATGCTGTCAGGCTCTGGGTCAAACTCCCCCTTCTTCTCACCTGAATCCTCGGAGGCTTCAGGCTTCTTTTGATCCTTCTTCTTTTTCTTGGGTTTGTTATCCTTGAGTTTCAGACCTCTTCGTTCGTGTAGATAAGGTCCGGCCCCTCCAGAGGCCACCGTGACAGAGCTGAGAATCTGCCTTGAGGGGCCCCCAGGGGGCCATCCTCGCCCCAGGGAAAAAGCCGGAAGGCAGAAAAAACCCTGGATATGACGTGTTTCAGATGTAATGAAATGTAGTATCCAAAGACCAATGTCCAGCAAGAATAACTGTCCAACGAGATGGGAAGGGCTCAATAATAATGAGGAATCTGGGAAAGAAAGAAAGAAAGAAAGAAAGAAAGAAAGAAAGAAAGAAAGAAAGAAAGAAAGAAAGAAAGAAAGAAAGAAAGAAAGAAAGAAAGAAAGAAAGAAAGAAAGAAAGAAAGAATAATCAGGAGAATGAGAACTAGAGCAGTATTAGCCAAGCAGGAACGGACAGGCGCCGTGTGCAGAATGGTAAGGAAAGAAAAAATACCCAAAGCTGCTCGTATGCGAGGCAGGAGAAAGCCCTGAAAACAACAGGGAAAGCTTAAAAAGCTAAAGGACACGGTACAACCGTGATCACCCTTTTAACTGTTAACAAGGAAACGTATGGTAGCACAACAACAACGGTTTTTTACGAAGGCAGGTATTCAAGGTGCATCTTAAGTATGAAAACAAATGGATCAATTAGAGTGCTCACACTCAAACACAGAAAGAGAGAGGGCCACCCGGCTCGGCGTACCTTACCCTAAGGAAGAACACCCTAACGCTGGCGGGGGTGACTATCCCTCGGTAGCGCGTGGTGTATCGCCTATCTAACAGATATAGAGGATAGTGCTGTCCCTCAACCTTCTATACTAGTGGCAGTGTCTGTAGGCAGACAAAGGTCGTCAAAAAGTGAAAAGGTCTAAAAAATGGTGTTCTTCAGAAGGTTGAGCAGTGTTCAACACAGCTGTGGATTAGATCTTGAGGCTGCTCCATCTTAAGCGTGGGTACAGCCTGCGAAACAGGTCAACTGTTTATGTTCCATCCAAAGTGTACAACTTTAATAGTGCCCGTAGGTCACCGTGGTTGGGGTGTGAAACAGTACAGCTGGAGAGACCACTTGTTTGCATACTTAAGATGCACCTTGAATACCTGCCTTCCTAAAAAAACGTTGTTGTTGTGCTACCAGGCAGGAGAAAGCAACAGCGCTAAACAGCAAGGCGCCGTGAATGTATAAATATAGAAATGAAAGTAAAGAGTAACGAGAGCTGCTCGCGTGCAAGGCAGATGAAAGCAGCAGAGTAAAACGGCAAGGTGCCTTAAAAGTAAAGTGTTGAAATGGAAGTAAAGGACAGCGAGTGCTGCTAGCGGGCAGATGAAGGCAGCAGATTAAAACGGCAAGATGCCTTACAAGTAAAGTGTTGAAATGGAAGTAAAGGACAGCGAGTGCTGCTAGCGGGCAGATGAAGACAGCAGAGTTTACACGGCAAGGCGCCGTGAAAGTAAGTGTTGAAACGAAAGCAAAGCATAGCGAGTGCTGCTAGTGGGCAGATGAAAGCAGCAGTGTTTAATGACAAGGCGCCGTGAAAGTAAAGTGAAAAATAGAAAACATAGGAGGAATATACGTAACCGGGAACAGGAATAAGGCGGACACACAAGAGTTTCACAAGAGTGGATATGAGAGTACGGAGCGTAGTAACATGAGGGTAAACAGATACAACGCACTGGCTGAGGGGGCGGAGCCGGAAGTTATAGGGCAAGCCGCCATGTTAGATGAGGACTAGAGCGCCACTCAGAGCAGGCCAGAGCCTCCAGTAGTTCCATAGTCTCCACCCGCCAGTCCTAACAATCGGTCAGCCTGTCTGTCGGGCTATTTCCACATACTCTTACACTGCTAGGTTTGCCTCTGTAGAATTATGTTCAACATCATCTTTCTGTCACTCCTCCTGTCTTTCATCTATTACATCCATGCCTTTATGTTGGCTGTTGGATTTTACCAATGGTATTCAACTGTTATGGATTTTGACTTGCTGTCAGCTGTTTCCGGCTATCTCACATTATCTGTGCCTTTCAAGACTTCTGCTGTCTCTGCCTTTCTTTGTTCACACTGTCAATGATTGATTGGGTTCAAGCTCAACCATCCTGTTGTGCCAGCCTCCTTGGTTATTTTCGACTCAAGTTCCAGCTCCACCTGTCAGGGTACAGAACCTGGGGTTGTGTGGGAGGAGGTCGGATGTAGGTCTCAGACATGGCCCATTGACAACCAGCATGAAGACACACACAGTAAACTTTCAAGACTTACTGATGCCTTTTATGCCCTTTCTGCAAGAAAAGGAGCATCCAGACTACGTTTGCCAGCGACACCCGTCCAAGAACTACTAAACCCTTGCCACGTTGGGTGGGGCACACGTGCGTATGCGCGCGCATGCAGAAGCATGGGGCGTGTGCTCAGACATCCGACACAAGCAGACGTGTTTCCATGAGCTGCATGCAAGGTGAGCAGCACGAGGGGCCATGCCCCAGTCGACCTTTCTCCAAGCCCCTCACACATGCAAGCTAAATTGTGCCAGTTCTGGGGAGGTTGGTCAGGCGTTGGGGAAGATGCGCACAGTACAGCTAAGCAGCGCTGAGGACAAAATGCCAAGAAGCTTTCCCAGTTGTCAGGGCACACACAGGGGGCGTCGGCCATATCCTCGAGTCCACCCTGCTCCATAGAAGCTAAGTTATTAGCACAGTAGCGTTTCTAGACACAAACTAATACAGCGCAAGGGGGGGCACCCAGCACCCCACAAACTCGAGTGTAGTGCATATCATTAGCATATGCAAATTGCCACATGTGCTGCCTATAGAAATCCACGGCTGGCAGAACACAACTTGTACTGAAGTTGCACCTCGCCACACGCGTCTAGCAGCTCACCCAAGGACCATTCTATCATGTGTGATTCTTACCACATGGTCTTCCATTTAGTGCTGGGCCACGTGTGGCTGCTTTAACGCATTAACAGTGAATGAACCATCACGGGGGCAAGCAAAAGTATACGAACAAAGCAGCAGACAAGAGTGCTTGTTTGGGGAGGAATCACTAAGTTTGAGGCATGAATGGTGTTATGTGTGTGGGGAAAACACACACAGAATAGTAACTCATGCACTCTTTGCAGCATTGAACTGCTCCTGTTACCGGACCAGAGAGTGTGCAGGCAGGATGCCAGCACTCACCTCTCTTTGTCTCGGCTTTGAGCCATTTTGTACAATGTGCATGATGAACATGGTTTCTCTGATTGAGTATGTGCAATTGTCAATAGTAGGATTTTGTCTTTTGCCTGCTTTCCCTTGCCCATCCACCTCCCCTCTCCTGACCCTCTTTCCGGTTAACCTGAATACTGACGCCTATCCAACCAAAGGATCCCTGACCCTCTTTCCCCACCGGGGTCAGGGAGGCCTGTGTAAGTTTGACCTTGCAGGCGCCCAGACCGCAGAGTGGTGGTTGGTTTGTGTCACTCCTGCGAGTGGAGACCGGAGCCGTGACACTACCCATCAGTTGTTGCATCCTCATTGATTATTGTGTACTGAAAATGCTACCCATCCTGTTGATCCATTGTTAAACTGTGCTATCTTGGTAGTTATTCTATCATTCTGCTTGGACATGTGCTTGGCCATATTCCGCAACTTCAAGTCATCCACTGGAGACTCTTCCAAGGTTTTTTGTGGGCTACATGCTTTTTCTCTGGTTTGGGGGTTTGGCTCCTTGGAGTTCTCTGCGATTTGGTATTTTTACCAGTCAAGGTGGCCTCTGAGGGGGCTGGACCCTATTTCCATGCAGGGTAGAACAAGGAAACCAAGGGGTAGGGGGATCCTGAAGCCAGGTAGACTAGGAAGAAGAAGGGAACAGACCCCAGACACAGTTCTTCTGAAGGTCATGGTGATGAGTAAATGAGGGAGGGCCTTTTGTTGTCGGACAGTATGCTTGGGCTACGGTGTTTGTGCACTCTATGACATTCTCATGGTGGGGTACTGTGTACATGATGTGTTCTTCTGGTCAATGGCTGTTCCTGTGTTGCCTTTACTTTTCAGGTGTCATGGGATTGTTGTGGTTTGACATACTGGGGTTTACACATGGGCAATGTTCACATGTGATGTGTACAGGACACTGAGGTTCACTTGATTTCACATGCTTGTATTGCGTGCATGTCCCTACTGACACACACACTTACACAATGCTCCACCACACATACACCACCCTTCCATGCCCACACGTGCACACAGATTGCCTTTTATGGCATGCTGTGTCCCTTCAGCACATGATCACTTACCATTTGGGGATCGTGTACATGCGTCAATGGGTTATTTTTGTTGCTTGTCCTTTTTATATGATGCTAACAGTGTATCCCCAACAGAATTGCTGCTCCTTCTGCTGTGTGCTGAGCGGTGTGTTGCAGGAGACACACACTGCACACAGGTTAGGGATTTGTGGATTTGGCATGGACAATGTGCGTGCCAACAGGCATTCTGTCTTTTGTTGATGGTACCGCTGGTGGCATGCATTTGTGTATGACTTTGTATGTGGGGGGGGGGGTTGTTGGTCAGTCGTTTGAACTGATTCCATGGCAGGTGTGATTGTCTCAGGCCTGTTTCCATTCATCAAATGTCACTTCGTATCTAAATGGTCATGTGTTGGGCTTTTGGTTTGCTCTTTTGCTGTTGCATGCCATGTCATGGTGTGGCAGACAAGGGTGATGTGGGTTGGGAGGGTTTGGGTGACATACCAGTGATTGTCATGGCCTGTTTTGCAGGGGGTGGTGTGATGTACACCTTTCATGTGTTCCTTTTGGTCACACCGGATTGGTTATGTTCAAGTAGCTAGGGATGCACACAATGTAGCACTTCCGTGGCAACATTCTCAGGGTGGTAGGCTTGTGACAGATGACTGTCTCTTTGTCATCATCGATTGTCACCTGGTATGTGCCAGGCTTGTGTGCAGTCCGCAGGGGTGGGAGTTTAGGTGAAAAATGTGGCCACAAGCTGAGTCCGGGCTGCCTCACCATGTGCCCTTTCCCCTCCCATGGGCAGCGCCTGTGCCTGTGGTTGGGGATGTGGGGGCACCACCATGTCCACCGGTACGCCCTGCCGTGTTGCAACATTGTGCAGGACACATGCTGCCACAATGATCCTGCACACTACTGGGGGTGCATATAGTAGCTGCCTGCCAGAGCGGTCAAGGGGGCAGAAGCATGACTTGCGCACTCCGAATGTGCGCTCCACTATGCCCCTGGTTGCAATATGGGCTGCGTTGTATCTCACCTGGGGTGGTGTGGTGGGGTTCCGTATTGGCGTCATCATGTGGTTGCTCAGAGGGTAGGCACTGTCACCTGGGGAGGTGAGGATGGTTGTCATTAGTTGGGTTTGTGTATTTGTCTGTGTGTGACATGCATGCATGTGCACAGACATTTGTACTCACCAATGAGCCATGTGTGGCCATGCTTCTAAGCTTCCAGGTCCCGGCTCAGGGCGGACATTCTGTATATGAAACTGTCATGGGTAGACCCAGGGTAGTTTGCATAGACAGAGGTGATGATTCCCTTGGCATTGCATACAACCTGTACGTTGATGGAATGCCAGTGCTTGCGGTTTCAATAGATGTGCTCAGTGGCCCTAGGTGGACGTGGGGCCACATGGGTGCAATCTATGGAACCAATCACTTTGGGGAAGTGTGCCATCCTGTAAAAGTCCAGTACCACGGCCTGACTTTCTGCGGGTGTTCTGGGCATGTATATGTGCCTGCGGACTGAGGGGCGCACAGTCATGATTGCCAACACCTGGTGTAGGCAGCGTGACTGCGTGGCCTGTGAGACTCCCCAACTATGGCAGTTGTCTGCTGAAATGACTCAGTGGCCAAAAAATGCAGGACATTGAGCACCTTTTCCAAGGGGCTCAGTGCTTGAGAGCACAAGATGGGTGATGTGAGGTCATCCTCCCACTCAGTGACCAGGTCTAGGATGATACGAGGTGGAAACCTATACCTGCCATAGACCTGGTCATCAGGCATTCCAAAGAGGCTGGTCCTGGGCAAGAAAATGCGGGCCTGGCTATTCTCCTCCTCCTGCAGTGTCCCACGATCAGTGCTGCGACTAATGGGGCATTCATCATAGCTGTATATATGTGTTTGTTGTTTGTGCGCACTTTTATACTGCGCGGGGACGCTTCCACCTGACTTCGTGTGGCGGACGTGTTTACGCCGTGCACGTCTTTTGGCGTGCGCAGGTTTCCCGTATTCGATTCCATGAATATGTGTTGTCCATGTGCGTGTGAGCATTCCGTGTATTTCCCTGCAGTACTTCCCCAGTTACGCCTTCTTTTCACGCGTTGTACCCCATTCCATGTGTTCCATCCCGTGTTCCACCCGTTTTTGGTGTGTGTGCTGACATTGAGCGCTTTCCCTGTGCGTGTTGCGCACAGCATTCTGGATGTTGCAATGACATGTGCGCCCGTGTGCACCACCAGCGGATTTCACGCACATCTGGGGGAAAACACGTGCCGGGCCTTCCATGAATCGCACGTGTGCGCTTGCTTTTTCACTCTTGCACCACCTAGCGTCACAAATTTCGGTGCACATTTGTTCCATGAATCGGCCTCAGAATCTATATAAAATATGATACTTAAAACAAGTGTCCTACCACACTGCAAAACCTCTTAACAACATTGACTACACATGTTCTTTCTTCCTTGGGTTGAAAGCATAGCTCAGGGTAAAGCTTTTCAACGCAGCACAACACAGGTTTGAATCCCGATCCTGCGCTTAGAAACCATACATTGGTATTAAGCGTGTTATAAAAAATCAATTGTAATTCTCCACCATGACCTTCCCAAATATCTCAGAACCGAAAATATAATGTCAGTGGTATGTGCCAATTTAAATATTTCTTCAACTTTAAACTAAGCAGAAACACTCCTTTTTTTCAAACAGGGTTTTCATACAAATATCAGTTCATAAAGGTCACAGAAAAAGGAATTGCTGCACCGTCTCAGCGACCCCAGGACAAAAAAGATAGTGGTCATACGCAGTTTTGTTCCACTTTGCCATAATTGTAGCATTTGGTGATATATCCAGACAAAACTTAATACATAATGCACTCTGGGTAGGGTTTCTGACAAGGCATAAGTACTCTTTCAGCAAACCTCTTTGCTTATTTAACAAATCAGCTTGACCAGTAGCTAGCTTCAGGCACTTGCCTATATATTTTCTTTTGTTTTATTCTGAGTAAGCATCTAATACTTCCTGCCTACTGGTGTTAGAGATACCCTTAGGATTAACCCAGTACTTCACTAAGTTTAAGACAACCAACACAGCTATGACATGTTTGAGCCATAGAATAGATACAGCGTTTGGATGTTTTAAAATATCTCAGTGTTACTCTGTACATAAGGTGGTCATCACTCGACCAGATGCGTACCCATAAAACTAGAGATGTCAAAGTAACCTGATTGCCTGTATACCCGAGACCCAATTCTAGCTGTAGTGGGACATTTGGTGTGTTTTTCTGGGAGCCACAGCAAACTCTTCAAAAGGTTTTTCTCTATAGTTGACTTGAGCTGCATTTTACAGTGCCCCCATAGCTCAGGACCATATGTAGCAGATGCTTTTGTCTGAGCTCTGCATATTTCCACCGCACGAATTAGAAGGTTATCGCCATATGTTTTGGAGAATCATAAAATACCCTTTCTATTTTTCTCCCAAAAGAAACACTGGCTTTATCGATGTGTCCTGTCCGTTTACAATCCCCTGACATTCGAATCCCTAACTAATCAAAGTATTGCACTTCCTCAATATATGCAACGCATATTATAAGGTTCATGTGAGTATAAAGGACCCTGCTGTTTGCCACATCTCAGTGGGTTTGTTATTTCTCTATTGATTTAGATACCACTCTGATTGCAACATTTAGGAAACTGCTCGTCTTGCTTCCCGAGGCCGGGTGGACTTCTGGAAATAAGGACTGCATCATCGGCAAACATTAAAATGCCAACCTCCAGCCCCCAAACTGGTGCATCTGCGGAGTCTATCTGTACATCAGTAACCACCCCATCAAAAAACAAATAAAAAAGAATGGATGCCAAAGTGCAGGCCTGCCTCAGCCCTTTCTCAACAGGAAAGTGTATGGGACATTGCCCACCCAGCCCCCACCTAACCTGCGATGCAGATTTATGGTAAAGATTCATGATGGCTTTATGCAAAGGGAAAGGGGCCTTCTTTCTGGTCAAGGCACGCCACAATTCACTCCTCAGAATACTATGAAAAGCAGCCCTCAGGTCTATAAAGGGCATACATGCTTGGCATCTTCTGAGGGTAAAGTACGTAGATAAAATCAAAACCAATCTAAACACTTAATCTCTGCTACTCACCTCTTTCTGAAAGCCAGCTTGAAGATGGCTCAGCACACCATATCCGTCGATCCACTGTTCTAGTTTGGTTAGCAACATGGTCCCAAATATCTTACTGCTTGTGCCAAGTAGCGAGATTGATCAATACTTCCCAGGGCTACCGGGATAACCCTTTTTAAATAGGAATGATCTCGGCATTTTGCCAAATAATTGGCTTTGTACCCGTTTTGAGGATTGCATAGCAACAGGAGGTAGAGGGACCAAATCACAGGTTCATTCAAATAAAGGTCCACTGGAATATAATCAGGGCCTGAGACCTAACCCCTAATTATTTATGCTTATTAAAGACTGCGATCACTTCTGCAAGCGTGAATTGTAAAGGAATCCTGTCAGTGCCAGGGCACCAACATTGGAACCACAACTTCGTTCATAGCTTGTAATAAAGCCCCATCGACTCTCCTTATACATACATTTAAAAAGAGCAAATCACATCATTTGTCGAATTGGCACAGATGGTGGATTCCTATCGGCTTGGATGCCACTTGTAACAATTTTACAAAAGCCCTTAACATTTTTGTCATTGGTTGCTTGCGCTAGGGCAGCCCAATTTTTAAATGAGCTTCTGTCTTCTACTTTAGGGCAGCAAAACCTTATAATCCTCTCCCAGTCTCTTCAGGATATCATCCCTTTAAGGTGGTTAAACTTACAAGCCTTCACTAAGTTTTCTTTCATTTTCCTACACTATCTATCAAACCAGCCTTTTTTCATTTCCCTTTTGCTGGCGGGAATTTTTGCCAACTTGGTGAAAAACAGCAGATAGTGGCAACAGTGGCCAAAAGTAAATCAATGGGCCTCATTACAAATCAGGCGGTTTGGAAATAACGGTGGCGGTAAATCCGCTGCCACCGTTGTTTCCGGACCGCCTGATCCCGACTCCAGCAGGCAGGAGGTGATGTTCCCGCCAGGTCTGAGGAAACACTGGCAGCATTACGAGATGCTGCCGGTGTTTCCATGATCCCCATTCCCGATGAATGGGAATTAACACCATTCCGGCTCTGTGATTCCCGGGAATCACGGAGGCGGATTGGTAATACGAATCCGGCGGTAACCAGGCGGTTTTACCGCCTCGGTTACCGGCGGACTCGTAATGAGGCCCAAATTACTTTATAAGGGCTGTTAGAAGTTTGCCCCATGAGCTTCACCAGGTGGGGTAGAATTCCCTGATATACCAATGGAAGGTTTTGCCCTAGATCAATCTCCTCCCATTTGTGCCTTGTCTTACTATATTGAAGGGTCGCCCTATCTATAATCTGAGTGTTATTACTTCCCTTGATGTGAGCTACTCGAGTTAAGCTCACTGGACTGTGATCGCTTTCTGGTCTTTCTTGGACTTCTATGGTTTCGGCATATTTCCATTTCTGAAGGTCAATTAGGATATAATCAATATTGCACATTTTTCTGCCACACTTGAAAGAAGGTTTAGGTGGAATGTCGGGTTTCAACCGACCATTACAGGCTCTTAGGCCCATTCGATAAAATAACTGTGCCATAGCGGCAGTATACTTGTAAGATGTTATGTTTTTTTGGGGCTGTTATCTGAGGGATATCCCAAATTGGAGATGAACATCACCCGTGATTATCAAAATGGGATGCTGTATGCCCAAATGAGCCCATTCCTCCATCACCGACTCCATTTGGTTCATAAACTCCATGCCATTTGAACCATATGGTTGATTGTAAACATTACAAATCAAAAGAATGGTCCCGCCCTGGAGTGAAATAACAGGCCCTGCAGGTCAGGGGAATTATTGGCAAGTCGTTTGGTTAGCGCATTTAGAAAAAGCTTTTTACCCATATGCACAATCCCCCCTCCCCCCTGGAGCTCCCTAAGCTATGTTTGGGCCGACTTGCAGAGACCATTTAAGCAATGTATCCCTCCTGTGTTATGGCATTGTAAGCATGTTTCCTGAAAGCAAATAATAGTACAAGTGGAAACCAAACTTGCCCACTCATGGTCTTCTAGATGTTTGGCCAAACCAGCAATGGGCCATGTTAGCACCTTAAGACCGTGCAATTGGGTTGTGGCAGTGGAGTGGCTACTCGGGAGGATAGCTCAGGGGCAACGCGCTCGTTTTGCAAGCAAGACGAAGTTGAGCAACACTTGTTCGATTCCCGGGTGGTCTGCACTTGGTAAATTCTGGGTATTAATCGTGTTTTAAATAAAAATTACAAATACAATCACTGGCAGCCCCAGGCAGGGTTAATTATATGGACTTTGGGGCACATGCACCATACAGTCATATACCCTCTCTGATGCACACGTTGAGAGACTATGTAAGACCGTTTTCCATACATTTATAAATGACTGCTCGAGTTCCAATTTCAACAGGTCCATGATAGAACTTTTGTTGACAGCCACTAACGTACCATGTATCTTCTGTGCCTGCACACCACTCACAAGGTCAAACACATGGACCCCTTACACCAGCTAATACCAAGTATCATGCACATTGCATATCTTAAACCTCACATCCTGTTAAACCTCGATGCCTTTTGTGGCCAAAACTTCCCTACAGTTTAGGATACACAAATAAAGGTGCTGGTTAGCTAAGGTGAACGGTACATTACATCCTTTGAAAAACACATGCAGTCAAAAAGGATTCGCACAACTGGGAACAATCTAAAAGAAATATCCTTTACATCCACAAAAGCCTTGACAAAACTTTTGTTCCCATGAGTTAACCCTTAAAACAAAGTGTTTTCAGAAGGGTTGGAGTTTGGGTTGGGAAACAGCAGTCCCCTGCGCACTGATAAAGTTAGGAATTGGAGTTATGCCTGACGCCTGGCACATAGTTTGTCAGAGAACCAAACTACAGGGTTCTCAAGAGTTTGTGTACTGGGGAGGGGTGGGGGTGGTTGACAAGCCTTGTTGGTAATTGGCGCTGGCAGTTCGTGGTTGTCCACTTTCTGTGCGGTTTGTATGGGCACCAGTTATACGTGCATGAGTGAGGAATGTAGACACTTCAGTCAGATGTTGTTTCTGTACATGTTTATTATGTACTCAGTAACACGTGACAAATTCTGGCAATGGTAGCCATAAGGGTGAAACAAGGAGCCGGCGCTCCTGGTTGAACGTCGGATGGAGCCACGGAGACACTCTCCCAGATAAGCTATCCAGCTTGGAGCAGGCACCTTTAACAAGGAGGCGCTCGGACCACAATATCTTCTTTCTGGCATCCATGTCACTTAACCTGTGTCTGCCTTGATAAAGACTATGGTCGAAATGCACGTCGGCTCCTTGTTTCACCCTTATGGCTACCATTGCCAGAAATTGTCACGTGTTACTGAGTACATAATAAACATGTAATACTTTGAGTCTATGCAGAAGTGCAGCCACAATTATAGAATATGCAAAACAAAATAATCTGGTGGTTAACTTTGATAAATTGAAATTCATGAGATTTGGAAAGGCATACAAGGAAAAACATGGCATAAAGATAACTGAGGATAACATGAATAGGGTCTATAGCTACTTCTATTTGGGATATGTTATTTAGTCACAAAATAGAGAGTTATCTCTCTTTAAAAGATATCATACCAAAGCAGCGGCTATCATGATCTCCATAAAACAATGTGTTAAGAATGACGCACGTTTTAGCTTAATCGCTATTGTCACACTATGCTGACAGAAATTGGTAGCAAGTATTGCCTATGCTCTGGAATGTTCATATTCATTCTGTGAGCATTGGTCCCTTAACCTAGAAGGGTATATTTGACGTCACATTTTAGGCCTATCCAAGGCCACCCTGATACAAGCAATCAGAATCGAACTTTGCTTAGTTGCGCTCTGTACAGTGGAAAAAATGAACAGGGGGAATCTGTTAATAAAAATCATGTTTGCAGATAGGCATGTGGGTGGATTGAAAAGCCCCACAATGAAGATTCCTTTCACATGTAAAGCAGTTTTTGTTCAGCACTGACACAAAAACAGCTTTGCTTGTGGCTGCAAGTGAAAACTGAAGGTCCCTTTCACCTGAAAAGGAGGATTTTTAAACACTGACACCAAAACGGAATTTACATGTTCATAACTATTACACTTTCTGTGAAAATATTCGATAATCGCTAAACAGCCGTGCAACATGGTGCAGAATTGACTGTGGTGTTATTTAATTCCCCATGATTAAATGAAAAGGAAAACATGTGCATTGTGGCAATTGCTAGTAAAATTATGAAGTTTTGCTACATAACTAGTTTTTGCCAAGGATTTGACATGAGAACAAATAGGGCTTGTAAATTAAGCTGCCATATGTCTGCTCTGGACTCTTAAGCCAATCCACAGAGAGGGGATGGAGTCGGGAGGAGAGAGAAGGGTAACTGTCCAATCCTACTGTTTGACCTCTTGCAGGGTACTCTCCCAAAATTGGTGGTATCATTGCTACTTTATCCTTATAATGGGGACTGCACTAGGAGGAAGGGGCTGAGCTGCTGAAATTTACCATAAAAAGAGTGCTGTTGCAACTTACCATCTGACAGCTACAAGGAAACACGAAAGGATATTGCTGAGTGTACATCTGGGTGGAGCTGTCTATTGCTCAGAAGGCCTAAAAGGCTGACTGGGTCCAATGGTGGTGAGCAGGAGGCCATCCTTGAGAGTGGTGTGCCCTATCTTTCTAGATGGTCCTGACATGCTGCTGCTGTCCTGAACTTTAAACAGAGGTTTTAAATGTAGACTTGAGCACTGGGAACCCACATGGTGGGGGAATCTGCTGTCCTTAAATCCTTTCCCTTCATAGCGGGCGGGCTTTGGGGGGCAAAACTGTGTAGATCATCAGCCTATTTAACTAAAAATATTAATTCAATTAATTTGCTTTGGTAGAACACTACAGGGTGATTTTTGTTAAAATTCGAAATTAACAAAGCTCACTTCCCAGTGTGCACTGAAAAACTATAGCCTATAATATACTTGGGTTATCCTTTTTGTCCTGTTTCCCATAACTTCTTTAATGAAGAGGGGTGTCTTTGTTTGTAATTCATTCCAATCATGTTGTTCAACTTTCCTCTAACAAAAACCCATAGGCTGGGGGGGGGCTGAAAATCCTAAATTCTCAAATCATCCCAATTTTTTCCATCCAGCTTCCACGACACTGGCATTTCAGTGGAGGGGGTCCAAAATCCCAAATTTTCCAAATCATTACAATTTGTTTTGTCTGACTTCCCCAACACAGACTAAAGTAAGGGGGTCTGAAAAACAAACCGCTAAACCACACAGTGTTTATTTTAAACCAAAAGTGTGGGTCAAATTATAATTGCCATATGTATTTGTACCAATCTTGAAATTCTACTGCTAGCCTTTTAAGCACAGGAAAATTACAATTCTGCAGCACTAGATCTATGAATGTGTTCACTGACCAGTGCTAATTATTATTATTTTTTAAATATAGTTTTTATTAGCATTTTTTGGAGGTTATTACAACAAACATGTCATTTCAATCCGATGCCATTCCCAGAAAAAACGTTCAAACAATAACCCCCCCCCCCCTTCCCCACCCTCCCCTAGCCAGTGAACAAGTGCCGATTTCAAGCTTATCTTGCAGGGACGCGTTATGCATTTTTCTAGTTCGGACTGTCGAATAGATTAGTGCACACATAGTCTACGGCTCAACCTAGCAGCCCCGCACGGGGGGGGCACGTGCCTTGTACAACGGATACCTAGTAGGTCCTCCATTTCCTCTGGACTCAAAACCCAAATAGGCCAACAGTTCATGGGCTCACCCCTCAGGTCGATTGCTCATACTTTTCAAAGAAGGGAAGCCAGAGTTCCTCAATGTTGGATCTGGATTCCTCCAGGACGTGGGTTAAAAATTCGAAGTCATATATCGTCTGCACCTTCGCTACCCATTCCCTCTCATCAGGCATGTGCAGATTCCTCCACTTCTGGGCCAAGCAGAACCTGGCCGCTACGAGCATGACCTGCAACATGTGGCCCAGGGTGTCCTCCTGGTCATCACCCACCTCAATACCGAATAGAAGCAACCAGGGACAGAGGGACCTAGAGACACCATCCACCCCCTTAACCCAGGATAAGACCTCTCCCCAATATGACTGCACCCTCGGGCAGGACCACCACATGTGCATGTAGTCCCCTTTTTTCTTTTTGCATTTCCAGCAGTGTGGGTCGTAGCCCGGACTCATTCTGGCTATCAACTGCGGGGGGTAGTGCCATCTGTGAAAAACCTTGAGGGCTTGGTGTCTGTACTGGGGGGAGGTCGTTGAGCGATTGGCCCGGATGCACATCTTGGTCCACCTTTTATCATCTATTGCCGTGCCCAAATCTTTTTCCCATTGTGTCCGTGCTGGCGGTGGATCCCTGGGTATCGAAAGCAAGAGAAGTTTGTACAAACGAGATATGACCCCCCTGGATCCCCGTGTGGAGATGATCGTTTTCTCGAAGTCCGTGAGTTCCCTCCTGAGTGTGTCCCCCCATGAGGGTTCGGAGAGGACTCCTTTCAGTTGGAGGTAACGAAAAGGTGAGAGCTTGCCCAGCCCAAGGGCCTCCTCCAGGTCCAGAAGGGGCATGAAGGAGCCACCCACCCACAAGTGGCAAGCCCTAATAAGGCCCGCCTCATACCACCTCTGATATGCGGCCAGCTCCGCAACCTTAGATATGAATGGTGGCACCCAGATGCATCTTAGTGGGGAAGGCCAGGTTGTGAGCCATCTATAGTAACCCCCTCTTTCTAGACAGACCACAGGACCCCCAGTACTGGGCGGTCCAGAACTCGCCTGGGGATGTGCGCTCTGGGGACCCACAACCACTCATCGAGCGTGACAGGGGCAAGTAACCTATTGTCCAGTGCTACCCACTGCTTTTCTGACCCAGGGTTGAAATGGTCGACCAAAATCCTCAGCTGGGAGGCCCTATAATATGTATCGAAGTCCGGGAATCCCACCCCACCGTCTTCCTTGTGTCTTGTTAGGACGTTGTAGGAGATCCTATGTTTTTTTCCCCCAACAGGAACCTGAGTAGGGTGCGTTTCATGGACTATAGGAACGTGGCTGGGACCTGAGTGGGGAGCATCTGGAAGAGGAATAGGAATTTGGGAAGTACCACCATTTTGATCAGGTTGAGTCGTGCCATCCGCGAGAACCCCGAGACCGCCCACCTCTCTACATCTCTTTTGATCTCAGTCCACAAAGGGGTGAAATTGCTCGGGAAGAGGTCCTTTGGGTCAGGTGTTATTTGGATTCCCAAGTGCCGGAACCCCTCTTTCTGCAATTGGAACGGAAGGCCCTCCACATACTCTCTCTCGGTGTCCGGTAGTCGACCTCCCATAAAAGCCACAGATTTGCCCAGGTTGACCTTGTACTCCGAGAGGCTCCCATAACGCTCCAGTGCCCGCAACACATGAGGGACCGTCAGTGTCGGTTTAGTAACATAGAGGAAAGCGTCATCGGCGAACAGGCTGATCTTACAGTGGGAGCCGCCCATCTATACTCCAGTGATAGCCTCATTGTTACGCACCGAGATCGCCCAGGGTTCCACGACAAGGGCGTATATCAGGGGGGATAGTTGACAGCCCTGTCTCATTCCACGCTCTAGGGGAAAGGCTTCTGATTCCATCCAGTTGGTGGCCACCCTGACCATGGGGGCTGAATACAATGCAGCCATCCATCCCAACCATCTCTGGCCCATCCCTATTGCCGAGAGGACCTCCCCCATGAAGGTCTAACTCACCCGGTCGAAGGCCTTTTCTGCGTCTAGGGACAGCAGGAGGACACCCTCGTTCCGGGTTTCCCTTGAGTGCAGCACATGGAGGGTTTTGCGCATGTTGTCCGAGGCTTGTCTGTTTAATATGAAGCCCGACTGGTCTGGATAAACCAGGCGGGGCAGGCATTTCTCCAGGCGAGTGGCCAGGATCCTGGCAAATATTTCAGCATCCAGGTTTAAGAGGGAGATGGGTCTGTAGAAGCCGCCTTCTGTGGGGTCTTTTCCTGGATTGGGGATTACCGAGATGAGGGCCTGTAGGAATGTGGGGGGGATCGTCTCTTTGTTGCGGATGTGGTTGAACAATTTGGCTAAGGGTTCCAACAGGATGGGCTGGAATTGTTTATAGAAATCAGCCGTATATTCATCACCTCCGGGGGCCTTCCCTGCTTTAAGTCTCTTGATAGCTGCCTCCACCTCCTCCACCGTTATGTACCCCTCCAAGCCCTGCAGCTCGGCCTCCGTTAAGCGGGGTAGCCGTGTTCTTCCAGATAAGCCCGGATCTCCTCCAGCGATTCCCCCTCCTGTTTTGTGTACAGGTCCCTATAAAAGGTTGCAAAGGAGCCCACTATCTCTGCCTTTTTGTTGAGAGCTACGCCCTCCCCATCTTTAATAGGTCCAACCCTCCTCTCCAGTCTACAACCCCTAGCTCTACATGCCAATAGGGTCCTCACCCTATCCCCCTTTTCGTAGTACTTTTGTCGCGTATATCTCAATTTCTTGACCACCTCCCCGATGAGGACCATGTGCAGAGCCTGGTGTTTCTCATGCATTTCCGATAGGAGGGACTCCTTGTCAACCCCCTCTTGGGTAAGCCTACCCCGCAGGCTCTTAAGTTCAGCCCCTATCTTGGCCTCAATTAGCACTCTCTCCCGCTTGCGCCTAGAACCCTCGGCTATAAAGAGACCACGGAAGGTGGCCTTCGCCGCCTCCCACACTGTTGCCATATCCGTCTTCCCATCGTCGTTTATCTCAAAATACACCTCCATTTCGCCTCTCAGGAATTCCCTGAAGACCGGGTCCCTCAAGAGCATATCATTACACCTCCACCGGGCCGACCTGGGGGATAGGGGGAGCGACCAGTCTGCCACGAGAAGCTCGTGGTCGGACGATGTTATTGCCTCGACCCTCAGAGCTGTAGCCACCCCACTCCCCTCTTTTAGAAGTCAAAAGGAAATCGATTCTGGTGTAGGTGTGGTCTGAGGGGGGGGAGAATGTGTATCCCCGGGCTCTGGGTGTGTCGTTCCACCCCTAGTATCATGGCCCCTTCAGCTCATTCATCCATTACCCCCAGAATCTGGGTTAGGAAACCTATGTGGCCTGAGTTGGGAGCATAGAGGGTGGCTAGGGTTATGTGTTCCCCTTCGTAAGTACCCTCGATCCCCAGGAACCTCCCCCCAAAGCCTCTCTTGGTTTCTGTGTTAGTAAGGTGGAGTGTCTTGCTCAAGAGAATCCCCACGCCTTCCTTCTTCGAGCTTCTGTGGGAGGCCCAGAAGTTGGCACCGATGTCCTTCCCCCTGATGGGTGATTCCTTCCCCTGTCTGTAATGGGTTTCTTGGAGGAACAGCACCATTAGCTGCTGTTTGCGGAACATGTTACTGGTCAGGGATCTCTTGTTTTGTGAATTGAGGCCCTTGACATTGAGTGTGCCTATCTTGCCTTCAACTATTGTCGTCTAGGTAGTCCATCTCTAACTTCACCGTAGTGTAATGCTTGCGTATGGCACGTTGAAAAATGGAGGATTCCTGTTTGGGCTGGCTAGCCCCCCCAGCCCCCAGTGGACCCCTCTAAACGTTCCCATTTTGGCCTTGATGATGGTCGTTCTCCCCCCTCCCTCCCTGCTCCTTTCCCCTTCCCCCTCCCCCCCATCGTGAGGCGTTCGTCCATGTCACCCGATCTTCTTCGGGGACAGTCAACGAACCACCAAGGACTCTACCCCAGCCCCGGGTAGTGTAAACATGTAGATAACCCATTCTCTTTTAAATCAGAATGAACGCGTGTGAACCTTTAAACAAAACTTGTGAGACGTAACCCTGCTCCCGTGGTCCCCCGTGTCCCCAGGCACAAGCCCGACGCGGAGGTCCATCGAATCAAACAACAAACATTATGAAAAGTTACAGTCACTTCAGGTGATCCTCAGAGGCCGATGATGGGTGCCTGTTTTTTTTAAACTTGCGTGCCCCCTTGACCTTGGTCTTGCCGCTGGGTTGTCCCTGTCTGTCGGGGCCCCGCAGTGGGTTCCTGGCCTCACCCCCCGCTCCGCTGGACGGACCGGCACTATCTCCCACCAGGTCGCCAGTGGTACGCACAATGTCCTCCTCCGTCACCAGGTGGTGTCTTTCCCCTGACCACTCGAATGACAGGTAGAAGGGGTGGCCCCAGCGATATCTGACCCCCTTACCCTGTAACCATCTGGTAAGAGCCCATCATTTCTTTCTCATTGCGAGGGTGAGGGCCGAGAGGTCCTGATAGATTGCCACCTTAGAGTCTCTGTATTGGATATCACTGAAGTCCTGGCCTTCTCCAGGATTCTGGCTTTGTCCCTATAGTAGTGCAGTCGAGCCAACACCGACCTCGGGCCTCTGCCACCTCCGCCGGCTCGATGCACCCTGTCAAATTTAATCTCGATGTCGGCCTCCTCCCCCTTGATGATTCTTATGATGTCGTGGACCTTGCCTTCCAGTGCCTGCGGGCTCCCTCCTTCGGACTCCACAAAGTCAAAAATGTGCAAGTTGTTCCTCCTTTTCCTGTTCTCCATGTCGTCCACCTTGAACCATAATTCCTCCTCCCTTCGATGTACCTCTTGGAATCTGGCCTCCATTTGCATCTCCAAGATCACCGTGGAGAGCTGGTTGTTCTCGACTCCCTCCACGCGATCCTCCAGGGTGGTGACCTTAGTGGTAAGGTCGGCCAACTTAGCACCCATGTCAGTTCGAATCCCACGTATCTCCTCCAAAATCATCTGGATGTTATTTTGGATGGCCCCCAGGTCGGGAGGTGGCACCGATGGGGACCCGGTGGCCATTTTGTCCCCTCCGGCCGCAAACTGATACTTGGAGAGGGCCCCCTTCCAACTCATGGGGTGTTGGTTGCGGCTGAGTGTGTGGGGAGGGACGCCGGGTGGGGGGGTGCCCTCGGAGTGACTGTCTATGGTTGTGCCAGCTAAATAACTCAAGGGGTTCAACGCCGGTTAGAAACCGGCCTATTCCTGAAGTCCTGGCCTGAGGGCCTCTCACCTGGCGTGCGCCTTCTCCAGTGCCCTCTCCAGCATCCCCAGCCGGATAAAGTGTGGGCTCGCTCCCGCGACGGCCCAGGCTGGGGAGTTCCGGCGTGCGGTTAGGTGGGCCCGTTCAACCCCATGACTGGGTGGAGTGTCGGGGCGATTCAGTGCGCGTACAGTGCCTCCGATGTCTTCGTTCAATGTCGAGCGCTGCCTTGTGCCGGCTCTGCTCCGCCTCGGCCCATCCGGGGACAGGGGACCAGGGGCCCCGTGGTGCGGTGGAACCTCCGAGGTCCCCCACCTCCGGCTTCTCCTCGCTCCAAGTGGGTACTCCCTCCGGAGGCTTCCCCGCTCCTGTGCTCTCCTGCGGCCACGGCCGCCTTGGTGCGCACCGCCTGCGTGTTGTTCAGGACCGCGGGGGGAGGGGCCGCGGAGACCTCGGACGGTCAAACTCGGTCCGTGGGTGTCATAGAAACTCCTGGTTTGGACCCCCTGGGTGGGCAGGGGTTCACACAGCCTTTCCTGAGATGCTTGCAAGAGATGGGCACCTTCTTCCTGCTAAACTTCACAAAATTCCCGGGGATGGGTGCGGAGCTGTCGGCTCAGGCGGCCATCTTGCCTGCGCACCCTGGTGGCCTCCTAATTATTTTTTTGAAGTGAGATTTGTAGAAAGTAAAAAAAAAGTGATTTGTGCTCTTTTCAACTCACTTTTGTGATGTACCTATTTTGAGAGAAGTTTATTGCCATGGAGAAAGTGGTGTTTGACATTTTCATTTGAATTTCCATTACTTTTAAATTAAAACATACAAATATATTTCCTACACACAGGCCTGGTTCTTGGCTCATTGTTAGCTCATGGGGCGGAGATGCTAAGGGCAATGATATGTGTCTGAAGTAGGGCTGAATAAAATAATATGTTAAACTGTTTGTTGCATAACACCATGAGTGGGGAGGGAAGGTACTCCCTGTGTTGAGGGTGGCTTCTCAATAAACTGTTACAAATTGGGGACTTGTGGTCAGGATTTAGCTGCCTCTTTCTGATACATGACAAGTACACTGTGACAGTCTTTTCATTTTGATACAATTGCATTAAGATATTGGGAAAGTCATATTTGTTTGATAAAGTGCTGCAAGGACCTGACCCCTGAATTCCAGGGAGGTGTAGAGGTGAAAAATTAAGATTGTGTAAGAATTGATTTGTGTGAGGAAATCAAGCTGGAACTGGGTGATTTTGCCCCTGCATAAAGAAAGTAGTACTAAAGCGCAAAAAGCCATTGTGAAAATGACTACTGTACAAATTGGTGAATTATTTCTTAAATGAGAATTATTTAAGGGCGGTGCTGGCAAACCAGAATTGTGCAGGAGGTTATCTTAGTAAGCAATGATATTTGGCTTGAAGATGGAATGTTGCACAAAGCACTAGAGGCATTTTACATGACCCAGAATGCTCATGAAGAACAAATACAAATGGCGCAGTTGACTGCTCAGTTATATTTTCATTTGCTTTTGGTGGAAGAGCGTTGGGAAAATAGGCAGATACTGTAAGCCGCCTTCAAAGCCAATTGAATGACCACATTGGTCATAAAAGAGGGTTGTTAGATGACCTTTTGGCCCTCAAGAAACAAATCAAGACCTTAAAAATGGGATCATAGGCAGTTTACAGTTTATCATTAATGAAATTCACTCACAAAAGGAGTTTGATGAAATGCATCAAGGTATAAGTACTCTGAAACAACAGTGGATGCAGCTGATTCAGGAACAAGACTCCTTGAATCAAGATAATAGCATCCTATTACAGAGGATAAATCAGTTGGAAATGGAGGTAGAAAAGGAAAGGTCAGGTTCTCAGGAACTGATCAGAATTAAATAAAAAAAGATAAGAGCCAGAAAGGTGTGTGAGACAAATAGAAGCTGAACAATCAGAGGCAGCGAATTGTAAGGATGTGCAAGAGTAAGAGATTAGTCTCCTGGTGCAAAAGTACCTTGAATATGCACGCAACATACAAGGCTCACAGAGGGAGAATAAATCACTTCAACATAAAGTGCAGCAAACAAAAGATCAGGTGACAGGTCAGAGCAGGGTGCATGAGATTAACAGGCTTAGTGTCAGAATTAAAAAGCCAGCTCTCTGAATACCAACAGGAAATAAGGACAGAGATAAGCAGGTGTGAGAGTCTCAGAAACGAAATTGAGAATTACGAACAGGCTCTGAGGCGCCATGACCAATTAAGATATGGGACAAAGCCCACTGATCAAGGTGAGATTCCCATCCCATCGGCGGCCTCAGATCCATCATTTACAACTGTCATGGTGCGTGCTCTGAAACCCCTGGAGCTGTTGGGCCCACCCCAGTCCCTGTCACCCAGAAGGACTTGTCAGGCCCCAAGGAAGTGCCCCAGAGCCTCATGGACTCAGTCCTGGCGCCGAAATGGGCTGAATTTATGGAACTACTTAACCTGCCTAGTGAGGCTGAAACTTCTGTATATACAGGGTGTGGCAGAGGGACTACTTTTCCTGAGAGACAGGGTGTGGTAAATGGACTACTTTACCTGGAACTACTTGCAAGGCTATTTAAGCCACACCCTGCAGGCACAACACGCTTTGCGTTATTCTGCACTCCTGCAGCTTAACGCTCACCGTGTCTGCTCTGTCCTCGAGTTTCTACAGCCACGCCCGTCTGAGATTTCCATCCATCGGTGCCTGGAAGAAAAAAAGGAAAAGAACAGGTGTTACTACAGCGACAAAGGCCTTACCTGCAATTCCGTCCATCGGTCTGGTCTCCAGCTGGTTTTCCGATCGCCCCCCCTGTGGGAAAAGGACTTCTATGCCGGCATCCAATACTCACCCGGGATTCTGCATTCCTCTGGGTTACTTCTGAGCGGTTCTTCCATTCTTCACCTTGGGGCCATGCCGCGCCTGCAAAAAGGGAACAGAAAACAGCAGGTTAGTTGCGCACAATACAAAACTAACAATTGTTCAGCCATCCAGTGCCACTCATCCACGCTCATACTCACCTGGAGACAACCAGTTCAGCATTTTAGGAGAGTCAATTCTTCTTCTAACCTTCCGTACGAAACCACGTCTGCAAGAAAGACCAAACAGGTTTAAACCTTGGAACAATAAGACTTTGAGCATCTATACCAAGCTGTTATTTGGATAGAGACTTACCTGATTAATCCAAGCATTCCCAAAGCACAGCAACAGTCACTCAGGAACAGTGAAGTAGCTGTGCCCAGAGAAAGACTGAGTCTACTGCGCCCCTGCTGAAGGTCAAGCTGGATGGAGAGCCAACCTGACCAATCTCAAATGTGAGCAGGAGAGGAGTCGGGCATCAGGAGGTTGCAAGAAGTGGGACCAATCCAACCCACTCATTAGCTAACATCTTGTTTCAACATTGCAGGCTAACACCTCCTGGGGAGACAACAGGGGAGGGGACACCATCATACCATCAAAACTACGCCAGTACAGATATCGGTCATACGACTACGTGCTACGCTCCCGTGGAGACCAGGTGAGCGTGACAGAACGCAAAGCCTTCTACAAATTATCTACCTCGGCGTCATGGAAACCTCAGAGACAGACCAACTAGCCCAGCTTTTGGGGGAACTCAGGGCCGAGGTACATTCGACCCGGCAGGAGACCAATGCTTTAAGGAGGGAATTGATCGTGGCTAAAGATCGTACCGATGAGCTTGCTAAACAATTGCTTCAATCACAGGCGGGGAAAACACAGACTACACCCAGCACTCCACTTCCAGGAGCCGTACCTTTGGCACCCCCAGAACGCTTTTCAGGAGACCCAAAAGGGTATGCAGTTTTCATGAACCAGTGCCAACTACATTTCCTATGTAGGCCAGGGGCCTTTCCAAACGACTAATCAAGGGTAGCCTTTGTATTGTCTTATCTCAGTGGCAGTGCTGCGGACTGGTTGGTACCTGTAGTCAATTGGGACGATCCCATCTTGCGAGACTTCCAGAGGTTCCAAATGAACATGGAGAAGTTGTTTGCCCGCCACTCTCAGGGTCAGGCATTGGATAATGAACTCTTGTCCCTGCGCCAAGGCAATCAAGATCTGTTAACGTACATAGCAACCTTTAATAGACTGATAGTAGAAACTGATTGGCCAGATGACAAAAGAACAACTCTGTTTTACCGGGGTTTAAGAGGGGAGTTGAAGGATGTTTTAGCTCAAGTGGTCAACCCTCCTAGTGATTGTGTGGAATACATAGATCTGGTGGTTCAGCTTGATCATAGACTAGAAAACCGTAAGGCAGATCGAGCTAGAATGGATACTCGGGTTTTTGTATGCCCAAAGGAGAATGAATCCAAGACTTCCGACTTGGCGGAACCCATGCAGTTTCGAGGAGTGCGAGGGCCGTTAACCAAGGCTGAAAGAGATAGAAGAAGACTACAACAGCTATGTTTGTATTGCAGCTCAGCTGGCCACTTCCTTCGAGACTGCCCTGTAAAACCACCCAAGAAGGCAGTCGGAGTTGCCAGCAAAGTGGAAACAGAGCCGGAGTCAGAAAACTTCCTCGCCCGACAAGTGTAGAGGTCCGCTTGTTGAGCGAAAAGAAGGACTCTCAGACCTCGCACCTCGTCTTGCCAATGATCCTCATAAATCACCAACAGCCGTCTCAAATGCATACGGTCAGAGTATACATCGATAGTGGAGCCATTGGAAATTATATGGATCACAATGTGGCTACAAGGACGAATCTTCCTCTGTGCAAAAAGGCAACTACAGATTTACTCACCACTGTCAATGGAACTGAGATCGCTTCGGGTCCAGTGACGCACTCAACAACAGAAATGACACTTTTGTGCTAAGACGGACATCGGGAAGACATCTTGTTTGATCTAATCAATATATACAAGAGAGGAGCTCCCACACGTTCAGGAACTTAATGGAGCAAAAAACTATCTGAAAACACAAGGGTGTTCCTGACCGAACTAAGTTGAAAATATCATTTATATAGCTATCAGTAATTAGTCAGCTGGTAGCCTGAACAGCAGTTTATATCAAATTGTCAGTATTTGATTTACTGGTATCTCACCAGTCAAGGTAACCTTATGAGAATAAAGTGGGTACACTAATATAGAAAAATAAACTTTCTTTTATTTTTTTGTTTATAGCAAAAAGTATAACAATTTGATGAGTACATAGTACAGCAGAGAACATACATAAACAACACAGTTTATACAGACAAAAAACACTGATTGACCAATTCCGTCAATGAAAATAGAATCATACAAAGATTAACGAAAGTAGGGGTACAGCCCCATAATGGATTATACATATGCAAACAGCATATGCATGCTGCCAAAAAATGGTTTAATATTGGCAGAAAAAATATGCCAAGATAGATAATAGAAATAAAACTATCCCTGGCTAACCCTTACTTGTCTTAGGGGTAAAGTTAATCAAAATAAATGACACAGATCATGCACCAAGCAATGAATGCTGTCTATGAGACCTAATCTCGGCTGAAAAGAACATCAACATAAACATTATCACACAAAGTGTTGTGTATTGGGCCTAATTTAAATCAATGACATAGGTCATGCACCAAACAATGAATGCTGTGTATAAAACAATATCATACAGAGTGCTGGAAGTTGGTCCTAATTTTTGGTTGGAGATCACAACAACATTAACAGTGTCGCACAGAATATGCATTTGTGAAATTGAAATATACACTTACTTTTAGGTTTGACAAAAAGTTACATGGTAGTTTACATAAGCTGGCATAGATTATGACACAGGCTGAAAGGGGTGTACAAACGCCTACCGCTATTACGCGTGCAGGGCCACAGTGACAAAAAGCAGGGGAACACGGGACCTGAAGTTATCACATGTGACTAGTTGGCGTTTCGGTGGTGTATGAATAGATAGAGACCACCTTCATCAGGTACAAAGATCTTGAAAATCAGCCTTTATTCACACAGTAGAAAAAGAGGTCCCCCTTGAATGGCACATACTGTGCTTGCCAGGAAAAGAATGTCATGCAGTCAGTGCATTGCGATGACATACCAGGGAGCGATGAATCTCAATATAAGGCTAAACGTGATTGTAAAAGAGAAGCACGTTGCACACATGAGGTGCACAGGGACATGAAGAGTCAGAGCCTGTAGCTGTTTGCATCAAGCCATCGTTCAAAAAAGATACGAGGGACCGGATCGTGATGCTGGGGCATCCTTCGGAAGCGTACATCCAAGCAGATACAGCGCTGAGCTAGCTGCTGGGGCCTCCTACCGATGTCAGCTGTTTGCCGGTCTAATCAAGGCTCCACAATTTCAAATAATTCTGGGAATGCCATGGCTAGAATCACGCAATCCTTGCATTGACTGGTGTGCTAAGAGGCTGACCTTCTCAGTCGAATGTGCTCGTACCTGTTACCAAACCAAGGAACCTTTGGTTAAGGAATTCGCAACTATCATGAATCTGACTAATCTGCTACCTCCAGAATACCAAGACTATCAGGATGTTTTCCAGAAGGACCAAGCGAATACTCTTCCTCCCCATAGATCGTACGATTGTCTAATCAACCTTATACCTGGCGCACAGATTCCATGTGGCAGAATCTACGCACTTACGGAACCTGAAAATCTGCATTTAAAAAAAGTATCTGGATCAATACCTGGCTAACGGCTTTATCTGCCCATCCAAGTCCCCAGCAGCCTCGCCCTTGTTCTTCGTGCCTAAAAAAGAAGGAGACCTTAGAACTTGCATCGAATACTGTGCATTAAACCAAGTCACAGTTAAAAAATGTTACCCCTTGCTACTAATTCCTGAACTTTTGGACCAAGTCAAAGATGCCCGAATCTATACAAAGCTAGATCTTAGAGGGGCATATCATCTGGTACGAATAAAAAAAGGGGACGAATTTAAGACCGCCTTCCGCACCAAATACGGGTTATTCGAATACCAAGTGATGCCCTTTGGTCTTTGCAATGCCCCAGCTGCATTCCAGTATTTCATGAATGACGTCCTGCGTGAATTGATTGATGTGTGTGTCGTAGTATACATAGACGACATTCTGGTATATTCATTATCTGAACAGGAACATGTGAAACACGTCCGTGCAGTTTTGGACAAACTTAGACAACACAGATGGTTCGCAAAACTGGAAAAATGCTTCTTCCATGTTATGGAGGTCCAATTACTTGGGTTTGTCCTAGCCCCACATGGTGTAGGCATGGATACACGGAAGGTTGACGCCATTCTCAACTGGCCTTCCACAACCTCGATTAAAGGAGTTCAGAGTATGCTCGGATTTGCGAACTTCTATCGCCGCTTCATTCCGGGCTTCTCGCAGCTAGTACATCCCATTACCTCTCTTCTGTGAAAGAACAAACATTTTCAATGGTCAGAGGAAGCCGAGAAAGACTTTCAGGACTTAAAGAAAAAATTAATCTCAGCCCCGATCCTGAAACACCCACGTCCAGACCTACCGTACATGGTCAAGACCGACACTTCCAGTTCGGCAATGGAAGCGGTCCTCTCGCAAAAAGTTCCTGAGACGGGTCAACTTCATCCAGTGGCCTTCTGGTCACAGAAATTCACGGCACCAGAATTGAATTATGCCATTACGGACAAGGAACTTCTGGCCATCAAGGCAGCCTTCAAGGCTTGGCGGCATTACCTTCTGGGAGCAAGACATACAATTACAGTAATCACTGACCACCGCAATCTGCAGTACTTGAAGGTGGCAAAGGCCCAATCATCCCGCCAACTCCGATGGGCATTATTTTTTGCTGAATTCGACTTCGTGATTACTTTCCGACCTGGTTGTTGAAATGGCAAGGCGGATGCTCTATCTCGCACTGGGATAGAAGAGGAATCCACCAACCCAGACCCAGTGCCCATCATTCCCGGAGAAAAGATCTTGGGAGTGACAACGTCTCTAACCTAAGATGACATCCGCAAAGAAATCACACATCTCATGGATACAGACACTTTGAGAGACTGGTCTACCAAAAGTGTTAATCTTTCTGTCTCAAACCACTTACCATATTTTCAGGGACGTCTCTACCTACCCACCAAAGAACTTCAGGAGAGGGTCATCTCGAATTACCATGAATCACTGGTTGAAGGTCATCCTGGGATAGCTAAGACCGAAGCCAAGATCAAGCGATACTATTGGTGGCCAACATGGCGTAAAGACATCAAGCAATTTGTATTATCCTGTGGAAATTGCGCACAAAACAAGGCCTTGAAGAAAAGATCACCAGGTCAACTGCAACCACTGGATATTCCACCTACACCTTGGCATACATTGTCTCTTGATTATATAACTGTCCTTCCTCCTTGTAACAGGTTCAACACAATTTTGGTTGGTGGTGGACTTGTTTTCGAAGATGGCTCATTTCATTCCACTGAAGGGCTTACCCCAGCTTCATCTTGGCTAAAGAATTCTTAGGGCAGATAGTCCGAATACATGGATTCCCTTCCATCCTATTTTCGGATCGTGGCAGTCAATTTATCTCACGATTTTGGAAAAAGTGTTGCGAATTAGCGCAAATCGATGTAAGACTTTCCACAAGCCACCATCCCCATACTGATGGTCAGACTGAGAGGACCAACCAGACTCTAGAACAATACCTTAGATGTATGTTACATCAAATTGAAAGCAGTTGGAAAGACATTTTATGGATAACTGAGTATGCCTACAACAATTCCTTGCACTCCAGCATCGGACAGACTCCCTTCGACACCATTTACGGGTTGCATCCACGAACCTCCAATCTTGACTCGACTCAACCTTTGGAAATGCCAGCAGTAAGAAGTTTGCACACTACTATTACTCAAGCTTTCAAACAAGCAACAGATCAGCTGAAACAAGCCAAGGAAAGATACAAGAAGTCAGGAGACATCCATAGGAGTGAAGCTCCAAAGTACCAAGTCAGAGATAAAGTCTGGCTGGCATCGAAGCACATAGCAATGAAAGGAACCCGAACCTTCAACGCCAGATAGATAGGTCCATACACCATTAAGGCCATCATCAATCCGGTAGCTGTGAAGTTGAATTTACCTTTGCACATGAAAATTCATCCCGTGTTTCATGTCTCACTTCTGAAACCAGTGCAACCAGGAACCCGAGTACTGAAACCACCAAAACCGATCATGGTCGACAGGGAACCCGAATTTGAAGTCAAGTATATCCTGGACTCCAAAATCGTCAAATCAAAACTGTTTTATCTAATAGACTGGAAAGGATATGGACCACATGAAAGATCATGGGAATCTAGTGAACACATTCATGCACCACGGTTGTTGAAAAGGTTTCATCAGAGTCACCCGAACAAACCAGGACCAAGGGGAGATCCTGCCATTAGGGGCCTTGGGGGGGAGTTCTGTCATGGTGCGTGCTCCAAAACCCCTGGAGCTGTTGGGCCCAGCCCAGTCCCTGTCACCCAGAAGGACTTGTCAGACACCAAGGAAGTGCCCCAGAGCCTCATGGACTCAGTCCTGGCGCCGCTGGCGCCAGGCTCATGAAATGGGCTGAACTTATGGAACTACTTAATCTGCCTAGTGAGGCTGAGACTTCTGTAAATCCAGGGTGTGGCAGAGGGACTATTTTTCCTGAGAGACAGGGTGTGGTAATGGGACTACTATACCTGGAACTACTTGCAAGGCTATTTAAGCCACACCCTGCAGGCAGAACATGCTTTGCATTATTCTGCACTCCTGCAGTTTAACGCTCACCGTGTCTGCTCTGTCCTCAGGTTCCTACAGCCACGCCCGTCTGAGATTTCCATCCATTGTTGCCTGGAAGAAAAAAAGGAAAAGAACAGGTGTTACTACAGCGACAAAGGCCTTACCTGCAATTCCGTCCAGCGGTCTCATCTCCAGCTGGTCTTCCGATCACCGTCCCTGTGGGAAAAGGACTTCTATGCAGGCATCCAATACTCACCTGGGATTCTGTATTCCTTCGGAGCGGTTCTTCCATTCTTCACGTTTGGGCCACGCCGCGTCTGCAAAAACGGAACAGAAAACAGCAGGTTAGTCACGCACAATACAAAACGAGCAATTGTTCAGCCATCCAGCGCCACTCATCCGTGCTCACCTGGAGACAACCAGTTCAGCATCTTAGGAGAGTCAATTCTTCTTCTAACCTTCCGTACGAAACCGCGTCTGCAAGAAAGACCAAACACGTTTAAACCTTGGAACAATAAGACTTTGAGCATCTATACCAAGCTGTTATTTGGATAGAGACCTACCTGATTAATCCAAGCATTCCCGAAGCACAGCAACAGTCACTCAGGAACAGTGAAGTAACTGTGCTCAGAGAAATACTGAGCCTACTGCGCCCCTGGTCAAGCAGGACGGAGAGCCAACCTCACCAAACTCAAAGGTGAGCAGGAGAGGAGTCGGGCATCAGGAGGTTGAAAGAAGTGGGACCAATCCAACCCACTCATTAGCTAACATATTCTTTCAACATTGCAGGCTAACGCCTCCTGGGGAGATAACAGGGGAGAGGACACCATCATACCATCAAAACTACGCCAGTACAGATATCGGTCATACGACTACGTGCTATGCCCCCGTGGTGACCAGGTGAGCGTGACAACAACCTCCCATGTACAAATGGGAACTGACCTCATGTATGCCAGTGATAAAGAACAGGGATCATGAGGCAGTTGGACTTACCCAGGTTTATCCCAACTGATACAGAAGGCCAGTCCTAGTCTGATGAGGATGAATATTCATCTCTACCACACAGGCGGGAAAGGGGCCAGACCAGTGTGTCCTGGGAAGAAAGGAATACTACTGTTAGTACTTCAGACCATGAAAACTCTTACAATGAGAAAGTCAGGGAGTTAGAATGGCTGAAGATGTTACTACAAAGAGACCACATTGCGTGCTTTGCAGAAGGAGAAAAGCCAGACCCCCATCCTAGGAAGGGCATTTTACAAACATCTGCATACGCAGGGGAAGGGAGGAATTCACAAGACTGTCTGGTAGGAGGTATGAGGAAACTGGGTTCTATCGTGGACTAAAAGGAACTCCAGGCAGAGTGACCCATAGAGTTCACTTTGGTCCAGGTGAGAGGAGTCCAGACCCTATAGTTCTGGGAGAAATTCCCAGTCTCATAGAGATAGGGAGTGCCTAGAAGACAGGAAAGAGTGTACCAGCAGCAGTTCTAAGTGAGAAAGGTAATGGACTCCAGTGCAGAAGAAGAGCAGAAGTAGAGCAAGGGATGTGTGAAAGACCCAATAAGGCAAATCAAGGCCTTAAAGAGCTTCCTGGCCCCATACCATAAGAATGCGAAGCATTCGGTATGGGAACACCTGGAACTTTATGAGCAGATGATGGCATCATTCCAGATCAGGAATCATGTGAATTGTATAGCATTTGCAAAATGGACTTTCTCATCTGAGTACTCCAGTTTCTTTGCGGGACTGGAGGACCAGGATCATTATAAATGGTCCACCATTAAGGTGGCTATTTTGAAACATTTTTCAACACATAGGAACCCACAAGTGTCCCGTAAGGCTGCATATAATTTGCAATGTGGGGAGGATCAGGAAGATAGGAAGTTTGTGCAGGAGTCGAAGCATACATTTGCTCAGACTTTTTGGCGGTTGAACTACCCAAATACATACTGACTCAGTTGGTGTGTTATTTTCATGAGCACAGGGCCCTGGATTGGGTGACCTAACAGGCCACCAGTATCTATGAGGTCAAAAGCCTGCTGAGAGTAAAAATACCATCAAAACCCCCAAATCATCTAACACTGCTGCTGCTACGAAAGTGGCAGAGGTAAAAGCTACCCCTTCATTGTATCTGGAGATGGGAGGACCTAAAAGTAACCCTCCTACAAACAAGCAAAACTGAAGGCAGAAGGGACCCTACAACCCGGCCCAATCAAATGGTAGTCAGGCAGGGGCCAAGAACAATGATCCCTCTGACCCTTACACCTATATACATTATAGGTACAAGGCTACTAAACCAATCCTTGGGTAAACTCCCCCAGCACAAGCGAGGGTAACTAATCAGCTAAGTACTGTCCCGGGAAACTTGCCTCCAATCTTCCCCCAGGAGAGAAGTATCACTCCACCTCCCAATTTGAACTCTTTCTCCAGATATCCCCCGAATCAGAATTTCCAAAACAAACCGCCTCTCTCTCCCTGGCAACAGGACTATAGGTCCCTGAACCCGGAAGAAGGGAGATTCAGGATGGAAAATTATGGGGGAAATTTCCAGTACCTGAGCTACTATGGGAGAAGGGACAATTACCCTTTTTGGGAGCAGCAGAGGTATGAATTTAGACCTCCCTACCACCCAGACAAGGTCTTGCAACTGGAGCAACAGGTCCGGCAACTGACCGATGATCTGGGGTGCATGCTGAGGGCTCAGTCCAACCCTCAACCTAACCCTACTTCCCAGAATTCTACAACACCCAGGGCTGATGCCCCAGGGGGGAAATGACAGGAAAAAACCTTTGACAACCCACAGGTTCCTGAGGTGGGTGCCTGGGTGGAGGGGAGATGCCAAGCCCTAGATGAAGCTTCCTTTCTCACACAAACAGAACCTCTAAAAACCTCTCAGCCTGAATGAGTATCTTCTACCCCTGAAATGTTAGAACCCAAAGAGCAAAGGGTAAGTTGGAGAAGCCAAAGAAGAATCCACTTTGTGGAGGAACTCAGGATTATCACCTTTGAAAGAGAAGAATCCCTACATGATTCAGGTAAGCAGACCGTCTCTTTCTAAAATGGGGGTATCCCTTCCAAAGAAAACTCTGTCCCAAAAGACCCTGAGTGGGAAAAGGTAAGTATGGAGACTGAGTCAGAACCAGAAACTATTCAACCCCAAACCTGTGAGCTAGACGGAATGGAAATGCAGGGGTTTCCTTCCTTCAAACAGGTTCTGAGAACTGTCGCCAGGTAAAGGTGGACAGCCAAGGAGCAGAGAAAAGGAGAATTCCACAACAAAATACAAATTAGACAGCATCAGCTGAAACATCCGGTGATTGTTGTGACTCCAGAGGGCATACCATGTTTGCTGGGGAACAATCTCTGGAGGAGGTTGTTACCTTTGATCAACTGTGTAATCAAGGCCCTCTAGACTCAGACAAAGCACCCTATAAAATTAAACATAAGTACCAATTATGTGAGCAGGAATGGTACCTGTCATTCAATTGATCAACTTTCTGAGAATGTAGAGTTTCATTGCAAGAATAATCAAGTCTGAGATATCACTCTCATCTCTGTAGGAGAACACACTGGTGATCGGAACCCTTCTCCATTCTTGAAAATCAACCTGCCTCCAAATTTTAAGTGGAAATCCACACTTGGAAGAAACACCCTCACATTTTACACCAGTCCAAAATCAGAAGAAAAATTGAATCCCGTGAAAACATACAAGGAAGAACCCGCTCAAAGTCTGACAGACATTCAGAAAAAGGGCGAACAGTTGTTTTTCCCCACTCAGTTAAATGAGTGGGGAAATCTCCGTCGCCAGGTAAAGGTGGACAGCCAATCTCGCGCATCTCGCGCGCGCATCCGGAAGTGCATGGGAAGTGCCAAGGCTGTTTGGCTGGGACCGCTGCTCTACGGCATCTGATTGCTTTTCCACGCTTTTCGTTCCTCGTCTGATGCCGCGAGTGAAGCCGTCGGCAAGAGGAAGCGCGAGGTGTGTGGAAACACCTTAACCAACATTGTTTAGATCTTTAGTAAGATCTGCTGGACTTGTGCTGGACTTGTGTGCAACTTCTGCATTTATTTCTCTGTAGATACGCGCCAACCTTTTTTTTTTTTTTTTTTTTCTCTCTCCCCCTAGCTCCGCCCTCCGACCCGCCCACTTGCAGATCGCGTCTTCCCTACATCATCTCCGGTGCCCGCGCATCTCGCGCGCGCATCCGGAAGTGCATGGGAAGTGCCAAGGCTGTTTGGCTGTTCGGGTGAGCGGGAGGGCGTCCGTGGATTGATCTAGGACTAAATATAGGTTCTTTTTTTATGTTAGTACACCTGTAGAGTCCTCTATTGTATTCTAGGTAGGATCTTGCTATTTAAAATCCATAGCTATTCTGTGATTATTATAAAAATAAAAAAAAATAAAAATAAAAAAGTGAGTTATTCTATCGGGCACTTATTTTGTCATCATATATGATGGCCAGTGGTCTGAGGAGCAGAAAATGCTCAGAAATGGCGATCCCCTCTAATCTTACCGACCAAACTAATAATGGGGCATTTTCCATGAGTACTGCCGATATGGATATTACAAGACATCCGGCTGATCTGAATATAGAATCAGAAAAGCCTGATGACTTGTCTCCAGGCACTACTAATGAATCGCAGCCTTGTAATAGTAATCTAGATCTCGAAACTCTGGCTGATTTGGACTCCCGTATTAGGCTATCTATCGGTTTATTGACTCCACTAATAACAAAAAATCGTGACTCGCATATGAATGCAGATAATTCTGATGTATATTTACCATCAAACTTACATCTGCCATTGTTACCTGCAAATGATATAGCTTTAGATAATGCCTCTCACTCGGAACCTCCTATAAGCCCTGTTCTCCATGTTCCATACTCACAAAATATTGGGAGTGAACTTAATTCATCCCCTATTTCCAAGGACCAAGAACCATTCACTTTCTCAGTGATAATTCGGATATTGGATCTGTTGGACAAAGGACATGATGTCACTCACCTAGAATTAAGGGATATAAAATATTCTATGAATGAGATTATGTCCAAAGTGATAAGGATGGAAGGATTTATTCTTGCTTTGGAAGGGCTTAATGTAGGGGTAAAAAATCCCAATGAGGCCAAAGATATCATTTGTCATGAACAAAGCACACAAACTGAAATCAATGACTCTTTTCTTCAAGGTTTTGCCAATCAACCCTTTAAAGGATTTGACTTGCTCCTAGGTGAACTACGATCTATCAGCTCTACAATAATTGAACTTAAAAATAAAATTGAACCTCCAACCCCTAATATATTACCAGAGATAAGTGGGAATACTGCTGATAGCCCTTCAGTCCTAATTAAACTCATAGAAGAAGGACAAGACAATGATGGTATTGTCGATAGTGACATTGACTATAAAGGCTACTCTTCTAGAAGATTTTGCAAAAATCAAAAACGGTGTGTTAAACGTGCTGAAAAAAAACTGAGATCTGCCAATGAAAAAATGAAAACATCAAAAAAAGAAATCTCTGCGTTATTAGAAAGCGGGGGGGAAGATGTGATTGATGTGGAACAGCTTTCTGTAGAATGCCAATCACACCTTGGGGCAAAGAATATGGAGGCGATAAAGACAATAGATACAATACAGCCTTCTACTTCAAACAATCATGTTAAAATGGTTAATGTTGAAGTACATTCAACTTGTGTAAACTCATTAATTATACCTGATACTCCAACTGATCCCGTTAAAACAACAGTAGATGAAATAGAAGTACAGACAACTCAAAAAATACTGCCGACCTACTTTAAAAGTGTATGTAGAAAACAGACATCAAAGAGAAATGGTCAATCTCATAATTCTCCTATTGTATTGAACAAAGGTATTAAATCTTCTTTTGTTGTATTGCCTAAAATGGCCCCGTCTTTGTACTCTGAAACCTTGAAAAAACCTGTCTTTGAGACAACTATGACAATGGGTAACGCACCAGTTATCCAAAACGGCGGAGGAAAGCTTACCACTATTCATAAACAGTTGCATATTGAGAGTTTACCTCATCAGTATTTGGGAGAAGGTAATAGTGACATTTATGATACGCATGAATAAAATATTCAACTAATACCATGCATAAATAACGATGTAATCAATGTTTATGAGTCTACGATGAATATACAAAAATCTGGAACCCCATCATGTGCGCTGACTGGTGATATTAATGAAAAAACTAAGCAAATTTTGCCTTGTATAAATAAGGATGTAAAGAATGCGCATGATTTTGTGCTTAATGCCTTAAAAGCTAGTATCCCATCATTTGAAATAACTAACCAGTCTTTGAAGTCCCAAGAATGCGTTGATGAAAATATTGCCCAGCCCAATTCGTTTTGTCAATCATTTGTAAGTATCCCTTTATGCAGAGAACTTAACTCAACTGAACTTGCAGATAGGCATTATAATGAAACCCATATCAATGTGGACATTTGCCCTGCCACACTATGGTAAATAGCAAGAAATGCATTAATATGTTGGGCCTGGAAGGTAAGCAAGAAATTCTAGGCGATGCACGTATTAATAGAAGATATTTCTTGGATCTTCTATATACAATTCCATCATTAAGGATAATTGCGTCTAGTGATATTGACTGTATTTCTTTGGCTCCAACTAATAATTACCGTATGACATGTCATTTATTTTCTGAACATGTGCTGAAACTTATTTGGTCTTTTAGAAGGGAACTACATGAAATGGATTTCTTGCTATTCACATTTAATGATGAAAAATTGGCAGGAGAATTCTTGTTTGATAATCAAAAATCCGTACTTTCTGAGCAAAATACAAATGGAGAATTATCATCTAGCACAGGAAATCAAAAAATGTGTATTTCCCAGTTATTAACGACTGCTCGAACAAATAGGGAAATGGCGTGGATGGAACCACTATTGAAAACGTTATTTGCGGCAAGTCCTAACTTATTTACTTCATAAGTAAAGGATAAGACAGTACTTACAGTACTGTCATGGAACTCATGTGGATTTAAAAACATTGAGACTTGGCTGCCCACTCTTGTTAAATTGCCATCAATGTTCTTGTTTCAAGAAACAATGAAAATTGAACCACTTGCTATCCCTGATTATTGTTCATATTTTTCTCCAGCTAGTAAAGGGGTTGAAGGAAGACCTTTTGGTGGGTTAAAAATTGCTGTCAGTAACTCCATCGCCTGCACTATAACTCTGGTATACTCATCCATACATGTTATAGCGGTCTTCTTGAATCTAAACAGACATGACAAAAGGATTATTTTAGTTGTGAATGTATATTGTAATGATTTGAAGTATAATTTGTTGGACATACTTGATGATATAGATTGTTGCTTTGACCAAGCGTCAACACTTTACCCCGAATACGACATTATTATGGGTGGTGATTTTAATTCACATTGTATTGGAACACCAGTGTTTTATAAAGATCACAAACAGGCAAATTCAAATAGCTTTAAGAGAGGAAATACATATCGGAATTATTTTGATGACTGGGGTATGTCGTTTGTGAAGTTCGCTATGGATTCTAACAATTATACTTGGAAAAGGGGCGATACTACATCAATGATTGATTTCTTCTGCGTCTCTGATTTGTTGTTACCATGCATTGAATC
The DNA here is from genome assembly GCF_040938575.1 of Ambystoma mexicanum. Taxonomy (NCBI): domain Eukaryota; kingdom Metazoa; phylum Chordata; class Amphibia; order Caudata; family Ambystomatidae; genus Ambystoma; species Ambystoma mexicanum. The sequence goes on along the minus strand of NC_090941.1, from coordinate 936,891,138 downwards.
TGTTATAATTGGGGACATTATTTATAGTGATCATGCCCCCATTACTCTTAACACTTCTATGGTTACGAATCAATGGCATGCTAATCAGGGCTTGCAAGCCTTAGAGACGAAAAGAGAAAATATATCACTTAGATGGAATCCTACCTTATGTAAGAGATTGGTGGAGAATGTTTCAAACCATCTAAAACATGTGGTCAATCCTTTAATGCCGGAATTATACTCTATAGAATGTTTAAATCAAATGATAAATGAGTGTATCAGAGAAACTCTTATAAAACTTGGAATAAAACAAGCTTCTATTGTGACTAATCACAAACACAGATTTAATTATAAGATTAAAATTCTGAAAAGAAATAAAAATCGTGATATACGAAAGCTAGAATTAGCGAAACTACCTGTCAAACTCTACATACTAAAAAAGAAGAATATAATCCAAGAATACAAATTTAATGTAAAGGGAGTACATATAGAGCAATATAACAAAGAAAATTGTGAGATGATTAAAGCTATTTGTAGTAGAAATTCCCGAGATATCTGGGCTGCCCTAAAAAAAGGGGATAAGGCGGATTTATGCAATGAATCTTTAATCAACGCTGAAACTGGGATAGCTTATGTTAAACAAAAATATGAATTACCAGAACGCTTTGCAATAAACCAAGATGAAGTAGAGTTATTATTTACTGATATACAATTTGTATGGACTACTTTTGATATTATGTGGGCCATCAAAAAACTATCTAATTCTCGTGCCCCTGGTCCCGATGGGATTCCATCTTGCGTATATAGGTCCGATCCAACTTTTTGGAGTATGATCCTAAAAATTAAGTTTGATAGTATCTTAGTGAGTGGTACTATCCCTTCTTCATGGGTTACTTCCATTCTTATTCCATTGTATAAAAAGGGCGACCCTCGATTGCCCGAGAATTATAGACCGATATCGCTAACAGATGCGGCGGCAAAAGTGTTTGCTATACTAGTTATCTATGAGCTTGATAAACATCTAGCAACTTATAAGATATATTCGAAATGCCAAGTGGGATTTAGACGACAAATGGGAACAACACTAAATGCAACTATAATGAAACATCTGATTGCCGGAGTGAATAAGAATAAACTGAGCACAATTTACATTGCATCCATTGATATGTCTTCTGCGTTCGACACTGTTGTGCGCAATGTTTTATGGACCAAAATGCGTAAGTTTGGAATTCCTGAATATCTGACCTATTGGATCAAGAAATTCCACACCAATACATCTTGTAGAATTCGTCTAACTCAGGGCGATTCTTTAACTGAACCAGTGCAACTTCATCTTGGTTTGAAACAGGGCTGCAATTTTGCAGCCCTGCTGTTCAATCTTTATCTTTCTGATATAGATAAACTTTGGGAATCTACACTCACGATACCAGCAAGACTTTGCTCATTAAGAATACACTGGTTAGCCTTTGCAGATGACCTCATCTTTTTCGATTTAACTCCTGCTGGTCTTCAGGCTAAGTTAAATATATTCATAGATTTTGCATACGAACATAATCTTCGACCTAACCCATCCAAGTCATGTATAATGATTTTTAAATCAAATAAGAAACTCAAAAAGTTCAACTGGAATATCGGGGAGACTCGTCTGTGTGAACTACAAGATTCTACTTATTTAGGATATCGCCTGAGCAGTGCGAATAGCATAAACTTATGGGTGGAATATATAAAGATGATAGCCAGACCACTATTAAGCCAGATGAAATTTATCTTTCATAAGCTGTGTAAGTTTTCAATGACTCCGCTATTAGAGTTTCTTACATTGAAGGTTGAGCCTATTCTTCTATATGCCATGGATATTTGTGTCAGTAATTTGCATAGGCAACTTGATTCCATACAGGGTACTTTAGTGAAGAGAGCCTTATGTTTATCTATATCAATCCCGAACTGTGTTATTAGACATGAGTTGGGACTGATTTCCTTGTCCACTAGGTTTACCTGGCGGGCTCTCTCAAACTATTCCAAAATTCTTAACTATCCTGATAATTCTTTATATCAGGATCTTTTTGAATTTACAAAGGGTTGCTCATCCAGTTCATTCACCAGCTACCTTGAAACCATGGCCAAAACTTTAAATAACTTGGGCACCGATAATGATGATTTGCTTATACGTCCTAATTATGTTAAACATAAATTGTTTGTGAACGACTGGTGTAAAACTCTAGATGAAATATCAACTCTGAGTACCTATAAGGAATATGCAAAATTCCTTCACAAAAGAGATGATTGTTGTGATTATATAGCAATGTTTCCGTGTAATAAAATTAGAATGTATTACATGAGATTTAGATTAAATCAATTTCATACCCTTGAACGAACAAAATTCTGGCGAACTGTAGGAACTAATTTAGGCGTCACTAAGTGTCGCTTTTCGAGGTGTACCGAACAGAAGGAAACTCTAAAACATTTAATTTTAGAATGCCCACATTTTAGAGATATACGTACAAAGCATTTTCTACGTTTCATAAATATAAATTACAAAGACTGTATGATATCTCTTTGGACTCGATTGATGCAAGGAAATGAGAGAGCATTAATCTTTGCCTTGGTTGAGTTTTTGAAAGTAATTGAGAAAGAGATTTTGTTATTTCAGTGTTAAAATCATGTTTTTATTGGGTTGTTCTCATATAGAAATTGTGCTAATGCTTTGTGCTATTTTTATAATTTTAATGAGATGTTCTGTATTCTGTTTGGTCTTGTGAACGTTCTTTTTTTTTCTCTCTCTGTCTTTTTTTTGTGTGCTATTTTGTAAAGGTTCTTTGAACTATAAACAAATTAAAAAAAAAAAAAGGGCGAACAGTTGTTTTTCCCCACTCAGTTAAATGAGGGGGAGGAGCCAATGCTCGCCAGAGTAGGAGCTTCAACCGTGAAGAATGAATCAGGGACCTCCCAAAAGATCAGACCATTCCTACATTTAAATTGGATGACAAATTGGAAGTAGGTCTGGAAACCCAAATTCCAAACATCTCCTGCCTAGCAGGTGTATGCTGAAAATCTCCATTGGCAACAAAAGCATAGAGCATAATTGTTGAGTAGTGAGAAATGTCGCTTCAGCCTTTTATTTGGGCAGTGACATTCAGCTCAATTGCTGCCTTATGCCATTGAAGTTCAAGTGTGAGAAGAGGTTACCATTCCAGGGCAGGTGTAACAATTTACTAACCCCCTCACAACTAAGTGAGGACAGAACCTCACACATCAGGATGCCTTTATACATCTAAATTCCCATCTCCAACAGCAAGGTTTGTATTTAAAGCCGACACCTCTAGTATACCTAGAACACAACACCATTTGAATATTGGTTGATAACAGCGACCCACAAAGTATCACTTTGGGTGCAGACACCTTTATTGGAATGACGGTTGATGCCCAACATTATTCTATTGGTCTAGGCAATGAAATCCTGGGCCCAATACCAAACGACTGTGTTGACATCTGTGACAGTATAACACCAGAAAAGATTTTTACTAGACATAGGGCAAATTTCATGATGTACTATTCCTCCCCCTACAGTGTGAAGAGGTGACCTATGACATTAGGAGGGAGGAGGTAGTATTCAGAGTGAAGGACCACTACCTCGAATCCCCTGTCCAGGTCAACACAATAAAAAGAGATCTCCCCACCCAACTGGAGGATACCGCTGAAATTGCCAAGCCTACGGTCTTCCCAGGTTTCAAGAAGATGGTCGAGGAAAGGATCAATCTTGCTGATGTTTGTGAGACCGAAGAGCAAAGACAAAAGCTAAAACAGATCTTACTGGAATTCCAAGATATCTTTTCGGTGGACTCATGACCGTGGACGCACATCCATTCATTCAACCACCATTCCCACAGATTCCGAGATGGCGCCACTATTTGTGAAACCATAATGGTTACATCTCGCATTCATGGAGTCACTCACAGAGATTATTAAGAACTTAGAATCCTGTGGAATAATTTGTTGTATCCACAGTACCTTCAGTAACCTGGGTCTGGGGATATTCAAACCAAAAGGCCACTGGACACTATATGCAGACCTGATGGAGATAAACAGACCAGTCCACATGTTAAGATGGTCCCTTCCATACATCGATCAGGGACTGGCCCAGATCCAAGGGTTAAAGTTGTCCACCCCCATTGACCTGACCAACGGTTACTGAACAGTACTCGCGAGTAGGGAAGACCAGTACAAGCTTGCCTTTACCTTCGGGAGACACCAGTACACATGGACCCAAACTTCCTTTGGATACATAAAATACAGGAATGAGTTAAACATCTTCTTACATAATGCCATGCTTGATTTGTACACAAGGGGAAACCTCACCTATGTGGATGATGTTTTGATCAAGAGCTCAACTGTGGAAGAACGTATAGCAGAAATCCACTATGTTCCAATACAGCAGCAGAAAGACAGAGCAAAACTGTCCTTTCAGAAGGCACAGTTGTGTAACACCTGAGTGAACTTCTTAGGGCACGAGATTGCCCCTAAGGGTCTTACTCCCCAGGTGAAGAAGGTGGAAGCCTTAGTGTAATAAAACACCATACTCCTCTGCGACAATTGAGAAGCCTTCTTTGACTCACTAATTATAGTCAAAAGTACATTGAAGACTATGCAGAGGTCACTAGACCCTTGGTCCATTTATTAAAAGCTGAGTCAAGTGGGCGTGGGGTCCAGAACAAGCTGAGGCAGTTAAACAACTGAAAAGAAGCCCTTACCAGGCTCTTTGTTTGGCTTGACCTATAAAGAACAAGGCGTTATTCTTGGAGACAGGGTTCTCAGCAGATACTTGCCTAACAGCAGTGTTGTATCAAAAGCATGACCACGTCAAAAAAGTCATCTTGTAGATGAGCAAGACTTTGTCCCCAGTGGACGACAAATTCACTGACTGCGAGAAGGCACTCCTGGAAATGGTATGGGTGTTGAAGAATTAACACTCATTCATCCAGGGAGTTCACACCATTGTTGAGACTCCTCACCATCCCTTGAAATATCTACAAAGTGACTGAATCCAGCCAGGGAACATTAGTAATTCCAGAAGTACTTCCTGGATTCTGGCCATGGAAAATTTTCCTATGGATGTCAGATATGGCCAAAACAAGAAGACTCCCTTAGCGCCAGGGTTGGTGGACCAACAACAACATGGAGTTGTACCGAACTTCCCCACACAAGGTCTATGAAGAAGACACATGTCAAGGGATACCCACAGTTTATGTGGATGGGTGCTCCTATCATGTTTATAGCAACAGGGAAAACAAACTGGTGGGTGGCATTGGGAAAGGATGTGTGAATGATACCCTGGAACCCTCTGCTGGTTATAAAATAGGACCCCAAAGTAGTCAGGTTGCAGAGTTGATGGCCATTGATCAGGCCATCCTTACTGCAGTGCACCACCAACTCACTGAACAGGTCATGATCACTGACTCTGATTATGTCACAAATGGGTTCATGGAGCACCTGATTAATTGGAAAAATCGAGGCATGCTTTGTGGCAACAATAAACCCTTAAAGCATGCCACAATGATCTAGTCAATAGATGGTCTGGTGACCTCCAAGAGATGAACATCTATTGCAAGAATATAAGGGGTCATTCCAAGATAGAGGGGCCAGATCAGACTGGGAATGACCTGGCTGATCAGCTGGCTAAAACCGTAGATCTGCAAGGGGATTTAAAAGAAACGGAATCCTTGCTGGGGGAAATCTAAATTGCTACTGTTACCAGGTCACAAACCCGTGCAAATTGAGAACTATTGACTGCCCAGTGGAGTAAAGATACCCCTGATGCAGATTTGATCACTGCACATAAAGAGTTCCCAATCATTGGGAAATGTTATCGACACATAAAAGTCCCCATCAGCTTGCCTTTGACAGAGAGGGATTATACCGGTAAAGAGGATCTCTGGTGTTGATGAAGTTTCCCAAAATGTTCCAGATCCAAGACAGTTTGTTGGTAAGGAGAGCCCCATCTGGTTGTGACCAGTGGGTGGTGCATACCTCATTCCGAAGCCTGATGTTGAATCATGCCCATGACGCAGCCACTACCGGTCATAGGGAGTTTCACACGACAGTAGAAATCTTGCACAAGCTTTCCTACTGGCCATACATGCGCCAGGACCTTGACGTTTACCTAAAGGGGTGTCTTGTGAATGCTCAATTTCAACCCAGCTTACTCACACACAGAGCTCCCCTACAAAAAAAAGGGGAATGACACTGTCTTGGTCAGATTTGCAAGTCCATTTCATCGGGCCAGTGATGCACTCCTCTAAAGGAAACAAGTACATGTTGACTGCGACATGCTTGTTCACAAATTGGGTAGAATGTCCTCCATCCCCGAATTATAAGGCAGGGACAGCTGCTGCCCTAATGATCAACCACATCTTCTCTCATTTCGGCCTCCCGCAAATGATTGAGCCAGACCTAGATAGCCATTTTACCACTGAGGTGATGGCGAAGATATGAGAGATTCTAGGGTAAAAAGAAAATTCAACATAGCCTACCACCTGGCCTTAAGCAGGGAGTTATAGAGATACAACAGCACAACACAGTATCTTAGAGAAGTTAGTGGCACACTCTGGACACAGTTGGAGCATCTGATTATCACTTTTCCTGATGGCTAGTAGGTATACACCATCTTCAGCAAAAAAGATATCTCCATTTGAGCTCATGACCTGACAGAAAATGGTGCTAGTGCAGCTTCTGCTCTATAAAACTGAAGATCATACACTTATAAATGCAGGCACGACTCATGAGTACATTGAAAATGTAAGGAAGCACCTCCAACATGCTTTTGCTTATGCCCAGTGTAATTTAGAAAATGTGGCTGAAGGAATGAAGACCTAATATGACCTAAAGACCACTAAGAAAGAATATGAAGTAGGGGACAATGTTAACTTGTACAATTTCAATTTTCAATGGATTCAGGCAAAGGAGCAGAAATTCTTTCCATCGTGGCGTGGTGCCTTGGAAATTATAGATAATTATCACCTGAAGAGACAGAAGAAAAATGGGTGCACATCAATCAGTTGAAAAGCTTTCATCCCAGACACGCTTTATGTGTAAATCCTCTCTTGCTACTGTTCTCATCATCTGATAATGTATCTTGGTGATACAATATATATTTCAACTCTCTTAGTTGTGCGGGTTTGGTTTCTCCATCAACAACTGCATGTGCAGAACAAATCCTCAATTATCATCTCTGAATTTTTCATTTGCCTCGATTTTAACCAAGTTAAGGAGAAAAAGCTAAATCAATATCCTTTCCATCAGCTTCCAGAAAGACATTGTGTGATTTCTTTCCCAAAAACAAATAGGGACCGTCACCAACCCGCAAGTTCTCCTCCTAGGTAGCGGTGAGGTGAAAACTGTTAAAACCACCTCTCCGTAAAATATGTGAAATATTTCAAATAGGGACACGATGCATTAATTTTGCAATGAGTTTTCTTATTATATGCATTTTTGCACATGTTCATTTTGCAAAATGGAGAATTGTTTTGCAAATTATAATGAGGGAATAGTTTTCAGGCCTTTATATAAAGAAAATTTGGGGCTACACATTGGCCTTTAAAATTGTTTTTATAAAATATGTATTTTTCTAAATAAAGAACATGTATGTTATTATTATCTGATTGGCCTGCACTGACCCTTCGTCCTTTTTTCACTCTACCTGGAGCCCTCCAAAAATGAAGTGATTTAATCAAGTTCTATGTTCCATGAGGCATCACATCTATAGAGATGGGCTGGAGTGGGAGGAGAGAGAAGTGTAACTATCAAATCTTATTGAGTGACCTCTTGAAGGATGCTCCTCCAAGATTGTAAAAATGTTGGTGTCATCACTGCTATATAAGGGGGATTGGACTAGGATGAAGGGACAGAGCAGCTGAAATTTACCATCAAAAGAGTGCTGCATCAACTTACCATCTGACAGCTGCAAGGAAACACCAAAAGAGATTACTGAGAGTGCATCTTGGTGGAGCTGTCTATTGCTAGGATGGCCTAAAAGCTGACTGGGTCCAAGGGTGGAGAGTGTGAGGCTATCCTTGAGAGTGGAGTGACCATACCCCTTCCCTATCTTTCCAGAGGGTCCTGACATGCAGCTGGCTGTCCTGAACTTTAAACAGATGTTTTCAAGGTAAGTTGATTTGAGCCCTGGGAAACCAAATGGTGGGGGAACCTGCTGGCCTTAAATCCTTTTCCTTTATAGTGGGCTGGGGGAGGTGCAACACTGTGTAGATCCTTAGCCTATTTAAATAAAAATATGAATTTTATTAATTCCTTTGGCAGAACATTTTGGGGGGTTTATTTGTTAAAATTCAAAAATAACGAAGCTCACTTCCCAGTGTGTGCTGAAAAAGTATAGCCTATAATTCAATTGGGTAATCCGTTTTGTCCTGTTGACCCCAACTTCTTTAACGCACAGGGGTGTCTTTGTTCTTAAATCAGTCCAATCTCTTTTGTCCAATTTTCCCCTAACACAGGCCTATACTTGGGGAAGGGGCTGAAGATCCTACATTCTTAAATCATCCCAATCAATCTTTACCATCCAGCTTTCCCAACACAGTAGTGGGGTCTGAAAAACAAACCGCTAAATCACCCTGTGTTTATTTTAAACCAGAAGTGTGGTGAAATCACAATTTCCATATGTATTTGTACCAATCTTGAAATCCTACTGCTAGTCTTTTAAGCGTGCAGGAAAATTGAAATTGTGTAGCACTACACCTATAAATGTGTTCACTGACCAGCGCTAATAATTTCTTCAAGGGCAACTTGTACAAAGTAAAAAATTGTGATTTGTGTTCTTTTCAATTAACTTTTTGTGATTTATTTATGTTGAGAGAAGTTTATTATGTTGTGCCGCAGATAAAGTGGTGTTTGACATTTTCATGCAAATTTCTGTTACTTTCAATTTAAATAAATACAAATATATTTCCTGTGCATTGTCCTGGTTCTTGGCTCATTGTTTGCTCAAAGTCGGGGGGATTCAAGCGAGCTGATATGTGTCTGAAGAAGGGTTCAATAAAATAATCTGTTGAACCGTTTGTTGCGTAACACCTTGAGTGGGGAGGGAAGGAACTCCCTGGGTTGAGGGTGGCATCTCAATAATCTGTTACAGGCAAAATGTGTTCCAAATTCTGAATGAGGACATTGCCAAAGGGTCCAGTCCTGCTCTCCCGGAGTTCAAAGCCATCAATGACATTTTAATCACAATGATTGCCTGGGGTTGGCAGTACTTCTGGGATCCTTTGATAAGGAAGCACTGAAATGGGATTGGGCCCAGAATCATGATTATGTGAGTAGGCTATCCTCTTTCATCAGCTTTGCTAAACTGCACTTCCCTATCTTAGAAACCAGAAATATATCTATCAGTTCCCTAGTCCAACTTTGAGGCAGGTTTTGATTCAGATGAGACTCAATAATTTACCAGTTATGGCAATCAAGGGTGCATGGTTGTGTATACCCAGGGAAGAGCAAGGATGTTGCCTGTGTTGCAACCAAGAAGCAATAGAACCCATTCACAATGTACTTACTTCATGTAGATCTTTGACAATTTATCATGTTAGACACTGTATGTGCCAGGCAGAAGGATTAATGGAGATACAAAGTGAACTATTTTGGCTAAGCCTGTCAAGAGCTATTGTAATAATTAAAGTATGTCAAGCCTTCGAACAGGAACATGAAAAAAATCTCTTAATTTGTATAAGTCTCTGTATGATATCAATTTTACTGACACTTTCTAGATATCTTCTTGAAGACATATGCTGAGGATGATCTATTTAATTTAATTTTGAATGCTTAGGATTATCCCTTATTTTATGTATTGTATAATGCTTTTTGACAAGGTGTTAGTGTATGTAATGTGTTTTTATCTTTGTTTCAGTTATTTTTTTTATTGTCAGTGAATAGTTTGTAATGAACTTTAACATAATTAAAAAAAAATAAGAAGCTTCAATATATTTTCAGTGAAGTTCATTTTTTTATTTTGTATTACTGTGTACATAGTTTTAAGTCTCTGTATGATATGAATTTTACTGACACTTTCTAGATATCTTCTTGAAGACATATGCTGAGGATGATCTATTTAATTTAATTTTGAATGTTTAGGATTATCCCTTATTTTATGTATTTTATAATGCTTTTTGACAAGGTGTTAGTGTATGTAATGTGTTTTTATCTTTGTTTCAGTTATTTTTTATTGTCAGTGAATAGTTTGTAATGAACTTTAACATAATTAAAAAAAAATAAGAAGCTTCAATATATTTTCAGTGAAGTTAATTTTTTTATTTTGTATTACTGTGTACATAGTTTTAAGTTTAAAATCGTACACAAGAAACTTCAACCTTGATATCCATACAGTCCATTCCACTGTTACTAATTCACAATACAACCTTTGTAATAAAATCATTAAAAAGCCATTTGGCATTAAAACAAGAACAACTTAATCTAGATTTACTATCATTAACATATTAAAATGCATTTCTAAGTTGAATAAAGATAACAATCACTATAACAAACACATTTAAGGTCCAGTCACTCTCGTTAAGAATTGATAAAGTGAGTTTTGAGGCATTTCTACAATTGTTCCTGTGGAGACAATATCAAATCTTTCACAAAATGATCAAAAAACTTCTTACGATGTCAAAGTAGCATTTCACAATGTAATATTAAGTTTTTTAAACCTTCAGGTTCTTTCCAACAATGGTGACACAAAGAGCTCTCGAAAAAAAACCTCCCCAAAGCATCTCAACCCCTCTTGTTGGAAGTATATTCAATGTAATACACAGAACAGCCCAGACAAACTTCCAATTCGGAAATCTCTTTAAATACGGAGCAACCTCCTCGAACATTCCTTACGTATTTACTAGGTTTGGAAACCTCCTGCTTTTCCCAACTTCATCACAGGATTGATACCAATCCATCTTCCATAACTGCTTTTTAAATTTAGTTAAATTACTCATAGCCACATTAAAATCAAAACCCCTTTGCTTTAAAAGCTCTTAACAAATTTTAAAACATTTCATTTCAAGTGTCACTTGATTTAAACATTTTGTACAGGGAATCTTAGGAGGAATGTAGACATTCTTTTGTTTACAAATCAGAACCCTCTTGCATAAGACTCTGCTATTTAAAGACACTGGGCCTCATTACGAGTCTGGCGGGAGCCATGCCGGAAAAACCGGCAGGCTGCTGCCGGACCCGAAATATCATTCTGCCTCCATGATTGCCGGAATTCCATAAAACCCCATTCCCATGGAGTCCTGTGGGACTCCATGGGGATGGGGACACTGGAAACACTGGTTCCGTCTATGACGGAGCCGGTGTTTTCATTTGCGCCCTTAGGTGGGGGGGGGGGGCTACTCCCGCCAGGTCTGACCAGGCGGAAGTGGCACCACCTGCCTGCAGAACTCGGAATCAGCCGGTCCGGAAACAACGGTGGCAGCAAATTTACTTCCATCGCTGTTTCCGGACCGACAGGGTCGTAATGAGGCCCACTATCTCATTATGAGTCAGGCAGTAACCCTTAAATGCAATGGTAACGGTATTACCACTGTATTCAAGGGCTGGCCCGCTCAAGAGTCTGGCGTATAAATAAGCTAAAAAAATGCCCATTCTTGGCGCAATTACAGCCGGAGGTATTACTGTGCATCATTCCCCATCAACGCAAATCCACGGGATACACGTGTTGTTGATTGGCTCGTTTCCGCGCAGTACCACAGTGTAATCCCATGGACGCACTTGTGTGCATCGCGCGCCGGGTGTAGTCGTCTTTTTTTTTTTCCAGGCGACCATGGAAAGGGAGAAGGGACCACATGTAGTCCCTTCTCCGTTTTCCACGGTGGCCTTTTTTTGTGTCTACTTATTTTTTCAATGTTAGTGAATGGCCGTCATGGAAAGGGAGAAGGGACTACGCATACTCCCTTCTCCCCTTCCATGGTGGCCATTTTATTTGTTTACTATGGCCGCCACGGAAACAGAAAGCAGACTATGCTTTCTATCCATGGCAGCCATTTATTTTGTTACTTTTTTTTTCGGCTGTGAAACGCAACATGTCTCGCAGCTGGGAAAAAAACATTAGTACCCCGGTGTAATGCGCCGGGGTACTAATGGCAATAAGCCCCTCGACGGTGGGCCATTACTGCCCACAGTAATGCCCCCAGGGTCTTCATTAACTTGTAACTATGGGCCCTGGGTCATTACCTTGGGCGATAATGGCCCGCCGTCTCTGGGTTTATTGCCTCAGCAATTGCGCTGAGAATTCCTCATTGGTTCCAATGGACCCAATGGGGACTTACAGTGAGTGCCCAACCTGTGATTCGGCGGTAATACCACCGGACTGGTGGCCGCTAACGCTAATATACTTGGGTGGTATTGCATCCCAAATGCCACCCAACTCGGTGCTGAAATGTACAGCAAGGAAGCAAAATATTTCCAATAAGCTACTCGTGGTGAGGCCCACTACACCCAATTCACCTCTGATTGCAGCCATAGGATTTGACTTCTGTTATTGTAAAATGAAAGGTATAAAACTGATGGTAAATTGAGGAGATAACTTTTCCGTCATAGAATTTTAAAAGCGGTAATTTAGAAAATGTACCAAATCGAGAGTTAAAATGCCTCATTTGGAGAAGGCGCATCTGGACCTTTTATTTCACATGCTCAATTAGTGCAATTTTATTAGGGCAGGAATATATTCTCATTCCTACATTTTTTAGCTTTTTGGCAACCTCCCCCACATGGCCTTAAAACCACTAACTGATTGGAAATATTTTGCTTGCTTTTCAGCACCTTAGTCTTTTGAGTTTTTACGGCAAGCTCATTTGCCATTGTATATGTCTCAAAAGCCCCTTACAGATGCTGCAGACCAACCCATGTGTAGTCAAAGAGAATAATGTCATCTGCATACCTCTTCCAGAAAAGAGACTTACAATGTATTTTTGGAGAAACAAAAGAAGCACACTGCAATGCTTCCTATAGGTCCACTAAGTATGAATTAAAAAGAAGCAAGGCCAAAATGCAACCCCCTCTAAGACCCCAATGTGTATGAATCACACAGGAAAGTTCTACAGATAAATTTAATCTTACCTTCAGCACAATATAAATATGCTTGTAAATCAGGGCATTGAACAGCCAGGGCAGGATGCCAGCTTCCTCCATAAAGTTGCCCGATTAACTGTGTTGAGGGCAAGGGTGGTTCGGGTTGCAAAGAAAAAATGTTCGGGTTATCAATGAGCATGCCTGCCAATGAAGTTCCTACACCAGCACAGAAGCCAACCTGATTTGGTTTAAAAATCTTATTAGATCTGTCCTGCTGATTCAATTCTTTTAAAAGCAGGGATGTACATATTTTGGGCTCTACATCTAAAAGAGCTATTGGTTTGTAATGACTAGACTCACATCTATTGCCTTCTTGAATATAGGAACACTAATGGCTTCCTTCCAAGAAGGGGAAGATCTATGTACAGCCATCATTGCTCGAAAGAGAGAGAATAAAATTCCAGCCCCCAAAGGAGGGTCTCCCTTTAAAGCAATGTTGAACAGGCCATTTGGGCTGGGTACCCGAGATCTGCTCACCTTTTTAATCAGTATCTCAATGTCTCCCTGATAAAAGGGAAAGGTACAAAGTCCCATTACCAGTGCATTGATTTCCTTCACAGTGAGGAGGCATATACATTTGTATAATGGTCCACCCACCCTGTTTCTACAATAGGATAAGTCTAGTATCGAATTTGAGGGTTTGACAATTTAAATCAGACTAATGTTGAATCACGGCAAGCATGGCTTTCCCTTCTTTCTGATGATTTGCAAAGTGTAACACTTTCACTTTGTTTAATAGCTTTGCTTAGCCAGCAGTATTAACAATTGTTTATCACTCATGTCACTGGGGGCTTTACAAATCCTTTTTATGGTGCTTTCAATACATGTTTGGTGTCTTGGATTTCTTGACTAAAAGGACTTGAGTTTGATCTGTGAGTAGGAGAAGGCAGCTTTTAGTAAATCGTTTTAGTTTGTATATAAATGGAAAAGATGTAGGAGAACACTGGTAATGGGACTTGTTACTTTGACATGCCGGATTCCATAGGACACTGCTCCATGGTTATCATGCATAAAGCTTGCACATACTATCTGGTGGTAACTAGGCTCTCTATTAGTATTCTTCTCAAAGTAGGTACATTCATGTGACACACCTTCTGATGCTACGATAAAATCAAGTCTGGATGAGAGCAGCCCACGACATCACATAGTGTGAAATGCCCACTTTCCCTTGATCATACCATTCAAAACAACCATGATCCATGTTTTAAAAAACGAGCCCAGAGTTTCTTGTGTCCACCTTCATTCACTTTACCCCAATTACAAGGGTTTGTAGTGGCACCCCTTCTCCTTTTTTTCCTAAGCAATCCAAGTTATGATCTCTAACAATCAAAATGTTCCCAGATCTACCATATTCATACCACTTCAGGAAGAGATACGATAAACTTCCCAAAGTGCTCTCAAGGGAGTTCTCTTGATACTTACATTAGGCGTTAATCACAAGATAACATTCATCATTGAACCTGGTATCTACTAACACTAGTAAAATACCTCTAAATGTGTCTCCACAACAAGACACTTTGGGCCCAGCTAGAATTCACTGCTACCAGTAGGCCACCCATCGGCCTTCCCTCCTCACCCCGAACCGCACTTTGCACTATTACTTGCAAACCATCCAGTACCACTGGATCTAGTAGAAATGTTTCTTGCAAACAGATTACCTAATTTCATAGTGCAAAGGTTGAGTGAGTTTAAAAGGTGGTGAAAACCTAAAGAATTCTATGCTAAAATTCTAAAAGCCAGGCTGCCTAAACTCCCCGTGATGATTAATAGAGGGCAACGATCCCACAAGCCAGGGCCGGTCCTCCAGTGGAGCTCTATTTGAGGGAGCTGAATTTATCCTAGAAACCTTTCTCCCTGGGCCTTTTCATAACGTACATGAAATCTTCAGCAAATTATGCTGTTTCATTGTTGTATCCTCCTTCCCCGTCCCCACTGTCTTGTTGACTGGAAACATTATTTATTGTGCATGGGGTTCCAAAATATTTTATTCAATCATTTTCCCCACTATTTATTATTAGAGGCTGTACACAATCTTCCAAAGCTCTCGCATCACCAGAGTCCAGTGCAGGTTGATCAGTTTGACAGGCCCATTCTATACAAACTACAATGTCCTCGTGGCACTCTCCAAATGGGTCTTCCAAGTCCAAATCATATTCATCAGATATACTTTGTGGTAATTGTGAGCTAAAATCATGCTCAGCCCTAGGAAGCAATGTTTTAAAAATTGGGGCAAAGTGATTATTTGCTGCAGTGTCAGTTTCAGAGAAAGTCTTCTTCTGCTTTCCCTTGCCTTCCTCCATCGACTCCTCCAGCCCTGACACAGTCCTTAAGAATTTCAAGGAGGAACTTTGGTTCATTTTCTTCACCTTCAAGTTTCGTTTTCACTTTTTTAGTTGGTTATTTGTTGCCACTTTCCCTTGTTTTCTCTGTCGTCCTCTCAGGAATTTTAAAAAACAAATGAGATTCTGATTGAGACAGGACTATAATCTCATCATTTGCACATTGCAAAGCACTCAATCTTTCAAATTTCTCAAAATATTCCCTCATCAGAGGGGTATCTACCGCAAAGAAAGGAGCCTCAGATAGGAGATGTTCCCAACATACAAGTGGGCTTCTGCAGAGGTGATTGTGGGTCAAATCTTTATTATTGTTATATCTTTGGGTCGGAAGCACACACACATCCAATCTATTTTGGATCTCCATTCATTTGCTTCAATGGGCTCATACTTCTTCTTTTAACTGTTCAAAAACTCAGACCAAAGAATTCAAAAAGTTAGTAGTTTGTGCCAGCAGGGACAAATGATCACGCAGAGGAGAAAGATGATGACTCCGAAGATTCATTCATCACATCAGGTACATCAGTATTAAGAAGGCCAAGTGTATCTTCCAGAGAGCCCACAGATACTCGTGTAACTTCTCTAGTTGCCTCAGAATTTTTGTGAATCATTCCAGGAGCAATCTGGGGCACTTGGATGAATTCAGGTTTAGCGCTGTTAGTTTTTGGCAAACTTTGCATTAAGACCAGTGGTTTCTATGCAAGCTCCTGTGTATCACAAGGGTCTGCAATGTCTTTTTTTTCCAAAGAGAACTCCGTCTCCCCTCCTTCCCTTTCCTCCTCACCTTTAGTCTTCTGTTGAGAGGCTGATTTCTTCTTTCCTTTCTGACTGGGCTTCTCCTTTTTTTGTGTAGATATGGACAGCCACGGAAGGACGCCACTGTGCCACTAAGTTAGTGGACGGTGGTCGATCCCCCGGGACCACCGGGGTTGGGGTAAAAGCCAGAGGCACAAAAAACCCCAAGAAGGATGATGCGATGGCTGAAGACAAGGACTGTACCTAAATGAAGGTAAGCTGGACACGGAATGGTATAGGGCAGTGAAACCCACACTAAAATGGAACAAAAGTGCTCCGCTACGCACACAGAAGAGGACCGAGGAAAATGAAGAGTGGAACTGGAAGCAGAAAGAAAAGGAGAAAAACTAAATGAAGCAAGGTGAGAAACAGCGGCAAAGGGTAAGAGCTGGAAAAGGGCGATAAGGAGGAGAGAAGCAGAAGGTAGAATAACAAGAAAGAAACAACCAGCAGGAGAAAACAGGAAAGCAGCGGTATGTGCAAGAGAAATGATACGGAGCGGTGCAACGAAGGAGGAAACCTAGAAAGTTGCAACGCGTCCGTCAGCCGGAAGTAGCTGGCTATAACAACCAGTGATGGATCGAGCAAAAGAGCGAGACCGGTAACTGTTGCTGGAGGTAGAACGTAATGGAAGAACTAATGGCGTCCGCCCTTCCAGCAATCCCATACGCGCCACTTGCCCCAGGGCGTGACAGTATGCCCCCTCCAGAGGCACACAACCACTGGCGTGCCAGGATGATTCTAATGGAAGTTACGCATCAACTGAGGGGCGTGTATGTGGGCCTTGGGTTCCCAGGAGTTTTCTGACCATGGATAGCCCTTCCAGTGATAAGGTATTCCAATCTTCCCCGATGGTACCTGGAATCACATATTTGAGCAACCTCATACTCATCACCTGCGGAATCAGACGGTATAGTGATCTTCTTAGTGGTCCGTGTCCATTCATCGGCCTGGAAAGGTTTCACCTGGGATGAGTGAAATATGGGATGAACCCATCGTAAACCCTTTGGAAGTTTAAGTCGAAAGGCCACAGGGTTAATATTATGTGTTATTTCATATGGCCTGTTGTATCTAGGGGATAGCTTAGAAGGACGTACCCATTGGGGAAGGTATTTGGTGGAAAGCATAACTTTAGAACCAACTTCCCAACCCGGGATGGGTCTGCGGTGTTTGTCAGCCTTGATCTTTTTACGAGCCGCTGTCTCCCGGAGGCTTGCCTTGGCCTTGTCATGTGCCTCCTGAATGAGGGCTAAGGAAGAATCAATTGTTGGGATACCAGAGGACAACCCAGGAAGGGGTAGAATGGAGCGTGGATGGTAACCAATGATGCAGTAGAAGGGGCTTATCCCCAAGGCAGAGTGGATCGTGTTATTGTAACAGAATTTGGCAGTAGGTAAGAGTGCTACCCAGTTATCTTGTTGAGTATTGATGAAGCAACTGAGATATTGTTCAAGAGTGCCATTGAGGCGTTCTGTTTGCCCATTGGATTGGGGGTGGAAGCCGGATAAGAGGGCCCTTTTTATACCCAACCTTTCGCAGAAGGCTTTCCAAAAGCGTGAAGTGTATTGACTACCACGGTCGGAAACAATTTTGGTTGGAATCCCATGGAGGCGAAACACATCCTTTAAGAACACTTCTGCCATCTGGGTAGCGGTGGGTACCCCCGGCAAGGGAGAAAAGTGGGCCAACTTGGATAAGGAATCCACCACCACCATTATGCAAGTGCAGCCTTGAGATTTCAGTAGATCAACAATGAAGTTGGTGCAGATAGTATCCCAGAACTAGGTTCTAACAGTCCCAAAGGTTTATGAGGGAGGTTCTTACTGCGGAGACAAATGGTACAGGACTGAACATATTGGGTAGTATCCTTCATGTCTGGCCAGGAAAAATACCGCTGGAGGGAATCCAATGTACCTTTATACCCTCCTTGCCCGGCGATTCTGGAGTCGTGACACCAGAAAAACGCGATCTTCCTCAAAGATCACGTGGGTAGGTACAATTTCCCATTGATTGTGTAAAGTGCATCATGAACGGTATAGTGCATGTCTTTGGGGTGTCTTTCTAGTTCATAGGTACCACCAGAAGCTTCTCTGACTTGTTGTAAGAAGGTGGAAAGTACACCAATCTTCTTGGCCTTAGGGAACATAAGTTCCTTTGTTGGTTCAGTGTCTGTGATGTAGTCACAACGTCAAGATAAAGCGTCGGCCAGGAGGTTTTGTGCACCAGGTATATAGGAGATAGTAAAATCAAACAGTGCGAAGAAGTGAGCCCATCTTACCTGACGGGTATTGTAACACTCAAACTGTCTTAGGACCTGGAGATTTTTATGATCCGTACGAATGATGAAAGGGTATTCACCTCCCTGTAGTAGGTGGCGCCACTCCAGACAAGCCAGCTTCATGGCCAAAAGCTCCCGTTCGATAACAGAATAGTTTTTTTGGCTAGCATTGAGTGTTTTTAAAAAATAGGAGATGTGATGTTCCTTATCCAGGTGTTTCTGTAATAACACTGCTCCTACTGCAGCAGAGGGGGTGTCTGTTTCCACAATGAATGGAAGGCTTTGATCAGGCTGACGTAAAATGGGTGCTGAACAAAAGGACTGCTTGAGGTGACAAAAGCTGTTTTTGGTGTCCTGGGGCCAACAGAATGGAGCTGAGGACTTCTTGAGTAGAGTAGTGATGGGTAAAACCAATTGAGAGAAATTAGAAATTAATTTCCTGTAGAAGTTCGCAAGCCCGAGAAACCTTTGAACCTCTTTAACCGTCTTCGGAGAGGGCCAATCCAGAATGGAGGAGACCTTCTGAGGGTCCATTGAGATGCCAACATCGGACAAAATAAAGCCCAAGTAAGGAATGAATGAAGCTGAAAAGACACATTTGTTGAGTTTGACTGAGAGATGATTCTCTCTTAATCTCTGGAAGACTTCCCTCACGTGCTCCTCATGTTCCTTTTGGGTGCGGGAGAATACCAGGATGTCATCCAGATATATGATGGTTGTCTGACAAAGTAAGTCTGAAAAAAGACGATCCATAAAGCGTTGGAAAATGGAAGGGGCATTAACTAGTCTAAAGGGCATTACTTGGTATTTGAAAAACCCAAAAGGGGTACGGAAGGCTGTCTTCCATTAATGACGCTTCTTGACCCGGAGCAGGTGGTAGGCATTGCGTTGGTCTAATTTCGTGAATACCGTCAAACCTTGGACAGTTTGTATGATTTTGGTGATGAGCGGCATTGGGTACCGATCCTTGATGGTCACCTTATTTAATCCCCTGTAATCAATACAGGGTCGCAATTCCTGGGACCCCCTTTTAGGGATGAAAAATAAGGATGCTCCTGATTTGGATGGTTGAATTAACTTATTCGAGAGATTATTGTCCAAGTACTCTCTGAGATATTTCTTCTCTTCCAAAGACAGAGCATACATATGACCAAAGGGGACTAGGGCACCAGGAGTCAGTTCTATACTGCAACCTTCTGCCCGATGTGGTGGTAACTATATCAGAACTTTTTCTGTGACTACTTCCGCGTAGTCTCTGAGGTAGCTCGGCAGACAATGTATGGTACTCGACTCTGAACTGCACACAGTCTTGATAGTCTTGAATCGGGGTCTGTAAGACACTTTAACTTACAATAAGAGGAGTGAAAACTCAAAATGTTCTTGGTCCAATTGATAGTAGGATTGTGCTTCCGTAACCAGCCAATGCCGAGGATTAAAGGGAAATGGGCGGCACGGATGATGTTAAATATGATCTTTTCCGAATGTTGTTGTATGCTCATCGTGAGTTCCTCCGTGGTGTGAGTGATAAGGCCGGAACTTAATGGTTTGCCATCCACACCTTCTACCTTCTGGTCTTCCTTCTTTGCAATGCGGGGTAGACTCATCTTCTCCGCCGAGTGTGTATCAATGAGGTTCCCGGCAGCTCCACAATCCATCAGAGCTTGTGTCTGAACGTCGGCATCTCCTAGCTTCAATGCGACCAGGATCACCATGAGACGGGAATCTTCTGTTACCGTGGAGGATGTCACTGAAAGGGTGGCATAAGGACTTATGTAAGCCCCTCGGAAGTTAGTCCTAACACTTACCAAGGGCAATCGTTTTCTGAACGTATAGGTGGTACATCCGGGCAATCTCTCAACAAATGAGTGGATGCCCCACAATACATGCACAAACTTCCTTCTCTTCGTCTTTTACGCTCTTCAGAGGTGAGAGGGGCTCGGGTGGTGCCTATTTGCATTGGCTCCTCTTTAGGCTGTCAAGAAGTAGATGAGGAGGTCGGGGACGGGGCTTCTGGGAGAGGTCCCAAATTCCTGTTCTTTCTTCTTTCAGAGCGGCGTTCCCTCAGGCGGAAATCTATGTGAAGTACTGCGTTCAAAAGATCAGCAAACGTCGGAGGCCGGGCTATGCGAGCAAGCTCATCTTTCAGATCTTCTCGTAGGCCTCTGCAAAAGATGGCGTATTGAGCTTGTTCTTGCCATACCGCCTCGGAAGCAACTTGTTTGAACGATGTAATGTAAGGTAGCAGATCTGAGTTCCCTTGGCGTATATCCAAAAGGTCCTCTGAAGCCAAGTACGAGCTCTCTGTTCTCAACGGGGTAGCCCACCCCAAGGCATTGCCAGTCATGTGGGTGATCAGGAACCCCACCTTTGCATGATCAGAAGAAAAGGTGTTGGCTCGGAATGCAAAATGCAGGATACAGGCGTCCAGAAATTCCTTAACCTTTTTGGGTGAGCCGTCAAATTTCCCGAGACTAGTGGAAGAGGGGGGAGATGGACGTAGGTAATTAGTCACTACTACGTAGTCACTACTTGGTGCTGGTAACTTATCCACATTTCACAGTGCTTTGCAGTGCACCTCCTCCTCAGAAGGCTGATCTGCGGGCACACCGCGCAAAAGAGCGTTGGAATGCACAATATTGCGGATAGAACGCTGCTGCAGTTCCATGGATCAGTGTTTCCTTTAGTAAGCAATGTAGGAATCCCAAAGCAAATCTTCCTCCGTCCGGAGCTAAGTTCAGCCAAAGTAGTCACCACATTTAAGCTGCTTCAAACAGCAAGAGCAGAACCTAGATTCCTGGTTTGTCGTGTAAAACCGCCAAGACCCACAAAAAGTACTATTGACTGGTACTTGCTCCATGGTCCATCTTTGGGTCCCAGAGACTGGTTAGTTCACATTTCAACCTTTTTTGCACCGAAACACATCCTTTATTAACTCATTTTGGTTAATTATGACCTTTCCCCCCTGCATTAATACCCAGGGTGCTGCATGTCTCTATGTTTATTTTCTGTTCTTTCCACGGGGATGGGACGTACAATGTTTTTCTGTTTAGTTATCGTTGCATATGGTGTGTTTAATTAAAGTATAATTAATATTCCCTTTATTATGGATGGTTGTACTTTGCTGTTTGGGTTGCTACTGATTATATTTGGTGATAGGCAGTTGTTGAGCAGGTGCAAGTGGATCTAGCTCACCTGGCCTAAGCCCCATCCACCTGTCAATCACTTTAAACTGTTGGTGCCTTCCTGATTTGCTGGTCTTTTGTCCTAGTAAAGCAGCCCTACAGCCCCTTTTCCTTTGGAATTGGTGAGCAGGTGCAAATGGATCTAGGTCACCTGGCCCGAGCCCTGCCCAACTGTCAATCACTTTTTTTTTATTTGGTTTTGAAAAACCTTTAAAAAGAAAATTCACTCCTTGTTACAATATATCATGCAAACTCACACCATCCCTTAGAGAGTTCACCTCTACTCCATTCTATTTCGACTGTATGGTCTGTTATAACTAGTGCAGATGTAGGGCTTGGTTCAGTTAGACAAATGTTCAAGTCTTTCAAGAACATCACTAGTCTGAACATTCCTTTTCGATCTGAGCCATCATGCATGGCTTGCCACCAGTCCTTTGCAGAATGAGTATGGCGCCCCTCAAAGAGTGGTCCAAACAGTCTAGCTCATAGTGATCTGAATTTTGGACAAAATAAAGTCAAATGTTTTAGGGTTTCTGTGGGATATTCACAGAAGCGACAAGTTACATTTGTGTTTCCATTCAGTTTCCAAGTTCTTGTTCGATCTTTGGTCATGTAAAGATTAAGTCGGAATTGTAGGAATAGCAATCTGGAAGTTTGATCTGGTGACTGTATCAGATAGGGCTGTAATTTATCGTACTCCCTGGCTTCCGAGGGGACATCCTTCATAATTCGAGAACTTGCTCGATCTATGCAGGTTTGGTGCCAGTCCATTCTCCATAACTTTATTTTTGCTTTATCTGTATATTCTATCAAAGTTGTGGTTTTTATGTTGTTTGCATCAAGTACTTCTTTACATAGATTACTCCATTTGAATAGGATTGTGTGATCCATGTCAGAACCTAGTTTATGCAAGATTTTGTATTGAGGTGCTGGTTTTAGGAGTAGCGTCTTCCTGTAAAGAGTTAATGCATTCCAACACACTCTAGCTTGTATGGATGCCAGTCCCAATTCATATCTTATCTTACTAGTAGGGCAGCCCTTAGGGAGGTGCAGAGCTCTTGTCCAGAAATGGTTCTCCAGTGTGTTCCATAGATCGTGTCTACAGCCAAACATATTTTCTGTGCCGTAAATAAGTGTAAGAACTGCCTTTTGGCGATAGAAGTCAATCATAGGCTTCATAGAGAATTTGCCAAAATGTTTGTTTATGATTGCGGCTTGGCAGGCAAGCTGTTGGCATTTCCTTTTTGGTTGCCTCGACCCATGGACAGTCATTTATGTTGGGACTTATCAAGGATCCTAGATACTTGATATGGGGCGAAGTTCTGAGAGTTGTCTTTTCTAAATACCAAACGTTTTGTTTTGTTCTTCCTTTGTGGTTTGCTAGATTATGTAGGATCGTAACTTCACATTTTTGTTTGTTAATGCAGAACCCGTTTTTGTAGACATACTTTTCGAGGGCATCCAGTCTGCACTGGAGACCGATAGGCATGACGTCTAGGAGTATTAAATCGTCTGCATATAAAAGCCAGCTTAGGTGTGTTCCATGAATTTTGGGTGGAAAGGCTGCTGCCGCATTAAGTGTGTCTCCAATGTCGTAGATGAAAAGATTGAAAATAATGGCGGCCAAAGGACAGCCCTGTTTCACACCTTTATAAGTTTTGATTGGTGAAGACAAGGTCCCACTTCCGTCTAGTCTGATTTGTATAGTTGTGTTCGAGTGCAGTTCTTTTATTGCAGCAAGTAGACTCGGTGGACACTTCCAGGCTTCAAGCTTATTCTACAAGATTTGTCGGTCTATACTGTCAAAGGCAGTTGAAAAGTCAATTGATGCCATATAAATTGGAACATTAGTTCTGATTGTTTCCATTTTTAATAGGTTTAACAGAAGAGTGTTAAGACCACTACCGACGCCTTTAACAAAGCCAGCTTGCCGGCAGCCAATATAGTTGTTTTCAGTTGACCACGCTAGCAGCATTTGTTTAAGTTAGGTTGCGTAGATTTTTCCAAGTACGTCAAGAAGGGCAATTGGGTGATAGTTACTTGGACCGAATCTGTTGCCCTTTTTAAAAATGGGTACAATTATAGCGTTTTTCAGTGATTTCGGTGTTTCACATTTCGTTGTTATCCTTTCAAACAGAATGGTACAGAAGTTTGCCCATGCGTTAGGATTTAGTTTTAGAGTGTGCTTTGTGAGGCCGTCTGGGCCCGGGGCTCTCGACACTAGAGTTTTTGATTGAACTCAGGATCTCGCATTTGTGAAACCTCAGCTTCCAAGGTACCAGATTTTCAGGACGTTTCTCAGATTCCACTTTGGTAGTGATGAACAGTTTTGTGTAATTGTTTACCCAAGTTTCTTCAGAGATTGGGGAGACTTGCACTACGTCCTGAGGTGCTGCAAGATTATTTATAAAACTCCAAAATTCCGAGGAGTTTTTATTCCTGAGTTTTGACAGCATTTTGTCATTTTGCAGCAGAACCACGTTATGGGCTTTGCGCCAGTTTCTATATTTCTGTACTGCAAGTTTCTTTTTTGTGTGATAAAGCTCTTTGGTTTCACGAGGTAACTTTCGTATCTCGCCACGCATCAGTCATTTGCGTTGCAATACCTGAATATCAAATTTATGTTTGAGTTGCACCTGCGTTGTTTAAGCCCTTGTTTGTGTTCCGAAAATTGCATCAGTAGATGCTGGTATTCTATCTTACAGGAGTTACAGTTATTGTAGATACAATTGAGTTCACATCGCTGCATCTGAGGTTTAGTCTTATCCTTCCTGAACGATATGTAGTAGCATGGGACCATACTGCTTGTGATTTGTTGTTATGGATGTGAAAAGTCATCTTTAGCAAGTCATGGTCACTGTGTTCCATCTTAAGAACCTCCAAATGGCTAGTCTTTGGTAGAAAGGATTCGGAGACGAAAAAATAGCCCAATGTTGAGGACTGCTGGTCTCGGCTCCATGTTGGATTTGCCGGAGGGTCGCCAGGCAAGTTCCCATTTAAAAGAGTTAATTTGCAGGAGTGCATTTCTAGGCACCATGTGAGAGCAGCGGATTCATTCACCTTTTACTAACTGACTTTGCTGTGAGTTTGTTGTCAGTATTCAGGCAATTGATGTTTAGATCACCACAAATTATTATTTGGGCGGCGCATGAGTTTTCCAGTATTGTATCAATAATCACAGTTACTTGATCAATGAATGGCTCTATTCCGGTCACCGTCTAGTTCCAGTAAAGATTGATAATATACAGGGGCTCAGAGTTGCTGATACCGGATGTTGTCACTTTAGCAGTTTGTATGTACGGGGTAACGTTTCTTGTCTCGATGATCCTAAGCCTGAGTTCCTTTTTCACGGCTATCAAGAGTCCGGCCATTGGTCTCTCTTTGCATGGCTTGAACACTGGGTTTATAGCTATCTCAAACAAAGGTGAGATAGGCATTCAATTAACCATGTTTCCTGCAGACATATCAGATCCAGGTTGCACATCCAAGCTGTGTGGAACAGATGGACAAATCCACACGTATTCCATGATCCAAAAGTCATGGACTGGCTTTCAGATTGTTCTTGGCGTTACTTGCTCTTTTTGTTGTTAAGATTGGATGCCAACCATGCCCAGTTTCCGTTGTCGACAAGACTTCTAGCCTGGGCGTCATGGGAAGTTGTGTCAGGCTTTATATTTTGTCCTTCCATTGTTATTTTGATTTGCTCATCTGCCATTTGATAAGTAATTTTCTCGGTTTTGGTCAGGGGTCAATCACTTTAAACTATTGGTGCCTTCGTGGTTTGCTGCTCTTGTTACCCAGTTAAGCAGTCCTCAGCCTCTTTTTCTTTGCAGTTGGTGAGCAGGTGGAAGTGGATCTAGGTCACCTGGCCTAATCCCTTCCCACCGGTCAGTAACTTTAAACTGTTGGTGCCTTCCTGGTTTGCCGTTCTTTTTCCCTCCTTAAGCAGCCCTCCGGCCTCTTTTCTTTTGCAGTTGGTGAGTAGGTGCAGGCAGATCTAAGTCACTTGGCCTAAGCAACACCCACTTTCTTAGCCCTGCCTCTTCGTTTCTGCGCTTAACTCTTAGATCAAGGGCATCTCTCGCCCAGTCATTCTGAAGTGAAGGGCAGATGAAGAAAAGGCAATACCTGTGTGCATCTGTTTGGACCAGGAGGACCCAGAGCCCCAACTCCCTTTCTCAGACAACAGGTAAGAATGGGCCGACATGTGTTTTCTCCCTCTGTCCCCACGGAACACCCCCACCATCCTCAGGCAATGCCAACGTCAACTTCTCTGGTGCTGGGGTGAGGACAGGTGCTCTGTGGCACAGTAAGTTCAGCATTTGTAAAGTTTTTTTCTTGCGTTGCAGTGCGTGTGTGCCTGCTCCCCCTCCCTTTGTCCCATTTGTTTCCTTGTTTGTCACCCTCCCCACTCCCTCCATGCTCCCATTGGTTGGTGGGCCCTTTAAATAAGCCACCCAATGCACCCCCTGCCATGACAGTTCACTCAGCCAAGGACCAGAGGATAAGGACAGCTCCAGTGGTGTCTGCCGGTGTCTGCCGGTGTCAGCCGTAGTAGCACATAGCGTGTAGCCACTGAAACGCTGCAACTGATCAGGTAAGTCAAATCTGGGTGTGTTGTATTGTGCTATGCTGCCTTTTTTCCCCCAGCGACTTTGGGGGCGCACAAAATCACAACTCCCATTACTGACTACTAGCATAGCAGGGTTTGCAGGGGTGTCAAAAGCATAGCTTTTTCCCCCTTCTGGGAAAGTTTAATCTGGGAGTGTTGTATTGTGCTTTGCTCAAAAACATGCCTTATTTCCCCCTGCTACTTTGGGGCTGCACAAAATAACGACTCCCATTACTGCACCCAAGCAAAGCGGGGTTGCGGGAGTCTCCCCTGCTCTCCTTGGGCCAGTAACAGGAGTAAGGGCTTGCAGGGTGTCCCCTGCTTAGCATTGTGGTGAGCGGGGGACAAGCAAGTAAACAAAAAAAAAGAAAAGCACCCTGCAGTGTCAGGTCTGTCCCATTTAAGTTGGAGGAACTGACGCTACAGGGATAGCAGGCAGTAGGCGGCACACACAGAAGTGTGCTGCCGTAAAGGTAAGTGGGGTGGGAGGGTTTGTTTTCAGACAAAGCGGCCCGGGGACGTGGGCAAAGTGATCTATCTGATCACTGAGCTACCCTATAATTGGAGTTGAGATTTTCGGGAGAGTCGTTACGGGCAGCGCAGTGATCACATCGATTCCTTGTCATCACCTTTTGACAAAGGCAAGCTTCTTGTTCCTATGCAAAATTTGCACAGCCTTTACACATCTGACAATCCACCTAACCACTTAGATTTTGAGAGGAATGGGCCACCCTTTTGCTGTTCACATGGTTTGCCATTGATTAAACTGCTGCCAATTAGAGCTGCATACTTGGAAACAAAGACAGCATAAATAATAAAGGATTTACCAACAGGAGGCCTGAGGAAAGTGTGTCTGGGACACTCTGTAGTGACTGGCGGGTCTCCTGTATTGGCTTTAAAGAGGCAGCAGCTTTGAAAAATAAAGTCCCATGCATGTATGCAAAATTATCCGTTTCCATTCACTGTGGAATTCATCGTCCAAACTTTCATGATCTCCACAGGAGCAAAGTGACACTAGTGGCAAAGTTACACTGCTGCCCTCATTGTTCCAAAGCAACGGGGTGAGGGGGTGAGAGGGTAGTTGCACCTATACCCCTCCATGTCGCTGGCACCCATGCCTTGAACATCTTAGATCAGTGGTCGAAGTGTACGAAAAGAAGTAGTGGAACTATGCTCCCTACTGGCCTGCACAGCTCCCCACAAACCCCATCATCACACACCCTCCCACGCACAGTACAAACACCAAAACACATGCTCCTGCTGTTTATGGGAACGCTCAGTGCATTGGACTGAAAGTGCAAGTTTCAACTTCTTCCAATACTTTTATTTTAAAACAAAACCATTCCGGAAATGTATATTTTTAAGGTTAAAGGTATAGGAACTGTAAATTAAAAGAAGTAGAGGAGCACCGCTCCCGACCGCTCCCGCCCACTTCGCCCACTGTCTTAGATTTTCTCCTACCTTATACCTGATCCCAAAGACTAAAGCCAGAGCAAACCTGGGGCTTCCTGGAGCATTTATGAGATGCCCTCAGGACATCTTCCTGATTAGTATTTGTAGGCATCTCAAAGATGCTCCAGGAATCTCCAGATGTTCTCCATTTCAGGCTTTGTGACGAATGTCTGAAGCAGCAGGTGCACATCTGAGAAGGTCGGATCATCTCCTGACTTGCTCCAGATCTTCGTGAATCAACCCCCAATTTAATTCTTGAGAGGTTGCTCGCTTCTGCCATCAGAAAGTGGCAAAGAGAGAGAGAAAAGGTTCACTGGCCAAACAAAGATGGTTCCCCAAAGGAAGCCGTCAACCTGGGACGAGACAATGGCCCTCATTACAAGGTTGGCGGAATGGGTTTACCGGCACATTATCGGCACCGTTATTAACGGGCCCGCTGTTAGCTCCATCCCATTCCCATTGAGCCCTATGGGGGCTCGAATAGGAATGGGGATGGACCGGGTCCGGGTTCCTCGGACGAGGAATTACCGGGTCCGCTAAGGTTGGGATGGCCCGGTAAGTCCTCATTTGAGGAACCCGGGCCCGGTATACGGTAAGGAGGCAACCATGCCGCTAAATGCGGCATGGTTACCTCCAACCTCGCAATGAGGGCCAATGTATAATAAGGATATTACTAAACCAAAATCCCGACTCCTAACGGTATGGATATTCTAAAATACCTCCACATTAATCACGGTTAGAGAGTGTTTTTTCTTCTTTTCAAACAAATTCTGTACACATCACGTAATTGACTGGAAAATTATAGTAGAGATTTTTTCAAATATGGGTCTTAGAATTGTGTGATGCCTATGCGTCATAACTGTACTCGCATTATAATGTTATGCTCCTGTGAGCATGCAAGACAGTATTTGCTTGGAGGAAGTGAATGTGTGCTTCTCCTCTTTTACTTGTCCTTTTGCCTGGGTCCTCCCTCCATTTGTTGCCATAAATAAGGAATAGCTGCGTGGCTCCTGATTATGCAGATAATGCAGAACATCTGTTGTTTGGAGCGGGCACAGATGTGAGGAAGAGAAGAAATGGACGCAACATGTGCATAGATGATCTGCATGGATTTACATATCTTAATCACAAGGCTTGTTAAAAGAAGTAATTATTGTTGTTTTTGCAGAGATTCAATCTCTACAATAACAACTTTGAAAAAAATGGTGAATGTAACCCTGAAGACTTACAACGCATCAGTCCAGTTGATAATTGCCTGGGGGCGAGCGGGAGAGCGATCGCGGTGCATTACAACATGCAGTCGCTCAACTCCTCAGAGTGTGAGAACCCTGTATCTCCAAATGAGCTCAATTGGCCATTGGTAGGTTTTCAGCTGCAACGGAACTTGTGATTTTGGTCCATACATTTTCAATGTGATGGCATTTCATTGCAATGGATGGAAAGAAAGTGGGTAAGAAATGGAGTGTACCATGCCGTAGGAGTGACATTTTCTCTACACACCAGAGAGATAACTGGTAATGTGCGTCCAAACATATCCTGAAAATGTATGATTGTGTGAACGTACTTCATAATGAGCAATGCGAGTGCATGTGTAGTAAAGTTACCACTGTAGCTGTCGTCTGTCGCAAGGTTGTCCGCCAGATATGTAGTGAGTCCCCATACACACTTTCCAGACCCGAGTATTTGGAAGAGGAGTAAGAGGGTGGAAAGAAGGAAGCCATAAGGGTCGTAGGGTGGGGAAAGTAGGAAGAAGGGTGGGTTCTGTTTGTTGTCTCGTGAGTTGATATTGGCTCGAATTTCCCTTGCAGTGGTTGGAGATTGTTGTTTCACTTCAGAGACAGCGTTGTACTAATAGCACACCTTAATGCATTGTACTTGGTTGAGTGGATACATGATGGACATGAGATGTGCTCAATCTATTATGAAGTGTGGAAGCCTGATCCAATATGGACATGTTTAAACTCTCCAGTCAGCCTCCAGACACAAAGAATCAGGATTTTCCGAGGCATGATATGTACAGCACAGCAGGCAGGCGATGGCTGTGTAAGAAGGGACATTAGTGTCACAAGACAAGAACATGGTGTGTGAGGTGTGATTGGCCTTGGTCCAATCTCAGTCAATCATGATTAAATGATGAAGCAATCCCTGTAATATTTTATAAAAAAGATAACTTATATAGATAAATTAACTTAAAATACTCCTCCTCCCCCTAACTAGCAATCACAGTGATTGCCATGTACTCAATAAATACTATAATAAAAAAATAATATAATAATAATAATAATAATAATAATAATAATAATAATAATAATAATAATAATAATCGTTTTAAAGTATTTACTCTTTTTTGCCCTTCATGCCGAAATGTATTCCTGAACTCTCCTCTGATCTCTCTATCAACATTTCCAAATGTCTCTGCCATTAAATATTGGATGGCTTGGCACTCTCTGATGTTAAACTCTACCAAAACAGAGGTACTCTTCTTCCCTGCCAAACGTTCTCTCTCATCTCTTCCTCTGCATATCCAGTTCCCACAGGACACTCTCCATTACTCTTTTTCTGCTAGAAATCTCAGTGTCACCTATGACTGTTCTCACACCTTCACTACTTTCAACTCCAAAACTGGAACAGCAGCTTGCCTCAACCTCCTAAATATTAGGAAAATCAGGCACCTCCTTCCTTTCAAAACTGCCAAGCATCTCTTAACCACTCAAGTCTTCTCTAAACTGGAATAGTGTGCCTGTATCCTCTTCGGTCTGCCCAACTATGATATGATATGATAGGTTATTTATAACGCGCTTAATACCCAGAGGTTTCTAAGCGCGGACCCGGGGAACCGAACCTGTGTTGCTCTGTGTCGTCTTGCATCCAAGGCGAGCACGTTGCCCCTGAGCTATCCTCCCGAGACTCGCTTTCTGTCCTCTCGACAAGATCATTAACTTCGCTACCAGGGCTCCCTCACTTCACACCTACTTCCTCAAACCATCACCAGGCTGGATGACTGATGATGCAAGACAGGGTCAGATTTAATTTTCTCCTTTTTCACAAATCTATCCACGGTAAGGCATCGCTGTATCCATCCTGCTGTATCCAACTCTATAAGCCTTCTTGTAATCTCCACTCTGCCTCCTCGACTACCCTTGGGGCTCCTTGCTCACCCTGTGCTTCCTCTTGCTTCCGCTCTTTCTCTCTTCTTGCTTCACTTGTATGGAATTCTCTTCCGCTGGATACCAAAGTAACAGTCCACAAGGATTTGCTCAAAACCAAACTTAAAGTCTACCTCCTTACCTCTGAGTTACACTGTAATGTACCTCTCATCTGCCTGCCATCTAACATTTTTCCCTTGCCTCTAACCTCATTCTGTCTCTCACTTCCTCTGCCTCCATTCTAGCACTTCAATCATCATGGTCATGTCCTGAGCACACCTGGCAGTACTGCCTACCTGCACCTTAAAATGTCTACTGTTGGTTGTCCTCAATCTATGTATGTCCACTTATGTATTGTCTCCGGTGACTGTTCTATTTACTCCCCTCCACAACCTGGTCAGAATGTCACTCACACTCACCCCATTGTAAGAAGCTCACTGCTTCCCATTAAATCTGATTTCTTATCTAGTGTACGTTCGTTTGTGATCAAAGGAGCATTGTTCCTCCTGTATATAAATAAATAAATAAATAGTAATGATTCTCGAACTCCAAGGGACCACTCCGGTAGTGATAGTGCGTGGTACAAATGTCCTTTAACATTAACATTAACATTAGAAAAAGGTTATTAAAAAAAAACTACACCATTCCCAAGCACCAAACCTTCATAAATCATCCTTTCCTACCCTATCCACATGCTCCCTGGCCTCAAACCTGCCCTACTTTTAACCATTATATAATTTTAGGGCACTTTCAAAAATCAATTCCAGAACTTGATTCTCAAACTGTGTAATGTCAGATGTTTACAAATGAAAAAGCTTGTAATCAGCAATACAATGTGGGAGATATAACGAAATATTTGGGTACAGGGGCACCCCACTCTACTTCAAATTAAAAAAGCATTGCTAAACCCAATAGTTTTGGTGCTTATTGATGTTCATTGCATTTTGCATTTGTAGGTACCAGAGTACAAGGAGGAGAGTGCAACATTTCAAAGGAGATTGTGATAAGGGGCTTGGGTGTGCAAGAGAGTGAGAAGGAAGGAGAATAGAGCAAGGGAGAGCATTATTAAGGGAGAGTGCCATTGATGATGAGCAAGAAGAAATATGAGGGAGAAAGGTTGAGAATTAGAGGTTAAGAAATAAAGCAAGAGAAAGGACGAGAGGGGGTAGACAGTGGGTGTGTGTGTGTGGGGAGTTGTAGAGAGTGTTGGGTCGGTGGTTGTAGAGAAAGTGGGGGAATGGTTGGTGGGTGGGATAGAGAGAGTGGGTATTAGGATGGATTGGTTGTGGGTAGAGAGAGGTGCGTGGGGGTGGCGAGAGTGAGGGGGGTCGGTGAGGCTAGACCTAGTGGGAAGTAGGATGGGTGGGTGGGGTATAGACAGATGGGATAGGGTGGGTGGGGCTAGAGATAGAGAGGGCAGAGTGGATGGTGGGGTGGTGTGGTTGACTGGGGGTAGATAGAGTGATTAGGGTGGGTGGGGTAGAGAGAGTTGGTGTAAGGTGGGTGGGGGTAAATAGAGAGTGGGTAGATAGAGAGTGGGTAGGGTGGGTGGGTGTGGTAGAGAGAGTGGGGGTAGGGTGGCAGAGTGTGGGTAGGGAGAGTGGGGGTAGGGTGGGTGGGGGTAGAATGAGTGGTTGGGATAGAGAGAGTGGAGTTACAGTTGGTGGGTGTGGGTAGGGGGAGTGGGTTTAGGGTGGGCGGTGGTAGAGAGAGTGTGGGTAGGGTGGGTGGCTGGGGTAGAGAGAGTGGAGGTAGGGTGGGTAGCTGGGGGTAGAGAGTGTAGGGGTAGGGTGGGTGGCTGGGTGTAAAGCGAGTGAGGGTAGGGTGGGTGCATGTGGGTAGGGAGAGTGGGGGTAGGTGGGTATGTGGCAGTAGAGAGAGTGGGGTTATGGTGGTTGGGTGTGGGTAGGGAGAGTGGGGTTAGGGTGGGTGGTGGTAGAAAGAGTGTGGGTAGGGTGACCGGCTGGGGGTAGTGAGAGTGGAGGTAGGATGGGCAGCTGTGGATAGAGAGGGTAGGGGTAGGGTGGGTGGCTGGATGTAGAGAGTGTGAGGGTAGGGAGGTTGGGCGAGTGTGGGTAGAGAGAGTGGTGTTAGGGTGGGTGGGGGTAGAGATTGGGGGTAAAACAGTAAGGGGGGCAGAGCCTGTGGGAGTAGGGCAGGTATTTGAGGTAGAGAGGGTGGGGGTAGGGTGGTTATGGTATACAGGGTGGTGTTAGGCTAGCTTGGGGTATGTAGAGAGAGTGATGATTGGGTGTGAGGGTAGAGAGCATAGAGAGGGTAGAGATTAGGTGGGTATGGGTAGAGAGGCAGGTGGGTGAGGGTAGGGATGGGTGAGTGGGTGTGGATAGAGAGAGTGGGGTGGTTGGGGGTAGAGAGAGTGATGGTGGGGATAGACAGAGTGGGTGTTTGGTGGATAGGTAGGTGTAGAAAAGCAGCTTCAGGAGGACAACAAACTGATTTGTAAAATAGTAGCCTAGAAATAGCCCAATTGGTCACACCAACTGGTCCAACAAGGCTAGTATGAAATCACTGCATGCCAAACTAATCCTGGGACACCTCCAAGAATGGGTGGACTCGACAGGAATAATTAATCCATTGCAGGTGGGCTTCCAACAGGGAATGGGCACTACTGAACAGTATCTGAAAGTTAGCTTACTTTTGGAAAAATACACATGCCTAAACATGGCGGTCTTTGATGACTTAAAAACAGCCTTTGACTCTGTTCCTCGTGGCAAATTATGGCAGGTCTTATAGGGCTGCAACATTCCTCCGGGTCTTCTGATATTCATTCACTCTCTGTACTATAATAATAGAGCTTCTGTTAGACAGGGGGTCGAATGGTGAGAACACAGAGACATGTCATGTCTGCCGAGGGGTTAGACAGGGATGTGTGCTCGCTCTGCTCCTTTTTGTATTTATGTAAACAGGTTAATTGAGGTGTTGGTAACCAGTGCTAAGGACCCTCCTAGAGTTGACACCCTTCGATTTCATGCCTCTTCTTCGTCGACGACGCTGTGGTGTTGGCAACATCGCCTATGGGCATAAGACACACGGGGCCGGTTTCTGCAAGGACTTGTGTAAACTTTGGCTTGGAGGTAAAAGGGCAAGGCACGCGATGGTGTGTGTAGAAATAGAAGGGGTTGAATTGGAGCACATCATAACGTATAATTAGTTGGGCCTGTGTTTTGCAGAGAGTTCTACCTAGTGAGATCTGATCTCGAAAGCCGCCACAAACTTAACAAAGCACATTAGCATTAGGAGGTTTTATTGTATGCATGGTAAAGGTGCATTGACACAGGTCCTGAAACTGTATTGGTCTAAAGCTGTATCTGCAGCAGTATATGGTGCAGAGCTCTGGGGCTGTGAAAATTCGGTAATCCTGGCATAATAGAAAATACATGTTTAAAGTCAGTAATATCACAACCTACCGGTGCCCAAAAGGCTACACTGCAACTAGAACGTGATGTACGACCAGTAGAGCATATAATAACTCTACAACCCCATGTTTATGGTCCCGCATTTGGTCAGCACCCACCCTACATGTGTTCAAAGTGTTGTTGGCAAATGTTTTATTTTTAGAGGGTAGCCGCACAGATCCTTTGCTGTTGCACATTAAGAGCTGGTGCTCAACATTGGGCATTGATCGATAATGGGAGCGGCCAGCTAGTATAGGCCTGGAGAAAAGTGTAATGATCAAAGCAGCCTATAAAGAGCGTTACAGATAGGCTTTGGTGACAAGCTGTGCAATCCTTTCCAGTGGCAAGCTTTATCTGCAGGCAGAGGGCTCATTTGGTTGTGAGCATTATTTGGACACAATTATTCCCTGTCTGGCGCGTTCTCTATTATATGATCTTAGAGCAGGAACTCTGCAGGGATGGAACAACTCAAATTGTTCGGGCTATGAGTGTTGCAGAGTGTTGAATGATTCTGTCATCCATTTTATGTTGTTATGGCCAGGGTAAAGTGATCTATGGGCAATGTACTTACTGCCAATTGGCAGACTAAAAGGTGTCAGGCGGATGTCTGAAGCATTGGAATTCTGTAAAAAATGTGAAGATCTCTGCAAGTTGCACTTTATTTTATTGCCAAATATATTCACAGGGCATGGCTCAGACTGTGTTGTGTAGTAATGGTGGATCTATATAACAAGATGAGAGTATTTTAATTGGTCTTTATTTTCATCACGTCTAGGTTCTAGATTTTATATTTTAATATTGCCTACGGGGGTATTTTTATGATTTAGAGTAGTTAACTGTCGTCTCATTGGCTTATGTGAACATTATGTAGATCATCAATTTGTAAAGTTTGAACATGGATCACAAATGTAAGTTGTGTTAGGAAACATAACTTAGTGTGCCAACACCAATTCCATAACGAAAGGGGTGCATGCAATGTTGTATACAAAGTAATGAGATTTTAAGTATTTAATTATTGCTCAATTTTTGTAAGTTGATTGTTTTCTAACTATGTATGTATTATCTAATTTGTTATACTGATATTGATAATATATTGAATGTTGCTGCTTTTATGGTTCTAAACCGCAATAAAGCTGATGATGATAATGACATCACCGCGCAGCTAAGAAATGGAAAGCCAGGCACCTGATTTGCTTCTTACAAAGCTGCTGATTGGAGCAAATATTATTAGGTTAGGGAAATTCTCATTAGGAAGTACAGAGGATGAGTTTGGAAAAATAGATTTGAGTGATTTGGCAGTTTCATGCCCTGGCATTGCCCATTGCTATGCCAACCAGATATTCCCCAGTCCCTATCTCTCTCTTCTGCAACAATGTTTCATCAATTTTGTGGTGCAAGAGCCACAAACATTTGCCAAAAAAATAAAAATAAAATGATATTTGAAAGATTTACGACAAACCAACCAAGGATTTTGTTCAGACACTTTGTGTCTGACCTTTTCCGTCCAGTTGTTAAGCCTATCCACATGAAAACAAATTTGACATTTTCCTTGCAGGAACATGAATAGAAAAGTGAAAAACACATTCTTTTGTGACCAAAATGATATCTGTTGAACCGTAACACTGATTTGCACGAAATGTGCTATTTTAATGTCAATTTTGATGTCCTTGGTGTTAGTCATAGCAATGCATGGCATTGGTGCTAGTCAGGTAATGCATAGCTTACCATAACATGCCCAATTCTTCGTTTTTTAAAATGTTATCTTGCAACCATAATGTCCATATAACACACGTTTTTTCACTGAATTTTATGTTTTATGTTTTTATTACTAGAAATTAACGATAAAGAGCATTTAACAAAAGCTTTTTCACTGAGTTTCATATGTTTTTATTAGTCCAACTACTTAACCATAATGTCTCTTTAACACAGTTTTTACCAGTGAAGCCTAATTTACCAACAACTACATAATGTCCCTTCAGAAACTATACACCTAAAAATCATTCTCCCCTGACACATAATAGCTATGACATCCACGGACAGTTTCACTAGTTCGCAATTGTACCAGGGGACAAGTGACATCAATATAACCCAAAATTACAGGGGAACACAATTTTCTTTTTTTGTTTTTGTTTTAGTAGAGAAATTATACATAGAGCAACAATGCAAACAATCAATTCAACCATTTTCGACATCCATATAATCTCATAATTATGGAAAAATAAATACTATTTTTAAAAATAATAACACAATATTATGGATTGTTCCAAATATTGAAGATATTTGTACACCCTGTGTAAACATTTCACTTCAACACCGAACAGACACTGAAGCACAACATTATTTACAGTAACAAACATCATTTCAAAAGTTCAGTAAGTAAACAGCATGTGTGCATTTGATTTATAAACATGCATCATATAATTGTAATAAGTGTGTGAACATTTTATATAACTTAATATAAACTGTATTTATTATAATATGAATGGTTATAGCTATATTTGCCAAAAGAAGACATAACTGCGCAAGAACTTACTAATGGTAAACTATTTCAAATATTTTGCAAAGCAATACAATTCTGTTTTGTATGCATGAACTATTAAACTCTGTCTATCTCTTATACTTCACAATGTAGAACAAGAAGAAGAAGAACAAACTAATCATGAGGAAAAGAAAGAGCAATACTTGAAATTCAGATGAAGAAATTATGTGTACAAATGATCCAATTTACAAATCAAATCACAGAATTATTTACATATATATTTCTAGACAAGTCCGATCTATGAATGTCTCGTCAAAACAGGTTCACCCCTGTCCCTCCAAAACCTCCAAAACCATCAAGGACCACATCGACTCCCTGGCTCCTGCCCTGGCCGACTTCTGCAACCACTCCTTCGCCACTGGAGTCTTCCCATCCCCCATGAAGCACTCCTTTGTCCACCCCCTTCTTAAGAAACCATCTGCCGACCTCTTCTGCCCGGTTAACTACCGCCCAATCTCCATCACTCCCCTCCTGGGCAAACTTTTAGAAAAACTACCCATCTCTCAGCTCAATCTCCACACTGAATCTGTTGGTTGTCTTCATGACCATCAGTCTGGCTTCAGAGCTGCCAGAAGCACGGAAACTGCTCTCCTGAACATCCGTGAAGACCTGCTCTCCAACCTTGATTCTAACACCCCATGTGTACTCATCTTGCTCAATCTCTCTTCTGCCTTTGACAGAGTTAACCATGCCATCCTGCTCAAATGTCTCCATGATAACCTGGGTATCACCGGTCAGGCCCTGGCGTGGCTGACTTCTTTCCTCTCTGACCGACCCTCCCAGGTCCAACTTGGGTCCTTCCTCTCTGCTATCTTTTTCTCTACCTGTGGTGTCCCCCAGGGGTCTAACCTCTCTTCCTGGCTTTTCAACCTATACCGGGCACGTCTTGCCCACCGCATTGGCGCCCTCTGTCCCAACATTCAATGCTATGCGGATGACACTCAGCTCATTTTCAGGCTACCTTCAGCCACCTCTTCTACGTATCTCATCTCAGACTGTTTGTCTGCTGTCCATGAGTGGTGTGCCGCCAATTACCTCTGCCTCAATGCCAGTAAGACTGAGATTCTGCTTATCGGCACACCCGCTCCCTCCTTTCCTGTCGCCTTCTGGCTGGCCACTCTTGGCCCCCCTCCTGCCCTTACCTGCGAGGCTAAAAACCTAAGGGTCATCTTCGGCTCCACACTCTCCTTCTCTCCTCACATCTCAGACGTCTCTAAGAAGTCACACTACCAGCTGCACCTCCTCAGAGGTATTCTACCTTTGCTCTCCTTCCCCCAGAAGCTCACTGTCTCCAGAGCTCTGGTTCTCCCTTGGCTGGACTACTGCAACTGCTGTTCTCGGGCCTAGGCCTCTTTCTAAATCTTCCTGCCTCTACTCTCCCCCCTCTGCAACTCATCCAGAACAGGACAGCGAGACTTGTCCTTGGCCTCAAGCCCAGGGATTGTATGTCTCCAGGACTGAAATCTCTGCACTGGCTCCCAGTGGCTGCAAGAATCTAGTTCAAAACCCTCTGTATTGTCCACAATGGCTTCTGGGGCCTGGGGCCTCAATACCTTCAACTCTCTCTTCCTAAATATCTTCCCTCTCGAGCTCTTCGCTCAACCACCTCCAACTCCCTTAGGGTCAGTCGCTTCTCCAAGCAACAAGTTGGTGGTAGATCTCTTTCTACGGCTGGGGCCTCCCTCTGGAACAGCCTCCCTGCGTCCCTGAAACTTGAGGAGAACCATCTCCAGTTCCGGAAGCACCTCAAAACCTTTCTCTTTGCCTCTGCCTTTTCTCCTCCTCTCCCCTGCTGACCTCCTGGCTGAAACTGAATCTGCACTGGCTACCTGGCCATCTGCTGTTCTCGGGCCTAGGTCCTTCCCCCGCCAGTCATACACTACAGCACTGCCTGCCTTGCAACCCCCGCACTTGGGGACTGTTTCTGTATCACTATAATCCCACCACCAGCACCTGACACCTGATGTCTGCACTTACCTTTGCACCTACCACCTTGGACATTACTTTACTATTGTCATTATTGTATGCCTATGTACTGCACTGTCCCTTCCCCCGAACTTTCCCCCTTCTCCATCCCTTGCACTTGCGCAATCTGAATGACACCTGGTCTAGTAGGATCGCTGTCTGTCCTCCCTTTGTTCCCCCTCCCTTGCCTCGTTGCGCCTTGAAACACTTGTGTATAGGCGCATTATAAATGCCATATCATATCATATCATTGCAATCAATGTTTTGGTGAGATTTCTATCCCTAAATCACCCAATCATGAACATATATCACCTTCAAATTTCCTTATTTGTGTTTTCCATAGTGATTTCCATCCCTATCCTAAATTATATTTATGTAAATATCATGCAAATGACTTTAATACTTTTTTTTTAAATACACAAAATTTGAAATCTGTGTACTATATGCATGTTCGTATCTGCACCATCGTATACAGTGATGTCACGTTGGTGGTTTATGTTTGCAAATGAACCGCCATGTCTGCAGTGACAGTGACGCACCTTTAATTTGTTTGCAAACTTCACAGCGAGGTCCCAATAGCGCACCCCAATGACATCACCCAGATGCGAAGACGATTGTGATCAATGAAAATGTCAGTAACTTATGAGGCATTTTTAATTAGTTTGCAAACGTCAGGGGCCGACCGCAGTCATCTCAGTTCACCTGCAGGTCATTACCTGGGTGGATTGGCATTCAAAAGGCTGTGACATGGAGCGCACCCATGCAGCATGATGACGTGTCCACGGTTGATATCCATGCTTCGTGGACATTTTGAAATCCAATTTGCGCCCAGCCTACCAACTGTTACTAACACTCTTTGTTCTCTGAACTTTTTATAACTATTAACACCATTTTATGGCCTCCGAATTTTGCAGACAGAAGGGAAGACTGTGGACGGTTCCTCCAAGGGGACCAACCCATTTCTTTTACTCATTCACAATCTAGCAGACCTCAGGAGAGGAGCAGGATTTGGGAGCTGTCAATCATACCTACAACCTGTTGACAATGCATCTGTGATGGCCATCTCTCCCCCTCTGAGGCCACCCCACCACCACCACCTGGATTACCTGGAGAAGGGAACAGGGGCACAGCAGATGAACTGCAGGAGGAAGAGGAAGATGAGGATGCAGTAGAAGAGGT
This sequence comes from Ambystoma mexicanum, assembly GCF_040938575.1. NCBI lineage: Eukaryota > Metazoa > Chordata > Amphibia > Caudata > Ambystomatidae > Ambystoma > Ambystoma mexicanum. The sequence goes on along the minus strand of NC_090941.1, from coordinate 936,851,140 downwards.
ACCTTCTATGTCTGGCGGTCAGAGAGAGTTTGGGATGTGGAGTGCTGGAGGCTCAGGCTTCCCATGTGTGCTGCACTGAGTGTGAAGCCAAACTAAGTCACGGCCAGAAGATGCAGTACTCCGTTGACACCATCTCCATGCACCATCAAACCTGGAATTTCAACCTGACTGCCCTCAGAATGGCAGTATCTTTCATGGGACATGGAGGTACCACATTTACTGTGTCCTCATCTTCCACTCCTACCACCACTCATTCCACCTCAGTGGGGCAGAACATTCCTCCAGCTGCATCACAGGCCATACAGGAGGCAGTTGACCTGTACCTTCAACGGACAGCTGTTTTATGTGTGTACTTTGATGCACTCATCTTTAGCTGGGAGCAATTCTGCAGTGCCTTTGAGGCCGCTGTTAAGGTGCATGAAAACAATTACCCCACCTTAGTTTTTATATCCAGTGCTCAACATCTTCCGTTGGTCACCTGTACCTCCCTTATAGTGTTTGATCGCCCCCACCGCTCACCCACTCCTACTCTCTCCCTCCCCCTCTCAGAAACACAAATTTACAAAAAACACGCAAAAATAGGTTATATGGGGAAACATCTTTCGAAGTCTAAAAATAGAATATAAAAAGTACATTCCTTATGGACTCTACCTACTTTATATTGTTGCACAAAGCAGGTAAAATCCCTGCTGGTTCAAATACTGGAACATTTGTATAGCTCAGAGGGTGACAGAAACATGTTCTGTTCCACCTCTATTCTCTGCCATACATACAATTAATAATGCAGTTTGACATGAAAAGAAGGCGCTAAAGTTTTACTCAAGGCCTTTACACCTTCCAATCACATTACACAAACCAAATAACATCATTCTCTTTTTATGTTTTTCACCCTTGATGTCTGAAGACCGGTGAATATGTCTGCAGATTATATGATTAAAAAAAACAGTGAGGGAAAGCTGCATGAACTGGACTTTTTATTGTTGGCTCTTAAAAGAGCCTTTTTTCTTCTTGTGAAACTGTGATTGTAACATGTATATTTACAATGTGTACTAACACATTTTTCATAACATACTCTTCTTCTGATTCCATTTCTTTCACAACTGTTTCACTACATTCTGAATATTGCAAAGAAATTGGTAATTTCCAACATTTCTTCAATGTATTCCATCTTTTCTGAAAATATTCACTCAATAATGTCATATATTATAATTTTCCAAAGATGACATTACAACATCTAGCAGAAATGCGTATACAGCTTTATTCACATTCCGCCTTGCATTTTCTAAACAGCTTGGATCTTTCCTACACTTATCTCTGTGTAATTTGTGAAAAAATAAACTTTGTTTTTGGAAAAAGGTTCATCAGACTGTTAAAGGTATCTGTCATGGTAAACTGTTACATCAGTTACATACCCTAAGCTAGTACCTCGACAATGTACTAAAAATAAATCTGGATGCTTTAAATGCACCATATCTTCACACAAACTCCATACCATATATCTTCCAATTTTTCAAAGCCAAAATTGTGTGAGATACCAACCAGCCCTTCATATAGCTGCAGCCAATTAAACCATAAATCTCCGATAATCTAAACAGTCTTCTTGTTGAGCCCTGTAATTTCAGAGATTTAAACAAGAAATTAAACACTTGCTACCCTGTCCACCTGTTCAGCTCAACTCCTCCTCCACAAAGAGATGACCTGATTGGTTGAGCCTCTCCATGTCCACTGACATCTGTGGTGACCACCTTCTCTGCAGTACTCTTTCCCTGCAGGGCATGGTAAAACAGACTGGATGGAACGTGTGGTCCATATACAAACAGTGACGTATATCTGTGTACGTCAAGACACAGGGCAGACTTTCTTCCTCTGTTATCCTTAACTCTGCAACACTCCCTGATTGGATACATTCACACAGTCACACACCCATTAAACAATAACATCCAAAAACCCTACTTCTAACCCTCCCACCTTTCTTCAAAAGTTTTGATGTATCTTGCAAGTCTAAGAGTACACCTCTGCTGTGACTCCTACCCTAATCTACCGCACCATACTTTACAACGTTTTACAGATTTCTATTTCAAGAACCTACAGGATCTACATTCTAAATTGTACATCTGAGAAATATGCTAAAGTTATGTTTCATTTTCAAAAGTAATATTCTATTCAACCTTTTTATAATCAAACTTGAAGAATAACAGTTTTCTTGTGGAGCAAAACATACTTTTCTGTAACATATCCCAATAGTTAATCAGTGCTTTTAAAAGTTGTTTTGCTTCCTTTGTAACTGCTTCATGTCCTACTACGTATAGCAGTACACAATTCCATAATTAAAAATACCTCAATAACCAAGACAAAGTGCAAAACAAATTGCATTATTTGAAAAAACGACCTGGCTTCTGTCTTAACGATAGCAGGCCAGCATATTATAGTGTGTTATGCAACACTCCCTTTAACTTCACTTCAACTATAAGTGGTGTTCTGTGCTACAAAAAATGCTTCTTTGCAATACTCATCACAATACCTCATCAGTGCCTTTAAAAGAATGTCTGCTTGCACAGAGAATAGCATGTCCTACTACTTACAGCAGTGCACAGTTTTCAAAGATGCTAACAATCTTTCTTTTACATTTCCAAAAAAAAGATTACCAAAGAAACGTTCACAACAAAGCATGTATAATTCAATGGCTACTCTTTCATGTATGGACAATCATTGTGAACCAATATTTATATTCCTACACACGAGGGGCCTCATTACACGGTAGGCGGAGGACCAAGCTGCTATTAGCACCTTGGTCCATGCCGGTAAAATACCGGCACCGCCTTGGTGGAAAGGGGAATTACCGCCCTATTCCAAGGTTGGCGGGGCGGTAATTCCCCCTTCCCCCATTGCCCTTCCCCATTCCCATTTTTGCCCCATAGGGCTCTATGGGAATGGGGAAGGCACTAATTACGGTGCCGCAAATTGCGGTAGCGTAATTAGCACCCTGGTCCCTTTGCGGGTTAGTTTTTAACGCCTGCTAAACAGCAGGCGTTAAAGTACCTACCCGCAAAGGGACCCCGTATTAAGGCGGTAAGGTTTAGCGGTCACCGGTACCATTACCGGTGACCGTTAACCCTTACTGCCTTCCGTGTAATGAGGCCCATACACTTGTAACATTAGTTACAACTTCAAAATGTTTAATCTTGGATGTTTCCCCCATGACCCAATGATTGCAACATTTTAATACAACAATGTTGTATCACACACAATTGTTGTACGAGACATGGCATGATATGATATGATAGGTTATTTATAATGCGCTTAATTCCCAAAGGTTTCTAAGCGCGGACCCAGGGATCGAACCTGTGTTGCTCTGTGTCGTTTTGCTTCCAAGCGAGCACATTGCCACTGAGCTATCATCCCAAGACATACAATGCACTACTTATGATGGTCAAAACCTTATATGTGTAAAACCTTAAGTATGCATACATTCCATACTCTGGACTACAACTAACCATATTTTATTTTCTTTACAGACAAAGACAGACAGATGTTCCCTTGTTATCATGTCCAGCTAAGCATACTTTTCTAGCCATAGTTAGTAGCCACATTTTTTCAGGCATTTAACCCAAAGTAATTTTCCATTGTGACAATTGTCAGTAGCCACATTGCTGCACACATTCAACCTAAAGTAAACATCTTTTTGTGTTTTGCCGATGGTCAGTGGCCATATTGTTCGAAGTAAACATATTGTTGTGGCTAAGGCCACAACAATATGTATTGTTATTACTACCACTATATCCATATTCAGGGAAAACCGCATGGCAGTCTTTACACACAACACATACATTTTTCATTTTTCTTCTTTCCCTCTCCCTCCACAGACACATTTTCATCTTCAAAATAACCAGAAATCCAACTAGATATTAGTTGCACACACTAGTTTCATTACATAATTATAAAACCAAAAGTAAGCATTATTTTAACATATAACATAACTCCACCTTTCTCACTGGATGTTTCCCAAACACCTTTTAGTGTCCGCTTAGGTCGCGGACTGGAAAAATTACTGCAGACTCAGCATCATCCCCATAGACATTTCTACATGCAATAACAGATACATGTTTCTGTTTCTTCACCCCCAAACCCTCTCCAGATACTCTTTCATCCTCAAAGTAACCAGAAATGTATTTATCAGAGTGTTGCCCTACCACTATTTCCGCGGACTACAGGTGCAGGTCGCAAATCCAACATGGCACCCTTTTGTGGAGTTTTGACGTATCTCAGGTTTTTAATTGACCAATCGGAGGCCACATTTGATGTCCGCAAATGTTACGCGGACCTCTGATTGGACTAGTGGCATTCGCGGACACCAAATCAGGAACCAGCATACCAGACGTAGCTATCACTAATTCTTTTAGACCTACTTTTGGCCCATTTTTAAAACATCTATTGGGCTATAGCTGCAAGCATTTCTTTCCATTCATGTTTATCAAATTTTCAAACGGTTTCACCCACCCTTTGTGAAATTGCACGAAACTTTGCAAGATAATTCAAAGGTGGCTGTATACTTTTTTTTGCAAGGTTTCGTGCAGAGCCCTGCAGGGTACTGCAAAGTCCGTACCGGAGACTTTATATATGATAGGGCAGTGGCAGGCACCCTATAGTTAAGGATGAAACTTTGTACATAGACTTTGTAGAAAACTCTATTGCTAATATCTGTTGAGTTTCCGGACAGATTTTGATGAAATATTCCCCAAAAATGTTTATCACAGCCCCCCCCCCAAAGTGGACATTTTGGAAAGGATTTGTTAGAAAATGAAAAAGTCATTAAGGAAACTGAAAATGCTGTCTTCTGCCTACTCCCACTCATATTCCAATTGAGAAAAAGTGCAATTTGTGGGATGGATTTGGATCAAAATTAGAAACAACTTGGGCACAAACTGTTGACATAATTTGGTAGACTGGTTTGGAGTTAATACACCCAGGGGTTTATAAAATATATTCGACAGTGCACGGGGTGCCCCCTACTCCCATAAACCTTTATGTAGCTTCCATGGTGCTTTGCAGCAGAAAAGCTTTCCAGAATTGAAAACCTGCCTTCCTTTTTTTGCTAGAAGCGAGCGATTCCTGTGAACATGCTGGGGAAAAAAGAAAACAAAAAGGCCTCAAAGGGTTATTTGGAGGGGGAAGAAGGATGCAATTCCATTAGGCTAGGGGTGGGGAAGAGAAAAGATGACATCATGTGAAGCTGGGATTTTTCAGGTAGGTGGGGAGCCAGTTAACATTTTCAGCTTATCAGGTAAATACCAGAGGAATCTCACAAGATCGGACAATAAACTGTGTCACACAGCCAAAGAGTGATAGGGGGTAATGAGAAAGGGGATAGGGAATGAAAAAGAAATTGAGGGGAATGGGGGGCAAGAAAAGATGAAGGGGGCACATAGTGAGAGCCTGCAAGGACAGGTGAGACTTTTTAATAAGTTTGCATTTTTCTGCTTATAAGGATAAGTGAAATACTGTGGGATTACCATGGGAATGGGGAGTGATATGAAAAAATGTAAACACCTGCAGAGATCACAACTACTAGGCAGTGGGGAAATGAGTCTGGGAAATAATTATTGGTGTTACATGCACAGTTGCCAATGGCCGTGGCCACTGGCCATGGCCAAAGAGCATGGCTAGCGGGCCCCAAAGAAAACCATTTGTGCAACATGTAAATGTTCATGGAGGAAAGGCATGGCTGGTTGCTCCTAAAGAAACCTATTGGTGTAACATGTGAAGTGGCCATGGCCGAAGGCCATAACTAGTGGACCCCAAAGAAACATATTGGTGCAACATGTACGGAAGCCAGGGCCGAAGGCCATGGCCCCTGGCCCGGGTTGAAGGGCGTGGTTAGTCAGACCCAAAGAAGCTTTGCAACATTGTGGTCATACCATGTGCAACAGAGAGCTCATAGTTAGGATGGCTTTCTAATTTCAGGGTTTTGTTGCGTTATATTTTCATTTTATCATCTCTTTAACCAAGGTTTTTCAGTGAATATATATATGGAGAGAGAGAAAGAAACAGCTATGTTCAAAGGATGTTATGTTTCCAGTGAAGAACAACCTTACCCCACAGATTCAATTCATCCGCTATAATTCAGCCACCACCATTCTAATTGAAATATAACTAAGCCCCAGCAAATTCTCTTGTTATTGTGTGACATGGAAGATTGGATCTGAAACTCATATTTGGAGTTCATTTGGACCTTCTTCTGTGTTGGCCCTCAAATTAAATTTAAAATTATACAAAGCAGTGTGGGATACGATAATTTTTGATATCATTCATTTATATCATTTATGAGAGTCATGCAAGGCAGGCTTCTATATATGGAGTGAGTTTTGGAGCTTCTGCTATGTTTCCAAGCTAACATAAACAGATAACTGTTTTCTTAAAAAAAAGATATTGAGACTGCCTAGGAGTGCCCCATCAGAACCACTCTACGTGTGAGCTTGAGATGGAGAGCATTGACACTGTGATTGATTTGAAACCCATTCTTCAAAGGAAATATTTGACTGCATCCATATTACAATGGGGCACTCATTAATTTCCAAGGCCAAGAGACTGGGACATATTTGGAAGCAACTATTTAGCTTGGGACGTCAAGTAATCTGGGTCAATCCTGTATCTATAACTTTGATAGCAAAGTCAAGAGTTAAACAGGCTCATCTAGCAAAGAATGAGGAAGATCTGTTTGAGAAATGTAATGCAAATAATCTTGCCAGTGAATACTGTATTCTCAAAGAGGAGCCTTGAAATGAGGACTATTTTACTATGGTGGAACCCCGTTATTCCTGGTCACTGATTATTATACTAGGGTCAGGTAGGCAAGGCTGTGTTTGCGAGTAAGCGGAAACAAGCTCAATGAAGTTCCTGTCCATTTTGTGAAGGGGTGGATGAAACACTAATGCATTTTCTATTTAGCTGCAACTTCTAGGATTACTTAAGAAAAAAGAACCTGAAGCAGTGATGGCTGGTGAAGTTTCGAACTGGAGGGGCGTAAATGTAGGTGCCTAATATGCAAGAGCTACTGAGCCTGAATCAAATAACTGTTCAGTATATGCCAGTATGTAAAACATGCTGGCTATGCCCATACATTTCTATGCATGCTGCACCAATATATGCCACCATTACTATATTAAGCCTCCTAGTGAGTAAAAAATGCCATGCCACAGTAAGAAAGTATATCCAGACTGGTTATACAAACATGGGCTAGTGTACCATGCATAAATGCTTATGTTCGCTTTTGTCCTTGATCCAAAGTACACAAATGCTATGATGTGCAAAGAATAAATGGCTAGACTGGGCCACGAAAGTAAGTCAGTTGAGTCCTGTAATGATGCGCATCATGTTGGCTTTACCCTTGATGCCAAGTATAAATGCCATGCTAAATTCAGAAAGGATAGTCAATCTGATAGTAGTAGTGCCAGTCTGCCGATACTTCTTAATGTGGCATGACATTTATTTTACTTGGAATCAACGGTAAAGCAACCGTGAGTGTTATTACGTGGCTAGACGGGCCTATATTGAATGTAGGCCAGTCTAGCCATATAATAATACTTATGGTTTTGCTTTACCTTTGATACACATTACTGTGCATCAAGGGTAAATCATATGGTAAGCGAAGTGTTATCACATGGCTAGATTGGCTTACATTCAATGTATGTCAATTTAGCCATGTGATAACACTTCACTTTACCCTTGATGCACAATAATGTGCATCAAGGGTAAAGCTAAAAGTATTGCCATGGCCCCATTTGGAGGTCCTGCTGAGCAATTATAAATTTAGGGGTGTTGGCTAACATACAAACGAACATGCGCACATACAGCACTCCTATCCAACGAACATGCGCACATACAGCACTCCTATCCACACATTCACACAGCATTCATACAACTCCTTGAATGCACGCATTCATAATAAATAGGACACCAACATACAAACATATACACTATATTACATATCATAAAAAAAACACTTACCTGCATGCACCCTCCACAATCGCCAGCTCAGACATGGGGAGGAATTGATGGTCGCGCACAAACAGGCAAAGAATTGCACTGCGGGGAACCCAACCCTACTAAGAGGCAGGTAGCAAAGCACAGTCCCAGTGAAAACAAAGCACACAGGGGACTGTGCTCCCTGACACTCTGAGGCAGGCCAGTGCGGGACACCCCACCCATAGTAGCGGTTCGCCACTTGTCTGAAGTGCATTTTAAACGTGTTTGGGGATAGATACCGTGCATGCACAGAGAAAAAGGTAAGTCTAAAAAGTACCCATTGTGGTATCTGCAGTGGTAAGACAATTATACAAAGAATGTCCTCGGAGAAATAAGCTCATATCCCATAAAATGTTAACATAATGTATTATTAATGGAATGGTATTATGGGCAAATAATTGTGTCTGTTTACAAGGAGCCTAAATATGAGCATGGCAAGAGAGACAATAAATGTGAATGTGTTGCATCCCAGTACCTGCGAGGTTGAAGTTATGAAGAAATAGAACCGTGTACACGTGTACCGCACCATCAGTAGTAGCAAGAACATTTGTATTGTAATGTATGTAACAAACTCATATAGTTATATATTTCGAAATGGTATCATTTAAAATACCCTCTGAGCATTGAATGCCAGTTCTATTGGCAACTTAGTCGACAATGAAATTCAATATGTCTTGACATACTGTCTCGCGTTAAATGATGCTGCATTGTAACTATAACTAGGTGCCAATATTCCCTTAAATTGTTATGTCATTGAATGGTGTATTATATTAATTACAAGGATTTTACATATTTTAGCTTGCAATGTAATGTATGTGCTTTTATGGCGTTTTTTTATCCGGAGCTTTGAGATCAATTAGAACATGTAGTGATTGCTCTAATCACGCTGTGCTCAATGCTATGAGTGTGTATTTCCTAAAAAATACATGAAAACGTGTTTATTGATTTACACTATCATACATGCACTACCCATTGGGCATGGCTGCATACACAGCTGATGGGCGTTTTACCCAGGGCAGGGCCTTTGGCTATGACCTGGCACACACCAGTCACCTGTTGAGAACACTGGGAATGGCCTGTAACTATAACCAGTGATCACATGACCCGAGACAGAGCCTTCTGTCCTGACCCATGCACCTCTGAGCAATGCATTAAGCACACTAGGCATGATCCAGACCTCCCCACTTTGCCAGAGATAAACACTGGCCATCGTTATTGGTAGGGACATGGTGTTTGGCTATTTCGTGCATTAACACAGACCTCACGCTCTAGGTAGTACATTCAGGCAGTAGCCATTTTAGCGAGGTAACCCAGCAAGCCACCGGAAATGGCCATTGGAAATGGGCAGTGGGTGAGACCTGTGGTCAGTCCCACTTGCCATTTGCCACTTTGCCCACATTGTGATGCAACAATCCAATTTGCTGGCTGCTTGCACTTTGGATATGCCCTGGGTGCTCCAAGCATCTTCAATGGCAACTTGACCAGGCCTGTGCCAATCCGTAGCAATCACTTAGTCCCAATTGTATCTCCAGGAGCCAATGGCATTGGCACGAGGCCATAGCCAGTGGTCAATTTTCATGGGGAATAGCCTTCAGCCATTCACCGAGCCATGCCAATCCTCTTGAAGGGACCTAGCCATCACCAATTTTCACCACTGCAGATCCAGATCTACTGGCAATACCATGTCCCTCTGTGGGGTTTTGTAGGTTTATGTTGCCACCATAATGTCCCTTTCACAAAGTATGTTCATTTAATTTTAAAGGATTTTTAATTGTAAACTTAGAGATAATGTTTTAGTGAAAGATTCTCATAGACTCTTTATGGGTTTTTAATGATATACCCCACCATAACAACAGTGTCCACTTTGCCTGGTCTCACATTCCTATGCCAGCAGATGTGGTCACTGATCATGGTATGTGGCCATGCCCAGAAGGCAGCAGTTATCATGATAACTGAGAGCAACCCACTGTAAACCCTGGGATTGACCTGTAACCATAGACAGTTTGAATTTTGCCAAGCGTATGGCCACAAGCCATGCTCCAGGCCCCATAAACACACCCATAGTGGCAACTGGCCCTTTCCTGTTGCACTGTCCACTGTGCACGCAGCCCAGGGGATACTTTTAGGCATGTCCAGGCACCTATTCCACCCATAGCGGCAGTGGCTTTGGCCTGCAGCCATGTCAAGTGACCACTTGTCCCAGGCCATGGAGTCCGGCTAACACTATCCTCTGTCCAGGCCATGCTTGGTGGCCACCAGCCACGGTGTAGCATCGCCATTAGCTCTGTTCACAAGACTTGCAGCATGGGCAGACACACTTGCCTGGAGCATGGCCTTTGCCCATTGAGGGACCCAAAGAGGCCACTGGCAATGGCCTGCTACAATGACTGGTGGTAGGTTTGATCAGGCATGGCCCTTGACTTTACCTCAGGCCCTTCAAGCAACCAGGAGGGGCAGCTGCCCATGAGCTGTAGCTAGGGCCAGCAATGATTCTGCTGAAATCATGGGCTTTGCATTGTCCCTGCCTGCTTCAGCCACCCAAGATGACCACTTTGCAATGGCATGGACATCACCAAAGCCTCAGCCACTGACAGCCTCCTGAAGCCACCATCGGGCTTGTCTTGTGGCCAGGACCAATGACCACTTTTCCCTATTGCAAGTCCATGGGCCACAATTAGCCCCCTGAACCAGGTACACACGGCACTGCTGGCCCCTTGCCTTCCAGTTGGATCCCAGCCCAGATGAAACTCGGGCTGGACGACCCGGCTGCCCGGTGTTCTGTCAGTTGCCTGGGACTATGGAAGTTAAGTGCCATGTTTTCATTTAAGGGGAATTTTGGATACCTCTGTGACCCAACTGAGCTAGCATCGGCTCAGAGGATGACTCAGGGCCAACAATATGCCACCTCTAAAGAACTTTGCAGGAAAGGTCCATTAGGTCATTTGTAAAAGTCCATGGGCCACAAAGGAGACCGAGAAATGTCTACTTTCTCCGAAGCAATCAAATTGGCTGTCTTTGGACTAACCAATGTGTTTGTCTTTTTTGTCTGTACAACCATGTCATCCACATGAATGCATATAATTAATACCCATGGGCATGTTTGTCTGCAGACAGCTCGAGTGAACTCAAATATCATAAATTGAGTTTTGTCAATTTTTTGGCACATTTTAAACAAACCGTTTATTGGATTTGTACCAGACTTGTAACAAGCTTTCTGGACAAGATCCTTGCATATGCGTCCAGTGGTTAAGTTAGTAGTTGAGAGCAAACTTTGCCCAATGTAAACTAGCATGGGAAACACACGTTTTGGGAACACAAACCATTACTCTACCCGTAGCCAGTGAAAATGTCCCCAGCAAAAAGACAGTCATTTCAAAAAGACACTAGGAAAAGGCTGTCTCGTTACACATTTACACATAAAGTTGATGCGTCCCGTTATACATTCAAGGGGACCAGGGGTCACGGGGGAGTCCCACGCTCCCCTTGAACGTATAAAGGATTCAGGGGCTGCAGAGGTGTCCCCGGTTCAATTACATGGAATGCGGAGGACAATACAAAATGAAACACAAAAATGACGGTGTCATCTTCACTGCCTTTTCCCAGTGACTTTTTGTAGTGACAGTCTTGTTGTTGGGAACATTTTCACATGGAACCGTGGTGTATGAAGTAGCGTATGTTATGGTTACATTTTTAGAGTGATAGATTATACACAGGGACATCATTTGGCGGTCAGCAGGGGTTGCAACTTCCCTTGGGACTCCCTTGCGACCCTAACTTTAAAAAAAAGATAATTATTTTGCCCCTGCCCCAAAACGGATGCTCCTGGTGTAGCGGGCCCTCTCACGGCACGGAGGGACCCACCACACCAGGTCTGGTGGGTACCCGGCCCAGTCCTCACCCATCATTGTGACGGCTGGGTCGGGGAGGCACTCAGTAGGGGTTGGAGCTGACCGTGACATGAGGCACATGTCACATGCGTTCAGCTCCAACCCCTTCTCCCTCGGCTTCCTTACAGCTCACATACAGGAACCAGGAAACTCTCGCAGCTTCCTGGTTCCTGTTAGTGAGCAGCACGGAGGAGTGTGCGTCTGTCTAGAGAATGCAATGAGTGGATGGAAGAGAAGGTGTGGGTGACTGATGGGTGAATGAGAAGTGATGTAATGTGTGTTTTTGAATGTTCTGGGTGGGTGGGTGGCTGGCTGCATATGTAGAGAATGCAATGAGTGGATGTAAGAGAAGTTATGAGTGACTGGTGGGTGAATGAAAAGTGATGTGATGTGTGTTTTTGGATGTTCTGGGTAGGTGGGTGTGTGCCTGTGTAGAGAATGTAATGAGTTCTGTAAGAGAAGGTTTGAGTGAGTGACTGGTGGGTGAATGAGCATACATGTGGTAGTGTGTGTTTGAATTTTCTGGGTGGGTGGGTGTATGCATATGTAGAGAATGCAATGAGTGGATGTAAGAGAAGTTGTGAGTGACTGGTGGGTGATTGAGAAGTGATGTGATGTTTTCTTTTGGATGTTCTGGGTGGGTGGGTGTGTGCCTGTGTAGAGAATGCAATGAGTGGATGTAATAGAAGGTGTGAGTGACTGGTGGGTGAATGAGAAGTGATGTGATGTGTGTTTTTAATGTTCTATGTGGGTGGGTGTGTACCTGTTTAGAGAATGCAATGAGTGGATGGGTGTGTGCCTGTGTAGATAATGCAATGAGTGGATGTAAGAGAATGTCTGTGTGAGTGGCTGGTGGGAGAATGAGTATGAATGTGATGGCATGTTTTTGAATGTTCTGGGTAGGTGGGTAGGAGTGTACCTGTGTAGAGAATGCATGTACGAGAAGGTTTGAGTGAGTGACTGGTGGGTGAATGAGCATACATGTGGTAGTGTGTGTTTGAATGTTCTGGGTGGGGTTTGGGGTGTGCCTGTGTGGTGAATCCCGTGTGAGCAAATGCAAGAGGAGATGTATGGGTGAGGGACCGGTGGGTGAAAGGGGATGCATGTGTGTGTAAGGCCCTGGGAGACATCCTTTATTGACTTTGCATGTTTTACTGGTATTTTTGGGCAAAGGCAAGTTCATGTGTGCCATTCCCAGACTAGACTGGCATTTTGGTTCAGTCAGTCTAGCCATTGCTTACTGTGGCATGACATGTATTACTTGGCATCTTTAAAAAAGCAAGCATGATTAGTGTTGTTACCTTGCTAGACTGATGTTATGGCGTAGCGCCCTGGATATTTTTCACGGTAGAATGACATTTTATTAACTGAGCAACTATGATGAATCAAGCAAGATATGTGTTCTTATGGGTCTAGATTGACTTACATTAGAAACAGTTTGGACAAGTTTTCCTATTGTGACATGTCACTTTTAATGGCCAAACCAACTGGAGTATGTTCTTACATAGGAGTACTGGCATATATTGGCAGAGCCAGTTTTGTACCCAGTGCCAGTAAGGTTACTATAGAAAAATGTCTTAAAGCGAACATAAGTATGGTCTCACCACTGGTGGCTGATATATTTGTGGACCAGGCACCACCCTCTACTCTCTATGTTATGTTAAAGATTTAAGCTTCGATTGAAAAACATATTTACTTCTTTCACACATGCCCCTGCAGCTGCAAAATCATCATGGACATTCTGCACATGTGGTGGTCTGGACTGGGCCAGGGTGTGGCGTGCCCTTTGCTTTGTTTTTTTTTTTTATATTGCATTTTATTGAATTTGAACAACAACAAAATCAACGAAAACTACAAGAAAAACAAAATCAAAACATACGCATTCAAGGAACGAATCAATAAGTGAGGGCACGATAAGAGTCAAATGACCTCCATTCGTCGCCCTTTCCATCTACAGTTCAGTCTAGTGTCTTAGGGCATTATGAGGTTGCTGGGATTCTCTCTCCTCCCATTTGTCCCAAATCTTAGAAGCTTTGGTCGGGCAGCCTCTTGCTTTATAAACTCTGTGCTCTAACATTGCTTGCAAGTGTATCCATATCATCTGCCCATTGTTCCAGTGTTGGGGACTCTGGGGCTCACCATTTTTGTGCAATGTTCCGCTACATCAGTCCTGCGGCCGTAGATAGGAGCAATCCTTCCCATTTATCAGTAGTGTTCTCATTGGGAGAGCCCAGCAGCAACACCTTCGGGTCCATTGTTATATTGCGGCCTAGCACCCTGGATAGTTCATTGCAGCATTTCCCCCAGAAAGTCTGGATCCGCGGACATTCCCAGAGGATGTGTATGAATGTACCGACCTCCCCCCCACAACGGAGGAAGTTCGGCTTTGGGGCACGTTTCCAGCCATGCATCAAGGTTCTTGGGTAATATATTCTGTGAAGGATTTTAAGTTGGACCAAGCAGAGTCTGGAGGAGATAGCAATCTCCCTGGGATGCATTAGGATCTGGATCCAGTCCTCCGGGTCTATGGCTCCCACATCGTCCTCCCATTTGGATTTAAGACGAGGAAGTTCCGGAGTAGCAATGGAGGACATGGCTGGAAGGTGGAATTTCTGCTGCAATGCTACAAAGGAGGCGATTTCCCCATCTATCAAGACATCCCCAATCCGTGTGATTCCGGCCTCCACCCATTTGGGCCATGGTCTGAGTTTCCCCAGTTCGGCCAGGTTACTATTGTGCAACAGGGGTTGTGCCGTGGTGATCTTGTCTTTCCATCCCACATAGGCGTGGGCCCGTCTCCAGACCCTTGAGACATGTGTTGCCATTGTTTGGGGTAGGGGTCTGTGGAGGGGCTGGTAGAGCAGGGGTAATGGGTCAGTGTCATGGATGGCTGCAATTTCTGCCTTTATGTGTGGGAGTTCCCTATCCCCATGTAATAGGTCGTTAACCACCGCCAGTTGGGAGTCCCAGTAGCAAGCTCGGAGACAGGGGATGCCGATACCCCCCTCCCAAACCGATCTCTGGAGTGTAGCCAATGCAATACGAGGCTGTCCCCCTCCCCATATGAGGTCTCTAAGGAGGGAGTCAAGGCGGTCAAATTCGGCGTCCTGAATCTCCAGTGGTGCATTTTGTAATACATAGAGGAATCTGGGCAGGGTGATCATCTTAAAGAGGGCGGCTCTACCCATTAGTGTCAGGGGGAGAAGCCTCCAGTGGCGGACATCATCTTTAAAATGGTCCATGATCGGCTGGAGGTTGTGGGCTGCGTAGCGCGTCAGGTCCTCTGACATTCAAATCCCAAGATACCGGAAGCCGCTTGGTTCCACCTTTTGTGGGCATTCCTGGGGGACGGCCGGTGTACCGCCCTTTACCGGGAACAGGATAGATTTGTCCCAGTTGATTCTCAGCCCACTAAATTCTCTGTATCAGATGAGAATTTGCGTTACTATGGGGCAGGTTTGTATCGGGTCACCCAAGTATATCAAGAGGTCGTCCGCGTACAGAGACACCCTGTCCTCGTGCCCCTCTGGCCACCTGAATCCCAACCAGTCCTTGCTCTGGCGGAGCCACAGAGCGAGTGTCTCTATCGCGAGGGCGAAGAGAAGGGGGGATAGGGGGCATCCCTGCCGTGTGCCCTTGCCCAGGGGGAAAAGGTCAGAGGGCCACCCATTTACCTTCACCTCTGCTTGTGGGTCTGTGTAGAGAAGTTGAACCCATCCCAGGAAGTTGTCCCCAAATCCCATTCTTCGCATAGTTTCCCAGAGGCTGTCCCAGCGAACCGAGTTGAACGCCTTTTCAAAATCTATGGCAAGTAGTGCAAGCGGTTTGTCTATAATAGGGGCCCTTTCCAGCAATAAGTGGAGGCGCCGCAAGTTCATACGTGTCGATTTATGTGGCATAAACCCACATTGGTCCAGGTGGACCAGGGAAGTAATTACTGCTTGCAACCGGTTGGCCAGGATCTTGGCAACGATTTTGGTTTCGCTATTGAGTAGTGAGATAGGCCTATAGGAGGCACATTGCTCGGGTGGTTTACCTGGTTTGGGAATAACGACTATCATGGCTTTACGCAGATCTGGCGGGTGAGCGCCCTGGTCGCGGGCCCCGAAAAACATTCTGTGAAGGTATGGTGCCAGTTTCTCCCCACCCAGTTTCTTCCAGGTCTCGACCGGGAACCCGTTGGGGCCTGGTGTTTTCCCCGACTGCAATTGAGCTACAGCCTCAGCGATCTCCGCTTCGGTGAGGGCCGAGTCCAGTTGTGTCCTCTGTTGTTCCGATAGGAATGGCAGGGTGATATTATCTAGTAGGGAGGGATCCAGAGGGGACAGTGGGGTGGAGTACAAAGTAGCATAGAAGTCAGCAAAAGCCTGTGCTATATCCCTGTCTGAGTGGCATTTCCCATTCTGCGGGGTTATGATCTCTCTAACGTGGCGTTGACCCTCATCTCTTCTCTCGAGCCAGGCCAACATTTTCCCAGCTTTGTCCCCGTGTTCACATACCCTTGCCCTGGAGTCTTGGTGGGCTTGCCTGGCATTGTCTAATTCGATATATCGAAGACGTTCTCTAGCACCCTTAAGGGATCTGAGAGACTCCGGGCTTGGGTCACGAACATATTTGGCTTCCCAGTTGCCCACATCAGTTTCTGCCTCCAGCAGCTTCCGAAGTCGCACCATTTTGTTACCCGCTACCCAGGAAATCGCCTCTCCCCTCAATACCGTTTTGTATGCTTCCCATATCGTGAATGGGTCATCGACCGTAGGGGTATTAATTTCAAAACATTCATTAGTTACATCCGTGAGGTGGTCAAAAAGATCAGGGGAGCCCAGATAGTAGCCATTCAGCCTCCATGATAGGGGTGGGGTTTCACTTTGTATGCTCAGTACCGCCATGAGGGGTCTGAGATGCATCGGGAGAGTAGGTCTGCAGCGGTCACCCTGTGTACATCAGTGCTTGAGAGGAAGAGGTAGTCTAGTCTGGACATGGACCCGTGTGCTCCTGAGTGGAACGAGTAGGCCTCGTCCACAGGGTGGAGATGCCACCACACATCCCGAAGGCCCAGGGCCGACGCAAATTTTGCTAGTTTGGTGGGAGTGTTCGGGTTACGGTGCCTGATGTGAGTGCAATCTTTTATATTACACATGACGTCATTAAAGTCGCCCCCCAAAATCCACGTATCAGGTTGGTGTTTTGCCATAAGGGTGACCAACTCCTCCAGGAATTCCTCTCCCAGACCCGGCGGGGAGTACATTGACGCAATGGCCAGTGTTTCTTGTCCCAGTGTTCCTATAACCACCACATAGCGACCCCGGGCTCTTGTTCAACTATTAGCGATGTGAATGGGACACGTTTATGTATCAGGATAAGAGTCCCTCTGGATCCCATAGTGTATCCCGCATATAGGGCCAGTCGGTAGTTGGTTCTACGAAAGAAAGTACAGCTGGTCCCAGCTAAGTGTGTCTCATTTATCAGGGCGACGTCAGGAGAATGTCTGTTCAAAAATTGCAGAACAAGACGTCGCTTGATTCCGGACCGCAGCCCATTCACGTTCCATGTGATTATTTTGAGAGATCTGGGGCGTTCAGGGGTTGATGCGTGGGTCAGTGTGGTCGCTATTTATTGTGTACAGTACCAGGTTTGCAGACATTATGGGTTGTTTCGGGTGTGTTGGGTGGCGTGATTCATTAATTTCGTGAATGCGTAATAAACGTGTATTAATACTATAACAAAAACAACACAAACTCTCCCCTCCCCCCTCCCTATACTCCACCCCAACACGAAGTACCTGTCGCCCGAACATCGTTGGCACTCGGAACTAGAGTGTCAACTCAAACTTGGGGTCCTGGCTGGCAGGCGAACAGAGGGGGTCCCCTCTGGTCCGCAGCTCCTACCGCCTTTGAGCATTCCGTAGTTCTTAGGGTTCACTTATGAGGTCGGTCTCTCTTCGGTTCAATATTCCAACGCTTCCTAGTGTTCGTTGGTTTCCCTCGTTTTAATGGGTGGGATTTGCCGCTTGTTCCAGGATCGGTGGTTCCTGGGCCGCCGGGCGCCCCCCAGGAGGGGGGATATCCACCCCAGGCCTGCCGTCCAGTCTCCTTCAATGTGCGTTTCCGCCCATCTGCAGGCCTCCTTCGGATCCGTGAAGTGAACTGTGGTTCCCTTGTGGTGGATCTTGAGTTGGGCCGGAAACAGCAGTCCTTATCTTACTTTCATGTGGAATAGTTGCCTCTTCAGCAGTTCAAACGACTGTCTTGCCCTCTGCACTTCCCGGGTGTAGTCAGGGAAAAAGGCGATTCAGAAACTGTTATGGGTGATTGTACCCTTAGAGTGAGCCATTTGAAGGAGTGCATCTCTGTCCCGATAGTTAAGGAATCTGGCTATGCTTGTTCTGGGTGGTGCGCCTGGTATAGGCCTGCCCGATGGCAATCTGTGAGCTCTCTCCACCGAGAAGAACTTAGAGAAGGGGTGAGGCGCATAGATGTCCGCCAACCATTGTTCCAGGAAGAGCTCCATACTGGGCCCTTCCTCCCCCTCCGGGAGGCCAAAGATGCGTATATTGTTGCGGCGCGATCTTCCTTCCCCCTCATCCACACGGGCCTCTAACATTTTCAGACGATTTAGTGTCTTGGAGAGTTGTTGATTAATGCCTCTGATGTTATCTTCAGTCCCCGAGATGCGCTGTTCCGCCTCCCCCGTACGAGCGGAGAGTTTCTGCAAGTCGTGGCGCAGAAAGGAGACATCCGCCGCTATACTGTCAATTGTCATCTCCATCGAGGAGCGGGAGCTGCAATGGCGGCCATCACGTCTCTCAGGGAGAGGGCAGTCTCGTCCTTGGGGGGGGTGTCTGTGGTGTGTGAGACTGCGAGGCCTGGACCTGTGCCACCGCAAATTGGTCCATCTTGCTTTTTTCAATTTGTCTTTGCCCATCCTTGGAGAGAGGCAGTTTCGCAGGGTTGTGTGCGCCCAGGAGGGACCGAGGCTTGCTGTGGATCGGGTAGGACAGCGTGTGCGACGGCAGTCCCGGTCCGGCGAGTTTTTCAGCCGAAGTCTCTCGCAAGTGTGGCTCGGAGAGGGGCTTCCACCTCAGGTTTACCAGTGTGTGGGTTTGGGCTAGTGACTGGGGACACTCACCAGCCTCGCTGGATGTCGCGGTAAGAGAGTCTTCCCGGCTCGGCAGTCGAGCTCCTCGTGAGCCAGAGATGGTCCGGTGTTTTCCGTCAAGTATGCTTGCAGTACCGTCACTCCCCGCAGCCCGACAGGCCCCGAATTACATTACACGTCGGCAGTGGCCATCTTGGGAGCGCGGGAGCACTCTCTGTTTCGCTCTTCACTCGCCTCAGGTTCGCTCTCGGGGCTCTGATTTTCCCTGAATTTTGCATCCAATGGTGGCCCAGTGCGTCAGCTAGCGATGCAGGTATCAGAAGTGTATCGAACTCTCAGGAATTCTGGCTATAAAAGACAGGATATTTGCGGCGGTCACGGAGCCGATCAAACTCACGTCCGCTCCATTGCACTGCTGGCCACGCCCCCTGCCCTTTGCTTTGTTAAGGAGCTTGGGTGGGGGGGTACAGCTTGGCTCACAGGGGAGCTGCCAAATTTTGTGCTACACCATTGATGGGTACACTGGGTCTGACAAAGGCAGTGGTCGAAGTGGGCGGGAGCGGTCGGGAGCGGTGCTCCTATACTTCTTTTAATTAGGTTTTACCGTTCCTATACTTTTATTTTAAAAAGAAACCGTTCCGGAATGGTTTCGTTTTAAAATAAAAGTGTAGGAAGAAGTTGAAGCGTGCACTGTAAGCGCACAGCACTGGACGTGCCCTTAAACAGCAGATGCATGTGTTTTGGGATTTGTATTGTGCTTGGGAGGGGCCGTGATGATGTGGTTTGTGGGGAGCGGTGCAGTCCAGTAGGGAACATAGTTCCACTACTTCTTTTCGTACACTTCGACCACTGGACAAAGGGGTAGTGTGCAGTGCGTGCCTTGAAGTCTGCAAGTGAGTCCCTGGGTGAGAAGCAACTCGTGGGTGTATTCAATTTAAAATAACTGTGTGGTGCTATGAATTCATGTGTGCAGCAATGATATTACATTCAATGCTTTTTTTTAAAGTTCTCTGGCTCCCAGTATTATGCTTAGATAATAAAAACTATCAGGGGGTCTTGGGTATATTGAAAGAAACTTTCCCAGGTATTATACTCCAGCAAAGACAACATTATCAGGTGCACTCCCCTCTGTGCACGCAGACCAGTCTAATAGGTGTCTTCTATCGTGGTAGCTTATATACATTTATAACCAGAGAATTTTGTTGATACAAAATCGTGGTCAATCATTTAATTTTCATTTTTTCCTGGTTAAAAATCAGCGCATGCCTCCCCAGGTCAGTGCTTGTTTGGTTTGTTTAACACAGCAACACCCCAGATAACACGCACTTCTGTGTCCATTGATCTATAGGTTTTTCAGACACTAGCTGTAGGTTGAGTTAAAGATTTCGATAACCCTGCTAGAAATACTGCATTATGTATTTTTTACATATAGATCCCACGTCGAAACCGGAAAATGGCATTCCCCAAATGTGTAATTGTGGACAAATCATGCCTCCCTCTGTGCCTAAATTCTCATATCTCTCTGAAATGAGAGCACCTGGAAACGCAAGTGCTTATGCATCTAATAAATCTGAAGGTCGTTTGCCATCACTTCCTGTGATGTCACTTGGGGCTGGGGTTGCAATACATAACTTCCTGTGATGTCATCAGTGTGGGGTAAAGGGTTGTATGATGTCACTTCTGCTACCCCTGGCATTTTGGTGAAATGACGTCCCTGATTATACAGTTGGTAAACTTCCGTGAATGAGGTCAAAAGTTACCTAGTAAAATGTCTTCTCATTTTCCAACATGAAGTGTCATGTAAACTTAATTCTATTTATAGTGTGTAGAATTATATCTGAGAATCTCAAACTTAGTGTGACCATGTTGATTGTCGGAGCACTGCCCATACATCCAATTCCATTCTGCATGAAAAGATATCATGATTAATCTGAAGAAAGCATCAGTGTTTAATCTAAACAGGGCTTCAAGGGTAAGCAAGTAAGACCTGACTGTTTTCTGGAGGCTGTGCAGCATTGGAATTTTGCAAACATAATGAAGTGAAGGTATTGTGATTTCTCTTCCGCGGTAATGCACAGTAACAGACATTGGCAGGGCCAATAGTTTTGCAAATGTTGAGAAGTGATATTGTGTCGGGTGTCAGCTTTAAAAAAAAAAAAAGTCTAAGGGCCTCATTACACGGTAGGTGCTAAAAAACGGGATTTACCGGCATGGCGCTATTAGCGTGTCCGCCCTCACAGGAGACCGCCAATAGCGTACCATTACGAGTAAGCGGACACGCGCATAGGGCCATGCCGGTAAATGACCCTACCGCCATGCCACAAAAGCACCTTACCGGGGCCGCCCAAAGTGCTGATAGCACCTCCGCCCTCACTGTACATGCTATTAGCGGCCACAGCTATTCGCTGTCACCGCTATTAGCTGTGACTGCTATTAGCATTGACCATTAAATTGCGGAACCGGAAATAGCGTCGTCACACCGGAACGGGAAAGAGCATGGCGGCTATCTTTAAAAACACAATCCATTGCCATCCTCTGCCCCCTGGACCATTTTGGAGTTGGGAGCTGTGTGAAATCATCCGTGACACCTGCATCATGCCCAAGGCCTTGAAGAAAACCTGTGACAGGCAGCGGAAGGAAAAGTATACTAACGAGGAACTGGTCATGTTGACACAGACCCTTGCAGAGCATGCAGAGGTAGTCTTTGCCAATGACATGCGCCGCGCCACCTTGCTGAAGAAGAAAGCCATCTGGGAGGAGGTGGCTGTCAAAGTCAGTGACGTGGGCAGCAGCACGCGCACTGTGCGCGAATGCAGGAAGAGGTGGGACGACCTCAGGCTGCGGGTGAGGGGCATCCTGGCGGAGAACCACTGCATTGCCAGTGCCGTTGGAGATGGCTCCCCAATACGCCTGAAGGAATGGGAGGAGACATGCGCCAACATGATTGCCACCCAAAGCATCGAGGGAGTGGGCAGCATGGAGGTCGGCGTGGCTACCACTTCCGATGGAGGTGAGTGTACACATGACAGGATGCGGTGTGAATGTGCAGTCACCCCCATATGTGAGCACAGACCCCACTCATGCATGGACACACATCCACACATGCATCCATCCATCACCATGTCAGTGTCAAACCCAAACAGGCACACATCACCAGAGACAAGTCCCAAACTCAACCATGTATGGATGAGGCACTGAACTGGCACATCACCTGCATCCACAACTGCTAAGTCCCAATGGCCACAACTGCATCATTCCTGTAATTTACATTGAGTATATTGAAACACAACCAATGCCATCCCCCTTCTCGTCCCTGACAGGCTCACATACAGATGGGGAGGATGCCGCTGATGCATCAAAGGCACCACCTACATCCAAGAGGCCAAGGGCACAGGAGCCGGAGGATACCCCTGCAACATCCATTGGCAAGGGGGGAAGGCCACACCTGAAGAGTGGCAGCCTACGTCATAGTGCCACTGCCAGGGCAGCAGTAGCTGCACCACCAACTGTGGCCCCACCACCGGAGGCAAACCCACTGTCAACAATGCCAGACACCCAGGGCCCACCATCAGCTGCGGCAAGCTCCGCTGGTGAGGCAGCCGCCACTGGCCCCCTGTCCGATCCAGAGGACCCCCTACTCCAGCACATGGAGATGCACACCCCAAGCTCCCCAGGAAGCCCAGAGGCAGTGGCATCCCAGACCCCTGGTTCTGATGGGACTTTCGAGGACACCAACCCTGCAATCATGTCACCCATGCTACCATCACCTGTTGCATTGGAGCCATCTGAGGGCACGGCATCCAGTGCACGGTCACCCGGCACTGACCTCCAAATTTCCACCATCCTGCAGCGCCAACAGGAGCTGACCGTGCTGGTTGGCCAGCATGTCGCTGAGGCTGCCAATCTCAGTGAGAACATAGTCCAGACGGTGAGGCACTCCACTGAGCGCATGGACGCCAACACGGACAGGATATGCAATGAAATTGCAAGGCTTAGGGAGGTGCTTGTCCGCATGGCAGACACAATGGACCGCCACTTTCACCAACAAGGCCAGTCTGCCCCATCCTCGTCTTCCGGGTCGACACAAACAAGCCCCCTCAGGCGCTCGATGCGAACCACCAGGCGCACGTCTGGCAACCCTCAAGATTCCAACGTCAGGGGGCAGTGGCCCATTCCGTCTGTCACACATATTGTGCAACATGACACATGCCATGGTGATCTTGGCCACCTTCTCATGTCCATACAGGAGAGCAGCACCAGACCTGGTAATGCACATTCAACCTGACTTCAAAAGTTCAAAGGCCTGCTCGGTCACGATGCGGGTACGGGTATGTGCACAATTAATTACCTCCTCGTGCCTGTTCTGTGGTCTCCGTACAGGTGTGAGGAGCCAGGTTTTCAGGGGATAGGCCGCATCACCTGTATGGGGGGATGAATGGGGTCCTGTTACTGTTCACCTCAAGGGCGGCCTGTTCACATCACACAAATTGACATAGCATTGTGATGCAAGTGCTAAAATGAGAGCATACATGCAGATGGTCTGTGTGACAGCAACGTGCACGTGTGTGGCCGACCCTGCAAGTAGAAATGGCACAATAATGCCTACAACAGTAATTTTTACATGTCCTGGGTGTGGCCAGGTCTTAGGTGTCCCTGGCCCAGGCAAATTTTGTAGCACACTGCTTGTGTACTGACATTCTGACACCAATGTTGCCATGCTGTGAATCATCACTTCCGTGGTGCTATAGGTGTGTGGTTCAGTGCTATGTCTACGGGTGTTCCCTTTGCATGCATTCAAGGGTACATTGCTGGATTGATGCTGTGATGCGCTGATTCTGTATTACCATCTTGACGCCGTGTTGCTGATTTGTGTAATATGTGGCGTGGCATGATGTGCAATGGGGATGGATGTGTAATATTTTGCAGCCTGCATTGTTCTCATAGTCGTGCACCTTCAAATTGCATGTGGATTCTTCTCAGGTACATCATGGCCTTCCCTGAAGGACATTGGCGCACATCTGTATGTCCATTTTCCCTACGGACGCCAGTCAACACCCAGTTGGAGTATGTATCTCTCCCACCCCAAATCACGCTGCCATGTGCTTGCCCTGCTACTCACCAAGTAGCCACGAACGTTGTCCGGTGTGTCGCTCCATGTAGCGTGGGATACTTGAGTCCCGCAGAACCATGGAATCATGTGTTGATCCTTGGAATCTGGCACAGCAATGTGTGATTATCTTGTTGGCGTCACATACAATTTGGACATTGATAGAGTGGAATTGCTTCCTGTTTCGGTACACTACTTCATTGTGATGTGGGACCACCAATTCCGCATGGGTACAGTCGATGGCCCCGATGCAACTTGGAATGCCTGCCAGTGAATAGAAGCCAACTTTTCTGTTTGCAATCTCCTGGGCAGTCTGTGGCATGGATATGTGTTAAGGTGCATGCTTCAGGAGTGCATCGAGTACCTGGTTCAGCGTGCGTGAGGATACTGGTTGTGAGATGCCATGCATCTGTCCCACTGTATGCTGATAGGTGCCTGTGGACAGGAAGTGGAGCACACTCACCACCTTCAGTAGCGGGGGGATGGCAGTTCTGATGTCTATGAGGCTCGCAATGTCGTCGTGGATCATGTCCATGATGCTGGTGATGGGAGCCCTGTCCAGACGGTACAGGGTGTGTATCTGCTCAGGGGTCAGGTGGAATGGACTGGCTCTGATCCTGGGTTATGGTGGGTGCCTCTGTGGTATGATTAGGTGCCGTTGTGGTGCCTGCTGTGCCTGTCTTGCCCTCCTCCTCCTCCCCCTCCTCCTCCTGCGTCTCCTTTGTGCTGCCTGTTGTTGTAGCAGCTGCGCTGCAATGAGGTCCTCCAGGCCATGTAATGCTGCCAGTATCGGAACCATCTTGGTGTGGGGAGGGGTGTGGGAAGGGGTGTGGTGAGCTCCTTTTGAGCTGCCACAGTCTCCATTGCCTTCACCTGTGCTGATTTGGTCCACCTGTGGCAGGTGGGAACACTGCTCATTTCCCTTAACGGGTGGTCCGCGATGCCGGTATTTGCGCCATGGCGGTAAGGGGTTTGGGGGGATTTAGCATTCCGCTATTAGCATGTGCACTGGCCTTGTGATGCTGTGCTAATAGCGGCATGGCGTAATTAACGGAATGGAGGGTCGCACGCACGCGACCTGCCCGCTATTAGTGGCACCGTAATTAGCGGTGCCGCTAATAGCGGTGTGCCGGGTCGTGATCCACATGGGGATTTAACATTACAGGTAATACATTACCGGTAATGTTAAATCAATACCGCCTTCCGTGTAATGAGGCCATTTATAGCATTAGACCTTTTGCCTTTGCAAATGCTTGTTTTGTTTCATAATCACCACCACAGTTTATGCTGTTTCGTAAAGCTTAAAATGTGCAAGTTAGAAATCCTCTGTAAATATCCCCCACATTGTTTGCAGGACACTCAGAATAAAGTTCTATTTCCCACAAAATCCAGATGGACATGTTTGTGATTACAAACTAGACGCCCATAACCCTTGCACTTCTTATAAATACCACTATTCTGGCATCCACCTATACTACTCCCAATTCCCCCTACAAACTTTTTTAAAACTTTTATTTTCTTTTTCCGGTGCAGGAACATTGAAAATAGAATGCTTAACCTGCCCCAATGGAAATTGTGGGCCTGTCGGGTCTCATTAGAGCAGTGTGGCGTGTTATAGAGCCTTGTAGGGGGGTGGAAGTAGCCTGCCCTCCTGCACAAGGCCCTCATTGGTTTTGGTGCATTTTGGTGATATATGCTCCCATATTACCAACACCATTCCTACAAAACAGGAAAGAGAGGGGCTTAGAAAGCAGAATATCTAGTTGGCATGGCAATTGTCATCATGCATAGTTGAAATTGGAACCTCACCATTTGTTCATTTTTGTCTCCTTACGCCATTTACAGGGATTATGCCAATCAGGAGCTGATTTCCAAATCACGTGCGCTCTTCATGAGCTGTGCACAGTGAGGATTTGCACATTCAGAACACAGTGTACCCCCACTGCATGGAAAAAATAAGAAAGCTCCCTGTATCTCCATTGATGACATCTTCCCCCTGCTGTCAGTAGGTGGTGTTGGTGTGTGTGTGTGTGTGCACCCAGAGTCCCACCATGACTGACATCCTGTGGCCGCAACTTTAAAGAGTCTCTTCGGATGTGTAAAATAAAAGAATTAGGTTAAAATGAGTAATGTTGTGGCCAATTACTTCACAGGCACTATTGAGGCTCATGATTCTAGAATCGTACACTCATTCGAAGGTTGTTTTTACTAGTAATAAATAGGACAAAGTAATAGGACACAGTGGCGGTTACCACCATTTATTCACTTAGGTAGCACTGTAAATAAGATGCATTTCTATAAGACAACAGAATGACACTCGTGTGTGATGTACCCATACTGTAATCACAGGGTTGCATTTCACATGTTTGCACATGAATTGTAAAGCTGGTTACCAAGCGGTTCCCCCCCGGGGTGGTTTTGGGCACTGGACACGCCAACGAGCTGGCCTGCGCATAGAATGCAATTTCTGCTGGGATATAAATGGGGTATGGAAGGTTTGGGAGCAAGCAGCGGTTGGAGACACTGTTACGCTCACCTGGTCTCTGCGGGGACGTTGGGGCACGGTTGTAGCCCTCCCTGGACTTGGCTCCCCTGGATCAGACTTCTTCCCCTGCTTCTGTAGTGTGGGTTGCTCTGGTTGCTGGCACTGCCCCTGAGAGAATACGAGAGGCAGTGAGAATGCTGTGGTTGGACTGTGATTTCCATCGAACCCTTCTTTCCAGAATGAGGTGAGCATGCGTTTACCCATATAGTCTCACCTGTTTTCTTATGAGGATGAGCTCTCCGTCCTGCTTCTCAACTGCAGGGGCGCCTTTGATGGACCTAGTTCCTTCAATGGTCAATGCGCGTGGCAGCCCAGACCGGCTGTGGCTGAACCACTTTGAAGGTAAGTGTTCTTAACAATGATTATTGTCCGTATCCTTTTGCAATGTCTTTTTTCTATGATTATTGTCCCTAACGCTTGTAATGCCTTTCCACTCCGCAATATGTGTGAAGAAGGCCACGCGGACTCGTGGTGTTTGGAGCGAGTCCAAATGGGTGCCAGAGGGGTTTACAAGGTTCCCAAATAGAAGGGAAGTTGGGTTTCAAGGTCGAGCGCAAGGGTTATGTTTTGCGTGACCAAGCATAAGATATTTATGTAATCTCTAATCTTGTGGGCCTCATTATGACCCTGGCGCTCCCGTAATGAAGGGTGCCGGTACGGGACTGGCACCGTTCATTATGGGATGCCTGATTATGAGGTCCACTAGCAGGATCCCACCGAACGCCTGGTCAGACCAGACGTCCTTAGCAGGTCCCGTAAGGGCACCAAGGAGCTACTAATGGGCCCGTTATTAACGGGCCCTTTATTAGCTCCATCCCCATTCCCATTGAGCCCTGTGGGGGCTCAAATGGGAATGGGGATTGGTTTTGTGAATGAGGAATTACCGGGTCCTCCAAGGTTGGAATGACCTAGTAATTCCTCATTCACAGAACCCGAAGCTGGAACCCGGTATGTAGGCAGCCATGCCCTTATTAAGGGCATGGCTGCCTCCATACTCGTAATGAGGCCCACGTGTCCTTTTCTCTTGCCACGATGGCCTGGTGGCGTCAGACGTGAGGCGACTATCCGAAGACCTGGATCCGTGAGGATGCTGGGTGAGAAGAAGATCTCCTGCGTAGTTAGATGCCCGGAACAGGTGAGGATGCACCTCGACTCCGAGGACAATGGGAATCAGGTAAGATATGATGCGCTGTTGGTGATGGAATTGCAGGAGTCAGGTAAAATGCGCTTCCGCCGATGGTGTTTCTGTAGTCAGGTAAGCTGCGCTTCGAGCGATGGTGTGGCTGGAGTCAGGTAAGGTGCACGCTGAAAATGTTGTACTGGAATCAGATGAGATGCGCACTGAAGATGATGTACTGGAATCAGGTAAGAGCGTTTCGGGCAGCGGTAAGCGTTACGCTGCAAGAAGCAGACTAACGCGAAGTGCTTGCATGCGGGTGGGGCAGGCTATTAATAGCCTGGTCCTAGCCATGCTCCTTTGGCTCCCCCTGTGGCCCCACCTTGCGACTCCCAGAGACTGCTGCACGTGCACCCCAATGTTTCCCTATGGCCACGCCCCTGGCCTGGATGCACATGGGGAGCCTGATGGGGAGGAAGTAACACATGCCCCAGACACAAAGTGTGCAGAGCCCACTTGCTCATGAGCCTGGCGCCAAAGGCACCTCGACTGGGTCCATTTGAACCCTTTAGATGATAAAGATAGTGGCCCTTGCCCTGTGACCATGACAGCACTCCCCCTCAAGGCCCCTCTCACGGGCGTTCTTCTCCCTGGTCCCGGTTTGGCGGGATTGTCACAATGGAATTGTCTGATCAGTCATTTAGCATGGACAAATTCAACAGGTTCCCATGTGCAGTATTGTGGTCCATAACCCTCCCAGTCGATCAAGTAGTATAGTTTTGATCGCACTATCTTGGAATCCAGAATGCCTTTGACTTCATACTCCGGTTCTCCTTCTATGATATCAGGCCCAGGTGGTGTTTTAATCGAGTATCTGGTTTCATTGGTTTCAGGAGAGAAACATGGAACACCGGAAGGATCTGCATATTGGCTGGTAAATCCAATTTCATGGCAGCAGGTTTGATGATGGCTTTTATGGGATAAGGTCCTAGGTACCTCGGACGGAAGGCTTGAAGTCCCTTCAATGGAATATTCTTGGATGCCAACCATACTTTATCTCCGACTTGGTAGTGCAGGGCCTCCCTCCTATGTCTGTCTGCAAACCTGTTCTGTTGTTCCTTGGCTCTGATCAGGTTCTCGGTTGCTTCTTTAAGGGTTTGAGTAATGGTCTTATGTAATGAGGTAATTGCATTCATTTCCAGTTCGTCAAGGGGATCAAAGGAGGACGTTCAAGGATGCCGACTGTGCATTGTTTAGAATGGGGTTTGTCCGGTGCTAGTGTGGATAGAGTTATTGTAGGCAAAGTCGCTTAACCAGAGAATGTTTTTCCAGGATCCTTCAGTTTGCTGCAACATACACCTCAGGTATTGCTCCAGAGTCTGATTGGTCCTTTCAGTTTGACCATCGGTTTGGGGATGGTGACTCATGGATAATCGAAGATCAATTTGGGCTATCTTACAAGACCTTCTCCAGAGAGCTGCAACGAATTGAGTTCCACGATCTGAAATCAATACAGATGGGAAACCATGTAACTGGACAATTTGCTCCAAAAATACAGTGGCCAAAGCAGAGGCAGTGGGAAGCCCCTTTAACAGAATAAAATGCACCATCTTTGAGAATAAGTCTACTATGACCAGGATTGTGTTAAACCTGTCGCAGGGTGGCAGATCGGTAATAAAGCCCATAGACAGCGTATGCCATGGTTCTGGTGGTACTGTTACTGGATGCAGCAGCCCTGCAGGACTTAACTTCTGGGATTTGTGTTGCACGCAAACACTGCAAGTCGCAATAAATTGGGCAACGTCTTTTCTCCAGGTTGGCCACCAATAGTTCTTTTGAATTTTGGCCTGAGTCTTAGCATTCCCAGGATGTCCCTCCACTAATGACTCGTGGTAGTTTGCTATTATTTTGTTTTGTTTTGCATTTCATTGCCTTGACTATATAGTCTTTCTTGAAAATAGGGTAAGTTATCTTTGATGGAGTACTGGTCTCCCTTAACCAACCACTCTTGTTGGGCAGTTTGGGCCATCCGAGACTGGAGATCGGTCTTCAAGTCTTCCCAGTAGGCGGTTGCAGCGATCTGATTTAGAATCTGTTCTTCAGGAATAATGGCCACTGGCTCAGATTGTCTGAATGCTTCTTTGTCCTCACCCATGCGTGCCAGAGCGTCTGCTTTTCCATTATGCAATCCTAGGTCTGTAAGTAATAACAAAATGGTATTTGGCAAAAAAGAGAGCCCAGCGAAGCTGACGCGAAGATTGGGCCTTAGCATTTTTCAAGTATTGCAGATTACGGTGATCTGTGATAATTGTGACTGTGTGTCTTGCCCCTAGAAGGTAGTTTCTCCAGGTTTTGAAGGCTCCTTTGATTGCTAGTAGTTCCTTGTCAGTGATGGCATAGTTCATTTCCGGCGCAGAAAGCATATGGGACCAAAATGCTATGGGATGTAACTGCCCCGTGTCCGGGTCCTTTTGTGATAATACTGCTCCCATGGCTACCCTGGAGGCGTCTGTTTCAATCACATAAGGCAGGTCAGGTCAGGGATGCCGAAGAACAGGTGCTGAGCTGAAGGTCTGTTTTAATTCCTGGAAGGCGTTTTCCGCTTCGGGAGACCGGAAGAACTTTTTATTCTTTCTAATTAAAGAAGTGATTGGATGGACTATCTGTGAAAACCTTGGGATAAACCATCTATAAAAGCTGGCAAATCCGAGCACACTTTGCACTCCTTTGGTAGTTGTTGGCGATGGCCACTGAAGGATGGCATCCACTTTGCTTGTGTCCATGTGAACTCCAAGTGGGGTAAGAATGAATCCCAAAAATTTAACTTCCGTGACGTGGAAGAAGCATTTTTCCAATTTAGCAAACAGCCGATGCTGACAAAGTTTTTCCAGAACTGCCCTTACATGGCCAACATGGTTTTCGCAGACGTCCAACAATTCGTGAAGCACATTGTTCATGACGAATTGGAATGCCGCCGGTGCATTACATAACCCAAAGGGCATGACCTGATACTCGAAAAGCCCATATTTGGTTCGGAATGCCGTCTTCCACTCGTCTCCCCTTTTAACTCTCACAAGGTGATAGGCTCCTCGTAGGTCCAGTTTTGTGTAGATTTGAGCATTCTTCACCTGATCAAGCAGCTCTGGGATGAGTGGCAGAGGATATCTGTTCTTAACTGTGATTGGGTTCAGTGCTCTATAATCTATACAAGTTCTGAGGTTGCCCTCCTTCTCGGGTATGAAAAAGAGAGACGAGGAGGCAGGAGACTTAGACGGGTGGATGAATCCGTTAGATAGGTACTGATCTAGGTAAGTCTTCAGATGCTGATTTTCTTACTCTGTTAGAGTGTAAATTCAACTGTAGGGAATTTGTGCTCCGGGGACCAGATCGATCTGGCAGTCGTAAGGTCTATGTGGAGGCAGGGTGTTTGCTTTTTCCTTTTGGAACACATCCAGATAATCCAGATATTCAGGCGGTAGGGAACCAGAGAGTCCCAGGATAGCTTTCGCCTTGAGTTTCAGGCTCTTCACGCCTTTGTGGTAGCAGCTTTTGACGCATTCTTGAGGAAAGGTCGGAACTCGTGTTCGCCAGTCAATCCTGGAGTTATGGGCTTCTAGCCATGGCATTCATAAGATTATCTGGAACTGGGAGCCCCGATAAGGTCGGAAGAAATGTCTTCCGATGACCATCCTGACACATCAGCATGACTTTGTGGGTATGTTCCGTCACTGGGCGGGATGACAGCTGAGAACCATCCATTTGAGAACCATGACATTTTCTTATTGTAGCTTTTGCTGGAGGCGAAGGCCTATTCGTGCAGCCAGATCTTGATCGATATAATTTCCCACTGTTCCACTATCAATATATGCTTCCACGGCATGTACCTTTGATGGTTGTTGCTGGTGGACCAAGAGAACCGGGATGACCAGGTGTGAGGTCTGTACAGCTTTCTTCATTTCGCTCGACAAGTGGAGTTTTCCGGGTTTTGTTCTTTCTCCTTGTTGTCATTGTCCGTTGCTCCTACTATTTTCTTGGGGGGTTTTATCGGGCATTCCCATAGGAAATGTCCTGCTTTTCCGCAGTATAAACAGAGTTGTTGTTGTCTCCTTTTTCTCTTTCCGCCTTGGAGATAGGGGCCTGTAATTCCCCAATCTGCATGGGCTCGGTTCGTTCATGGGCTTTGACTTGGTTGTCCTGGGGTCGCATATAGACCGACCTCCCTTCAGTTCTTGTGCGGCCCATTTTTCAGTCCTGCAACCTATGGTCCAGTTGTACCGTCAGGTTGATGTACTCCACACAACACTCAGGAGGGTTGACCACTTGGGCTTGCACATCCTTTAGTTCATCACACAATCCCTGATAAAATAGTGTGGTTCTCTTCTCTTCTGGCGAATTTGTCTGTGCTACGAGACGATTAAAGGTGGCAATATATGTCAGCAGGGTCATGTTTTCCCTGTCTGAGGGATAATAGTTTGTTATTCAGGGCTTGTCCTTGGGTGTGCCTAGCAAACAATTTTTCCAAATCCGGTTGGAATTCTCCAAAGTTTCAGAGTAGTGGATCATCCTGATTTACTAATGGTATGGACCAGTCACCTGCGCTGCCTCCCAAGTATGAAAGTACAAAGGTGACTCTTGCCCCAGGACGGCACAAAACGTGAAGGTGACATTGGTTCATGAATATGGCATACTTGTTAGGATCGCCGGTAAAATGTTCGAGCGGGGCAGTGGCACTGCCCCTGGGAGCACCACTTGAACTGGTGGTGATGGCTGCAGCATAGGAGTTGGTGCAATTCCGGGTAATGCAACCTGCCCTGCGTGTGTCTGAAGCATCTGTCTCGCCAGATCATCCGTTCGTTCTCAGGCTACAATAAGGTCTCTTCTTAAGGCATTGGTCTCTTGTCTGGAGGCATGTACTTCGGCCCGCAGGCCCCCCAGCAATTGGGCCAACTAGCCAGTTTCCGAGGTGTCCATAACACCCAGGCAGAGATTCAGAGAGGCTTTGCGTTCTGATACGCTCAACTGGTCTCTGCGGGGACGTTGGGACATGGTTGTAGTCCTCCCTGGTCATGGCTCCCCTGGATAAGACTTCTTTCCCTGCTTCTGTAGTGTGTGCTGCGGTGGTTGCTGGCACTGCTCCTGAGAGAATACGAGAGGCAGTGAGAATGCTGTGGTTGGACTGAGATTTCCCTCTAACCTGTTGATCCAGAATGAGGTGAGCATTTGTTTACCCATGTAGTCTCACCTGTTTTCTTATGAGGATGAGCTCTCCGTCCTGCTTCTCAACTGCAGGGGCGCCTTTGATGGACATAGTTGCTTCACTGGTCCACGTGCGTGGCAGCCCAGACTGGCTGTGGCTGAACAACTTTGAAGGTAAGTGTTCTTAACAATGATTATTGTCTGTATCCTTTTGTGATGTTTTTCATCCGTGATTATTGTCCGTAACCCTTGTAGTGTCTTTCCTCTCTCCAATAGGTGTGAAGAAGGCCATGCGGAGTCGCTGTGTTTGGAGCGAGTCCAAATGGGTGCCACAGGGGTTTACGAGGTTCCCAAATAGAAGGTAAATTGGGGTTTCAAGGTTAGAGCGCAAGGGTTATGTGTTGCGTGACCAAGCGCGAGATATTTTTGTAGTCTCTAACCTTGTGTGTCCTTTTCTCTTGCAGGGATGGCCCGGCGGCTTCAGACGGGAGGCGACTATCCGAAGACCTGCCAGCGGTTACTGGATGGATGGATCCGTAAGGATGCTGGGTGAGAAGAAGAGCTCCCGCGTAGTTAGACGCCTGGAAAAGGTGAGGATGCGCCTCGACTCTGATGACAATCGGAATCAGGTAAGATGAGATGCACTGCTGGCGATGGAATTGCAGGAGTCATGTAAGATGCTCTTCTGGCGATGGAATTGCAGGAGTCAGGTAAGCTGCACTTCGAGCGATGGTGTTACTGGAAGCAGGTAAGGTGCGCTTTGAAGATGAGGTGCCAGATTCAGGTAAGCTGCACTTCAAGCGATGGTGTGGCTCGAGTCAGGTAAGGTGCACGCTGAAGATATTGTAATGGAATCAGATTAGATGCGCGCTGAAGATGATGAACTGGAATCAGGTAAGAGCGATTCTTGCGGCGGTACGCGTTACACTACAAGAAGCAGACTAATGCGAAGTGCATGCATGCGGGTGGGGAAGACTTAAATAGCCTAGTCCCAACCACGCCCCTTTGGCTCCGCCTGTGGCCCCACCATGCCACTCCCAGAGACTGCTGCACGGGCACTCCAATATTTCTCTATGGCCACGACCGGCCTGGATGCATGTGGGGAGCCTGCTGTGGAGGAAGTAACACGTGCCCCAGAAACAAAGTGTGCAGAGCACACTTTCTCATGAGCCTGGTGCCAAAGGTGCCAGGACTGGGTCAATTTCGCCAGGACTGGGTCAATTTGGACCCTTTAGATGATAAGGATAGTGGCCCTTGCCCTGTGAATATGCCAGGCATATCATTTGTCGGGCCTTCCCTGCCTTGGGCATTCATGGTGCGGCATTAGTAGTGGGGCTGAGATATTGGTGAGGGGTGTCCTTGGCTAGGTGGGGGCAGGTTTTAAAAAAAACTGATATATATATATATAGTGAAAAAACTTTGTTGTAGTATAATTGTTTTCTTAATAGATTTTTGTGTACTGTGAAATATGTAATAAGTAGCTAATAAAACCCATGTATTACATAATTACATTACTATAGACAAAACACAAAGACACAAGAACACATACCAATATGGGTATATACAGGGAAAGTGAAGTTAGCAAAAAAGCACAAGTAGTAGCAGAAACAATTCATAACTTAACTGGTTAGTTTCATGCAAATAAATGATTGCTCTGTTTCAAAGCTGCTATTTACCCTATGTATATGTATCACTTGATGTGATTGGACCCTAAGGAAAGTAGTGTGAGTACAATGTATACAAATATGACTATATACAGGGAAAGTACAGCCATAAAAAAACAGAACTATCAGAAAGTGCTCATAAGTCTAGTGATTATCTTTATGCACAAAAAGGATTGCTGTCTTTCAAGCTTGTGTTTTCCCATATGTATATGTTTCATATGATGTGACTGTACTCTAAGGGAATTACTGTAAGAACCTACTAGAAGGATATGTCTGCAAATAAAATAAAATACTTAGTTTCTGACTGTTACTGAAGAAAACCATGTGGCCTAGATATGTCAGCAAAAGAAAGAATAGTGAGCCAGACATGTGATGTCATCAGTGATGTCATCAATGACATTTGTGATGTCATCTTTGATGTCCTGGGTGTTAGTCTTAGCAGTGCACGGTGGTGGCGCGAGTTATGGTTGCTTAGCTTACCATAACTGGCGAATTTCAAGGGTTTTTTGGTCTTACTTGGAACCATAACGTCCCTTTAACAAATTTTTTCACTGAATTTCATAGGTTTTTAGTAGCGCAACTTAACCATAACGTCCCTTTAACAAAGTTTTTTTCACTGAATTTCATAGGTTTTTAGTAGCGCAACTTAACCATAACGTCCCTTTAACAAAGTTTTTTCACTGAATTTCATAGTTTTTTAGTAGCACAACTTAACAATAATGACTTTGACTTTATATACATGTCATATGGAACTGACTAGATCTCTTCTTATGAACTTGATGTCCGCGAACTTATTTAACGCGGACATGTTCGGAGAACAGTACCACTACCTAAAAACTGTGGGGGGGGGGTGGTGGGGTATGTTTGATTGTTATATCATAATATAGGAACATTTAACTAATTCAAAAAGCAGCACACAAACACATTATATATAGTAATACATAAGAAATGTAACCCATATATGTAACACACTAACCATTCATTTAAATACAATATGTTCTGAAATGGAATATACCACAAGAACATAAATTGGCTTCCAACATAATTACCTCACAGACACAACAGAACTGAGAACAAGACCAGACCCACTGAATACATAGGACTTATCTTACCAGAAATAGTAAGTGTACTTCATTTTACTCATATATTTATAAACTTTCTGTATTAGATTAAAAAATATATTATCTTTTTTTTTTTTTTCTCACAGAAATATATAGTACTCTGGAATGGCTAGAGGACAATTTCCCACATGAAGAAATGTCACAAGATAGTGAAACTAATGGTAAACACTTTATAATATAAACCATTTAAATATTATTATTTTGTATACATTTAACATAAATATATTTTTTTTGTACAGAGCATAACAAAATAGAAACTACCTCTGAAGAAGCTGTTATGGAAAACACGCTTGACAACATAAAAGAAAAAATTGATTTACCTTTGACCAATTTTAATAATTTGAAAACTTTTGTTGAAGATCATTTTAAAACAAAAATGTCATACCATTGCCCCACATGTACTTGTCCCTCCTCACCATATCCCAGTCAATTATCCCCAAACCCTCTCCATAATCCAAAACGTTTTGATGAGATTTCCATCCTTTCTTCACCTAATACCAATCATGTTGAAACCCCAAATTCTCCTGTTTTTGTTTCTGTTTCTGCCTCACCTTCTCTGTCAGAAATTATTAATATATGTTAAATAAAGTTTAATTTTTATATTGTATTGTGAATAGTTTCCATTTTTTTGAAAAAAAACAATAAAAGTGTCCGCGGACAGTGCGAGTGTTCTGAAATGTTCGTACATAAACGAAAATGGAGGTGTCCTGAAGAACACCACACCTGTTCGTACTGTTCGCTAGCAAGTTGAAACTGTTCTAAGAACACACGTCACGTGGTGTCCTGAAATGTTCGTAAAGAAACAAAAATTAAAGTGTTCTAAAGAACACTATATCTGTCCCTAATGTTCGCTATCAACTTAAAACTGTCCTAAGAACACAATTGGTGTCCTGAAATGTTCGTAAATAAACGAAAATGATGTGTCCTGAACAACAGTACAACTGTTCGTAGTGTTCGCTACCCAATTGAAACTGTTCTAAGAACACAATTGGTGTCCTGAAATGTTTGTACATAAACTAAATTACACGTGTCCTGAAGAACACTATATCTGTCCTTACTGTTCGCTACCAAGTTTAAACTGTTCTAAGAATACACGCGGTGTCCTGAAATGTTCGTTTTACGTGTGACGCACTTTTAATTACTTCAGCACCCGAACAGTGTCCGTAGGACATCAATGCGCATGCGCTAACCAATCTCCGTGCACTTGGTGTCCTGCAGACAGGCGCTTCCTTCGCAGACTAGATCGCAAACAGATCATATGACCGCGCCCACGCTCATCGTGTGTCCTGAAATGCGGACACTGTTCGTGTCCCCGAACAATTTAAAAGTACATTTTCAGTTAATCCATAATATTTTTCAATAAAATCTCACCATGCCACAAGTCCCACATAGCAATCTTGAGTTTCTATATACCTTTTGAAACTTTCCGATCCTTTTTTTGTGTTCGATCTGTCCGCGCACAGTGCGCATGTCCGCGGACCGCACACAAGCACCCCTATAAAAGACCACGCCCAAGAGCTTATTCCCATTGTGTTTCTGGCTATTCTTCAGAACACAGTAATTTTTGCTGCCACCTGCAGACTACACCATCATCGAGATGGCATCCTTGGCTGCTGAACTGCCACTTGGTGCTGCACCTGCTTCAGCACCACCACCACCACCTCCCCAAGGGCCTGAGGAGGGGAACAGGACTGAGGATGCGGAGGAGGAAGAAGAGGATGATGAGAATGAGGTAGAGGAAATCCCTACTACCCGCACTAGGCGTGAGTCTTGGGTGTGTCGGTTATTTACCATTCATGGGAATGGTCCTAAGGCTCGTGCGAACCATGTTACCTACAATGAGTGCAAAATGATACTCAGTCGCGGGAAGCACGGTAACTACAGCTTTGGGACCACTACTATGAAGCGACACCTGAGGTCATTTCACTCTGGGGCTATTCGCAGGGTTGTACCTTGCGAAGAACGTAGCAGGTTGATTTCCTCTACTTCATCCTCTGTTTCTGATCCTGTCACCACAAGGACCACCTCTGTGGGACAGCGTCTTTCTCAACCTGCCTCACAGGCCATACAGAATGCTGATGACCCTTACCTTTCGAGGGTCACAGTTGTATGTATGTACTGTGACACAGTACTCTGCAGGGGGGAGTGACTTCGGAGTGCTTTTGAGACTATCGTCTCAGAGCACGAGAAGACCTGCTCACTACCCAAATAAAACCCACTCTACATCTTCCTCTCTCAGCTCACCCTTTCTTATCCCTGTGGTTGGTGTCCCCCCTTTACCCTCCTGTACCCTCCTCTCCTAGTGTGCCGTGTCTGAAAAACCAAAAAAAAATACAAAATTACAAAAATCAAAAAAAATAAGGCTCTTTTCAGAGCCGCCTTTCCGAGTTAAAAAATAGAAGTGAAAATAAATGTAGCAGGGCTCTTTGTATTTTTTAGAAGTCCGCGGACAGTTTGCGAACATTAAAAAAATTGGGTTGCTACTCCATCACAAACATTGTAATTTTCTCTGGAAAGAAGTGGTGGCTCTGAAAAGAGCCGTTGGGTGGTGTTTGTAAGTCAAAAATTGTAAATGCTTAACATCTACTTCAAAATCGTTGTTGTAATTCCAAAAAAGGTTGCAATGCATTTTGTACATTTCTCAGAAAAATCTGATTGCCAGCATAAATAAGGTGGACTCCATCTCTGCGAAAAATGTATGTACTACAAAACATAATATTTTCATTGTTAAAAGAAGACATGCCAAAATCTCTTAGAAAGCCACAAACAGCCTTATTAACATTGCGCCTTGCTTTTTCCATTTGTGGACCAAATGAAGAACAACGAAGCCACATTTGTCTCTGCGCAATCCGTGAAAATATCACTTGAGAATTAGGAAACATGTCCATAACCTTCCTCAGTCCTTCTTTCATAGCAAATTGCAAAAAAATTCCAGTCACATGTCCTAAACTGTTCCCTCCACAATGAATTACAATTATGTCTGGATGTTGCTCTGTCTCCAAAGTAGCACAGAGAGGTAGCAAGTCCAACCACTTCATTCCATGTACTCCATGCCAGTGTACTTCCACATGTGGGAATCCAAGATCTACAGCTACTCCACAGCTTTCTGCATGCACCTTCAACCAATGTATCCACGAATCTCCTAAAATCCAAACAATCTGTTTTCTGAAACACACAGCCATAGCTATCTTTTGTTCTCTCAGCAAAAAGAGTATCTGAGAAAATCTCTCCTGGCACAACACACCCACCAAACTTTCCTGACCAATCCCTTTCAGTGCTTATTCTCATTTGCATGACTTCTGAACCCAAAAATCCCCAGATGTAACTCCCGATGTCCGCGAACTACCGCCATGTCCGCGGACATATCGTAACATGAACAGCCCTTCTACCATTTCCACTACACTCTCTCTGCCATTCCCTCATTGGATGTACCTCAAAAATCACATGACCATACACCAATCACATTCAAGACCTCTACATCTAACTGCATCATCATAGATCAGCACTGCAAATGTACTCTGAATCTCTCTGAGTACAAGTGTCATATCATTGGCAAGCACCATCTACCAGAAATAATGTACAAGTCTTCAAGATTTCTACTTGCAGCTCCATGCATATCCATATGCATGAACACAAACTTCAGGTATGCATATTTTCTGTATAGTAGATGACATAACTCTCAACCATTTTTGTTTTACAGGCGGGTGAAATCACCCGATTTTGTTTTTGGCGGGTGAGACGCCCATTGGAATGAATGGGCGTGCAGGAGGCTTGGCGGGTGAGTCTGCCCTTTAGGAGGCGTGTGACACCCGCCAAAAGTGTGTGAGTTGAGAGCTATGGTAGATGAACACATTTTCAAACAGACTTTTACCTTGTAAAATCTGTAAAATGAATTTACTGTACTTTTTTCAATTTCCTAAAATCAACTATCACTTATAAACCTTTATACTCTTTACTTTTTTTATACACACACACTCAAATCATGTTAAACTATCATTTTTTAAATGAAATATATAGACTACATATATTCAAACAAAATTGCATGCAAACACAATCTATGTTTAAACCTTTATAAAAAATACTTATACAATTTCATTTTTTTGTTTTTATTTATTTATTTACTTAATTACTTTAAATTAGACATGACATTGAGGCGCTATTACCTAGAACAGTTTACTTACAGAAATAGTGGTATTCACTAATATATTATAAATTTCACAAGACATAGTAAAGATATTTTTTTTTTTGCTACAGTTAGTCATTCAATACAATTTGTTCATTAAGAACATATCATATTTACTGAACTGATGCAATGTATCTTATGTAAATAAATTAGTTTAATGGTTTTACAGAAGGCACTGAGGATTTCAATTAAACAAATCAATATCTAAATTAAAAACAGTGCTATATACAAACAAAGTTACTAATTTGAAGCTTTTACAATTGCAGTGAAGACCAGTTTCCTGAAAAGAAGCAGCCGAATTCGAAGAAGAAAGAAAAACTAAGAAGTTACCTGTTAATTTTAAAAAAGAAAGTAAGTAAAATATCACCATAATATTTATATTATTAATCAAATATACTATAACATTAATACGAGCTATTTTGGTTTCTTAAAATAGAGATTTTGAACCATTTTGTCCAAAAATGTCCATGTCTTAAACAGCGATTTACAGCCAGAATGGCCCACAAATTTCTATTTTTGGACACACAAATTACACAACTGAACCACTACAATTTTCATATTATAGAACAAACAACTGTTTTAATTGTATACATTAGATTTACTATTTGTACTTTTCCACACCACTAGCTTACTTTTTTTTTGTCATCTGAACCCCAGTTTAGTAACACATAAATTCAAGAATACCTATCCCTACTAGTTTTAGTTCCCAATGCACAATCACACACCATTACATACATCTTTATCATCTTACTCAAACACTCATGCACACAGCACACATACATTCCAGAACACCCCAACCCATATCTTCTTTATTTTTTTCAACAGACCCTAAAGAATGCCTACCAAAAGTCAA
Organism: Ambystoma mexicanum; assembly: GCF_040938575.1. NCBI lineage: Eukaryota > Metazoa > Chordata > Amphibia > Caudata > Ambystomatidae > Ambystoma > Ambystoma mexicanum. Next base: position 936,810,347 of record NC_090941.1, on the reverse strand, counting down.
GTCCGTAGAAAGCAACGCAAAAGTAGAGCAAATGAAAATAAAGGTGTCCAACATAAGCATCCATCTCTAGCAGAATTTGTAAAAAAAGTTGAAACAAAACAGCTACTACAATCATTTAGTGAAACACAAGAAGTTTCAAGTACAACAACTTCGCTTCCTCTATCAAAATGTAAAACAAACCAAAAAACAATTAACAGAAAATCAGCTATCAGTACAGATAAAACTACTTCTTCAAATTTTAATATAGTGCAAAGTAAGCATACCAAGAAAAGTATTTTAGCCAAAATATACCGTCACAAAGTCCTTCAAAATCTTATAAAAACAGGAGACAAATCAGGTGCAAAGCTTAAAACCTATCGTAGGAAATTAATCTTAGAAGCATTGATGGACAGTGCAATTCTTCTCAAAAGAAATGTATTTATTTTACTGTTAAACAAAATGAAACCAGTAACAAAACTAATAACTAAATTACAAAAAAGACTTCTCAATAAGCGAAATGTCAACAGAAAGAACTTCTTAAGTATCTGCGGAGGTGAATGGAATCACACTACGAGCACAGAACCATATTCTAATGAAGAAGCGTACAAACAAAAGCAAACGAATACAATTGCCATAAATAGCAGTGGTCGAGGTTATGAAAAAGTGAATAATACCATAATGGAACAAGAAGTACTCCTTACAAAAATATGCCCTGAAAACTTAGAATTACCCCTCCATTCAACTGAATCAGAACGTCTAGTGTACAAATGGCCATGCACGTCAATGTGTAACATTCCCAAACAATGTTTCAAATCTTTACACCAATTCCTCAATAAATATGTAAAAAGCAAAGACAAAATCAAAATTAAATTACTGCAAAATATAGATACCTGTCCAGTGCGCAAGTACACAGGACTACAAGGACATTCATTGGCCTGCATTACAGGACCTACTTGTAAAACCACTTTCCATGATATCAAAAGGATATCAACACATCATTCAACTATAAGAAATCTAGTCTATAAACTGTACTATGCTAAAAGTCCTGCTTTAGCAACAGCAAAGTTAAATAACATCCTTCTACATGGTCCAGCAAAAGACCTACTTGAAGAAATTCACTATATCCAGAAAAAATATTTTGGAAGTGAAAGCCATTTACAGAATGAAATAGCTTTAAACCAATTAAGCAACAATTCTACACATGGCAACCTTTTGCTAAACACATACAAAAAAGAAATACTAAAATTTAAAAGTACATCAGCTGAAGTACCAAACCATGTATGTGTATGTTGCCGTAGAATTTTTTATAAAAGTAACACAAAAACAGTGGACCTATCATACAAAATAGAAGACAATGAAGATTCTAAATGGTTTGAATTAGCTCTCTACCTTCTAGCAGAAAACAAATATGAAATAACTGAGCCCTTAATACTTTGCAGTTATTGCACTACAAAACTTGACAACAACCAAACTCCTTCACGTTCTATCACAAATAATTTGGAATTATACCCAGTACCAAAACCTCTACAACAACTTAATTTATATGAGAGCATCATAATTCAAACAGTACACCCATTTCAAGCAATAATACGCCTTCAACCAAAAACAGCAAAATTACCTCCCTCTGAATTGGTAAAAGGCATTCGTGGAAAAGTAGTTTATTTACCATTAAATCTAAAAGAAAATGTGCATACTCTAGGAGTGCAACTTCCAATGCAGCAATCTTTAATTATATTAGTAAATGGAGTACCTACAAAAGACAAAAAAATATGGCAACAGCTGGTAGATTTATATAAAGTTAGACAAGCCTTCCAATATCTTAAAGAGAATAATGAATATTACAAAGAAATTAATATTGAAGAAAACTTGAAAGATACAACTGAAATAATTCAAGAAACACAAGAAGCTGGTAAATTTGAGCTACTAGATCCTGCTACAATATCAAATACTTTAGACCATTATACAATTCATCCTTTGCACTGTAATGACACCGTACAAGATGTACTAGAAACTTACCAAATGCGTCAAACAAAAGGATCGCCAATCAGGATATGGGAAAAAAGTATAGAAGCACGTGCTTTTCCTCTACTCTTTCTTACTGGCAAAGGAGGAAGGTATGATGATAGACCCATTCAAATATCAGCTTCAGAATACCGCTCATTACGGATGTATTCTGAAGATCCCAGATTTAGACAAAATGTGGAATACATATTCCACCTACTCTTTGAAAGTGAACTAGCAACTTTATGTTACGGAGTTGCACACATATTAAAATCAGGATCACACTTTCAAAATATGACAGCTACACAATTATTAGAGAAAGTGCAACAAAAGGATGAGGTTTTACAATCAAATATTACAAATCTATTAGCAAATATGCATGGTACTAAAGAGTACTGGTTTTGACGTGATGGAGATGTACGTTGTATGATCAGAAACCTTGGCCCACCCACTTAGTTTGTTACATTAAGTTATGCAGAATATGCATGGGAAGATTTACATGATTTCCTACGCATATCAAATAAAAACAAAACAAACATAGATATTCTAACACCTGGAGAACTTTGTTCTTTGGATCCTGTTAATATTTCAAGATATTTTCACCATCGCTTCATTGCTATGCTACATTTTATTTGTAATAAAACTGTTCCTCTCCTTGGAGAAGTGCAACACTTCTTTTGGAGAAAAGAATACCAAGCCACAGGAGCACCAAATATCCACATGCTTTTACGGATTAAAGATGCTCCTAAATTTGGTCAAGACAGTGATGCCACTGTTTTACAGTTTATTGAAAAATATGTCACTTGTGAAATTCCATCAGAAGCCACAAATAGTGATCTTCGTGCACAAATTTTACAATTTCAAAGACACAAATGTGGAAAATATTGTCGTCGCAAATACAAAAACAAAGGCAAATACTACACCAAATGCCGAATTGGTTTCCCTAGACCAGTTACAAAAACAGGTCAAGTAAACAACCTCATGTCTTCAGTTAGACATAGTGTTAAAGGTAAGTCACCTAAAAATACATATTACATAAAAAGAAAAGAAGAAGAAAAATATATCAATGATTATAATGCAATCATTGCCCACTTATGGAATGCAAACATAGATGTGCAGTACATTGCAGACAATTCTACTGCAGTTGCACGATATGTCACAGCATACTTAACTAAAGCAGAAAAGACAGAGCTCCAAGACCTCTGGAATGACCTGTCATCAGATAAAACAGTATCTCAGAAAGTATACAGCTTGGGCATAAAAATGCTCACCCATAGAGAATGTGGATCTTATGAAGCAGCTGATCGTTTAACTGGTACTTCATTGTATGGTAAATCTGAAAATATAGTATGGCTAAGTCTTGGTCCAGCTAAATCTAGAAAAAGAGTTCTAAAATCATATGAAGATATAGCAACAATAGACAAACATGATCTGAACAGCCAAGACATTTTAAAAAACAATTTATTGGACACATACTACCCAAACAGAAGTAATACTTTGGAAAACATGTGTCTATACCAAATAGCCCAAAACTACACATACAAAAATAATATGAAACCTGATGAAAAAAAAAGGTAAATATAGTGTGACAGACTGTGAAGGCAGCTTAGTTAAACTCAATAAACCAAATTTAATTAATCATATAAAATTGTCATTGAAGACCCCTCAACATAAAGAAGTATATTACATGTCCCTGCTACAACTCTTCAAACCATGGAGAAAAGAAGAACAATTACTAGATAACTATGACTCATATGAGGATGCTTTCAAAGCAAATGAAAGCACTATAACTGATGTAAACTTTACACAGTACAAAACAATGTTGCACAATGAACAGCAACATGAAGAAGAACTCCAAGCCCAACTAGATAAGGATACTCCTGACAGTAGTCAACCTTCTGTAACAGGAAGCCAAGAACCACTGGGAGAACCACTAATAACAAATGAGGCAGAATTAGCTATGATAGAAGTAGAAAACACCATGTGTAAGTATGAAGATAAGGAAGACTTAACTATACTACAATCAAAACTAAACAATGAGCAAAGTAGCATTTTTCAAGAAGTAACAAAACAAATTGCACATAGTGTAAAACATGAAAATAAAGAATGTTCCTGCCATAATTATAAACCTATACTACTGTACGTAAGTGGTGAAGCTGGTTATGGCAAAACATTCCTAATCAAAATCATTAGTAAGTTCCTTCAACAATTGACAAACAACAAACTGTCAGCTGTTGTCACTGCCCCCACAGGTTTAGCTGCCTACAACATAGGTGGTGTTACATTACACAGATTACTACTATTACCAGTAGAACACCAGAACAAATTAGACTATTACAAACTTTCTGCAGAAGCTGCAATGGAATTACGCAGAGTATTGAAACAAATGAAAATGCTACTAATAGATGAAGTGAGCATGGTCTCCAACCTGATGTTAGCTTTGATTCACCTCAGATTACAAGAAGTACTCAAAACAGACTATGAAGAGCTCTTTGCAGGAAAACACATTATTGTTTTTGGAGATCTGCTTCAATTAACACCAGTAAAAGTGAACCTATTTTTAAAACATTAGGGCACAAACTCTGCCGTAAAACTGTTGGCAGCATTGGAAATGTCAACCTTTGGCAACATTTCCAATACAGAGAATTAACAGAAAACATGCGCCAATCTGCAAATCTAACTTATGCCAACATTTCAAAAAGTTTGAGAGTCGGTATACTTTCTAAAGAAGCAGAAGCAACATTGAAAACCCGGCACATTAATGCACTTTATGGCGATAATACATGTGCTACAGATGTTATGGAACAATTAGCCCACCAAAATGTCAATTGTATGGCCTTAATGCCAACTCTTGCAAGCTTTCTCAAATTCAAAGAAATAATGTTAAGTAAAGAAATGCAACCAATAATGGAAATTAGCGCCACAGACAAACTAGATGTACATGGTATGACACTACCCATGTGTGACCAAGCCACAACAAGACTAAATAATTTAGAAAAATCAATCTCAAACACAGCAGGCTTAGAAAAGATGTTAAAATTATCCTTAAATTGCAGAGTAATGCTTAAACGAAACCTTGACGTGGACCAAGGGCTAGTTAATGGAGCACTGGGTACAGTTGTTGGCTTTCAAACATACCCACGTGACAACAAAATTCAGTTTGTCAATATACTATTTGACAAACTCTCAGAAGTAAAACAGATAGGACGCTCAACAGCTAGATTCCTTCTCTTCAAAGATATGTATGTACGCAGAGAACAATTTTCTCTAACTCTTGCATATGCAGTCACGATTCATAAATCACAAGGTCTTACCCTAGACAAAGCAATGCTAGATATTGGTAACACAGTCTTTAAAGAAGGCATGAGCTACGTAGCACTATCACGCTTACGTACACTTGACGGTCTATTTCTAATCAACTTTGATGCAAGTAAAGTAAACGCTGATATTCCTTGCATTTTAGAATATAATAGACTTCGCTCAGTATACACTCCCCATCTAAACACATATTCTGTTCCACAAAAACTAAAACGTTGTAAAAGAAAACTAAATCAAACAGAAATGCAACAGGACGTCACTGCAAATCCTCCAAAGAGAGTAAAAGAAACTAATACTTCATCAAGTACCACAAACAAAAAAGAATCAATTAGAGAAGGTAAACCAGGTACTTCTTTAAAGAAGGAAGACAAACTCCAAAAAAAGCAGTTAGATACAGAACTACCTGGACCATTTAAATTCTCAAATATAGTTGGTGTAAGTTGCTATGCAAATGTAGCAATGAATATTCTATTTCAATTACAACCAATTGTTGACAACATTTACTTACACAGTACAGACCCATTGTGTATGCAAATGTTAGTACTTCACAGAAATGCAGCAAAAAATCCTGACAACACATATAGTGTTTTTGGAATAAGACGGCAATTGGACTACTGTGCTGGAATGGTGAAATTCACTATAAACTCACAGGAAGATCCACAAGAATGTCTATTGTATTTACTACAAGTACTGGAAAACAAAAACATACCTATAAATGAAATCCTTCAGATTTCATACATGTGGAAACATACATGCACTCTCTGCAACAATGTGACACAAGAAGATATCCCCAATGAACACTTAATATATATATATCAATACCAAATTGTGAATCCATTCCATTTCAGCAACTTGTACAAAATGCAAACCATGGTACATTATGCTCTACCTGCAATTCAGATAATCGTTCCACGTTAGTAATACAAACACATAGTAAATACGTAATACTAATGCTTCTACGTTACAATGCAGATGGTACCAAAAACAACTGCAAGCTGTCTGGATTCACACATGGTCAAATATCACTTGGTAAGAAAACCATCACAACAATAGGTATAATATACCACGCAGGAGCCACAACCAATTCAGTGCACTACACTGCATATATAAAAAAGAAATGTGGATGGTTTGAATGTAATGATAGTACCATTTCTCTAAAGCAGAGATTCCCAGCAAATCTTACAAATGCTTATTTGATGTTCTTAAAACCAAAATTTGATAAATAAACTGTATTTAAACCTTTAAATAAATTTGTGTTAAAAAAATATAAACTGTTAGAATACTCCAAAAGCTATCTAACTGCTCAAAGATTCTACAACAACTAATCAGATAAATGAATACCACTAAATTAGACCAAAGAATACACAGTTAGAATACGCCAATTGGTATCTAACTGTCCCAAAATTATATATTTGTGTTAAAATAATATAAACTGTTAGAAAACTCTAAAAGCTATCTAACAGCTCAAAGATTCTACAACAACTAATCAGATAAATGAATACCACTAAATTAGGCCAAAAAATACACAGTTAGAATACGCCAATTGGTATATAACTGTCCCAAAATTTAACAATATCCAAATAGATAAATCAAAACCACTAAAATATATTAAAAAATAGACAGTTAGAATATGCCAATTGGTATCTAACTGCTCCAAAATTTTATAATATCAAAACAAATGAAGAATCTGTTACTGCTCCTAAAAAATACAACAAAACAAAGTAAAAAGCATTAGCCAGAAACAACAAGTGAACACTGAAAACAAACAAACAAATAAACTGTAGCATAACAGAAAAAGGGTTTTTTTTTAATCCAACATGGATTTTTTTTCTCCCACAGACCCAATGATTTTAGCAATAAATACAGAAACTGAGCAAATTGCACAGTACTCTGATATGTACTCTACTAAATATGAGGGTCGAAAAAAAATAAAAGTATATTGCTTATACAATGTAATAAGTCATTACAAAATACTAATACTAACATTCTATTTTCTTTTATCACAGAAATGAAGAAGAAAAACATGGACTCCCATTACTAGACCAAACAGTAAGTATACAATAATAAGGACAACCATAGCAGCATATCACATCCATAGTATCTAATACCTTTGTTCCTTATACATTTGTTTTTCACCCAAAGTTATAAGCAAATATGAATGTGATATAATGAGGTGGTTGTTACCAGGGCATACAATCTTGGGTGCATGGCCAAATGGCCATGCACCCAAGACTCTATGCCCTGGCAACAACCACCGCAGCATATCACATCCATAGAGTCAAACATTTCAACTATGATCTATGGGAAACTTTTAATGTCCGCGAGAACACTTTGAACTTGCCAGTGAACAATACGGACACTGTTTTCAGGACACCCCCTACGAACATTTCAGAACAACGCGATAGTTCTTAGAACACTTTCAACTTAACAACGAACAATACGGACAGCGTCCTAAGGACACCCCCTACGAACATTCCAGGACACCCGGAGTCTTCTTGGAAGCGTCTTCAGAACACCACCATCTTGTTTATTTGCGAACATTTCAGGACATCGCGAGTGTTCTTAGGACACATTCAACTTGACAAAGAACAATACGGACAGCGTCCTCAGGACACCCCCTACGAACACTCCCCGGACACCGGGAGTGTTCTTAGAAGCGTCTTCAGAACACCACCATCTTGTTTATTTGCGAACATTTCAGGACACCGCAAGTGTTCTTAGGACACATTCAACTTGACAAAGAACAATACGGACAGCGTCCTCAGGACACCCCCTACGAACACTCCCTGGACACTGCGAGTGTTCTTAGAAGCGTCTTCAGAACACCCCCATTTTGTTTATTTGCGAACATTTCAGGACACTGCGAGTGTTCTTAGGACACATTCAACTTGACAGAGAACAATACGGACAGCGTCCTCAAGACACCCACTACGAACACTCCCGGACACCGCGGGTGTTCTTAGAAGCGTCTTCAGAACACCACCATCTTGTTCATTTGCGAACATTTCAGTACACCGCGAGTGTTCTTAGGACACATTCAACTTGACAGAGAACAGTACGGACAGCGTCTTCAGGACACCCCTTACGAACACTCCCCGGACACCGCGAGTGTTCTTAGAAGCGTCTTCAGAACACCCCCATTTTGTTTATTTGCGAACATTTCAGGACACCGCGAGTGTTCTTAGGACACATTCAACTTGACAGAGAACAATACGGATAGCGTCCTCAGGACACCCCCTACGAACACTCCCCGGACACCGCGAGTGTTCTTAGAAGCGTCTTCAGAACACCCCCATTTTGTTTATTTGCAAACATTTCAGGACACCGCGAGTGTTCTTAGAACACATTCAACTTGACAGAGAACAATACGGACAGCATCCTCAGAACACCCCCTACAAACATTTCAGGACACCGGGAGTGTTCTCAAAAACGTCTTCAGAACACCCCCATTTTGTTTATTTCCGTACATTTCAGGACACCGCGCGTGTTCTTAGAACACATTCAACTTGACAGAGAACAATACGGACAGCGTCCTCAGGACGCCCCCTACGAACACTCCCCGGACACCGCGAGTGTTCTTAGAACAGTTTCACTTTGCTTGCGAACAAAACTGACACATATTGACTCCTTAGAACACCCCCTAGTCAGTTTATTTAGAATATTTCAGAACACCCGTGATGGCCGCAAACAAATCGAACACAAAAAGAACGTCTAACACATAAAAAACGCAACTTTCATCCTATCTCATACACTCCCACCCTCCCCAAACTACACACCAACACACTCTACAAAATACACATTTTGAACAAAGTTTCACTGCGCTGTCCGGGGACGTCCACGAATCCAAGATGGCGGGCGCTACCGAAAAATCTGACGCGCTTCACGCTCCACGCCGTCCAATCAGCGAACACTTTGCATGTCCGCGAACATCACGCAAGATGATTGGCCAATCAGGACACTTTCCGCGGAGCGAACAGGGAAGTGTGTTCGCAAACCGAACACAGATATCACAATTTTTTTTTTACCTACTTTTTGGTCATTTTTAAAAAAAACTACTGGACGGATTTTCACCAAATTTGCAAAAGCACGCTTTCGGGACCTAGCCGCTGCTCCTGGTCCAAATTTGGTGGAAATCCGTCCAGCGGTTTGGGCTTTAGGCGCGAGCAAAATATTTTTCCAATTCACTCTATGGAGAGTGAGTATAATGTATACAAATATGAGCATATAGAGGGAAGGTAGAGTAATAAAAATAAAACTATGAGAAAGTGCTGATAACCATAATGATTATCTTCATGCACAGAAAGGATTGCTCTCTTTCAAGCCTGTATCTTCCGCTATGTATATGTTTCATATGATGTGACTGGACCCTAAGTCTACAAATATAGTACCTTTTCAATTTTTACTTCCTGACTGTTACTGAAGAAAACTATGTGGCTTCGATATGTCAGTAAATGATAAAAAGAGAGAGCCAGCCATGTGTTGTCATCAGTGATGTCATCAATGACATTTGTGATGTCATCTTTGATGTCCTGGGTGTTAGTGTTAGCAGTGCACGGCGCCGCGAGTTATGGTTGCTTATGTTACGTTAACTGCTGAATTTCAGGGGTTTTTCGGTTTTACTTTGAGCCATAACGTCCCTTTAACAAAGTTTTTTCACTGAATTTCATAGGTTTTTAGTAGCGCAACTTAACCATAACGTCCCTTTAACAAAGTTTTTTCACTGAATTTCATAGGTTTTTAGTGCACAACTTAACCATAATATCCCTGACTTCATATACATGTAACATAGAACATACTAACCCCCTCATAGTGATTTTCATGTCCGCATACTACCGCCATGTCCGCGGACACATCGAAAATCTGAGCGTGGTGAATGTAAATTTAATAGTGTGCCCCATTTCCCCTTTGAAGTTGGCTCTGAAAAGAGCCGTTTTTTTTTTTTTTACAGATGCTTGACAGACACCTGTTATTTTGTATTTTTTTTCTTGTTTTTTTTTCTTACTTTACTCCTAAAATCTTCACATAACCTTCTCCAAAGCAACCCTTACATTCCAAAATAGAAAGGCATTTGTATTTGTATTTGTATTTATTTTATTTGTATAGCGCAGACCAGGCCCGGAGGCTACCGGGCACATTTCTTAAGGCAATGGTTACATAAGTTGCATACAATGATAATATATCAAACAATAAGTATGGCATAGAGATAGACATAGGTAGGTAGTACAACGATACATGGTTTGTCAAGTAGTACATCCCTACATAGGTTATTGCAATGGTTTTCAGAGTGTAGCTTAATCATTGGAAGAGGCAAGCCAACGTTTGGCTCTATGTTTGAAAAGGTTGAGGGAGGGGAGGTTTCTGATAGTCAAGGGGACAGCATTCCACAGTTTGGCTGCCAGGACTGGGAAGCTAGAACCACCAGCTGTTTGGAGCTTGTATCTAGGTATCCGTAGGCTCTGGTTGAGGGTAGATCTAAGTGAGCGAACTGGAGTGTACAGCGTGAATCGTGAGGAGAGATAAGTGGGGGCCAGGTTGTTCATGCTTTTGTAGGTAAGGGCAAGCGATTTTAGTGAGATCCTTTGGGTGACTGACAACCAATGAAGGTTCTTCCTGGTATCTGAAATGTGTGCGGATCTGGGGATATTGAGGGCTGCCCTGATGGCGTTATTTTGTATGATTTGGAGCTTGTCTAGGTTACTCTGATTAGTGCCCTGGTACAATGCATTGCAATAGTCTAGTTTGGACATGACCAGGGTCCTAGCAAGGGTAGTACAGTTGTGCGAGGAGAGGAAAGGGTGACATGCTGTGATCAGCTTGCAGGTATAGGCGGCGGCGGCCGCAACTGCATTAGTTTGTCTGTGAAGGGAGAGGGTGGAGTCGAGGTAAATTCCAAGCGTTTTTGTGTCTTTGGAGACTTTTATTATATTTCCATCGATGTTAAAGGAGTTGAACATAGGGTTCAGCTTGTTTAGTCTTTGCTGAGTACCTAGGATGAGGAGCTCTGTCTTGTCGTCATTGAGACAGAGCTCATGTTGGGCCATCCATGTTTGAATGACATGGTAAACGTCGTTCAAGGCTTTTGAGTCTAATGTGTAATCACCCGTGATGGGGATGAGTATCTGGGTGTCATCCGCATAGTTTGTGTAGGTGACACCCAGATAGTCGAGAACATCAAATAAGGGTTTAGTAAATACATTGTAAAGGGTCGGGGATACACACGATCCTTGGGGGACTCCGCAAGGGACTGGTGCAGGGTCAGCCGCGGAAGTGGGCGAAAATACCCTGTAAAAGATAAAGAAATGCCATCTTCTTTAAAATTAACAGCATTACTGGCATCAATATTCTCATTGTTACAGAAGAACATACCAGCTCTAAGCATGAAGGCACACATGCCTCGGTTGATGACACAACTAGCAATATTTTGCTGAGGACAAAAAACTGAACTATTGTCCCATATTGCCCTAGGTAGTAATCCAGAAAAAAATACTTTTGCATTTGGAAGGATCTTCATTACTGCTTGAACCAAGCGTTCCAAATCAGCCAACAAAGTAGGGGCACTGACGTTGCCCAAATGGAAAGCACCATAGTGCAAAACTACCACATGCGGACTGTTCATCGTGGCCATATCCTCACAAACTTGTACAATTCCCTGTACATTGCAATCAGGCACACTGCTCCACACCACCTCCACTCCTTTCACATCAAAGTTCTTTGCAACATGCCTGCATTCAGCGTACTGCTCTAAACCATGCACAAACATATCTCCGAGCACCAACACCCTGACTTTCTCCACCTCTGCCATCTTCACCACACACAGTCTCTTTCAACACAAATCCACAACCTCGACATCTGATTGACTGATCCGTACAGTCTTCTTTCCATGTTGGATTTCCTGGAAAAACCCGGATGTAGCACGCCCTGTCCACGAACAGCCGCGGTGTCCACGGACTGCGTCCACTTTACTCTCTGTGCCATTCCCTCATTGCATACAGCTAAGCAATCACACAATACGAATAACGTCCTCAGAACAACCCCATTTTGTGAATTTTCGAACATTTCAGGACAATTATTATTTCATCATTCAACATATTAACATTACACATATTATACTTTCATCTTGTACTCTGCACACAATGCTATGTTTCTCCATTAGTAGCTCAGTATACTGGATAGAATCCCATAATACAATGCTATTTATATCAATGGATCGTTCAAAGCACTAATAACGGTATGATATTTATTGCAATATCCTTGACACTTTTTTTGCAACATTATAATGAAAATCCCTAGTACACAAATTCCATGAAAAGTACATACACACATGATGTCATCAGTGATTTCATCAATGACATTTGCTATGTCATCTTTGATGTCCTGGGTGTTAGTCTTAGCAGTGCACGGTGGTGGCGCCAGTTATTTTTCAAAGCTTACCATAACTTGCGATTTTCAGGGGTCTTTCGGCTGTACTTAGAACCATAACGTCCTTTAAACAAACTTTTTTTAATATCACGCAAACAATATACAAACATGGCGTGCAAAAACCAAATTCTACAGATGGCTTTACACAGAATGTTGCAAAGTAAGAATTTATGCTCATTCACAGTGAAGGTCAGCTGCTTCCACAACTTCTACACATGGCTTTACACAGAATGTTGCAAAGTAAGAATTTATGCTCGTTCACAGTGAAGGTCAGCTGCTTCCATTTTTTTCTCGGGCCCCGGAGAGGCTCACGAAGTGGACTATAAGGTTGTATTGTGTTTTGACCTTGACAGACAGAGATTGTGATGAAAGACTTCTCTTGAAGGAGTGTTGCTAAAACGTAAGAGAAGATAAAGATGACATTTCTGAAACAAAACCACTTTTATATATTATATCACTATGCAAAGATCGTTGGCACACACGGAGTCATATTTTGGGACTGCACCACTCGTAGGCAATGGAAATTGCAATTGCACTTTAAGTAACCCTTTATACCAAATATAATTACAATAGCGTAGCATTAAAGACCGCTCAAGTTGAACTTGTTCGTTGAAAGTGGCATAATGTTTTCTACCGCACACTATCACTGCCGAATTGATCCCCTGTCGTTTAGAGGGCTCTGAAAAAGGCAGACGACACAGGGTGGGTTAATAGAAATAATTTAACCGGTCTATAGGCGGTCAAGCGCTCTACTCGCTGTGCCACTTCACTGTAGCCTGTCAAGTGGAACAGCGAGTACAGCGCTCACTTTGACATCCGTGCACAGCTTGCTAACGCAAGTTTGAAACCCGGCAAGGCCAAACTCAGCCTTTCATCCTTCCGTGGTCGATAAATGAGCACCACACACCGTGGTTAATAATAAGCACCGCTTAGATACCTCACGGTTCTTAGCGCTATATGAATGGGAAAATGTTATTATTTTATTATTAACATACTCTGTTGCACTATCTTCGATAGCAAATATTTTCACGCCCTAATAAATAAAATGATGATTTTTAATGAAGATCGGCTGGTGAGACTAATTTATGTTTTTTAAAACAGGTATGTGGCTCCATTTTGCCTATGTCACGATTTACAGACTCCAGCGGATGGGGTCTTCAACTGCCAGGTGCAGGTCCAAATATGCAACTTCATGACCCTCACCATTTTATTGGACAATCGCCAAGTACCAAAATGCCCTTACGCAGTACTAGCGGCTACAATACAACATACCAACCAATAGGGTGGTCTAATGGCTCGTTGTTAAAGCAACCTTCCGATTATCAGAGCGACCATTTACTGCTTTTATCATAATCCAACAGCCTATCTACCGCAAAGGAACAACGCGTGGCTCCAAATAAACTTTTGCTGATCGACAGCAGAGACAATAGCAAATCGCTGAATATTCACTAAACATTTCATGTGAAATAAATGTACTTTACCAAATGTACAATCCTGCTGTTTACTTTTAAACCACAGTTTCATATTCCGAATTGTGGCGCACTGAGTTGTAAGCTGATCTAACACTCTCTGTACTGCAAAGGAACATCTCGCGGTGTTCTTAGAAGCGTCTTCAGAACACCCCCATTTTGTTTATTTGCAAACATTTCAGGACACCGCGAGTGTTCTTAGGACACATTCAACTTGACAGAGAACAATACGGACAGCGTCCTCAGGACACCCCCTACGAACACTCCCTGGACACCGCGAGTGTTCTTAGAAGCGTCTTCAGGACACCCCCATTTTGTTTATTTGCGAACATTTCAGGACACCGCGAGTGTTCTTAGAACACATTCAACTTGACAGAGAACAATACGGACAGCGTCCTTAGAACACCCCCTACAAACATTTCAGGACACCGGGAGTGTTCTCAAAAACGTCTTCAGAACACCCCCATTTTGTTTATTTCCGTACATTTCAGGACACCGCGCGTGTTCTTAGAACACATTCAACTTGACAGAGAACAATACGGACAGCGTCCTCAGGACGCCCCCTACGAACACTCCCCGGACACCGCGAGTGTTCTTAGAACAGTTTCACTTTGCTTGCGAACAAAACTGACACATATTGACTCCTTAGAACACCCCCTAGTCAGTTTATTTAGAATATTTCAGAACACCTGTGATGGCCGCAAACAAATCGAACACAAAAAGAACGTCTAACACATAAAAAACACAACTTTCATCCTATCTCATACACTCCCACCCTCCCCAAACACTCCTACACACCAACACACTCTACAAAATACACATTTTGAACAAAGTTTCACTGCGCTGTCCGGGGACGTCCGCGAATCCAAGATGGCGGGCGCTACCGAAAAATCTGACGCGCTTCACGCTCCACGCCGTCCAATCAGCGAACACTTTGCATGTCCGCGAACATCACGCAAGATGATTGGCCAATCAGGACACTTTCCGCGGAGCGAACAGGGAAGTGTGTTCGCAAACCGAACACAGATATCACTAATTTTTTTTTACCTACTTTTTGGTCATTTTAAAAAAAAACTACTGGACGGATTTTCACCAAATTTGCAAAAGCACGCTTTCGGGACCAAGCCGCTGCTCCTGGTCCAGATTTGGTGGATATCCGTCCAGCGGTTTGGGCTGTAGGCGCGAGCAAAATATTTTTCCAATTCACTCTATGCAGAGTGAGTATAATGTATACAAATATGAGCATATAGAGGGAAGGTAGAGTAATAAAAATAAAACTATGAGAAAGTGCTGATAACCATAATGATTATCTTCATGCACAGAAAGGATTGCTCTCTTTCAAGCCTGTATCTTCCGCTATGTATATGTTTCATATGATGTGACTGGACCCTAAGTCTACAAATATAGTACCTTTTCAATTTTTACTTCCTGACTGTTACTGAAGAAAACTATGTGGCTTCGATATGTCAGTAAATGATAAAAAGGGAGAGCCAGCCATGTGATGTCATCAGTGATGTCATCAATGACATTTGTGATGTCATCTTTGATGTCCTGTGTGTTAGTGTTAGCAGTGAACGGCGCCGCAAGTTATGGTTGCTTATGTTACGTTAACTGCTGAATTTCAGGGGTTTTTCGGTTTTACTTTGAGCCATAACGTCCCTTTAACAAAGTTTTTTCACTGAATTTCATAGGTTTTTAGTAGCGCAACTTAACCATAACGTCCCTTTAACAAAGTTTTTTCACTGAATTTCATAGGTTTTTAGTGCACAACTTAACCATAATATCCCTGACTTCATATACATGTAACATAGAACATACTAACCCCCTCGTAGTGATTTTCATGTCTGCAGACTACCGCCATGTCCGCGGACACATCGAAAATCTGAGCGTGGTGAATGTAAATTTAAATAGTGTGCCCCATTTCCCCTTTGAAGTTGGCTCTGAAAAGAGCCGTTTTTTTTTTTTTTACAGATGCTTGACAGACACCTGTTATTTTGTATTTTTTTTCTTGTTTTTTTTTCTTACTTTACTCCTAAAATCTTCACATAACCTTCTCCAAAGCAACCCTTACATTCCAAAATAGAAAGGCATTTGTATTTGTATTTGTATTTATTTTATTTTTATAGCGCAGACCAGGCCCGGAGGCTACCGGGCGCATTTCTTAAGGCAATGGTTACATAAGTTGCATACAATGATAATATATCGAACAATAAGTATGGCATAGAGATAGACATAGGTAGGTAGTACAACGATATATGGTTTGTCAAGTAGTACATCCCTACATAGGTTATTGCAATGGTTTTCAGAGTGTAGCTTAGGCATTGGAAGAGGCAAGCCAACGTTTGGCTCTATGTTTGAAAAGGTTGAGGGAGGGGAGGTTTCTGATAGTCAAGGGGACAGCATTCCACAGTTTGGCTGCCAGGACTGGGGAGCTAGAACCACCAGCTGTTTGGAGCTTGTATCTAGGTATCCGTAGGCTCTGGTTGAGGGTAGATCTAAGTGAGCGAACTGGAGTGTACAGCGTGAATCGTGAGGAGAGATAAGTGGGGGCCAGGTTGTTCATGCATTTGTAGGTAAGGGCAAGCGATTTTAGTGAGATCCTTTGGGTGACTGACAACCAATGAAGGTTCTTCCTGGTATCCGAAATGTGTGCGGATCTGGGGATATTGAGGGCTGCCCTGATGGCGTTATTTTGTATGATTTGGAGCTTGTCTAGGTTACTCTGATTAGTGCCCTGGTACAATGCATTGCAATAGTCTAGTTTGGACATGACCAGGGTCCTAGCAAGGGTAGTACAGTTGTGCGAGGAGAGGAAAGGGCGACATGCTGTGATCAGCTTGCAGGTATAGGCGGCGGCGGCCGCAACTGCATTAGTTTGTCTGTGAAGGGAGAGGGTGGAGTCGAGGTAAATTCCAAGCGTTTTTGTGTCTTTGGAGACTTTTATTATATTTCCATCGATGTTAAAGGAGCTGAACATAGGGTTCAGCTTGTTTAGTCTTTGCTGAGTACCTAGGATGAGGAGCTCTGTCTTGTCGTCATTGAGACAGAGCTCATGTTGGGCCATCCATGTTTGAATGACATGGTAAACGTTGTTCAAGGCTTTTGAGTCTAATGTGTAATCACCCGTGATGGGGATGAGTATCTGGGTGTCATCCGCATAGTTTGTGTAGGTGACACCCAGATAGTCGAGAACATCAAATAAGGGTTTAGTAAATACATTGTAAAGGGTCGGGGATACACACGATCCTTGGGGGACTCCGCAAGGGACTGGTGCAGGGTCAGCCGCGGAAGTGGGCGAAAATACCCTGTAAAAGATAAAGAAATGCCATCTTCTTTAAAATTAACAGCATTACTGGCATCAATATTCTCATTGTTACAGAAGAACATACCAGCTCTAAGCATGAAGGCACACGTGCCTCGGTTGATGACACAACTAGCAATATTTTGCTGAGGACAAAAAACTGAACTATTGTCCCATATTGCCCTAGGTAGTAATCCAGAAAAAAATACTTTTGCATTTGGAAGGATCTTCATTACTGCTTGAACCAGGCGTTCAAATCAGCAAACAAAGTAGGGGCACTGACGTTGCCCAAATGGAAAGCACCATAGTGCAAAACTACCACATGCGGACTGTTCATCGTGGCCATATCCTCACAAACTTGTACAATTCCCTGTACATTGCAATCAGGCACACTGCTCCACACCACCTCCACTCCTTTCACATCAAAGTTCTTTGCAACATGCCTGCATTCAGCGTACTGCTGTAAACCATGCACAAACATATCTCAGAGCACCAACACCCTGACTTTCTCCACCTCTGCCATCTTCACCACACACAGTCTCTTTCAACACAAATCCACAACCTCGACATCTGATTGACTGATCCGTACAGTCTTCTTTCCATGTTGGATTTCCTGGAAAAACCCGGATGTAGCACGCCCTGTCCACGAACAGCCGCGGTGTCCACGGACTGCGTCCACTTTACTCTCTGTGCCATTCCCTCATTGCATACAGCTAAGCAATCACACAATACGAATAACGTCCTCAGAACAACCCCATTTTGTGAATTTTCGAACATTTCAGGACAATTATTATTTCATCATTCAACATATTAACATTACACATATTATACTTTCATCTTGTACTCTGCACACAATGCTATGTTTCTCCATTAGTAGCTCAGTATACTGGATAGAATCCCATAATACAATGCTATTTATATCAATGGATCGTTCAAAGCACTAATAACGGTATGATATTTATTGCAATATCCTTGACACTTTTTTTGCAACATTATAATGAAAATCCCTAGTACACAAATTCCATGAAAAGTACATACACACATGATGTCATCAGTGATTTCATCAATGACATTTGCGATGTCATCTTTGATGTCCTGGGTGTTAGTCTTAGCAGTGCACGGTGGTGGCGCCAGTTATTTTTCAAAGCTTACCATAACTTGCGATTTTCAGGGGTCTTTCGGCTATACATAGAACCATAACGTCCTTTAAACAAACTTTTTTTAATATCACGCAAACAATATACAAACATGGCGTGCAAAAACCAAATTCTACAGATGGCTTTACACAGAATGTTGCAAAGTAAGAATTTATGCTCATTCACAGTGAAGGTCAGCTGCTTCCACAACTTCTACAGATGGCTTTACACAGAATGTTGCAAAGTAAGAATTTATGCTCGTTCACAGTGAAGGTCAGCTGCTTCCATTTTTTTCTCGGGCCCCGGAGAGGCTCACGAAGCGGACTATAAGGTTGTATTGTGTTTTGACCTTGACAGACAGAGATTGTGATGAAAGGCTTCTCTTGAAGGAATGTTGCTAAAATGTAAGAGAAGATAAAGATGACATTTCTGAAACGAAACCACTTTTATATATTATATCACTATGCGAAAGATCGTTGGCACACACGGAGTCATATTTTGGGACTGCACCACTCGTAGACAATGGAAATTGCAATTGCACTTTAAGTAACCCTTTAGATTACTTTATACCAAATATAATTACAATAGCGTAGCATTAAAGACCGCTCAAGTTGAACTTGTTCGTTGAAAGTGGCATAATGTTTTCTACCGCGCACTATCACCGCCGAATTGATCCCCTGTCGTTTAGAGGGCTCTGAAAAAGGCAGACGACACAGGGTGGGTTAATAGAAATAATTTAACCGGTCTGTAGGCGGTCAAGCGCTCTACTCGCTGTGCCACTTCACTGTAGCCTGTCAAGTGGCACAGCGAGTACAGCGCTCGCTTTGACATCCGTGCACAGCTTGCTAACGCAAGTTTGAAACCCGGCAAGGCCAAACTCAGCCTTTCATCCTTCCGTGGTCGATAAATGAGCACCACACACCGTGGTTAATAATAAGCACCGCTTAGATACCTCACGGTTCTTAGCGCTATATGAATGGGAAAATGTTATTATTTTATTATTAACATACTCTGTTGCACTATCTTCGATAGCAAATATTTTCACGCCCTAATAAATAAAATGATGATTTTTAAAGAAGATCGGCTGGTGAGACTAATTTATGTTTTTTAAAACAGGTATGTGGCTCCATTTTGCCTATGTCATGATTTACAGACTCCAGCGGATGGGGTCTTCAACTGCCAGGTGCAGGTCCAAATATGCAACTTCATGACCCTCACCATTTTATGGGACAATCGCCAAGGACCAATAAGCCCTTACGCAGTACTAGCGGCTACAAACAACATACCAACCAATAGGGTGGTCTAATGGCTCGTTGTTAGAGCAACCTTCCGATTATCAGAGCGACCATTTACTGCTTTTATCATAATACAACAGCCTATCTACCGCAAAGGAACAACGCGTGGCTCCAAATAAACTTTTGCTGATCGACAGCAGAGACAATAGCAAATCGCTGAATATTCACTAAACATTTCATGTGAAATAAATGTACTTTACCAAATGTACAATCCTGCTGTTTACTTTTAAACCACAGTTTCATATTCCGAATTGTGACGCACTGAGTTGTAAGCTGATCTAACACTCTCTGTACTGCAAAGGAACATCGCGTGTCTCAACATGAACTTTTGCGGATCGACAACAAAGAGAAATGCAAATTGCTGAATATTCTCTAAACATTTGGTGTCAAATAAATGTACTTTACAACATTTACAATCTTGCTGTTTGCTTTTAAATCACAGTTTCATATTCCCAATTGTGGCGCGCTGTGTTGTGACATAATGTGTGTTGTCTTCCGGTTTCTGTGTAAAGTCGCGTAGTACTGGAGACGACTGGGCGCGTTTGATTACGCACCCTGTAACGTCACGGAGAGAGGCGGGGAATATGAATGCTTTGATAATATCAGGCTTAGGGGCGGGAGATATGATTTAGTGTCGCAAAAGCAAGTCAGCCAGGTCAATACCGCCAGTCATAGGATTATCACATAATGTCGGCGCACACCAGCCGGATTTATCGTTTCTTTAGTGGACAAAAAATCGGTTGACGCCCCTAGGAAATTGTACTATTAGCGGACAAAAGGAGTGCTCTTAAAACACTTTCACCCTGACAACGAACAATACAAACAACGTTCTCAGAACACCCCCATTTTGTGTAATTGCAACCATTTCGGGACACTGCGAGTGTTCTTAGAACACATTCAACTAGACAGATTACAATATGGACAGCGTCCTGAGGACACCCCCAGTTTGTGTATTTACGAACAATTAAGTACACCGCGAGTGTTCATAGCTCATTTTTACCTTCCTTGCGAACAAAAATGACACATACTTCGTCCTCTAAACACCCCACAATTTAGTTTATTTACAAAATGTCAGAACAGCCGTGTTCTCCGCGGACAAATTGAACGCAACAAAAACGTCTAGCACATAAAAAAACAAAACATTGAACCTATCTCATACTCCCCCACCCTCCCCAAACACTCTTACACACCAACACACGGCACTGAATACAATTTTTTATCCACGTTTCACTGCGCTGTACGCGGTCGACTGTGAATACAAGATGGCGGGCGCCACAGAAAATCTGACGCGCTCCACGCCCCTCGCCGTCCAATCAGCGAACACGTCGCATGTCCGCGGACATGACGCAAGGCCATGGGCCAATCGGGGTGCTGTCCGCAGAGCGAACAGGGAAGTCCGTCCGCGAAGCGAACACAGATATCAATAATTTTTTTGCCTTACATTTTGGTCATTTTTAAAAAAACTACTGGACAGATTTACACCAAATTTACAAAAGCACGCTTTTGGGACCAGGCCGCCGCTCCTGCCGCAAATTTGGTGTAAATCCGTCTAGCGGTTCGGGCTGTAGCCGTGCGCAAAGTTTTTTCCCATTCAGTCTATGGGAAAAAAAAAAGTTTTGGGACCCCCTATAACTTTTCCCCCCCTGGTCGAACCCAACTACTTTTTTTGCAAAGTTTGGTGAGGATCTGTCCAGGGAGAGCGAAGTTATAAGCCGCCCAAAAAGTGCTCTTCCTATGGAAACAGCAATTTAACCATAACTACATAGCCACTACCGTGGCCATGTAATGTATATATACGGTGTCAGTATTGTTCGCTGGCAAGTTCAAAGTTTTCTAAGAACACTCACATTGTTCGCGGACATTAAAAGTTTCCCATAGATCATAGTTGTAATGTATATTACATGGCCACGGTAGGTTTCCATAGGAAGAGCACTTTTTGGGCGGCTTATAACTTCGCTCTCCCTGGACGGATCCTCACCAAACTGTGCAAAAAAATTATTTGGGTCACTCTGATTTTTTTGCAAAGTTTGGTGAGGATTCGTCCAGGGGGGGGCAAAGTTATAGGGGGGGTCCCAAAACTTTTTTTTTTTCCCATAGACTGAATGGGAAAAATGTTTTGCTCGCACCTACAGCCCAAACCGCTGGACGGATTTCCACCAAATTTGGACCAGGAGCAGCGGCTTGGTCCCGAAAGTGTGCTTTTGCAAATTTGTTGAAAATCCGTCCAGTAGTTTTTTTTAAAATGACCAAAAAGTAGGTAAAAAAAAATTAGTGATATCTGTGTTCGGTTCGCGGACACACTTCCCTGTTCGCTCAGCGGACAGTGTCCTGATGGCCAATCGTCTTGCGTGATGTTCGCGGACATGCAACGTGTTCGCTGATTGGACGGCCTGGAGCGTGAAGCGCGTCAGATTTTTCAGTAGCGCCCGCCATCTTGGATTCACGGACGTCCCCGGACAGCGCAGTGAAACTTTGTTCAAAATGTGTATTTTGTAGAGTGTGTTGGTGTGTAGGAGTGTTTGGGGAGCGTGGGAGTGTATGAAATAGGATGAAAGTTGTGTTTTTTATGTGTTAGACGTTCTTTTTGTGTTCGATTTGTTTGCGGACATCACGGGTGTTCTGAAATGTTCTAAATAAACTGACTGGGGGGTGTTCTAAGGACTCAATATGTGTCCTTTTTGTTCGCAAGCAAAGTGAAACTGTTCTAAGAACACTCGCGGTGTCCGGGGAGTGTTCGTAGGGGGTGTCCTGAGGACCGTGTCCGTATTGTTCTCTGTCAAGTTGAATGTGTTCTAAGAACACCCGCGGTGTCCTGAAATGTTCGCAAATAAACAAAATGGGGGTAGTCTGAAGACGTTTTTGAGAACACTTCCGGTGTCCTGAAATGTTCGTAGGGGGTGTCCTGAGGACGCTGTCCGTATTGTTCTTTGTCAAGTTAAATGTGTTCTAAGAACACCCGCGGTGTCCTGAAATGTTCCCAAATAAACAAAATGGGGGTGTTCTGAAGACGTTTTTGAGAACACTCCCGGTGTCCTGAAATGTTCGTAGGGGGTGTCCTGAGGACGCTGTCCGTATTGTTCTCTGTCAAGTTGAATGTGTTCTAAGAACACCCGCGGTGTCCTGAAATGTTCGCAAATAAACAAAATGGGGGTGTTCTGAAGACGCTTCTAAGAACACTCGCGGTGTCCGGGGAGTGTTCGTAGGGGGTATCCTGAGGACGCTGTCCGTATTGTTCTCTGTCAAGTTGAATGTGTCCTAAGAACACTCGCGGTCTCCTGAAATGTTTGCAAATAAACAAGATGGTGGTGTTCTGAAGACGCTTCTAAGAACACTCCCGGTGTCCTGGAATGTTCGTAGGGGGTGTCCTGAGGACGCTGTCCGTATTGTTCTCTGTCAAGTTGAATGTGTTCTAAGAACACCCGCGGTGTCCTGAAATGTTCGCAAATAAACAAAATGGGGGTGTTCTGAAGATGCTTCTAAGAACACTCGCGGTGTCCGGGGACTGTTCGTAGGGGGTGTCCTGAGGACGCTGTCCATATTGTTCTCTATCAAGTTGAATGTGTCCTAAGAACACTTGCGGTGTCCTGAAATGTTTGCAAATAAACAAGATGGTGGTGTTTGGAAGACGCTTCTAAGAACACTCCCGGTGTCCTGGAATGTTCGTAGGGGGTGCCCTGAGGACGCTGTCCGTATTGTTCTCTGTCAAGTTGAATGTGTTCTAAGAACACCCGCGGTGTCCTGAAATGTTCGCAAATAAACAAAATGGGGGTGTTCTGAAGACGCTTCTAAGAACACTAGCGGTGTCCGGGGAGTGTTCGTAGGGGGTGCCCTGAGGACGCTGTCCGTATTGTTCTCTGTCAAGTTGAATGTGTCCTAAGAACACTCGCGGTGTCCTGAAATGTTCGCCAATAAACAAAATGGGGGTGTTCTGAAGACGCTTCTAAGAACACTAGCGGTGTCCGGGGAGTGTTCGTAGGGGGTGTCCTGAGGACGCTGTCCGTATTGTTCTATGTCAAGTTGAATGTGTCCTAAGAACACTTGCGGTGTCCTAAAATGTTCGCAAATAAACAAGATGGTGGTGTTCTGAAGACGCTTCTAAGAACACTTACGGTGTCCGGGGAGTGTTCGTAGGGGATGTCCTGAGGACGCTGTCTGTATTGTTCTCTGTCAAGTTGAATGTGTCCTAAGAACACTCGCGTTGTCCTGAAATGTTCGCAAATAAACAAGATGGTGGTGTTCTGAAGACGCTTCTAAGAACACTCGCAGTGTCCGGGGAGTGTTCGTAGGGGGTGTCCTGAGGACGCTGTCCATATTGTTCTCTATCAAGTTGAATGTGTCCTAAGAACACTTGCGGTGTCCTGAAATGTTTGCAAATAAACAAGATGGTGGTGTTTGGAAGACGCTTCTAAGAACACTCCCGGTGTCCTGGAATGTTCGTAGGGGGTGCCCTGAGGACGCTGTCCGTATTGTTCTCTGTCAAGTTGAATGTGTTCTAAGAACACCCACGGTGTCCTGAAATGTTCGCAAATAAACAAAATGGGGGTGTTCTGAAGACGCTTCTAAGAACACTAGCGGTGTCCGGGGAGTGTTCGTAGGGGGTGCCCTGAGGACGCTGTCCGTATTGTTCTCTGTCAAGTTGAATGTGTCCTAAGAACACTCGCGGTGTCCTGAAATGTTCGCCAATAAACAAAATGGGGGTGTTCTGAAGACGCTTCTAAGAACACTAGCGGTGTCCGGGGAGTGTTCGTAGGGGGTGTCCTGAGGACGCTGTCCGTATTGTTCTCTGTCAAGTTGAATGTGTCCTAAGAACACTTGCGGTGTCCTAAAATGTTCGCAAATAAACAAGATGGTGGTGTTCTGAAGACGCTTCTAAGAACACTTACGGTGTCCGGGGAGTGTTCGTAGGGGGTGTCCTGAGGACGCTGTCTGTATTGTTCCCTGTCAAGTTGAAAGTGTCCTAAGAACACTCGCGTTGTCCTGAAATGTTCGCAAATAAACAAGATGGTGGTGTTCTGAAGACGCTTCTAAGAACACTTGCGGTGTCCGGGGAGTGTTCGTAGGGGGTGTCCTGAGGACGCTGTCCGCATTGTTCTCTGTCAAGTTGAATGTGTTCTAAGAACACCCGCGGTGTCCTGAAATGTTCGCAAATAAACAAAATGGGGGTGTTCTGAAGACGTTTTTTGAGAACACTCCCGGTGTCCTAGAATATGCGTAGGGGGTGTCCTTAGGACGCTGTCCGTATTGTTCGTTGTTAAGTTGAAAGTGTTCTAAGAACTATCGCGTTGTTCTGAAATGTTCGTAGGGATTGTCCTGAAAACGGTGTCCGTATTGTTCGCTGGCAAGTTCAAAGTGTTCTAAGAACACTCACATTGTTCGCGGACATTAAAAGTTTCCCATAGATCAGAGTTGAAATGTTTGACTCTATGGATGTGATATGCTGCGGTGGTTGTTGCCACGGCATAGAGTCTTGGGTGCATGGCCAAATGGCAACAACCACCGCAGCATATCACATTCATATTTGCTTATAACTTTGGGTGAAAAACAAATGTGTAAGGAACAAAGGGATTAGATACTATGGATGTGATATGCTGCTATGGTTGTCCTTATTATTGTATACTTACTCTTTGGTCTAGTAATGGGAGTCCATGTTTTTCTTCTTCATTTCTGTGATAAAAGAAAATAGCATGTTAGTATTAGTATTTTGTAATGACTTATTACATTGTGTAAGCAATATACTTTTATTTTTTTTTCGACCCTCATATTTAGTAGAGTACAAATCAGAGTACTGTGCAATTTGCTCAGTTTCTGTATTTGTTGCTAAAATCATTGGGTCTGTGGGAGAAAAAAAAAATCCAGTTGGATTAAAAAAAAAAACCTTTTTCTGTTATGCTACAGTTTATTTGTTTGTTTGTTTTCAATGTTCACTTTTTGTTTCTGGCTAATGCTTTATACTTTGCTTTGTTGTATTTTTTTGGAGCAGTAACAGATTCTTCATTTGTTTTGATATTATAAAATTTTGGAGCAGTTAGATACCAATTGGCGTATTCTGTCTATTTTTTTTAATATATTTTAGTGGTTTCGATTTATCTATTTGGATATTGTTAAATTTTGGGACAGTTAGATACCAATTGGCGTATTCTAACTGTGTATTTTTTGGCCTAATTTAGTGGTATTCAATTATCTGATTAGTTGTTGTAGAATCTTTGAGCTGTTAGATAGCTTTTGGAGTATTCTAACAGTTTATATTATTTTAACACAAATTTATAATTTTGGGACAGTTAGATACCAATTGGCGTATTCTAACTGTGTATTTTTTGGTCTAATTTAGTGGTATTCATTTATCTGATTAGTTGTTGTAGAATCTTTGAGCAGTTAGATAGCTTTTGGAGTATTCTAACAGTTTATATTTTTTTAACACAAATTTACTTAAAGGTTTAAATACAGTTTTTTTAATCAAATTTTGGTTTTAAGAACATCAAATAAGCGTTTGTAAGATTTGCTGGTAATCTCTGCTTTAGAGTAATGGTACTATCATTACATTCAAACCATCCACATTTCTTTTTTATATATGCAGTGTAGTGCCCTGAATTGGTTGTGGCTCCTGTGTGGTAGATTATACCTATTTTTGTGAAGGTTTTCTTACCAAGTGATATTTGACTATGTGTGATTCCAGTCAGCTTGCAGTTGTTTTTGGTACCATCTGCATTGTAACGTAGAAGCATTAGTATTACGTATTTACTATGTGTTTGTATTACTAATGTGGAGCGATTATCTGAATTGCAGGTAGAGCATAATCTACCATGGTTTGCATTTTGTACAAGTTGCTGAAATGGAATGGATTCACAATTTGGTATTGATATATATATGAAGCGTTCAATGGGAATTTCTTCTTGTGTCACATTGTTGCACAGAGTGCATGTATGTTTCCACATGTATGAAATCTGGAAGATTTCATTTATAGGTATGTTTTTGTTTTCCAGTACTAATAGTAAGTACATTAGAAATTCTTGTGGATCTTTCTGTGAGTTTATAGTGAATTTCACCATTCCAGCACAGTAGTCCAATTGTCGTCTTATTCCAAAAACACTATATGTGTTGTCAGGATTGTTTGCTGCATTTCTGTGAAGTACTAACATTTGCAAACACAAAGGTTCTGTACTGTGTAAGTAAATGTTGTCAACAATTGGTGGTAATTGATATAGAATATTCATTGCTACATTTGCATTGCAACTTACACCAACTATATTTGAGAATTTAAATGGTCCAGGTAGTTCTGTATCTAACTGCTTTTTTTGGAGTTTGTCTTCCTTCTTTAAAGAAGTACCTGGTTTACTTTCTCTAATTGATTCTTTTTTGTTTGTGGTACTTGATGAAGTATTAGTTTCTTTTACTCTCTTTGGAGGATTTGCAGTGACGTCCTGTTGCATTTCTGTTTGATTTAGTTTTCTTTTACAACGTTTTAGTTTTTGTGGAACAGAATATGTGTTTAGATGGGGAGTGTATAGTGAGCGAAGTCTATTATATTCTAAAATGCAAGGAATATCAGCGTTTACTTTACTTGCATCAAAGTTGATTAGAAATAGACCGTCAAGTGTACGTAAGCGTGATAGTGCTACGTAGTTCATGCCTTCTTTAAAGACTGTGTTACCAATATCTATCATTGCTTTGTCTAGGGTAAGACCTTGTGATTTATGAATCGTGACTGCGTATGCAAGAGTTAGAGAAAATTGTTCTCTGCGTACATACATATCTTTGAAGAGAAGGAATCTAGCTGTTGAGCGTCCTATCCGTTTTACTTCTGAAAGTTTGTCAAAGAGTATATTGACAAACTGAATTTTGTTGTCACGTGGGTATGTTTGAAAGCCAATAACTGTACCCAGTGCTCCATTAACTAGTCCTTGGTCCACGTCAAGGTTACGTTTAAGCACCACTCTGCAATTTAAGGATAATTTTAACATCTTTTCTAAGCCTGCTGTGTTTGAGATTGATTTTTCTAAATTATTTAGTCTTGTTGTGGCTTGGTCACACATGGGTAGTGTCATACCATGTACATCTAGTTTGTGTGTGGCGCTAATTTCCATTATTGGTTGCATTTCTTTACTTAACATTATTTCGTTGAATTTGAGACAGCTTGCAAGAGTTGGCATTAAGGCCAGACAATTGACATTTTTGTGGGCTAATTGTTCCATAACATCTGTAGCACATGCATTATCGCCATGAAGTGCATTAATGTGCCGGGTTTTCAATGTTGCTTCTGCTTCTTTAGAAAGTATACCAACTCTCAAACTTTTTAAAATGTTGGCATAAGTTAGATCTGCAGATTGGCGCATGTTTTCTGTTAATTCTCTGTATTGGAAATGTTGCCAAAGGTTGACATTTCCAATGCTGCCAACAGTTTTACGGCAGAGTTTGTGCCTTAATGTTTTAAAAATAGTTTCACCTTTTACTGGTGTTAATTGAAGCAGATCTCCAAAAACAATAATGTGTTTTCCTGCAAAGAGCTCTTCATTGTCTGTTTTGAGTACTTCTTGTAATCTGAGGTGAATCAAAGCTAACATCAGGTTGGAGACCATGCTCACTTCATCTATTAGTAGCATTTTCATTTGTTTCAATACTCTGCGTAATTCCATTGCAGCTTCTGCAGAAAGTTTGTAATAGTCTAATTTGTTCTGTTGTTCTACTGGTAATAGTAGCAATCGGTGTGATGTAACACCACCTATGTTGTAGGCAGCTAAACCTGTGGGGGCAGTGACAACAGCTGACAGTTTGTTGTTTGTCAATTGGTGAAGGAACTTACTAATGATTTTGATTAGGAATGTTTTGCCAGAACCAGCTTCACCACTGACGTACAGTAGTATAGGTTTATAATTATGGCAGGAACATTCTTTATTTTCATGTTTTACACCATGTGCAATTTGTTTTGTTACTTCTTGAAAAATACTACTCTGCTCATTGTTTAGTTTTGATTGTAGTATAGTTAAGTCTTCCTTATCTTCATACTGACACATGGTGTTTTCTAATTCTATCATAGCTAATTCTGCCTCATTTGTTATTAGTGGTTCTCCCAGTGGTTCTTGGCTTCCTGTTACAGAAGGTTGACTACTGTCAGGAGTATCCTTATTTAGTTGGGCTTTGAGTTCTTCTTCATGTTGCTGTTCATTGTGCAACATTGTTTTGTACTGTGTAAAGTTTACATCAGTTATAGTGCTTTCATTTGCTTTGAAAGCATCCTCATATGAGTCATAGTTATCTAGTAATTGTTCTTCTTTTCTCCATGGTTTGAAGAGTTGTAGCAAGGACATGTAATATACTTCTTTATGTTGAGGAGTCTTCAATGACAATTTGATATGATTAATTAAATTTGGTTTAGTGAGTTTAACTAAGCTGCCTTCACAGTCTGTCACTCTATATTTACCTTTTTTTTTCATCAGGTTTCATATTATTTTTGTATGTGTAGTTTTGGGCTATTTGGTATAGACACATGTTTTCCAAAGTATTATTTCTGTTTGGGTAGTATGTATCCAATAAATTGTTTTTTAAAATGCCTTGGCTGTTGGGATCATGTTTGGCTATTGTTTCTAAATCTTCATATGATTTTAGAACTCTTTTTCTAGATTTAGCTGGACCAAGACTTAGCCATACTATATTTTCAGATTTACCATACAATGAAGTACCAGTTAAACAATCAGCTGCTTAATAAGATCCACATTCTCTATGGGTGAGCATTTTTATGCCCAAGCTGTATAATTTCTGAGATACTGTTTTATCTGATGACAGGTCATTCCAGAGGTCTTGGAGCTCTGTCTTTTCTGCTTTAGTTAAGTATGCTGTGACATATCGTGCAACTGCAGTAGAATTGTCTGCAATGTACTGCACATCTATATTTGCATTCCATAACTGGGCAATGATTGCATTATAATCATTGATATATGTTTCTTCTTCTTTTCTTTTTATGTAATATGTATTTTTAGGTGACTTACCTTTAACACTATGTCTAACTGAAGACATGAGGTTGTTTACTTGACCTGTATTTGTAACTGGTCTAGGGAAACCAAATCGGCATTTGGTGTAGTATTTGCCTTTGTTTTTGTATTTGCAACGACAATATTTTCCACATTTGTGTCTTTGAAATTGTAAAATTTGTGCATGAAGATCACTATTTGTGGCTTCTGATGGAATTTCACAAGTGACATATTTTTCAATAAACTGTAAAACAGTGGCATCACTGTCTTGACCAAATTTAGGAGCATCTTTAATCCATAAAAACATGTGGATATGTGGTGCTCCTCTGGCTTGGTATTCTTTTCTCCAAAAGAAGTGTTGCACTTCTCCAAGGGGAGGAACAGTTTTATTACAAATAAAATGTAGCATAGCAATGAAGCGATGGTGAAAATATCTTGAAACATTAACAGGATCCAAAGAACAAAGTTCTCCAGGTGTTAGAATATCTATGTTTGTTTTGTTTTTATTTGATATGCGTAGGAAATCATGTAAATCTTCCCATGCATATTCTGCACAACTTAATGTAACAAACCAAGTGGGTGGGCCAAGGTTTCTGATCATACAACGTACATCTCCATGACGTCGAAACCAGTACTCTTTAGTACCACGCATATTTGCAAATAGATTTGTAATATTTGATTGTAAAACCTCATCCTTTTGTTGCACTTTCTCTAATAATTGTGTACTTGTCATATTTTGAAAGTGTGATCCTGATTTTAATATGTGTGCAACTCCGTAACATAAAGTTGCTAGTTCACTTTCAAAGAGTAGGTGGAATATGTATTCCACATTTTGTCTAAATCTGGGATCTTCAGAATACCTCCGTAATGAGCGGTATTCTGAAGCTGATATTTGAATAGGTCTATCATCATACCTTCCTCCTTTGCTAGTAGGAAAGAGTAGAGGAAAAGCATGTGCTTCAATACTTTTTTCCCATATACTGATTGGGGATCCTTTTGTTTGACGCATTTGGTAAGTTTCCAGTACATCTTGTACGGTGTCATTACAGTGCAAAGGATGAATTGTATAATGGTCTAAAGTATTTGATATTGCAGCAGGATCTAGTAGCTCAAATTGACCAGCGTCTTGTGTTTCTTGAATTATTTCAGTTGTATCTTTCAAGTTTACTTCAATATTAATTTCTTTGTAATATTCATTATTCTCTTTAAGATATTGGAAGGCTTGTCTAACTTTATATAAATCTACCAGCTGTTGCCATATTTTTTTGTCTTTTGTAGGTACTCCATTTACTAATATAATTAAAGATTGCTGTATTGGACGTTGCACTCCTAGAGTATGCACATTTTCTTTCAGATTTAAGAGGGAGGTAATTTTGCTGTTTTTGGTTGAAGGCGTATTATTGCTTGAAATGGGTGTACTGTTTGAATTATGATGCTCTCATATAAATTAAGTTGTTGTAGAGGTTTTGGTACTGGGTATAATTCCAAATTATTTGTGATAGAACGTGAAGGAGTTTGGTTGTTGTCAAGTTTTGTAGTGCAATAACTGCAAAGTATTAAGGGCTCAGTTATTTCATATTTGTTTTCTGCTACAAGGTAGAGAACTAATTCAAACCATTTAGAATCTTCATTGTCTTCTATTTTGTATGATAGGTCCACAGTTTTTGTGTTACTTTTATAAAAAATTCTACGGCCACATACACATACATGGTTTGGTACTTCAGCTGATGTACTTTTAAATTTTAGTATTTCTTTTTTGTATGTGTTTAGCAAAAGGTTGCCATGTGTAGAATTGTTGCTTAATTGGTTTAAAGCTATTTCATTCTGTAAATGGCTTTCACTTCCAAAATATTTTTTCTGGATATAGTGAATTTCTTCAAGTAGGTCTTTTGCTGTACCATGTAGAAGGATGTTATTTAACTTTGCTAGTGCTAAAGCAGGACTTTTAGCATAGTACAGTTTATAGACTAGATTTCTTATAGTTGAATGATGTGTTGATATCCTTTTGATATCATGGAAAGTGGTTTTACAAGTAGGTCCTGTAATGCAGGCCAATGAATGTCCTTGTAGTCCCGTGTACTTGCGCACTGGACAGGTATCTATATTTTGCAGTAATTTAATTTTGATTTTGTCTTTGCTTTTTACATATTTATTGAGGAATTGGCATAAAGATTTGAAACATTGTTTGGGAATGTTACACATTGACGTGCATGGCCATTTGTACACTAGACGTTCTGATTCAGTTGAATGGAGGGGTAATTCTAAGTTTTCAGGGCATATTTTTGTAAGGAGTACTTCTTGTTCAATTATGGTATTATTCACTTTTTCATAACCTCGACCACTGCTATTTATGGCAATTGTATTTGTTTGCTTTTGTTTGTACGCTTCTTCATTAAAATATGGTTCTGTGCTCGTAGTGTGATTCCATTCACCTCCGCAGATACTTAAGAAGTTCTTTCTGTTGACATTTTGCTTATTGAGAAGTCTTTTTTGTAATTAGTTTTGTTAGTGGTTTCATTTTGTTTAACAGTAAAATAAATACATTTCTTTTGAGAAGAATTGCACTGTCCATCAATGCTTCTAAGATTAATTTCCTACGATAGGTTTTAAGCTTTGAACCTGATTGCTCTCCTGTTTTTATAAGATTTTGAAGGACTTTGTGACGGTATATTTTGGCTAACTTTGCACTATACTAAAATTTGAAGAAGTAGTTTTATCTGTACTGATAGCTGATTTTCTGTTAATTGTTTTTTGGTTTGTTTTACATTTTGATAGAGGAAGCGAAGTTGTTGTACTTGAAACTTCTTGTGTTTCACTAAATGATTGTATTAGCTGTTTTGTTTCAACTTTTTTTACAAATTCTGCTAGAGATGGATGCTTATGTTGGACACCTTTATTTTCATTTGCTCTACTTTTGCGTTGCTTTTTACGGACTTGACTTTTGGTAGGCATTCTTTAGGGTCTGTTGAAAAAAATAAAGAAGATATGGGTTGTGGTGTTCTGGAATGTATGTGTGCTGTGTGCATGAGTGTTTGAGTAAGATGATAAAGATGTATGTAATGGTGTGTGATTGTGCATTGGGAACTAAAACTAGTAGGGATAGGTATTCTTGAATTTATGTGTTACTAAACTGGGGTTCAGATGACAAAAAAAAGTAAGCTAGTGGTGTGGAAAAGTACAAATAGTAAATCTAATGTATACAATTAAAACAGTTGTTTGTTCTATAATATGAAAATTGTAGTGGTTCAGTTGTGTAATTTGTGTGTCCAAAAATAGAAATTTGTGGGCCATTCTGGCTGTAAATCGCTGTTTAAGACATGGAAATTTTTGGACAAAATGGTACAAAATCTCTATTTTAAGAAACCAAAATAGCTTGTGTTAATATTATAGTATATTTGATTAATAATACAAATATTATGATGATATTTTACTTACTTTTTTTAAATTAACAGGTAACTTCTTAGTTTTTCTTTCTTCTTCGAATTTGGCTGCTTCTTTTCAGGAAACTTGTCTTCACTGCAATTGTAAAAGCTTCAAATTAGTAACTTTGTTTGCATATAGCACTGTTTTTAATTTAGATATTGATTTGTTTAATTGAAATCCTCAGTGCATTCTGTAAAACCATTAAACTAATTTATTTACATAAGATACATTGCATCAGTTCAGTACATATGATATGGTCTTAATGAACAAATTGTATTGAATGACTTACTGTAGCAAAAAAAAAATATCTTTACTATGTCTTGTGAAATTTATAATATATTAGTGAATACCACTATTTCTGTAAGTAAACTGTTCTAGGTAATAGCGCCTCAATGTCATGTCTAATTTAAAGTAATTAAGTAAATAAATAAATAAAAACAAAAAATATGAAATTGTGTAAGTATTTTTATAAAGGTTTAAACATAAATTGTGTTTGCATGCAATTGTGTTTGAATATATGTAGTCTATATATTTCATTTAAAAAATGTTAGTTTAACATGATTTGAGTGTGTGTGTATATAGAAATTAAATAGTATAAAGGTTTATAAGTGATAGTTGATTTTAGGAAATTGAAAAAAGTACAGTAAATTCATTTTACAGATTTTACAAGGTAACAGTCTGTTTGAAAATGTGTTCATCTACTATACAGAAAATATGCATACCTGAAGTTTGTGTTCATGCCACAGTAGTGGCCATGTAGTTATGGTTAAGTTGCTGTTTCCATAGGAAGAGCACTTTTTGGGCGGCTTATAACTTCGCTCTCCCTGGACGGATCCTCACCAAACATTGCAAAACAAGTAGTTGGGTCACTCTGAATTTTTTTGCAAAGTTTGATGAGGATTCGTCCAGGGGGGAAAAGTTATAGGGGGGGGTCCCAAAACTTTTTTTTTTCCCATAGACTGAATGGGAAAAAACGCACGGCTACAGCCCGAACCGCTGGACGGATTTACACCAAATTTGCGGCAGGAGCGGCGGCCTAGTCCCAAAAGCGTGCTTTTGTAAATTTGGTGTAAATCTGTCCAGTAGTTTTTTTAAAAATGACCAAAATGTAAGGCAAAAAAATTAGTGATATCTGTGTTCGCTTCGCGGACGGACTTCCCTGTTCGCTCCGCGGACAGCACCCCGATTGGCCCATGGCCTTGCGTCATGTCCGCGGACATGCAACGTGTTCGCTGATTGGACGGCGAGGGGCGTGGAGCGCGTCAGATTTTCTGTGGCGCCCGCCATCTTGTATTCGCAGTCGACCGCGTATAGCGCAGTGAAACGTGGATAAAAAATTGTATTTAGTGCCGTGTGTTGGTGTGTAAGAGTGTTTGGGGAGGGTGGGAGAGTATGAGATAGGTTCAATGTTTTGTTTTTTTATGTGCTAGACGTTTTTGTTGCGTTCGATTTGTCCGCGGAGAACACAGCTGTTCTGACATTTTGTAAATAAACTAAATGGTGGGGTGTTTAGAGGACAGAGTATGTGTCATTTTTGTTCGCAAGGAAGGTAAAAATGACCTATGAACACTGGCGGTGTACTTTATTGTTCGTAAATACACAAACTGGGGGTGTCCTCAGGACGCTGTCCATATTGTAATCTGTCTAGTTGAATGTGTTCTAAGAACACTCGCAGTGTCCCGAAATGGTTGCAATTACACAAAATGGGGGAGTTCTGAGAACGTTGTTTGTATTGTTCGTTGTCAGGGTGAAAGTGTTTTAAGAGCACTCCTTTTGTCCGCTAATAGTACAATTTCCTAGGGGCGTCAACCGACATTTTGTCCACTAAAGAAACGATAAATCTGGCTGGTGTGCGCCGACATTATGTGATAATCCTATGACTGGCGCTATTGACCTGGCTGACTTGCTTTTGCGACACTAAATCATATCTCCCGCCCGTAAGCCTGATATTATCAAAGCATTCATATTCCCCGCCTCTCTCCGTGACGTTACAGGGTGTCTAATCAAACGCGCCCAGTCGTCTCCAGTACTACGCGTCTTTACACAGAACCCGGAAGACAACACACATTATGTCAAAACACAGCGCGCCACAATTCGGAATATGAAACTGTGATTTAAAAGCAAACAGCAAGATTGTAAATGTTGTAAAGTACATTTATTTGACATCAAATGTTTAGAGAATATTCAGCAATTTGCATTTGTCTTTGTTGTCGATCCGCAAAAGTTCATGTTGAGACACGCGATGTTCCTTTGCGGTACAGAGAGTGTTAGATCAGCTTACAACTCAGTGCGCCACAATTCGGAATATGAAACTGTGGTTTAAAAGTAAACAGCAGGATTGTACATTTGGTAAAGTACATTTATTTCACATGAAATGTTTAGTGAATATTCAGCGATTTGCTATTGTCTCCGCTGTCGATCAGCAAAAGTTTATTTGGAACCACGCGTTGTTCCTTTGTGGTAGATAGGCTGTTGGTTTATGATAAAAGCAGTAAATGGTCGCTCTGATAATCGGAAGGTTGCTCCAACAACGAGCCATTAGACCACCCTATTGGTTGGTATGTTGTTTGTAGCCGCTAGTACTGCGTAAGGGCATATTGGTCCTTGGCGATTGTCCCATATAATGGTGAGGGTCATGAAGTTGCATATTTGGACCTGCACCTGGCAGTTGAAGACCCCATCCGCTGGAGTCTGTAAATCGTGACATAGGCAAAATGGAGCCACATCCCTGTTTTAAAAAACATAAATTTGTCTCACCAGCCGATCTTCATTAAAAATCATAATTTTATTTATTAGGGCGTGAAAATATTTGCTATCGAAGATAGTGCAACAGAGTATGTTAATAATAAAATAATAATATTTTCCCATTCATATAGCGCTAAGAACCGTGAGGTATCTAAGCGGTGCTTATTATTAACCACGGTGTGTGGTGCTCATTTATCGACCACGGAAGGATGAAAGGCTGAGTTTGGCCTTGCTGGGATTCAAACTTGCGTTAACAAGCTGTGCACGGATGTCAAAGCGAGCGCTGTACTCGCTGTGCCACTTGACAGGCTACAGTGAAGTGGTACAGCGAGTAGAGCGCTTGACCGCCTATAGACCGGTTAAATTATTTCTAGTAACCCACCCTGTGTCGTCTGCCTTTTTCAGAGCCCTCTAAACGATAGGGGATCAATTCGGCAGTGATAGTGCGCGGTAGAAAACATTTTGCCACTTTCAACGAACAAGTTCAACTTGAGCGGTCTTTAATGCTACGCTATTGTAATTATATTTGGTATAAAGTAATCTAAAGGGTTACTTACAGTACAATTGCAATTTCCATTGTCTACGAGTGGTGCAGTCCCAAAACACGACTCCACGTGTGCCAACGATCTTTCGCATAGTGATATAATATATAAAAGTGGTTTCGTTTCAGAAATTTCATCTTTATCTTCTCTTACGTTTTAGCAACACTCCTTCAAGAGAAGTCTTTCATCACAATCTCTGTCTGTCAAGGTCAAAACACAATACAACCTTATAGTCCGCTTCGTGAGCCTCTCCGGGGCCTGAGAAAAAAATTGAAGCAGCTGACCTTCACTGTGAACGAGCATAAATTCTTACTTTGCAACATTCTGTGTAAAGTCATCTGTAGAAGTTGTGGAAGCAGCTGACCTTCACTGTGAACGAGCATAAATTCTTACTTTGCAACATTCTGTGTAAAGCCATCTGTAGAAGTTGGTTTTTGCACGCCATGTTTGTATATTGTTTGCGTGATATTAAAAAAAGTTTGTTTAAAGGACGTTATGGTTCTAAGTACAGCCGAAAGACCCCTGAAAATCGCAAGTTATGGTAAGCTTTGAAAAATAACTGGGCCACCACCATGCACTGCTAAGACTAACACCCAGGACATCAAAGATGACATCGCAAATGTCATTGATGAAATCACTGATGACATCACGTGTGTATGTACTTTTCATGGAATTTGTGTACTAGGGATTTTTATTATAATGTTGCGAAAAAAGTGTCAAGTATATTGCAATAAATATCATGCCGTTATTAATGCTTTGAACGATGCATTGATATAAATAGCATTGTATTATGGGATTCAATCTAGTATACTGAGCTACTAATGGAGAAACATAGCATTGTGTGCAGAGTACAAGGTGAAAGTATAATATGTGTAATGTTAATATGTTGAATAATGAATTAATAATTGTCCTGAAATGTTCGCAAATTCACAAAATTGGGTTGTTCTGAGGACATTATTCGTATTGTGTGATTGCTTAGCTGTATGCAATGAGGGAATGGCACAGAGAGTAAAGTGGACGCCGTCCGCGGACACCGCGGCTGTTCGTGGACAGGGCGTGCTACATCCGGGTTTTTCCAGGAAATCCAACATGGAAAGAAGACTGTACGGATCAGCCAATCAGATGTCGAGGTTGTGGATTTCTGTTGAAAGAGACTGTGTGTGGTGAAGTTGGCAGAAGTGGAGAAAGTCAGGGTGTTGGTGCTCGCAGATATGTTTGTGCATGGTTTACAGCAGTACGCTGAATGCAGGCATGTTGCAAAGAACTTTGATGTGAAAGGAGTGGAGGTGGTGTGGAGCAGTGTGCCTGATTGCAATGTACAGGGAATTGTACAAGTTTGTGAGGATATGGCCACGATGAACAGTCCGCATGTGGTAGTTTTGCACTATGGTGCTTTCCATTTGGGCAACGTCAGTGCCCCTACTTTGTTGGCTGATTTGGAACGCTTGGTTCAAGCAGTAATGAAGATCCTTCCAAATGCAAAAGTAATTTTTTCTGGATTACTACCTAGGGCAATATGGGACAATAGTTCAGTTTTTTGTCCTCAGCAAAATATTGTTAGGTGTGTCATCAACCGAGGCATGTGTGCCTTCATGCTTAGAGCTGGTATGTTCTTCTGTAACAATGAGAATATTGATGCCAGTAATGCTGTTAATTTTAAAGAAGATGGCATTTCTTTATCTTTTACGGGAAATGTCTTTCTATTTTGGAATGTAGGGGTTGTTTTGGAGAAGGTTATGTGAAGATTTTAGGAGTAAAGTAAGAAAAAAAACAAGAACAAAAATACAAAATAACAGGTGTCTGTCAAGCATCTGTAAAAAAAAAAAAAAACTTCAAAGGGGAAATGGGGCACACTATTTAAATTTACATTCACCACGCTCAGATTTTCGATGTGTCCGCGGACATGGTGGTAGTGCGCAGAAATGAAAATCACTACGAGGGGGTTAGTATGTTCTATGTTACATGTATATGAAGTCAGGGATATTATGGTTAAGTTGTGCACTAAAAACCTATGAAATTCAGTGAAAAAACTTTGTTAAATGGACGTTATGGTTAAGTTGCGCTACTAAAAACCTATGAAATTCAGTGAAAAAACTTTGTTAAAGGGACGTTATGGCTCAAAGTAAAACCGCAAAACCCCTGAAATTCGGCAGTTATGGTAACATAAGCAACCATAACTCGCGCCACCGTGCACTGCTAACACTAACACCCAGGACATCAAAGATGACATCACAAATGTCATTGATGACATCACTGATGACATCACATGGCTGGCTCTCCCTTTTTATCCTTAACTGACATATCGAAGCCACATAGTTTTCTTCAGTAACAGCCAGGAAGTAAAAATTGAAAAGGTACTATATTTGTAGACTTAGGGTCCAGTCACATCATATGAAACATATACATAGCGGAAGATACAGGCTTGAAAGAGAGCAATCCTTTCTGTGCATGAAGATAATCATTATGGTTATCAGCACTTTCTCATAGTTTTATTTTTATTACTCTACCTTCCCTCTATATGCTCATATTTGTATACATTATACTCACTCTCCATAGAGTGAATGGGAACAAATTTTTGCTCGCGCCTACAGCCCAAACCGCTGGACGGATTTCCACCAAATTTGGACCAGGAGCAGCGGCTTGGTCCCGAAAGCGTGCTTTGGCAATTTGGTGAAAATCTGTCCAGTAGTTTTTTTTAAAATGACCAAAAAGTAGGTAAAAAAAAATTTGTGATATCTGTGTTCAGTTTGCGGACACACTTCCCTGTTCCCTCCGCGGAAAGTGTCCTGATTGGCCAATCGTTTTGCGTGATGTTCGCGGACATGCAAAGTGTTCGCTGATTGGACGGCGTGGAGCGTGAAGCGCGTCAGATTTTTCGGTAGCGCCCGCCATCTTGGATTCGCGGATGTCCCCGGACAGCGCGGTGAAACTTTGTTCAAAATGTGTATTTTGTAGAGTGTGTTGGTGTGTAGGAGTGTTTGGGGAGGGTGGGAGTGTATGAGATAGGATGAAAGTTGTGTTTTTTATGTGTTAGACGTTCTTTTTGTGTTCGATTTGTTTGCGGCCATCACGGGTGTTCTGAAATGTTCTAAATAAACTGACTAGGGGGTGTTCTAAGGAGTCAATATGTGTCCGTTTTGTTCGCAAGCAAAGTGAAACTGTTCTAAGAACACTTGCGGTGTCCGGGGAGTGTTCGTAGGGGGTGTCCTGAGGACGCTGTCCGTATTGTTCTCTGTCAAGTTGAATGTGTTCTAAGAACATGCGCGGTGTCCTGAAATGTTCGCAAATAAACAAAATGGGGGTGTTCTGAAGACGTTTTTGAGAACACTCCCGGTGTCCTGAAATATTTGTAGGGGGTGTTCTGAAGACGCTGTCCGCATTGTTCTCTGTCAAGTTGAATGTGTTCTAAGAACACTCGCAGTGTCCTGAAATGTTCGCAAATAAACAAAATGGGGGTGTTCTGAAGACGCTTCTAAGAACACTTGCGGTGTCCGGGGAGTGTTCGTAGGGGGTGTCCTGAGGACGCTGTCCGTATTGTTCTCTGTCAAGTTGAATGTGTACTAAGAACACTCGCGGTGTCCTGAAATGTTCGCAAATAAACAAGATGGTGGTGTTCTGAAGACGCTTCTAAGAACACTTGCGGTGTCCGGGGAGTGTTCGTAGGGGGTGTCCTGAGGACGCAGTCCGTATTGTTCTCTGTCAAGTTGAATGTGTCCTAAGAACACTCGCGTTGTCCAGAAATGTTCGCAAATAAACAAGATGGTGGTGTTCTGAAGACGCTTCTAAGAACAGTCGCGGTGTCCGGGGAGTGTTCGTAGGGGGTATCCTGAGGACGCTGTCCGTATTGTTCTCTGTCAAGTTGAATGTGTTCTAAGAACACCCGCGGTGTCCTGAAATGTTCGCAAATAAACAAAATGGGGGTGTTCTGAAGACGTTTTTGAGAACACTCCCGGTGTCCTAGAATGTTCGTAGGGGGTGTCCTTAGGACGCTGTCCGTATTGTTCATTGTTAAGTTGAAAGTGTTCTAAGAACTATCGCGTTGTTCTGAAATGTTCGTAGGGGGTGTCCTGAAAACGGTGTCCGTATTGTTCTCTGGCAAGTTCAAAGTGTTCTAAGAACACTCACATTGTTCGCGGACATTAAAAGTTTCCCATAGATCATAGTTGAAATGTTTGACTCTATGGATGTGATATGCTGCGGTGGTTGTTGCCAGGGCATAGAGTCTTGGGTGCATGGCCATTTGGCCATGCACCCAAGACTCTATGCCCTGGCAACAACCACCGCAGCATATCACATTCATATTTGCTTATAACTTTGGGTGAAAAACAAAAGTATAAGGAACAAAGGGATTAGATACTATGGATGTGATATGCTGCTATGGTTGTCCTTATTATTGTATACTTACTGTTTGGTCTAGTAATGGGAGTCCATGTTTTTCTTCTTCATTTCTGTGATAAAAGAAAATAGCATGTTAATATTAGTATTTTGTAATGACTTATTACATTGTATAAGCAATATACTTTTATTTTTTTTCGACCCTCATATTTAGTAGAGTACAAATCAGAGTACTGTGCAATTTGCTCAGTTTCTGTATTTGTTGCTAAAATCATTGGGTCTGTGGGAGAAAAAAAAAATCCAGTTGGATTAAAAAAAAAACCTTTTTCTGTTATGCTACAGTTTATTTGTTTGTTTGTTTTCAATGTTCACTTTTTGTTTCTGGCTAATGCTTTATACTTTGCTTTGTTGTATTTTTTTTGGAGCAGTAACAGATTCTTCATTTGTTTTGATATTATAAAATTTTGGAGCAGTTAGATACCAATTGGTGTATTCTAACTGTCTATTTTTTTAATATATTTTAGTGGTTTTGATTTATCTATTTGGATATTGTTAAATTTTGGGACAGTTAGATACCAATTGGCGTATTCTAACTGTGTATTTTTTGGCCTAATTTAGTGGTATTCATTTATCTGATTAGTTGTTGTAGAATCTTTGAGCTGTTAGATAGCTTTTGGAGTATTCTAACAGTTTATATTATTTTAACACAAATTTATAATTTTGGGACAGTTAGATACCAATTGGCGCATTCTAACTGTCTATTTTTTGGTCTAATTTAGTGGTATTCATTTATCTGATTAGTTGTTGTAGAATCTTTGAGCAGTTAGATAGCTTTTGGAGTATTCTAACAGTTTATATTTTTTAACACAAATTTACTTAAAGGTTTAAATACAGTTTTTTTAATCAAATTTTGGTTTTAAGAACATCAAATAAGCGTTTGTAAGATTTGCTGGTAATCTCTGCTTTAGAGTAATGGTACTATCATTACATTCAAACCATCCACATTTCTTTTTTATATATGCAGTGTAGTGCCCTGAATTGGTTGTGGCTCCTGCGTGGTAGATTATACCTATTGTTGTGAAGGTTTTCTTACCAAGTGATATTTGACTATTTGTGATTCCAGTCAGCTTGCAGTTGTTTTTGGCACCATCTACATTGTAACGTAGAAGCATTAGTATTACGTATTTACTATGTGTTTGAATTACTAATGTGGAGCGATTATCTGAATTGCAGGAAGAGCATAATCTACCATGGTTTGCATTTTGTACAAGTTGCTGAAATGGAATGGATTCACAATTTGGTATTGATATATATATGAAGCGTTCATTGGGAATGTGTTCTTGTGTCACATTGTTGCACAGAGTGCATGTATGTTTCCACATGTATGAAATCTGGAAGATTTCATTCATAGGTATGTTTTTGTTTTCCAGTACTAATAGTAAGTACATTAGAAATTCTTGTGGATCTTTCTGTGAGTTTATAGTGAATTTCACCATTCCAGCACAGTAGACCAATTGTCGTCTTATTCCAAAAACCCTATATGTGTTGTCAGGATTGTTTGCTGCATTTCTGTGAAGTAATAACATTCATGGTCCAGGTAGTTCTGTATCTAACTGCTTTTTTTGGAGTTTGTCTTCCTTCTTTAAAGAAGTACCTGGTTTACTTTCTCTAATTGATTCTTTTTTGTTTGTGGTACTTGATGAAGTATTAGTTTCTTTTACTCTCTTTGGAGGATTTGCAGTGACGTCCTGTTGCATTTCTGTTTGATTTAGTTTTCTTTTACAACGTTTTAGTTTTTGTGGAACAGAATATGTGTTTAGATGGGGAGTGTATAGTGAGCGAAGTCTATTATATTCTAAAATGCAAGGAATATCAGCGGTTACTTTACTTGCATCAAAGTTGATTAGAAATAGACGGTCAAGTGTACGTAAGCGTGATAGTGCTACGTAGCTCATGCCTTCTTTAAAGACTGTGTTACCAATATCTATCATTGCTTTGTCTAGGGTAAGACCTTGTGATTTTTGAATTGTGACTGCGTATGCAAGAGGTAGAGAAAATTGTTCTCTGCGTACATACATATCTTTGAAGAGAAGGAATCTAGAAGGAATCTAGCTGTTGAGCGTCCTATCCGTTTTACTTCTGAAAGTTTGTCAAAGAGTATATTGACAAACTGAATTTTGTTGTCACGTGGGTATGTTTAAGGATCATTTTAACATCTTTTCTAAGCCTGCTGTGTTTGAGATTGATTTTTCTAAATTATTTAGTCTTGTTGTGGCTTGGTCACACATGGGTAGTGTCATACCATGTACATCTAGTTTGTCTGTGGCGCTAATTTCCATTATTGGTTGCATTTCTTTACTTAACATTATTTTGTTGAATTTGAGACAGCTTGCAAGAGTTGGCATTAAGGCCATACAATTGACATTTTTGTGGGCTAATTGTTCCATAACATCTGTAGCACATGCATTATCGCCATAAAGTGCATTAATGTGCCGGGTTTTCAATGTTGCTTCTGCTTCTTTAGAAAGTATACCAACTCTCAAACTTTTTAAAATGTTGGCATAAGTTAGATCTGCAGATTGGCCA
The DNA here is from genome assembly GCF_040938575.1 of Ambystoma mexicanum. Classification (NCBI taxonomy): domain Eukaryota; kingdom Metazoa; phylum Chordata; class Amphibia; order Caudata; family Ambystomatidae; genus Ambystoma; species Ambystoma mexicanum. The sequence goes on along the minus strand of NC_090941.1, from coordinate 936,766,836 downwards.
TGTTTTCTGTTAATTCTCTGTATTGGAAATGTTGCCAAAGGTTGACATTTCCAATGCTGCCAACAGTTTTACGGCAGAGTTTGTGCCCTAATGTTTTAAAAATAGGTTCACCTTTTACTGCTGTTAATTGAAGCAGATCTCCAAAAACAATAATGTGTTTTCCTGCAAAGAGCTCTTCATTGTCTGTTTTGAGTACTTCTTGTAATCTGAGGTGAATCAAAGCTAACATCAGGTTGGAGACCATGCTCACTTCATCTATTAGTAGCATTTTCATTTGTTTCAATACTCTGCGTAATTCCATTGCAGCTTCTACAGAAAGTTTGTAATAGTCTAATTTGTTCTGGTGTTCTACTGGTAATAGTAGCAATCGGTGTAATGTAACACCACCTATGTTGTAGGCAGCTAAACCTGTGGGGGCAGTGACAACAGCTGACAGTTTGTTGTTTGTCAATTGTTGAAGGAACTTACTAATGATTTTGATTAGGAATGTTTTGCCAGAACGAGCTTCACCACTGACGTACAGTAGTATAGGTTTATAATTATGGCCGGAACATTCTTTATTTTCATGTTTTACACCATGTGCAATTTGTTTTGTTACTTCTTGAAAAATACTACTCTGCTCATTGTTTAGTTTTGATTGTAGTATAGTTAAGTCTTCCTTATCTTCATGCTGACACATGGTGTTTTCTAATTCTATCATAGCTAATTCTGCCTCATTTGTTATTAGTGGTTCTCCCAGTGGTTCTTGGCTTCCTGTTACAGAAGGTTGACTACTGTCAGGAGTATCCTTATTTAGTTGGGCTTGGAGTTCTTCTTCATGTTGCTGTTCATTGTGCAACATTGTTTTGTACTGTGTAAAGTTTACATCAGTTATAGTGCTTTCATTTGCTTTGAAAGCATCCTCATATGAGTCATAGTTATCTAGTAATTGTTCTTCTTTTCTCCATGGTTTGAAGAGTTATAGCAGGGACATGTAATATACTTCTTTATGTTGAGGAGTCTTCAATGACAATTTGATATGATTAATTAAATTTGGTTTAGTGAGTTTAACTAAGCTGCTTTCACAGTCTGTCACTCTATATTTACATTTTTTTTTTCATCAGGTTTCATATTATTTTTGTATGTGTAGTTTTGGGATATTTGGTATAGACACATGTTTTCCAAAGTATTATTTCTGTTTGGGTAGTATGTATCCAATAAATTGTTTTTTAAAATGTCTTGGCTGTTGGGATCATGTTTGGCTATTGTTTCTATATCTTCATATGATTTTAGAACTCTTTTTCTAGATTTAGCTGGACCAAGACTTAGTCATACTATATTTTCAGATTTACCATACAATGAAGTACCAGTTAAACAATCAGCTGCTTCATAAGATCCACATTCTCTATGGGTGAGCATTTTTATGCCCAAGCTGTATAATTTCTGAGATACTGTTTTATCTGATGACAGGTCATTCCAGAGGTCTTGGAGCTCTGTCTTTTCTGCTTTAGTTAAGTATGCTGTGACATATCGTGCAACTGCAGTAGAATTGTCTGCAATGTACTGCACATCTATATTTGCATTCCATAAGTGGGCAATGATTGCATTATAATCATTAATATATTTTTCTTCTTCTCTTCTTTTTATGTAATATGCATTTTTAGGTGACTTACCTTTAACACTATGTCTAACTGAAGACATGAGGTTGTTTACTTGACCTGTATTTGTAACTGGTCTAGGGAAACCAAATCGGCATTTGGTGTAGTATTTGCCTTTGTTTTTGTATTTGCGACGACAATATTTTCCACATTTGTGTCTTTGAAATTGTAAAATGTGTGCATGAAGATCACTATTTGTGGCTTCTGATGGAATTTCACAAGTGACATATTTTTCAATAAACTGTAAAACAGTGGCATCACTGTCTTGACCAAATTTAGGAGCATCTTTAATCCATAAAAGCATGTGGATATGTGGTGCTCCTCTGGCTTGGTATTCTTTTCTCCAAAAGAAGTGTTGTACTTCTCCAAGGGGAGGAACAGTTTTATTACAAATAAAATGTAGCATAGCAATGAAGCGATGGTGAAAATATCTTGAAACATTAACAGGATCCAAAGAACAAAGTTCTCCAGGTGTTAGAATATCTATGTTTGTTTTGTTTTTATTTGATATGCGTAGGAAATCATGTAAATCTTCCCATGCATATTCTGCACAACTTAATGTAACAAACCAAGTGGGTGGGCCAAGGTTTCTGATCATACAACGTACATCTCCATGACGTCGAAACCAGTACTCTTTAGTACCACGCATATTTGCAAATAGATTTGTAATATTTGATTGTAAAACCTCATCCTTTTGTTGCACTTTCTCTAATAATTGTGTAGCTGTCATATTTTGAAAGTGTGATCCTGATTTTAATATGTGTGCAACTCCGTAACATAAAGTTGCTAGTTCACTTTCAAAGAGTAGTTGGAATATGTATTCCACATTTTGTCTAAATCTGGGATCTTCAGAATACATCCGTAATGAGCAGTATTCTGAAGCTGATATTTGAATAGGTCTATCATCATACCTTCCTCCTTTGCCAGTAGGAAAGAGTAGAGGAAAAGCACGTGCCTCTATACTTTTTTCCCATATACTGATTGGCGATCCTTTTGTTTGACGCATTTGGTAAGTTTCCAGTACATCTTGTACGGTGTCATTACAGTGCAAAGGATGAATTGTATAATGGTCTAAAGTATTTGATATTGTAGCAGGATCTAGTAGCTCAAATTGACCAGCTTCTTGTGTTTCTTGAATTATTTCAGTTGTATCTTTCAAGTTTTCTTCAATATTAATTTCTTTGTAATATTCATTATTCTCTTTAAGATATTGGAAGGGTTGTCTAACTTTATATAAATCTACCAGCTGTTGCCATATTTTTTTGTCTTTTGTAGGTACTACATTTACTAATATAATTAAAGATTGCTGCATTGGACGTTGCACTCCTAGAGTATGCACATTTTCTTTTAGATTTAATGGTAAATAAAATACTTTTCCACGAATGCCTTTTACCAATTCAGAGGGAGGTAATTTTGCTGTTTTTGGTTGAAGGCGTATTATTGCTTGAAATGGGTGTACTGTTTGAATTATGATGCTCTCATATAAATTAAGTTGTTGTAGAGGTTTTGGTACTGGGTATAATTCCAAATTATTTGTGATAGAACGTGAAGGAGTTTGGTTGTTGTCAAGTTTTGTAGTGCAATAACTGCAAAGTATTAAGGGCTCAGTTATTTCATATTTGTTTTCTGCTACAAGGTAGAGAGCTAATTCAAACCATTTAGAATCTTCATTGTCTTCTATTTTGTATGATAGGTCCACAGTTTTTGTGTTACTTTTATAAGAAATTCTACGGCAACATACACATACATGGTTTGGTACTTCAGCTGATGTACTTTTAAATTTTAGTATTTCTTTTTTGTATGTGTTTAGCAAAAGGTTGCCATGTGTAGAATTGTTGCTTAATTGGTTTAAAGATATTTCATTCTGTAAATGGCTTTCACTTCCAAAATATTTTTTCTGGATATAGTGAATTTCTTCAAGTAGGTCTTTTGCTGTACCATGTAGAAGGATGTTATTTAACTTTGCTAGTGCTAAAGCAGGACTTTTAGCATAGTACAGTTTATAGACTAGATTTCTTATAGTTGAATGATGTGTTGATATCCTTTTGATATCATGGAAAGTGGTTTTACAAGTAGGTCCTGTAATGCAGGCCAATGAATGTCCTTGTAGTCCTGTGTACTTGCGCACTGGACAGGTATCTATATTTTGCAGTAATTTAATTTTGATTTTGTCTTTGCTTTTTACATATTTATTGAGGAATTGGCGTAAAGATTTGAAACATTGTTTAGGAATGTTACACATTGATGTGCATGGCCATTTGTACACTAGACGTTCTGATTCAGTTGAATGGAGGGGTAATTCTAAGTTTTCAGGGCATATTTTTGTGAGGAGTACTTCTTGTTCCATTATGGTATTATTCACTTTTTCATAACCTCGACCACTGCTATTTATGGCAATTGTATTTGTTTGCTTTTGTTTGTACGCTTCTACATTAAAATATGGTTCTGTGCTCGTAGTGTGATTCCATTCACCTCTGCAGATACTTAAGAAGTTCTTTCTGTTGACATTTCGCTTATTGAGAAGTCTTTTTTGTAATTTAGTTATTAGTTTTGTTAGTGGTTTCATTTTGTTTAACAGTAAAATAAATACATTTCTTTTGAGAAGAATTGCACTGTCCATCAATGCTTCTAAGATTAATTTCCTACGATAGGTTTTAAGCTTTGAACCTGATTTCTCTCCTGTTTTTATAAGATTTTGAAGGACTTTGTGACGGTATATTTTGGCTAACTTTGCACTATATTAAAATTTGAAGAAGTAAAAAATAAAGAAGATATGGGTTGGGGTGTTCTGGAATGTATGTTTGCTGTGTGCATGAGTGTTTGAGTAAGATGATAAAGATGTATGTAATGGTGTGTGATTGTGCATTGGGAACTAAAACTAGTATGGATAGGTATTCTTGAATTTATGTGTTACTAAACTGGGGTTCAGATGACAAAAAAAAGTAAGTTGGTGGTGTGGAAAAGTACAAATAGTAAATCTAATGTATACAATTAAAACAGTTGTTTGGTCTATAATATGAAAATTGTAGTGGTTCAGTTGGGTAATTTGTGTGTCCAAAAATAGAAATTTGTGGGCCATTCTGGCTGTAAATCGCTGTTTAAGACATGGAAATTTTTGGACAAAATGGTACAAAATCTCTATTTCAAGAAACCAAAATAGCTCGTATTAATGTTATAGTATATTTGATTAATAATACAAATATTATGGTGATATTTTACTTACTTTTTTTTAATTTAACAGGTAACTTCTTAGTTTTTCTTTCTTCTTCGAATTCGGCTGCTTCTTTTCAGGAAACTTGTCTTCACTGCAATTGTAAAAGCTTCAAATTAGTAACTTTGTTTGTATATAGCACTGTTTTTAATTTAGATATTGATTTGTTTAATTGAAATCCTCAGTGCCTTCTGTAAAACCATTAAACTAATTTATTTACATAAGATACATTGCATCAGTTCAGTACATATGATATGGTCTTAATGAACAAATTGTATTGAATGACTTACTGTAGCAAAAAAAAAATATCTTTACTATGTCTTGTGAAATTTATAATACATTAGTGAATACCACTATTTCTGTAAGTAAACTGTTCTAGGTAATAGCGCCTCAATGTCATGTCTAATTTAAAGTAATTAAGTAAATAAATAAATAAAAACAAAAAATATGAAATTGTGTAAGTATTTTTATAAAGGTTTAAACATAAATTGTGTTTGCATGCAATTGTGTTTGAATATATGTAGTCTATATATTTCATTTAAAAAATGTTAGTTTAACATGATTTGAGTGTGTGTGTATAAAGAAATTAAATAGTATAAAGGTTTATAAGTGATAGTTGATTTTAGGAAATTGAAAAAAGTACAGTAAATTCATTTTACAGATTTTACAAGGTAACAGTCTGTTTGAAAATGTGTTCATCTACTATACAGAAAATATGCGTACCTGAAGTTTGTGTTCATGCATATGGATATGCATGGAGCTGCAAGTAGAAATCTTGAAGACTTGTACAGTATTTCTGGTAGATGGTGCTTGCCAATGATATGACACTTGTACACAGAGAGATTCAGAGTACATTTGCAGTGCTGATCTATGATGATGCAGTTAGATGTAGAGGTCTTGAATGTGATTGGTGCATGGTCATGTGATTTTTGAGGTACATCCAATGAGGGGATGGCAGAGAGAGTGTAGTGGAAATGGTAGAAGGGCTGTTCATGTTACGATATGTCCGCGGACATGGCAGTAGTTCGCGGACATCGGGAGTTACATCCGGGGATTTTTGGGTTCAGAAGTCATGCAAATGAGAATAAGCACTGAAAGGGATTGGTCAGGAAAGTTTGGTGGGTGTGTTGTGCCAGGAGAGATTTTCTCAGATACTCTTTTTGCGGAGAGAACAAAAGATAGCTATGGCTGTGTGTTTCAGAAAACAGATTGTTTGGATTTTAGGAGATCCGTGGATACATTGGTTGAAGGTGCATGCAGAAAGCTGTGGAGTAGCTGTAGATCTTGGATTCCCACATGTGGAAGTACACTGGCATGGAGTACGTGGAATGAAGTGGTTGGACTTGCTACCTCTCTGTGCTACTTTGGAGACAGAGCAACATCCAGACATAATTGTAATTCATTGTGGAGGGAACAGTTTAGGACATGTGACTGGAATCTTTTTGCAATTTGCTATGAACGAAGGACTTAGGAAGGTTATCAACATGTTTCCTAATTCTCAAGTGATATTTTCACGGATTGCGCAGAGACAAATGTGGTTTCGTTCTTCTTCATTTGGTCCACAAATGGAAAAAGCAAGGCGCAATATTAATAAGGCTGTTTGTGCCTTTCTAAGAGATTTTGGCATGTCTTCTTTTCACAATGAAAATATTATGTTTTGTAGTACATACATTTTTCGCAGAGATGGAGTCCATCTTACTTATGCTGGCAATCAGATTTTTCTGAGAAATGTACAAAATGCATTGCAACCTTTTTTGGAATTACAACAACGATTTTGAAGTAGATGTTAAGCATTTACAATTTTTGACTTACAAACACCACCCAAGGCTTTTTTCAGAGCCACCACTTCTTTCCAGAGAAAATTACAATGTTTGTGATGGAGTAGCAACCCAATTTTTTTAATGTTCGCAAACTGTCCGTGGATTTCTAAAAAATACAAAGAGCCCTGCTTCATTTATTTTCACTTCTATTTTTTAACTGGGAAAGGCGGCTCTGAAAAGAGCCTTATATTCTTTCTGATTTTTGTAATTTTGTATTTTTTTTGGTTTTTCAGACACGACACACTAGGAGAGGAGGGTAAAGGAGGGTAAAGGGGAGGACACCAACCACAGGGATAAGAAAGGGCGAGCTGAGAGAGGAAGATGTAGAGTGGGTTTTATTTGGGTAGTGAGCAGGTCTTCTCGTGGTCTGAGACGATAGTCTCAAAAGCACTCCGAAGTCGCTCCCCCCTGCAGAGTACTGTGTCACAGTACATACATACAACTGTGACCCTCGAAAGGTAAGGGTCATCAGCATTCTGTATGGCCTGTGAGGCAGCTTGAGGAAGACGCTGTCCCACAGAGGTGGTCCTTGTGGTGACAGGATCAGAAATCGAGGATGAAGTAGAAGAAATCAACCTGCTACGTTCTTCGCAAGGTATAACCCTGCGAATAGCCCCAGAGTGAAATGACCTCAGGTGTCGCTTCATAGTAGTGGTCCCAAAGCTGTACTTACCGTGCTTCCCGCGACTGAGTATCATTTTGCACTCATTGCAGGTAACACGGTTCGCACAAGCCTTAGGAACAATACCATGAATGGTAAATAACCGCCACACCCAAGACTCACGCCTAGTGCGGGTAGTAGAGTTTTCCTCTACCTCATTCTCATCATCCTCTTCTTCCTCCTCCGCATCCTCACTCCTGTTCCCCTCTTCAGGCCCTTGGGGAGGTGGTGGTGGTGGAGGGGGTGGGGGTGGTGCTGAAGCAGGTGCAGCACCAAGTGGCAGTTCAGCAGCCAAGGATGCCATCTCGATGATGGTGTAGTCTGCAGGTGGCAGCAAAAATCACTGTGTTCTGAAGAATAGCCAGAAACACAATGGGAATAAGCTCTTGGGCGTGGTCTTTTATAGGGGTGCTTGTGCGCGGTTCGCGGACATGCGCACTGTCCGCTGACAGATCGAAAACAAAAAAAGGATCGGAAAGTTTCAAAAGGTATATAGAAACTCAAGATTGCTATGTGGGATTTGTGCCATGGTGAGATTTTATTGAAAAATATTATGGATTAACTGAAAATGTACTTTTAAATTGTTCGGGGACACGAACAGTGTCCGCATTTCAGGACACACGATGAGCGTGGGCGCGGTCATATGATCCGTTCGCGAACTAGTCCGCGAAGGAAGCGCCTCTCCGCAGGACACCAAGTGCACGGAGATTGGTTAGCGCATGCGCATTGATGTCCTACGGACACTGTTCAGGTTCTGAAGTAATTAAAAGTGCGTCACACGTGAAACAAACATTTCAGGACACCGCGTGTGTTCTTAGAACAGTTTAAACTTGGTAGCGAACAGTAAGGACAGATATAGTGTTCTTCAGGACACGTGTAATTTAGTTTATGTACAAACATTTCAAGACACCAATTGTGTTCTTAGAACAGTTTCAATTGGGTAGCGAACACTACGAACAGGTATAGTGTTCTTCAGGACACCTCCATTTTCGTTTATGTACGAACATTTCAGGACACCAATAGCGTTCTTAGAACAGTTTGAACTTGCTAGCGAACAGTACCGGACAGGTATAGTGTTCTTTAGGACACTTTAATTTTTGTTTGTTTACGAACAATTCAGGACACCTCGTGTGTTCTTAGTACAGTTTCATGTTGCTAGCGAACACTACGAACAGTTGTACTGTTGTTCTGGACACATCATTTTCGTTTATTTACGAACATTTCAGGACACCAATTGTGTTCTTAGGACAGTTTTAAGTTGATAGCGAACATTACGGACAGATATGGTGTTCTTTAGAACAGTTTAATTTTTGTTTCTTTACGAACATTTCAGGACACCACGTGTGTTCTTAGAACAGTTTCAACTTGCTAGCGAACAGTACGAACAGGTGTGGTGTTCTTCAGGACACCTCCATTTTCGTTTATGTACGAACATTTCAGAACACTCGCACTGTCCGCGGACACTTTTATTGTTTTTTTTTTTTAAAAAACGGAAACTATTCACAATACAATATAAAAATTAAACTTTATTTAACATATATTAATAATTTATGACAGAGAAGGTGAGGCAGAAACAGAAACAAAAACAGGAGAATTTGGGGTTTCAACATGATTGGTATTAGGTGAAGAAGGGATGGAAATCTCATCAAAACGTTTTGGATTATGGAGAGGGTTTGGGGATAATTGACTGGGATATGGTGAGGACGGACAAGTACATGTGGGGCAATGGTACGAGGTTTTTGGTTTGAAATGATTTTCTACATAAGTTTTTAAATTATTAAAATTAGCCAACAATACATCCATTTTTTCTTCTATATTGTGAAGACTGTTATCCATTACAGGGTTTTCTGAAGTTTTTTCTATTTTGGTATGCTCTGTACAAAACAATAATATATATGTTAAATGTATATAAAAAAAATAATAAATAAATGGTTTATATTATAAAGTGTTTACCATTAGTTTCACTATCTTGTGACATTTCTTCATGTGGGAAATTGTCCTCTAGCCATTCCAGAGTACTAGACATTTCTGTGAGAAAAAAAAAAGATAATATATTTTTTAATCTAATACAGAAAGTTTTTAAATATATGAGTAAAATGAAGTACACTTACTATTTCTGGTAAGATAAGTCCTATGTATTCAGTGGGTCTGGTCTTGTTCTCAGTTCTGTTGTGTCTGTGAGGTAATTATGTTGGAAGCCAATTTATCTTCTTGTGATATATTCTATTTCAGAACATATTGTATTTAAATGAATGGTTAGTGTGTTACATATATGGGTTACATTTCTTATGTATTACTATATATAATGTGTTTGTGTGCTGCTTTTTGAATTTGTTAAATGTTCCTATATTATGATATAACAATCAAACATACCCCACCACCCCCCCCACAGTTTTTAGGTAGTGGTACTGTTCTCCGAACATGTCCGAGAACATTAAATAAGTTCGCGGACATCAAGTTCATAAGAAGAGATCTAGTCAGTTCCATATGACATGTATATAAAGTCAAAGTCATTATTGTTAAGTTGTGCTACTAAAAACTATGAAATTCAGTGAAAAAACGTTGTTAAAGGGACGCTATGATTAAGTTGCGCTACTAAAAACCTATGAAATTCAGTGAAAAAAACTTTGTTAAAGGAACGTTATGGTTAACTTGCGCTACTAAAAACCTATGAAATTCAGTGAAAAAACTTTGTTAAAGGGACGTTATGGTTCCAAGTAAAACCGAAAAACCCTTGAAATTCTCCAGTTATGGTAAGCTAAGCAACCATAACTCGCGCCACCACCGTGCACTGCTAAGACTAACACCCAGGTCATCAAAGATGACATCACAAATGTCATTGATGACATCACTGATGACATCACATGTGTATGTACTTCTCATGAAATATGTGTAGAAGGGATTCTTATTATGTTGCGAAAAAAGTGTCAAGAATCATTGCAAGAAATATACCCTAATAAGTGCATTGAACGATGCATTGATATAAATAGCATCCTATTATGGGGTTCTATCTAGTATACTAAGCTACTCATACAGAAACATAACATTGTGTGCAGCGTACAAGATGAAGGTATGACATTCGTAATGTTAATATGTTGAATAATGAAATGATAATTGTTTTCTTAATAGATTTTTGTGTACTGTGAAATATGTAATAAGTAGCTAATAAAACCCATGTATTACATAATTGCATTACTATATACAAAACACAAAGACACAAGAACACATACCAATATGGGTATATACAGGGAAAACATTTTGCCACTTTCAACGAACAAGTTCAACTTGAGCGGTCTTTAATGCTAAGCTATTGTAATTATATTTGGTATAAAGTAATCTAAAGGGTTACTTACAGTACAATTGCAATTTCCATTGTCTACGAGTGGTGCAGTCCCAAAACACGACTCCACGTGTGCCAACGATCTTTCGCATAGTGATATAATATATAAAAGTGGTTTCGTTTCAGAAATTTCATTTTATCTTCTCTTACGTTTTAGCAACACTCCTTCAAGAGAAGTCTTTCATCACAATCTCTGTCTGTCAAGGTCAAAACACAATACAACCTTATAGTCCGCTTCGTGAGCCTCTCCGGGGCCCGAGAAAAAAATGGAAGCAGCTGACCTTCACTGTGAACGAGCACAAATTCTTAATTTGCAACATTCTGTGTAAAGCCATCTGTAGAAGTTGTGGAAGCAGCTGACCTTCACTGTGAACGAGCATAAATTCTTACTTTGCAACATTCTGTGTAAAGCCTTCTGTAGAAGTTGGTTTTTGCACACAATGTTTGTATATTGTTTGCGTGATATTAAAAAAAGTTTGTTTAAAGGACGTTATGGTTCTAAGTACAGCCGAAAGACCCCTGAAAATCGCAAGTTATGGTAAGCTTTGAAAAATAACTGGCGCCACCACCGTGCACTGCTAAGACTAACACCCAGGACATCAAAGATGACATCGCAAATGTCATTAATGAAATCACTGATGACATCACGTGTGTATGTACTTTTCATGGAATTTGTGTACTAGGGATTTTTATTATAATGTTGCGAAAAAAGTGTCAAGGATATTGCAATAAATATCATACCGTTATTAGTGCTTTGAACGATGCATTGATATAAATAGCATTGTATTATGGGATTCTATCTAGTATACTGAGCTACTAATGGAGAAACATAGCATTGTGTGCAGAGTACAAGATGAAAATATAATATGTGTAATGTTAATATGTTGAATAATGAAATAATAATTGTCCTGAAATGTTCGAAAATTCACAAAATGGGGTTGTTCTGAGGACGTTATTTGTATTGTGTGATTGCTTAGTTGTATGCAATGAGGGAATGGCACAGAGAGTAAAGTGGACGCCGTCCGCGGACACCGCGGCTGTTCGTGGACAGGGCGTGCTACATCCGGGTTTTTCCAGGAAATCCAACATGGAAAGAAGACTGTACGGATCAGCCAATCAGATGTCGAGGTTGTGGATTTCTGTTGAAAGAGAATGTGTGTGGTGAAGATGGCAGAAGTGGAGAAAGTCAGGGTGTTGGTGCTCGGAGATATGTTTGTGCATGGTTTACAGCAGTACGCTGAATGCAGGCATGTTGCAAAGAACTTTGATGTGAAAGGAGTGGAGGTGGTGTGGAGCAGTGTGCCTGATTGCAATGTACAGGGAATTGTACGAGTTTGTGAGGATATGGCCCCGATGAACAGTCCGCATGTGGTAGTTTTGCACTATGGTGCTTTCCATTTGGGCAACGTCAGTGCCCCTACTTTGTTGGCTGATTTGGAACGCTTGGTTCAAGCAGTAATGAAGATCCTTCCAAATGCAAAAGTAATTTTTTCTGGATTACTACCTAGGGCAATATGGGACAATAGTTCAGTTTTTTGTCCTCAGCAAAATATTGCTAGGTGTGTCATCAACCGAGGCATGTGTGCCTTCATGCTTAGAGCTGGTATGTTCTTCTGTAACAATGAGAATATTGATGCCAGTAATGCTGTTAATTTTAAAGAAGATGGCATTTCTTTATCTTTTACGGGAAATGTCTTTCTATTTTGGAATGTAGGGGTTGCTTTGGAGAAGGTTATGTGAAGATTTTAGGAGTAAAGTAAGAAAAAAACAAGAAAAAAAATACAAAATAACAGGTGTCTGTCAAGCATCTGTAAAAAAAAAAAAGAACTTCAAAGGGGAAATGGGGCACACTATTTAAATTTACATTCACCACGCTCAGATTTTCGATGTGTCCGCGGACATGGTGGTAGTGCGCGGACATGAAAATCACTACGAGGGGGTTAGTATGTTCTATGTTACATGTATATGAAGTCAGGGATATTATGGTTAAGTTGCGCTACTAAAAACCTATGAAATTCAGTGAAAAAACTTTGTTAAAGGGACGTTATGGCTCAAAGTAAAACCGCAAAACCCCTGAAATTCGGCAGTTATGGTAACATAAGCAACCATAACTCGCGCCACCGTGCACTGCTAACACTAACACCCAGGACATCAAAGATGACATCACAAATGTCATTGATGACATCACTGATGACATCACATGGCTTGCTCTCCCTTTTTATCCTTTACTGACATATCGAAGCCACATAGTTTTCTTCAGTAACAGTCAGGAAGTAAAAATTGAAAAGGTACTATATTTGTAGACTCAGGGTCCAGTCACGTCATATGAAACATATACATAGCGGAAGATACAGGCTTGAAAGAGAGCAATCCTTTCTGTGCATGAAGATAATCATTATTGTTATCAGCACTTTCTCATAGTTTTATTTTTATTACTCTACCTTCCCTCTATATGCTCATATTTGTATACATTATACTCACTCTCCATAGAGTGAATGGGAACAAATTTTTGCTCGCGCCTACAGCCCAAACCGCTGGACGGATTTCCACCAAATTTGGACCAGGAGCAGCGGCTTGGTCCCGAAAGCGTGCTTTTGCAAATTTGGTGAAAATCCGTCCAGTAGTTTTTTTTAAAATGACCAAATGACATGCAAAGTGTTCGCTGATTGGACGGCGTGGAGCGTGAAGCGCGTCAGATTTTTCGGTAGCACCCGCCATCTTGGATTCGCGGATGTCCCCGGACAGCGCGGTGTAACTTTGTTCAAAATGCGTATTTTGTAGAGTGTGTTGGTGTGTAGGAGTATTTGGGGAGGGTAGGAGTGTATGAGATAGGATGAAAGTTGTGTTTTTTATGTGTTAGACGTTCTTTTTGTGTTCGATTTGTTTGCGGCCATCACGGGTGTTCTGAAATGTTCTAAATAAACTGACTAGGGGGTGTTCTAAGGAGTCAATATGTGTCCGTTTTGTTCGCAAGCAAAGTGAAACTGTTCTAAGAACACTTGCAGTGTCCGGGGAGGGTTCGTAGGGGGTGTCCTGAGGACGCTGTCCGTATTGTTCTCTGTCAAGTTGAATGTGTTCAAAGAACATGCTCGGTGTCCTGAAATGTTCGCAAATAAACAAAATGGGGGTGTTCTGAAGACGTTTTTGAGAACACTCCCGGTGTCCTAAAATGTTTGTAGGGGGTGTTCTGAAGACGCTGTCCGTATTGTTCTCTGTCAAGTTGAATGTGTTCTAAGAACACTCGCGGTGTCCTGAAATGTTCGCAAATGAACAAAATGGGGGTGTTCTGAAGACGCTTCTAAGAACACTCGCGGTGTCCGGGAGTGTTCGTAGGGGGTGTCCTGAGGACGCTGTCCGTATTGTTCTCTGTCAAGTTGAATGTGTCCTAAGAACACTTGCGGTGTCCTGAAATGTTCGCAAATAAACACAATGGGGGTGTTCTGAAGACGCTTCTAAGAACACTCGCGGTGTCCGGGGAGTGTTCGTAGGGGGTGTCCTGAGGACGCTGTCCGTATTGTTCTCTGTCAAGTTGAATGTGTCCTAAGAACACTCGCGGTGTACTGAAATGTTCGCAAATAAACAAGATGGTGGTGTTCTGAAGACGCTTCTAAGAACACTCGCGGTGTCCAGGGAGTGTTCGTAGGGGGTGTCCTGAGGATGCTGTCCGTATTGTTCTCTGTCAAGTTGAATGTGTCCTAAGAACACTCGCGGTGTCCTGGAATGTTCGCAAATAAACAAAATGGGGGTGTTCTGAAGACGCTTCTAAGAACACTCGCGGTGTCCTGGGATTGTTCGTAGGGGGTGTCCTGAGGACGCTGTCCGTATTGTTCTTTGTCAAGTTGAATGTATCTTAAGAACACTCGCGGTGTCCTGAAATGTTTGCAAATAAACAAGATGGTGGTGTTCTGAAGACGCTTCTAAGAACACTCCCGGTGTCAGGGGAGTGTTCGTAGGGGGTGTCCTGAGGACGCTGTCCGTATTGTTCTTTGTCAAGTTGAATGTGTCCTAAGAACACTCGCGGTGTCCTGAAATGTTCGCAAATAAACAAGATGGTGGTGTTCTGAAGACGTTTCTAAGAACACTCCCGGTGTCCTGGAATGTTCGTAGGGGGTGTCCTTAGGACGCTGTCCGTATTGTTCGTTGTTAAGTTGAAAGTGTTCTAAGAACTGTCGCGTTGTTCTGAAATGTTCGTAGGGGGTGTCCTGAAAACGGTGTCCGTATTGTTCGCTGGCAAGTTCAAAGTGTTCTAAGAACACTCACATTGTTCGCGGACATTAAAAGTTTCCCATAGATCATAGTTGAAATGTTTGACTCTATGGATGTGATATGCTGCGGTGGTTGTTGCCAGGGCATAGAGTCTTGGGTGCATGGCCATTTGGCCATGCACCCAAGATTGTATGCCCTGGCAACAACCACCGCAGCATATCACATTCATATTTGCTTATAACTTTGGGTGAAAAACAAATGTATAAGGAACAAAGGTATTAGATACTCTGGATGTGATATGCTGCTATGGTTGTCCTTAGTATTGTATACTTACTGTTTGGTCTAGTAACGGGAGTCCATGTTTTTCTTCTTCATTTCTGTGATAAAAGAAAATAGCATGTTAGTATTAGTATTTTGTAATGATTTATTACATTGTATAAGCAATACACTTTTATTTTTTTTCGACCCTCATATTTAGTAGAGTACAAATCAGAGTACTGTGCAATTTGCTCAGTTTCTGTATTTATTGCTAAAATCATTGGGTCTGTGGGAGAAAACAAAATCCATGTTGGATTAAAAAAAAAACCTTTTTCTGTTATGCTGCAGTTTATTTGTTTGTTTGTTTTCAGTGTTCACTTGTTGTTTCTGGCTAATGCTTTATACTTTGCTTTGTTGTATTTTTTTTGGAGCAGTAACAGATTCTTCATTTGTTTTGATATTATAAAATTTTGGAGCAGTTAGATACCAATTGGCGTATTCTAACTGTCTTTTTTTTTAATATGTTTTAGTGGTTTTGATTTATCTATTTGGATATTGTTAAATTTTGGGACAGTTAGATACCAATTGGCGTATTCTAACTGTGTATTTTTTGGCCTAATTTAGTGGTATTCATTTATGTGATTAGTTGTTGTAAAATCTTTGAGCTGTTAGATAGCTTTTGGAGTATTCTAACAGTTTATATTATTTTAACACAAATTTATAATTTTGGGACAGTTAGATACCAATTGGCGTATTCGAACTGTGTATTCTTTGGTCTAATTTAGTGGTATTCATTTATCTGATTAGTTGTTGTAGAATCTTTGAGCAGTTAGATAGCTTTTGGAGTATTCTAACAGTTTATATTTTTTTAACACAGATTTATTTAAAGGTTTAAATACAGTTTATTTATCAAATTTTGGTTTTAAGAACATCAAATAAGTGTTTGTAAGATTTTCTGGTAATCTCTGCTTTAGAGTAATGGTACTATCATTACATTCAAACCATCCACATTTCTTTTTTATATATGCAGTGTAGTGCCCTGAATTGGTTGTGGCTCCTGCGTGATAGATTATACCTATTTTTGTGAAGGTTTTCTTACCAAGTGATATTTGACCATGTGTGAATCCAGTCAGCTTGCAGTTGTTTTTGGTACCATCTGCATTGTAACGTAGAAGCATTAGTATTACGTATTTACTATGTGTTTGTATTACTAACGTGGAGCGATTATCTGAATTGCAGGTAGAGCATAATGTACCATGGTTTGCAATTTGTACAAGTTGCTGAAATGGAATGGATTCACAATTTGGTATTGATATATATGAAACGTTCATTGGGGATTTCTTCTTGTGTCACATTGTTGCAGAGAGTGCATATATGTTTCCACATGTATGAAATCTGAAAGATTTCATTTATAGGTATGTTTTTGTTTTACAGTACTTGTAGTAAGTACATTAGAAATTCTTGTGGATCTTCCTGTGAGTTTATAGTGAATTTCACCATTCCAGCACAGTAGTCCAATTGTCGTCTTATTCCAAAAACACTATATGTGTTGTCAGGATTGTTTGCTGCATTTCTGTGAAGTACTAACATTTGCAAACACAATGGGTCTGTACTGTGTAAGTAAATGTTGTCAACAATTGGTGGTAATTGAAATAGAATATTCATTGCTACATTTGCATAGCAACTTACACCAACTATATTTGAGAATTTAAATGGTCCAGGTAGTTCTGTATCAAACTGCTTTTTTTGGAGTTTGTCTTCCTTCTTTAAAGAAGTACCTGGTTTACTTTCTCTAATTGATTATTTTTTGTTTGTGGTACTTGATGAAGTATTATTTTCTTTTACTCTCTTTGGAGGATTTGCAGTGACGTCCTGTTGCATTTCTGTTTGATTTAGTTTTATTTTACAACGTTTTAGTTTTTGTGGAACAGAATATGTGTTTAGATGGGGAGTGTATAGTGAGCGAATGCAAGGAATGCAAGGAATATCAGCGTTTACTTTACTTGCATCAAAGTTGATTAGAAATAGACCGTCAAGTGTACGTAAGCGTGATAGTGCTACGTAGCTCATGCCTTCTTTAAAGACTGTGTTACCAATATCTATCATTGCTTTGTCTAGGGTAAGACCTTGTGATTTATGAATCGTGACTGCGTATGCAAGAGTTAGAGAAAATTGTTCTCTGCGTACATACATATCTTTGAAGAGAAGGAATCTAGCTGTTGAGCGTCCTATCCGTTTTACTTCTGAAAGTTTGTCAAAGAGTATAATGACAAACTGAATTTTGTTGTCACGTGGGTATGTTTGAAAGCCAACAACTGTACCCAGTGCTCCATTAACTAGTCCTTGGTCCATGTCAAGGTTACGTTTAAGCATTACTCTGCAATTTAAGGATAATTTTAACATCTTTTCTAAGCCTGCTGTGTTTGAGATTGATTTTTCTAAATTATTTAGTCTTGTTGTGGCTTGGTCACAAATGGGTAGTGTCATACCATGTACATCTAGTTTGTCTGTGGCGCTAATTTCCATTATTGGTTGCATTTCTTTACTTAACATTATTTCATTGAATTTGAGACAGCTTGCAAGAGTTGGCATTAAGGCCATACAATTGACATTTTTGTGGGCTAATTGTTCCATAACATCTGTAGCACATGCATTATCGCCATAAAGTGCATTAATGTGCCGGGTTTTCAATGTTGCTTCTGCTTCTTTAGAAAGTATACCAACTCTCAAACTTTTTAAAATGTTGGCATAAGTTAGATCTGCAGATTGGCGCATGTTTTCTGTT
The DNA here is from genome assembly GCF_040938575.1 of Ambystoma mexicanum. Taxonomy (NCBI): domain Eukaryota; kingdom Metazoa; phylum Chordata; class Amphibia; order Caudata; family Ambystomatidae; genus Ambystoma; species Ambystoma mexicanum. The sequence goes on along the minus strand of NC_090941.1, from coordinate 936,748,918 downwards.
AATTCTCTGTATTGGAAATGTTGCCAAAGGTTGACATTTCCAATGCTGCCAACAGTTTTACTGCAGAGTTTGTGCCCTAATGTTTTAAAAATAGGTTCACCTTTTACTGGTGTTAATTGAAGCAGATCTCCAAAAACAATAATGTGTTTTCCTGCAAAGAGCTCTTCATAGTCTGTTTTGAGTACTTCTTGTAATCTGAGGTGAATCAAAGCTAACATCAGGTTGGAGGCCATGCTCACTTCATCTATTAGTAGCATTTTCATTTGTTTCAATACTCTGCGTAATTCCATTGCAGCTTCTGCAGAAAGTTTGTAATAGTCTAATTTGTTCTGGTGTTCTACTGGTAATAGTAGTAATCGGTGTAATGTAACAACACCTATGTTGTAGGCAGCTAAACCTGTGGGGGCAGTGACAACAGCTGACAGTTTGTTGTTTGTCAATTGTTGAAGGAACTTACTAATGATTTTGATTAGAAATGTTTTGCCAGAACCAGCTTCACTACTGACGTACAGTAGTATAGGTTTATAATTATGGCAGGAACATTCTTTATTTTCATGTTTTACACCATGTGCAATTTGTTTTGTTACTTCTTGAAAAATGCTACTTTGCTCATTGTTTAGTTTTGATTGTAGTATAGTTAAGTCTTCCTTATATTCATACTGACACATGGTGTTTTCTACTTCTATCATAGCTAAGTCTGCCTCATTTGTTATTAGTGGTTCTCCCAGTGGTTCTTGGCTTCCTGTTACAGAAGGTTGACTACTGTCAGGAGTATCCTTATCTAGTTGGGCTTGGAGTTCTTCTTCATGTTGCTGTTCATTGTGCAACATTGTTTTGTACTGTGTAAAGTTTACATCAGTTATAGTGCTTTCATTTGCTTTGAAAGCATCCTCATATGAGTCATAGTTATCTAGTAATTGTTCTTCTTTTCTCCATGGTTTGAAGAGTTGTAGCAGGGACATTTAATATACTTCTTTATGTTGAGGAGTCTTCAATGACAATTTGATATGATTAATTAAATTTGGTTTAGTGAGTTTAACTAAGCTGCCTTCACAGTCTGTCACTCTATATTTACCTTTTTTTTCATCAGGTTTCATATTATTTTTGTATGTGTAGTTTTGGGCTATTTGGTATAGACACATGTTTTCCAAAGTATTACTTCTGTTTGGGTAGTATGTGTCCAATAAATTGTTTTTTAAAATGTCTTGGCTGTTGGGATCTTGTTTGGCTATTGTTTCTATATCTTCATATGATTTTAGAACTCTTTTTCTAGTTTTAGCTGGACCAAGACTTAGCCATACTATATTTTCAGATTTACCATACAATGAAGTACCAGTTAAACAATCAGCTGCTTCATAAGATCCACATTCTCTATGGGTGAGCATTTTTATGCCCAAGCTGTATAATTTCTGAGATACTGTTTTATCTGATGACAGGTCATTCCAGAGGTCTTGGAGCTCTGTCTTTTCTGCTTTAGTTAAGTATGCTGTGACATATCGTGCAACTGCAGTAGAATTGTCTGCAATGTACTGCACATCTATATTTGCATTCCATAACTGGGCAATGATTGCATTATAATCATTGATATATTTTTCTTCTTCTTTTCTTTTTATGTAATATGTATTTTTAGGTGACTTACCTTTAACACTATGTCTAACTGAAGACATGAGGTTGTTTACTTGACCTGTATTTGTAACTGGTCTAGGGAAACCAAATCGGCATTTGGTGTAGTATTTGCCTTTGTTTTTGTATTTGCCACGACAATATTTTCCACATTTGTGTCTTTGAAATTGTAAAATTTGTGCACGAAGATCACTATTTGTGGCTTCTGATGGAATTTCACAAGTGACATATTTTTCAATAAACTGTAAAACAGTGGCATCACTGTCTTGACCAAATTTAGGAGCATCTTTAATCCATAAAAGCATGTGGATATGTGGTGCTCCTCTGGCTTGGTATTCTTTTCTCCAAAAGAAGTGTTGCACTTCTCCAAGGGGAGGAACAGTTTTATTACAAATAAAATGTAGCATAGCAATGAAGCGATGGTGAAAAGATCTTGAAACATTAACAGGATCCAAAGAACAAAGTTCTCCAGGTTTTAGAATATCTATGTTTGTTTCGTTTTTATTTGATATGCGTAGGAAATCATGTAAATCGTCCCATGCATATTCTGCACAACTTAATGTAACAAACCAAGTGGGTGGGCCAAGGTTTCTGATCATACAACATACATCTCCATGACGTTGAAACCAGTACTCTTTAGTACCACGCATATTTGCTAATAGATTTGTAATATTTGATTGTAAAACCTCATCCTTTTGTTGCACTTTCTCTAATAATTGTGTAGCTGCCATATTTTGAAAGTGTGATCCTGATTTTAATATGTGTGCAACTCCGTAACATAAAGTTGCTAGTTCACTTTCAAAGAGTAGGTGGAATATGTATTCCACATTTTGTCTAAATCTGGGATCTTCAGAATACATCCGTAATGAACGGTATTCTGAAGCTGATATTTGAATAGGTCTATCATCATACCTTCCTCCTTTGCCAGTAGGAAAGAGTAGAGGGAAAGCACGTGCCTCTATACTTTTTTCCCATATACTGATTGGCGATCCTTTTTTTGACGCATTTGGTAAGTTTCTAGTACATCTTGTACGGTGTCATTACAGTGCAAAGGATGAATTGTATAATGGTCTAAAGTATTTTATATTGTAGCAGGATCTAGTAGCTCAAATTGACCAGCTTCTTGTGTTTCTTGAATTATTTCAGTTGTATCTTTCAAGTTTTCTTCAATATTAATTTCTTTGTAATATTCATTATTCTCTTTAAGATATTGGAAGGCTTGTCTAACTTTATATAAATCTACCAGCTGTTGCCATATTTTTTTGTCTTTTGTAGGTACTCCATTTACTAATATAATTAAAGATTGCTGCATTGGACGTTGCACTCCTAGAGTATGCACATTTTCTTTTAGATTTAATGGTAAATAAACTACTTTTCCACGAATGCCTTTTACCAATTCAGAGGGAGGTAATTTTGTTGTTTTTGGTTGAAGGCGTATTATTGCTTGAAATGGGTGTACTGTTTGAATTATGATGCTCTCATATAAATTAAGTTGTTGTAGAGGTTTTGGTACTGGGTATAATTCCAAATTATTTGTGATAGAACGTGAAGGAGTTTGGTTGTTGTCAAGTTTTGTAGTGCAATAACTGCAAAGTATTAAGGGCTCAGTTATTTCATATTTGTTTTCTGCTAGAAGGTAGAGAGCTAATTCAAACCATTTAGAATCTTCATTGTCTTCTATTTTGTATGATAGGTCCACAGTTTTTGTGTTACTTTTATAAAAAATTCTACGGCAACATACACATACATGGTTTGGTACTTCAGCTGATGTACTTTTAAATTTTAGTATTTCTTTTTTGTATGTGTTTAGCAAAAGGTTGCCATGTGTAGAATTGTTGCTTAATTGGTTTAAAGCTATTTCATTCTGTAAATGGCTTTCACTTCCAAAATATTTTTTCTGGATATAGTGAATTTCTTCAAGTAGGTCTTTTGCTGTACCATGTAGTAGGATGTTATATAACTTTGCTAGTGCTAAAGCAGGACTTTTAGCATAGTACAGTTTATAGACTAGATTTCTTATAGTTGAATGATGTGTTGATATCCTTTTGATATCATGGAAAGTGGTTTTACAAGTAGGTCCTGTAATGCAGGCCAATGAATGTCCTTGTAGTCCCGTGTACTTGCGCACTGGACAGGTATCTATATTTTGCAGTAATTTAATTTTGATTTTGTCTTTGCTTTTTACATATTTATTGAGGAATTGGTGTAAAGATTTTAAGCATTGTTTGGGAATGTTACACATTGACGTGCATGGCCATTTGTACACTAGAGGTTCTGATTCAGTTGAATGGAGGGGCAATTCTAAGTTTTCAGGGCATATTTTTGTAAGGAGTACTTCTTGTTCCATTATGGTATTATTCACTTTTTCATAACCTCGACCACTGCTATTTATGGGAATTGTATTTGTTTGCTTTTGTTTGTACGCTTCTTCATTAAAATATGGTTCTGTGCTCGTAGTGTGATTCCATTCACCTCCGCAGATACTTAAGAAGTTCTTTCTGTTGACATTTCGCTTATTGAGAAGTCTTTTTTGTAATTTAGTTATTAGTTTTGTTAGTGGTTTCATTTTGTTTAACAGTAAAATAAATACATTTCTTTTGAGAAGAATTGCACTGTCCATCAATGCTTCTAATATTAATTTCCTACGATAGGTTTTAAGCTTTGAACCTGATTTCTCTCCTGTTTTTATAAGATTTTGAAGGACTTTGTGTCAGTATATTTTGGCTAAAATACTTTTCTTGGTATGCTTACTTTGCACTATCTTAAAATTTGAAGAAGTAGTTTAATCTGTACTGATAGCTGATTTTCTGTTAATTGTTTTTTGGTTTGTTTTACATTTTGATAGAGGCAGCAAAGTTGTTGTACTTGAAACTTCTTGTGTTTCACTAAATGATTGTATTAGCTGTTTTGTTTCAACTTTTTTTTACAAATTCTGCTAGAGATGGATGCTTATGTTGGACACCTTTATTTTCATTTGCTCTAATTTTGCGTTGCTTTCTATGGAGTTGTCTTTTGGTAGGCATTATTTAGGGTCTGTTGAAGAAAATAAAGAAGATATGGGTTGGGGTGTTCTGGAATGTATGTGTACTGTGTGCATGAGTGTTTGAGTAAGATGATAAAGATGTATGTAATGGTGTGTGATTGTGCATTGGGAACTAAAACTAGTAGGGATAGGTAGTCTTGAATTTATGTGTTACTAAACTGGGGTTCAGATGACATAAAAAAAGTAAGCTAGTGGTGTGGAAAAGTACAAATAGTAAATCTAATGTATACAATTAAAACAGTTGTTTGTTCTATAACATGAAAATTGTAGTGGTTCAGTTGGCTAATTTGTGTGTCCAAAAATAGAAATTTGTGGGCCATTCTGGCTGTAAATTGCTGTTTAAGACATGGAACTTTTTGGACAAAATGGTACAAAATCTCTATTTTAAGAAACCAAAATAGCTCGTATTAATGTTATAGTATATTTGGTTAATAATATAAATATTATGGTGATATTTTACTTACTTTTCTTTTAAATTAACAGGTAACTTCTTAGTTTTTCTTTCTTCTTCAAATTCGGCTGCTTCTTTTCAGGAAACTGGTCTTCACTGCAATTGTAAAAGCTTCAAATTAGTAACTTTGTTTGTATATAGCACTGTTTTTAATTTAGATATTGATTTTTTTAATTGAAATCCTCAGTGCCTTCTGTAAAATCATTAACCTAATTTATTTACATAAGATATATTGCATCAGTTCAGTACATATGATATGTTCTTAATGAACAAATTGTATTGAATGACTAACTGTAGCAAAAAAAAATATCTTTACTATGTCTTGTGAAATTTATAATATATTAGTGAATACCACTATTTCTGTAAGTAAATTGTTCTAGGTAATAGCGCCTCAATGTCATGTCTAATTTAAAGTAATTAAGTAAATAAATAAATAAAAACAAAAAATATGAAATTGTATAAGTATTTTTATAAAGGTTTAAACATAGATTGTGTTTGCATGCAAGTTTGTTTGAATATATGTAGTCTATATATTTCATTTAAAAAATGTTAGTTTAACATGATTTGAGTGTGTGTGTATAAAGAAAGTAAAAAGTATAAAGGTTTATAAGTGATAGTTGATTTTAGGAAATTGAAAAAAGTACAGTAAATTCATTTTACAGATTTTACAAGGTAAAAGTCTGTTTGAAAATGTGTTCATCTACCATAGGTCTCAACTCACACGCTTTTGGCGGGTGTCACACGCCTTGTAAAGGGCAGACTCACCCGCCAAGCCTCCTGCACGCCCATTCATTCCAATGGGCTTCTCACCCGCCAAAAACAAAATCAGGTGATTTCTCCCCGCCTCTAAAACAAAAATGGTTGAGAGCTATGTCATCTACTATTCAGAAAATATGCATACCTTAAGTTTGTGTTCATGCCTATGGATATGCATGGAGCTGCGAGTAGAAATCTTGAAGACTTGTACAGTATTTCTGGTAGATGCTGCTTGCCAATGATATGACACTTGTACTCAGAGAGATTCAGATTACATTTGCAGTGCTGATCTATGATGATGCAGTTAGATGTAGAGGTCTTGAATGTGATTGGTGCATGGTCATGTGATTTTTGAGGTACATCCAATGAGGGAATGGCAGAGAGAGTGTAGTGGAAATGGTAGAAGGGCTGTTCATGTTTCGATATGTCCGCGGACATGGCGGTAGTTTGCGGACATCGGGAGTTACATCCGGGGATTTTTGGGTTCAGAAGTCATGCAAATGAGAATAAGCACTGAAATGGATTGGTCAGGAAAGTTTGGTGGGTGTGTTGTGCCAGGAGAGATTTTCTCATATACTCTTTTTGCTGAGAGAGCAAAAGATAGCTATGGCTGTGTGTTTCAGAAAACAGATTGTTTGGATTTTAAGAGATTCGTGGATACATTGGTTGAAGGTGCATGCAGAAAGCTGTGGAGTAGCTGTAGATCTTGGATTCCCACATGTGGAAGTACACTGGCATGGAGTACGTGGAATGAAGTGGTTGGACTTGCTACCTCTCTGTGCTACTTTGGAGACAGAGCAACATCCAGACATAATTGTAATTCATTGTGGAGGGAACAGTTTAGGACATGTGACTGGAATTTTTTTGTAATTTGCTATGAAAGAAGGACTGAGGAAGGTTATGGACATGTTTCCTAATTCTCAAGTGATATTTTCACGGATTGCACACAGACAAATGTGGCTTCGTTCTTCTTCATTTGGTTCACAAATGGAAAAAGCAAGGCGCAATGTTAATAAGGCTGTTAGTGGCTTTCTAAGAGATTTTGGCATGTCTTCTTTTCACAATGAAAATATTATGTTTTGTAGTACATACATTTTTCGCAAAAATGGAGTCCATCTTACTTATGCTGGCAATCAGATTTTTCTGAGAAATGTACAAAATGCATTGCGACCTTTTTTGGAATTACAACAACGATTTTGAAGTAGATGTTGAGCATTTACAATTTTTGATTTAAAAACACCACCCAAAGGCTCTTTTCAGAGCCACCACTTATTTCCAGAGAAAATTACAATGTTTGTGATGGAGTAGCAACCCAATTTTTTTAATGTTCGCGAACTTTCCGCGGTCTTCTAAAAAATACAAAGAGCCCTGCTTTATTTATTTTCACTTCTATTTTTTAACTGGGAAAGGCGGCTCTGAAAATAGCCTTATTTTTATTTGATTTTTGTAATTTTGTATTTTTTTTGGTTTTTCAGACACGACACACTAGGAGAGGAGGGTAAAGGAGGGTAAAGGGGGGACACCAACCACAGGGATAAGAAAGGGCGAGCTGAGAGAGGAAGATGTAGAGTGGGTTTTATTTGGGTAGTGAGCAGGTCTTCTCGTGCTCTGAGACGATAGTCTCAAAAGCACTCCGAAGTCGCTCCCCCCTGCAGAGTACTGTGTCACAGTACATACATACAACTGTGACCCTCGAAAGGTAAGCGTCATCAGCATTCTGTATGGCCTGTGAGGCAGGTTGAGAAAGACGCTGTCCCACAGAGGTGGTCCTTGTGGTGACAGGATCAGAAACAGAGGATGAAGTAGAGGAAATCAACCTGCTACGTTCTTCGCAAGGTACAACCCTGCGAATAGCCCCAGAGTGAAATGACCTCAGGTGTCGCTTCATAGTAGTGGTCCCAAAGCTGTAGTTACCGTGCTTCCCGCGACTGAGTATCATTTTGCACTCATTGCAGGTAACATGGTTTGCACGAGCCTTAGGACCATTCCCATGAATGGTAAATAACCGCCACACCCAAGACTCACGCCTAGTGCGGGTAGTAGGGATTTCCTCTACCTCATTCTCATCATCCTCTTCTTCCTCCTCCACATCCTCAGTCCTGTTCCCCTCTTCAGGCCCTTGGGGAAGTGGTGGTGGTGGAGGGGGTGGTGGTGGTGCTGAAGCAGGTGCAGCACCAAGTGGCAGTTCAGCAGCCAAGGATGCCATCTCGATGATGGTGTAGTCTGCAGGTGGCAGCAAAAATCACTCTGTTCTGAAGAATAGCCAGAAACACATTGGGAATAAGCTCTTGGGCGTGGTCTTTTATAGGGGTGCTTGTGCGCGGTCCGCGGACATGCGCACTGTGCGCGGACAGATCGAACACAAAAAAAGGATCAGAAAGTTTCAAAAGGTATATAGAAACTCAAGATTGCTATGTGGGACTTGTGGCATGGTGAGATTTTATTGAAAAATATTATGGATTAACTGAAAATGTACTTTTAAATTGTTCAGGGACACGAACAGTGTTCGCATTTCAGGACACATGATGAGCGTGGGCGCGGTCATATGATCTGTTTGCGAACTAGTCTGCGAAGGAAGCGCCTGTCCGCAGGACACCAAGTGCACGGAGATTGGTTAGCGCATGCGCATTGATGTCCTACAGACACTGTTCGGGTTCTGAAATAATTAAAAGTGCGTCAGACGTAAAACGAACATTTCAGGACACCGCGTGTGTTCTTAGAACAGTTTAAACTTGGTAGCGAAAAGTAGGACAGATATAGTGTTCTTCAGGACACGTGTAATTTAGTTTATGTACAAACATTTCAGGACACCAATTGTGTTCTTAGAACAGTTTCAATTGGGTAGCGAACACTACGAACAGTTGTACTGTTGTTCAGGACACATCATTTTCGTTTATTTACGAACATTTCAGGACACCAATTGTGTTCTTAGGACAGTTTTAAGTTGATAGCGAACATTACGGACAGATATAGTGTTCTTTAGAACACTTTAATTTTTGTTTCTTTACGAACATTTCAGGACACCACGTGTGTTCTTAGAACAGTTTCAACTTGCTAGCGAACAGTACGAACAGGTGTGGTGTTCTTCAGGACACCTCCATTTTCGTTTATGTACAAACATTTCAGAACACTCGCACTGTCCGCGGACACTTTTATTGTTTAAAAAAAAAAAAACGGGACCTATTCACAATACAATATAAAAATTAAACTTTATTTAACATATATTAATAATTTATGACAGAGAAGGTGAGGCAGAAACAGAAACAAAAACAGGAGAATTTGGGGTTTCAACATGATTGGTATTAGGTGAAGAAGGGATGGAAATCTCATCAAAACGTTTTGGATTATGGAGAGGGTTTGGGGATAATTGACTGGGATATGGTGAGGAGGGACAAGTACATGTGGGGCAATGGTATGATGTTTTTGTTTTAAAATGATCTTCAACAAAAGTTTTCAAATTATTAAAATTGGTCAACAGTAAATCAATTTTTTCTTTTATGTTGTCAAGCGTGTTTTCCATAACAGCTTCTTCAGAGGTGGTTTCTATTTTGTTATGCTCTGTACAAAAAAAATATATATATGTTAAATGTATACAAAATAATAATATTTTAATGTTTTATATTATAAAGTGTTTACCATTAGTTTCACTATCTTGTGACATTTCTTCATGTGGGAAATTGTCCTCTAGCCATTCCAGAGTACTAGACATTTCTGTGAGAAAAAAAAAAAAGATAATATATTTTTTAATCTAATACAGAAAGTTTATAAATATATGAGTAAAATGAAGTACACTTACTATTTCTGGTAAGATAAGTCCTATGTATTCAGTGGGTCTGGTCTTGTTCTCAGTTCTGTTGTGTCTGTGAGGTAATTATGTTGGAAGCCAATTTATCTTCTTGTGATATATTCTATTTCAGAACATATTGTATTTAAATGAATGGTTAGTGTGTTACATATATGGGTTACATTTCTTATGTATTACTATATATAATGTGTTTGTGTGCTGCTTTTTGAATTTGTTAAATGTTCCTATATTATGATATAACAATCAAACATACCCCACCACCCCCCCCACAGTTTTTAGGTAGTGGTACTGTTCTCCGAACATGTCCGAGAACATTAAATAAGTTCGCGGACATCAAGTTCATAAGAAGAGATCTAGTCAGTTCCATATGACATGTATATAAAGTCAAAGTCATTATTGTTAAGTTGTGCTACTAAAAACTATGAAATTCAGTGAAAAAACGTTGTTAAAGGGACGCTATGATTAAGTTGCGCTAGTAAAAACCTATAAAATTCAGTGAAAAAAACTTTGTTAAAGGAACGTTATGGTTAACTTGCGCTACTAAAAACCTATGAAATTCAGTGAAAAAACTTTGTTAAAGGGACGTTATGGTTCCAAGTAAAACCGAAAAACCCTTGAAATTCTCCAGTTATGGTAAGCTAAGCAACCATAACTCGCGCCACCACCGTGCACTGCTAAGACTAACACCCAGGTCATCAAAGATGACATCACAAATGTCATTGATGACATCACTGATGACATCACATGTGTATGTACTTCTCATGAAATATGTGTAGAAGGGATTCTTATTATGTTGCGAAAAAAGTGTCAAGAATCATTGCAAGAAATATACCCTAATAAGTGCATTGAACGATGCATTGATATAAATAGCATCCTATTATGGGGTTCTATCTAGTATACTAAGCTACTCATACAGAAACATAACATTGTGTGCAGCGTACAAGATGAAGGTATGACATTCGTAATGTTAATATGTTGAATAATGAAATGATAATTGTTTTCTTAATAGATTTTTGTGTACTGTGAAATATGTAATAAGTAGCTAATAAAACCCATGTATTACATAATTGCATTACTATATACAAAACACAAAGACACAAGAACACATACCAATATGGGTATATACAGGGAAAACATTTTGCCACTTTCAACGAACAAGTTCAACTTGAGCGGTCTTTAATGCTAAGCTATTGTAATTATATTTGGTATAAAGTAATCTAAAGGGTTACTTACAGTACAATTGCAATTTCCATTGTCTACGAGTGGTGCAGTCCCAAAACACGACTCCACGTGTGCCAACGATCTTTCGCATAGTGATATAATATATAAAAGTGGTTTCGTTTCAGAAATTTCATTTTATCTTCTCTTACGTTTTAGCAACACTCCTTCAAGAGAAGTCTTTCATCACAATCTCTGTCTGTCAAGGTCAAAACACAATACAACCTTATAGTCCGCTTCGTGAGCCTCTCCGGGGCCCGAGAAAAAAATGGAAGCAGCTGACCTTCACTGTGAACGAGCACAAATTCTTAATTTGCAACATTCTGTGTAAAGCCATCTGTAGAAGTTGTGGAAGCAGCTGACCTTCACTGTGAACGAGCATAAATTCTTACTTTGCAACATTCTGTGTAAAGCCTTCTGTAGAAGTTGGTTTTTGCACACAATGTTTGTATATTGTTTGCGTGATATTAAAAAAAGTTTGTTTAAAGGACGTTATGGTTCTAAGTACAGCCGAAAGACCCCTGAAAATCGCAAGTTATGGTAAGCTTTGAAAAATAACTGGCGCCACCACCGTGCACTGCTAAGACTAACACCCAGGACATCAAAGATGACATCGCAAATGTCATTAATGAAATCACTGATGACATCACGTGTGTATGTACTTTTCATGGAATTTGTGTACTAGGGATTTTTATTATAATGTTGCGAAAAAAGTGTCAAGGATATTGCAATAAATATCATACCGTTATTAGTGCTTTGAACGATGCATTGATATAAATAGCATTGTATTATGGGATTCTATCTAGTATACTGAGCTACTAATGGAGAAACATAGCATTGTGTGCAGAGTACAAGATGAAAATATAATATGTGTAATGTTAATATGTTGAATAATGAAATAATAATTGTCCTGAAATGTTCGAAAATTCACAAAATGGGGTTGTTCTGAGGACGTTATTCGTATTGTGTGATTGCTTAGTTGTATGCAATGAGGGAATGGCACAGAGAGTAAAGTGGACGCCGTCCGCGGACACCGCGGCTGTTCGTGGACAGGGCGTGCTACATCCGGGTTTTTCCAGGAAATCCAACATGGAAAGAAGACTGTACGGATCAGCCAATCAGATGTCGAGGTTGTGGATTTCTGTTGAAAGAGAATGTGTGTGGTGAAGATGGCAGAAGTGGAGAAAGTCAGGGTGTTGGTGCTCGGAGATATGTTTGTGCATGGTTTACAGCAGTACGCTGAATGCAGGCATGTTGCAAAGAACTTTGATGTGAAAGGAGTGGAGGTGGTGTGGAGCAGTGTGCCTGATTGCAATGTACAGGGAATTGTACGAGTTTGTGAGGATATGGCCCCGATGAACAGTCCGCATGTGGTAGTTTTGCACTATGGTGCTTTCCATTTGGGCAACGTCAGTGCCCCTACTTTGTTGGCTGATTTGGAACGCTTGGTTCAAGCAGTAATGAAGATCCTTCCAAATGCAAAAGTAATTTTTTCTGGATTACTACCTAGGGCAATATGGGACAATAGTTCAGTTTTTTGTCCTCAGCAAAATATTGCTAGGTGTGTCATCAACCGAGGCATGTGTGCCTTCATGCTTAGAGCTGGTATGTTCTTCTGTAACAATGAGAATATTGATGCCAGTAATGCTGTTAATTTTAAAGAAGATGGCATTTCTTTATCTTTTACGGGAAATGTCTTTCTATTTTGGAATGTAGGGGTTGCTTTGGAGAAGGTTATGTGAAGATTTTAGGAGTAAAGTAAGAAAAAAACAAGAAAAAAAATACAAAATAACAGGTGTCTGTCAAGCATCTGTAAAAAAAAAAAAGAACTTCAAAGGGGAAATGGGGCACACTATTTAAATTTACATTCACCACGCTCAGATTTTCGATGTGTCCGCGGACATGGTGGTAGTGCGCGGACATGAAAATCACTACGAGGGGGTTAGTATGTTCTATGTTACATGTATATGAAGTCAGGGATATTATGGTTAAGTTGCGCTACTAAAAACCTATGAAATTCAGTGAAAAAACTTTGTTAAAGGGACGTTATGGCTCAAAGTAAAACCGCAAAACCCCTGAAATTCGGCAGTTATGGTAACATAAGCAACCATAACTCGCGCCACCGTGCACTGCTAACACTAACACCCAGGACATCAAAGATGACATCACAAATGTCATTGATGACATCACTGATGACATCACATGGCTTGCTCTCCCTTTTTATCCTTTACTGACATATCGAAGCCACATAGTTTTCTTCAGTAACAGTCAGGAAGTAAAAATTGAAAAGGTACTATATTTGTAGACTCAGGGTCCAGTCACGTCATATGAAACATATACATAGCGGAAGATACAGGCTTGAAAGAGAGCAATCCTTTCTGTGCATGAAGATAATCATTATTGTTCTCAGCACTTTCTCATAGTTTTATTTTTATTACTCTACCTTCCCTCTATATGCTCATATTTGTATACATTATACTCACTCTCCATAGAGTGAATGGGAACAAATTTTTGCTCGCGCCTACAGCCCAAACCGCTGGACGGATTTCCACCAAATTTGGACCAGGAGCAGCGGCTTGGTCCCGAAAGCGTGCTTTTGCAAATTTGGTGAAAATCCGTCCAGTAGTTTTTTTTAAAATGACCAAATGACATGCAAAGTGTTCGCTGATTGGACGGCGTGGAGCGTGAAGCGCGTCAGATTTTTCGGTAGCACCCGCCATCTTGGATTCGCGGATGTCCCCGGACAGCGCGGTGTAACTTTGTTCAAAATGCGTATTTTGTAGAGTGTGTTGGTGTGTAGGAGTATTTGGGGAGGGTAGGAGTGTATGAGATAGGATGAAAGTTGTGTTTTTTATGTGTTAGACGTTCTTTTTGTGTTCGATTTGTTTGCGGCCATCACGGGTGTTCTGAAATGTTCTAAATAAACTGACTAGGGGGTGTTCTAAGGAGTCAATATGTGTCCGTTTTGTTCGCAAGCAAAGTGAAACTGTTCTAAGAACACTTGCAGTGTCCGGGGAGGGTTCGTAGGGGGTGTCCTGAGGACGCTGTCCGTATTGTTCTCTGTCAAGTTGAATGTGTTCAAAGAACATGCTCGGTGTCCTGAAATGTTCGCAAATAAACAAAATGGGGGTGTTCTGAAGACGTTTTTGAGAACACTCCCGGTGTCCTAAAATGTTTGTAGGGGGTGTTCTGAAGACGCTGTCCGTATTGTTCTCTGTCAAGTTGAATGTGTTCTAAGAACACTCGCGGTGTCCTGAAATGTTCGCAAATGAACAAAATGGGGGTGTTCTGAAGACGCTTCTAAGAACACTCGCGGTGTCCGGGAGTGTTCGTAGGGGGTGTCCTGAGGACGCTGTCCGTATTGTTCTCTGTCAAGTTGAATGTGTCCTAAGAACACTTGCGGTGTCCTGAAATGTTCGCAAATAAACACAATGGGGGTGTTCTGAAGACGCTTCTAAGAACACTCGCGGTGTCCGGGGAGTGTTCGTAGGGGGTGTCCTGAGGACGCTGTCCGTATTGTTCTCTGTCAAGTTGAATGTGTCCTAAGAACACTCGCGGTGTACTGAAATGTTCGCAAATAAACAAGATGGTGGTGTTCTGAAGACGCTTCTAAGAACACTCGCGGTGTCCAGGGAGTGTTCGTAGGGGGTGTCCTGAGGATGCTGTCCGTATTGTTCTCTGTCAAGTTGAATGTGTCCTAAGAACACTCGCGGTGTCCTGGAATGTTCGCAAATAAACAAAATGGGGGTGTTCTGAAGACGCTTCTAAGAACACTCGCGGTGTCCTGGGATTGTTCGTAGGGGGTGTCCTGAGGACGCTGTCCGTATTGTTCTTTGTCAAGTTGAATGTATCTTAAGAACACTCGCGGTGTCCTGAAATGTTTGCAAATAAACAAGATGGTGGTGTTCTGAAGACGCTTCTAAGAACACTCCCGGTGTCAGGGGAGTGTTCGTAGGGGGTGTCCTGAGGACGCTGTCCGTATTGTTCTTTGTCAAGTTGAATGTGTCCTAAGAACACTCGCGGTGTCCTGAAATGTTCGCAAATAAACAAGATGGTGGTGTTCTGAAGACGTTTCTAAGAACACTCCCGGTGTCCTGGAATGTTCGTAGGGGGTGTCCTTAGGACGCTGTCCGTATTGTTCGTTGTTAAGTTGAAAGTGTTCTAAGAACTGTCGCGTTGTTCTGAAATGTTCGTAGGGGGTGTCCTGAAAACGGTGTCCGTATTGTTCGCTGGCAAGTTCAAAGTGTTCTAAGAACACTCACATTGTTCGCGGACATTAAAAGTTTCCCATAGATCATAGTTGAAATGTTTGACTCTATGGATGTGATATGCTGCGGTGGTTGTTGCCAGGGCATAGAGTCTTGGGTGCATGGCCATTTGGCCATGCACCCAAGATTGTATGCCCTGGCAACAACCACCGCAGCATATCACATTCATATTTGCTTATAACTTTGGGTGAAAAACAAATGTATAAGGAACAAAGGTATTAGATACTCTGGATGTGATATGCTGCTATGGTTGTCCTTAGTATTGTATACTTACTGTTTGGTCTAGTAACGGGAGTCCATGTTTTTCTTCTTCATTTCTGTGATAAAAGAAAATAGCATGTTAGTATTAGTATTTTGTAATGATTTATTACATTGTATAAGCAATACACTTTTATTTTTTTTCGACCCTCATATTTAGTAGAGTACAAATCAGAGTACTGTGCAATTTGCTCAGTTTCTGTATTTATTGCTAAAATCATTGGGTCTGTGGGAGAAAACAAAATCCATGTTGGATTAAAAAAAAAACCTTTTTCTGTTATGCTGCAGTTTATTTGTTTGTTTGTTTTCAGTGTTCACTTGTTGTTTCTGGCTAATGCTTTATACTTTGCTTTGTTGTATTTTTTTTGGAGCAGTAACAGATTCTTCATTTGTTTTGATATTATAAAATTTTGGAGCAGTTAGATACCAATTGGCGTATTCTAACTGTCTTTTTTTTTAATATGTTTTAGTGGTTTTGATTTATCTATTTGGATATTGTTAAATTTTGGGACAGTTAGATACCAATTGGCGTATTCTAACTGTGTATTTTTTGGCCTAATTTAGTGGTATTCATTTATGTGATTAGTTGTTGTAAAATCTTTGAGCTGTTAGATAGCTTTTGGAGTATTCTAACAGTTTATATTATTTTAACACAAATTTATAATTTTGGGACAGTTAGATACCAATTGGCGTATTCGAACTGTGTATTCTTTGGTCTAATTTAGTGGTATTCATTTATCTGATTAGTTGTTGTAGAATCTTTGAGCAGTTAGATAGCTTTTGGAGTATTCTAACAGTTTATATTTTTTTAACACAGATTTATTTAAAGGTTTAAATACAGTTTATTTATCAAATTTTGGTTTTAAGAACATCAAATAAGTGTTTGTAAGATTTTCTGGTAATCTCTGCTTTAGAGTAATGGTACTATCATTACATTCAAACCATCCACATTTCTTTTTTATATATGCAGTGTAGTGCCCTGAATTGGTTGTGGCTCCTGCGTGATAGATTATACCTATTTTTGTGAAGGTTTTCTTACCAAGTGATATTTGACCATGTGTGAATCCAGTCAGCTTGCAGTTGTTTTTGGTACCATCTGCATTGTAACGTAGAAGCATTAGTATTACGTATTTACTATGTGTTTGTATTACTAACGTGGAGCGATTATCTGAATTGCAGGTAGAGCATAATGTACCATGGTTTGCAATTTGTACAAGTTGCTGAAATGGAATGGATTCACAATTTGGTATTGATATATATGAAACGTTCATTGGGGATTTCTTCTTGTGTCACATTGTTGCAGAGAGTGCATATATGTTTCCACATGTATGAAATCTGAAAGATTTCATTTATAGGTATGTTTTTGTTTTACAGTACTTGTAGTAAGTACATTAGAAATTCTTGTGGATCTTCCTGTGAGTTTATAGTGAATTTCACCATTCCAGCACAGTAGTCCAATTGTCGTCTTATTCCAAAAACACTATATGTGTTGTCAGGATTGTTTGCTGCATTTCTGTGAAGTACTAACATTTGCAAACACAATGGGTCTGTACTGTGTAAGTAAATGTTGTCAACAATTGGTGGTAATTGAAATAGAATATTCATTGCTACATTTGCATAGCAACTTACACCAACTATATTTGAGAATTTAAATGGTCCAGGTAGTTCTGTATCAAACTGCTTTTTTTGGAGTTTGTCTTCCTTCTTTAAAGAAGTACCTGGTTTACTTTCTCTAATTGATTATTTTTTGTTTGTGGTACTTGATGAAGTATTATTTTCTTTTACTCTCTTTGGAGGATTTGCAGTGACGTCCTGTTGCATTTCTGTTTGATTTAGTTTTATTTTACAACGTTTTAGTTTTTGTGGAACAGAATATGTGTTTAGATGGGGAGTGTATAGTGAGCGAATGCAAGGAATGCAAGGAATATCAGCGTTTACTTTACTTGCATCAAAGTTGATTAGAAATAGACCGTCAAGTGTACGTAAGCGTGATAGTGCTACGTAGCTCATGCCTTCTTTAAAGACTGTGTTACCAATATCTATCATTGCTTTGTCTAGGGTAAGACCTTGTGATTTATGAATCGTGACTGCGTATGCAAGAGTTAGAGAAAATTGTTCTCTGCGTACATACATATCTTTGAAGAGAAGGAATCTAGCTGTTGAGCGTCCTATCCGTTTTACTTCTGAAAGTTTGTCAAAGAGTATAATGACAAACTGAATTTTGTTGTCACGTGGGTATGTTTGAAAGCCAACAACTGTACCCAGTGCTCCATTAACTAGTCCTTGGTCCATGTCAAGGTTACGTTTAAGCATTACTCTGCAATTTAAGGATAATTTTAACATCTTTTCTAAGCCTGCTGTGTTTGAGATTGATTTTTCTAAATTATTTAGTCTTGTTGTGGCTTGGTCACAAATGGGTAGTGTCATACCATGTACATCTAGTTTGTCTGTGGCGCTAATTTCCATTATTGGTTGCATTTCTTTACTTAACATTATTTCATTGAATTTGAGACAGCTTGCAAGAGTTGGCATTAAGGCCATACAATTGACATTTTTGTGGGCTAATTGTTCCATAACATCTGTAGCACATGCATTATCGCCATAAAGTGCATTAATGTGCCGGGTTTTCAATGTTGCTTCTGCTTCTTTAGAAAGTATACCAACTCTCAAACTTTTTAAAATGTTGGCATAAGTTAGATCTGCAGATTGGCGCATGTTTTCTGTTAATTCTCTGTATTGGAAATGTTGCCAAAGGTTGACATTTCCAATGCTGCCAACAGTTTTACTGCAGAGTTTGTGCCCTAATGTTTTAAAAATAGGTTCACCTTTTACTGGTGTTAATTGAAGCAGATCTCCAAAAACAATAATGTGTTTTCCTGCAAAGAGCTCTTCATAGTCTGTTTTGAGTACTTCTTGTAATCTGAGGTGAATCAAAGCTAACATCAGGTTGGAGGCCATGCTCACTTCATCTATTAGTAGCATTTTCATTTGTTTCAATACTCTGCGTAATTCCATTGCAGCTTCTGCAGAAAGTTTGTAATAGTCTAATTTGTTCTGGTGTTCTACTGGTAATAGTAGTAATCGGTGTAATGTAACAACACCTATGTTGTAGGCAGCTAAACCTGTGGGGGCAGTGACAACAGCTGACAGTTTGTTGTTTGTCAATTGTTGAAGGAACTTACTAATGATTTTGATTAGAAATGTTTTGCCAGAACCAGCTTCACTACTGACGTACAGTAGTATAGGTTTATAATTATGGCAGGAACATTCTTTATTTTCATGTTTTACACCATGTGCAATTTGTTTTGTTACTTCTTGAAAAATGCTACTTTGCTCATTGTTTAGTTTTGATTGTAGTATAGTTAAGTCTTCCTTATATTCATACTGACACATGGTGTTTTCTACTTCTATCATAGCTAAGTCTGCCTCATTTGTTATTAGTGGTTCTCCCAGTGGTTCTTGGCTTCCTGTTACAGAAGGTTGACTACTGTCAGGAGTATCCTTATCTAGTTGGGCTTGGAGTTCTTCTTCATGTTGCTGTTCATTGTGCAACATTGTTTTGTACTGTGTAAAGTTTACATCAGTTATAGTGCTTTCATTTGCTTTGAAAGCATCCTCATATGAGTCATAGTTATCTAGTAATTGTTCTTCTTTTCTCCATGGTTTGAAGAGTTGTAGCAGGGACATTTAATATACTTCTTTATGTTGAGGAGTCTTCAATGACAATTTGATATGATTAATTAAATTTGGTTTAGTGAGTTTAACTAAGCTGCCTTCACAGTCTGTCACTCTATATTTACCTTTTTTTTCATCAGGTTTCATATTATTTTTGTATGTGTAGTTTTGGGCTATTTGGTATAGACACATGTTTTCCAAAGTATTACTTCTGTTTGGGTAGTATGTGTCCAATAAATTGTTTTTTAAAATGTCTTGGCTGTTGGGATCTTGTTTGGCTATTGTTTCTATATCTTCATATGATTTTAGAACTCTTTTTCTAGTTTTAGCTGGACCAAGACTTAGCCATACTATATTTTCAGATTTACCATACAATGAAGTACCAGTTAAACAATCAGCTGCTTCATAAGATCCACATTCTCTATGGGTGAGCATTTTTATGCCCAAGCTGTATAATTTCTGAGATACTGTTTTATCTGATGACAGGTCATTCCAGAGGTCTTGGAGCTCTGTCTTTTCTGCTTTAGTTAAGTATGCTGTGACATATCGTGCAACTGCAGTAGAATTGTCTGCAATGTACTGCACATCTATATTTGCATTCCATAACTGGGCAATGATTGCATTATAATCATTGATATATTTTTCTTCTTCTTTTCTTTTTATGTAATATGTATTTTTAGGTGACTTACCTTTAACACTATGTCTAACTGAAGACATGAGGTTGTTTACTTGACCTGTATTTGTAACTGGTCTAGGGAAACCAAATCGGCATTTGGTGTAGTATTTGCCTTTGTTTTTGTATTTGCCACGACAATATTTTCCACATTTGTGTCTTTGAAATTGTAAAATTTGTGCACGAAGATCACTATTTGTGGCTTCTGATGGAATTTCACAAGTGACATATTTTTCAATAAACTGTAAAACAGTGGCATCACTGTCTTGACCAAATTTAGGAGCATCTTTAATCCATAAAAGCATGTGGATATGTGGTGCTCCTCTGGCTTGGTATTCTTTTCTCCAAAAGAAGTGTTGCACTTCTCCAAGGGGAGGAACAGTTTTATTACAAATAAAATGTAGCATAGCAATGAAGCGATGGTGAAAAGATCTTGAAACATTAACAGGATCCAAAGAACAAAGTTCTCCAGGTTTTAGAATATCTATGTTTGTTTCGTTTTTATTTGATATGCGTAGGAAATCATGTAAATCGTCCCATGCATATTCTGCACAACTTAATGTAACAAACCAAGTGGGTGGGCCAAGGTTTCTGATCATACAACATACATCTCCATGACGTTGAAACCAGTACTCTTTAGTACCACGCATATTTGCTAATAGATTTGTAATATTTGATTGTAAAACCTCATCCTTTTGTTGCACTTTCTCTAATAATTGTGTAGCTGCCATATTTTGAAAGTGTGATCCTGATTTTAATATGTGTGCAACTCCGTAACATAAAGTTGCTAGTTCACTTTCAAAGAGTAGGTGGAATATGTATTCCACATTTTGTCTAAATCTGGGATCTTCAGAATACATCCGTAATGAACGGTATTCTGAAGTTGATATTTGAATAGGTCTATCATCATACCTTCCTCCTTTGCCAGTAGGAAAGAGTAGAGGGAAAGCACGTGCCTCTATACTTTTTTCCCATATACTGATTGGCGATCCTTTTTTTGACGCATTTGGTAAGTTTCTAGTACATCTTGTACGGTGTCATTACAGTGCAAAGGATGAATTGTATAATGGTCTAAAGTATTTTATATTGTAGCAGGATCTAGTAGCTCAAATTGACCAGCTTCTTGTGTTTCTTGAATTATTTCAGTTGTATCTTTCAAGTTTTCTTCAATATTAATTTCTTTGTAATATTCATTATTCTCTTTAAGATATTGGAAGGCTTGTCTAACTTTATATAAATCTACCAGCTGTTGCCATATTTTTTTGTCTTTTGTAGGTACTCCATTTACTAATATAATTAAAGATTGCTGCATTGGACGTTGCACTCCTAGAGTATGCACATTTTCTTTTAGATTTAATGGTAAATAAACTACTTTTCCACGAATGCCTTTTACCAATTCAGAGGGAGGTAATTTTGTTGTTTTTGGTTGAAGGCGTATTATTGCTTGAAATGGGTGTACTGTTTGAATTATGATGCTCTCATATAAATTAAGTTGTTGTAGAGGTTTTGGTACTGGGTATAATTCCAAATTATTTGTGATAGAACGTGAAGGAGTTTGGTTGTTGTCAAGTTTTGTAGTGCAATAACTGCAAAGTATTAAGGGCTCAGTTATTTCATATTTGTTTTCTGCTAGAAGGTAGAGAGCTAATTCAAACCATTTAGAATCTTCATTGTCTTCTATTTTGTATGATAGGTCCACAGTTTTTGTGTTACTTTTATAAAAAATTCTACGGCAACATACACATACATGGTTTGGTACTTCAGCTGATGTACTTTTAAATTTTAGTATTTCTTTTTTGTATGTGTTTAGCAAAAGGTTGCCATGTGTAGAATTGTTGCTTAATTGGTTTAAAGCTATTTCATTCTGTAAATGGCTTTCACTTCCAAAATATTTTTTCTGGATATAGTGAATTTCTTCAAGTAGGTCTTTTGCTGTACCATGTAGTAGGATGTTATATAACTTTGCTAGTGCTAAAGCAGGACTTTTAGCATAGTACAGTTTATAGACTAGATTTCTTATAGTTGAATGATGTGTTGATATCCTTTTGATATCATGGAAAGTGGTTTTACAAGTAGGTCCTGTAATGCAGGCCAATGAATGTCCTTGTAGTCCCGTGTACTTGCGCACTGGACAGGTATCTATATTTTGCAGTAATTTAATTTTGATTTTGTCTTTGCTTTTTACATATTTATTGAGGAATTGGTGTAAAGATTTTAAGCATTGTTTGGGAATGTTACACATTGACGTGCATGGCCATTTGTACACTAGAGGTTCTGATTCAGTTGAATGGAGGGGCAATTCTAAGTTTTCAGGGCATATTTTTGTAAGGAGTACTTCTTGTTCCATTATGGTATTATTCACTTTTTGATAACCTCGACCACTGCTATTTATGGGAATTGTATTTGTTTGCTTTTGTTTGTACGCTTCTTCATTAAAATATGGTTCTGTGCTCGTAGTGTGATTCCATTCACCTCCGCAGATACTTAAGAAGTTCTTTCTGTTGACATTTCGCTTATTGAGAAGTCTTTTTTGTAATTTAGTTATTAGTTTTGTTAGTGGTTTCATTTTGTTTAACAGTAAAATAAATACATTTCTTTTGAGAAGAATTGCACTGTCCATCAATGCTTCTAATATTAATTTCCTACGATAGGTTTTAAGCTTTGAACCTGATTTCTCTCCTGTTTTTATAAGATTTTGAAGGACTTTGTGTCAGTATATTTTGGCTAAAATACTTTTCTTGGTATGCTTACTTTGCACTATCTTAAAATTTGAAGAAGTAGTTTAATCTGTACTGATAGCTGATTTTCTGTTAATTGTTTTTTGGTTTGTTTTACATTTTGATAGAGGCAGCAAAGTTGTTGTACTTGAAACTTCTTGTGTTTCACTAAATGATTGTATTAGCTGTTTTGTTTCAACTTTTTTTTACAAATTCTGCTAGAGATGGATGCTTATGTTGGACACCTTTATTTTCATTTGCTCTAATTTTGCGTTGCTTTCTATGGAGTTGTCTTTTGGTAGGCATTATTTAGGGTCTGTTGAAGAAAATAAAGAAGATATGGGTTGGGGTGTTCTGGAATGTATGTGTACTGTGTGCATGAGTGTTTGAGTAAGATGATAAAGATGTATGTAATGGTGTGTGATTGTGCATTGGGAACTAAAACTAGTAGGGATAGGTAGTCTTGAATTTATGTGTTACTAAACTGGGGTTCAGATGACACAAAAAAAGTAAGCTAGTGGTGTGGAAAAGTACAAATAGTAAATCTAATGTATACAATTAAAACAGTTGTTTGTTCTATAACATGAAAATTGTAGTGGTTCAGTTGGCTAATTTGTGTGTCCAAAAATAGAAATTTGTGGGCCATTCTGGCTGTAAATTGCTGTTTAAGACATGGAACTTTTTGGACAAAATGGTACAAAATCTCTATTTTAAGAAACCAAAATAGCTCGTATTAATGTTATAGTATATTTGGTTAATAATATAAATATTATGGTGATATTTTACTTACTTTTCTTTTAAATTAACAGGTAACTTCTTAGTTTTTCTTTCTTCTTCAAATTCGGCTGCTTCTTTTCAGGAAACTGGTCTTCACTGCAATTGTAAAAGCTTCAAATTAGTAACTTTGTTTGTATATAGCACTGTTTTTAATTTAGATATTGATTTTTTTAATTGAAATCCTCAGTGCCTTCTGTAAAATCATTAACCTAATTTATTTACATAAGATATATTGCATCAGTTCAGTACATATGATATGTTCTTAATGAACAAATTGTATTGAATGACTAACTGTAGCAAAAAAAAATATCTTTACTATGTCTTGTGAAATTTATAATATATTAGTGAATACCACTATTTCTGTAAGTAAATTGTTCTAGGTAATAGCGCCTCAATGTCATGTCTAATTTAAAGTAATTAAGTAAATAAATAAATAAAAACAAAAAATATGAAATTGTATAAGTATTTTTATAAAGGTTTAAACATAGATTGTGTTTGCATGCAAGTTTG